>NC_073695.1:225933915-226638915 GCF_029784165.1 Wyeomyia smithii | reverse complement strand
TTCAAAACTACTTAAATATTAAAAATCGGTTGATAAACGACGGAGTTAAAAAATATTATATGCGCTGAGGTCCAAAAAACCGAATTTTGACCATAACTTCAGGTTTTGAGGGTGTTTCGAAAATTTCTAGTATGAGCGAATGTTACACTCAACAAGACCTACAACCTACACTAGGTCACTTCAGAAGTTCTTGCATTTTTTTTTCATTTGTAGCACAGTGTAATTCAATTTAACTCAATGAAAATCGTCACGCACTAAAAGTAACAAACGGTTACTTGTAATATACAGTGTTATTAGTTGAATTTATCAAATAAATGCAAGTTATGCCACAATTTGTACTTTTATTTTTGTTAATTCACATACCACCAAGCAGGCCATGAGCAACAACTACTTGAGATTTTAAGTGGTGCTCATGTTTTCGATGCACCGTAGTAAGACGTATCAGGTTTGTTGGCGAATCGTTTGATTTTAATAAACCTGAAAAATAAATATCTCCACAACGGCGCATATTGCATTTGGTGGATAGGTGATTCTTATGTAAAATGTTCTGCCGAACATATTAGTGATATCAAATTAAAAAAAATTGGGGGTGTTTTGAGATAAATGCAATTTAAGGTTTCAAATGCAAAAATATCATTACTGGCAACACTGAACGCCATGATGACGTCATTCGATTGAGAATTTGAAAACCTTTAAAAAGACTGTCTAATGTTGTTTAGAGCTCTTACGTTCTCTGAGATATAACGTTTTTACGAAACATTAAAAAAATGTTTTGTCAGAATATGGAAAAATGAAGGGGCCTTCCGCAATTGGAGGGGGTTGTCCGATTGACCCAAAACTTTGGATTTTTCAGTTCGACCTGAAACAAGTCATTTTATTCATTTTGAAGCGAATCGAAGAGGGTCGTTGCATTTGCTTGATCACTTGGTATGAAATGACCCATGTACTTTAAGACCTAGAATGTAATTTCTTTATTACTATAAATGCTAACTTCAGAAAAGTATACATCAAAACTCAAACTCATTGGTTTTGTGCAGCAAACAAGTAACGTCGGATTTTACAGCACTGCAGTGGTTACCTAGGTTACTGATGTTGTACGTAATAGGGGACTAAAATGAAAGATAAGAACTTGTTTTTATTAACAGAACGGCATAAAGCTTGCTTTACCAAATACAATAGCACTGTTTTTCAGCTCAGAAAATACAGAGAACTTTTGAAAATTCGAAAATAATAAGTTGAGCATTTTTCCTACTTTGACGTTATCGTGCAGTTTTGACATTTCAAAAACCAACAACTGCAATGAAGAATTTGCCCATCGGTTTTCGCAACAGTGTTTGAACTTTGAAATCATTTGACAGCTATATACAGAAACATAGAGTAACAATGATGGTAGTACCCATTATCAACGTTGTCTTGGTTTGCTTTCGAACAATACTCTAGTATCACTGTGCAATGTTGCCGTGAAAGTGCGTCGATGTTTTGTAGTATTTAACAAAACAAAAAAAACATTTTTTCTCGCAAAATATTGCTTAAAAACATAAAACTAAGAATGCAACATGTATTTTTAAGTCATGCTCCATCGATCAAGATCAAAATCAGCATACACACTTAGATTTTATTGCCGAGAACTCAACAGCTGATAAATTCAGCGAAATGTTCTACAAGTTTTCGGCAGAATTTTCACGAACATCGGCAAACGAAATTTAATACCTGGTGGTTTACGGTAGATCAATATATTTGCTGAATGTTCGTCAAAAAATATTGCTGACATTTGTTAAAAATTTCGCCGAACTCCATCAGCTGTTGGGACGTTTGCCGAGATAAATTAAGTGTGAAGGGCTTTAGTACCCTATTCAAAACAGCGGATACCTTGGTAACCTACTGTTACGATATGCGAAGACGTTTCTTTACAAAAACCAAGTAACACATTTAATTCTCGCTTATTTTCCGTCGGTCTATTCCTGTCACTGTAGTTGTGCCAATCACCGACGGCCGGGAAGGCGACTCCACCCAGGCAGGACCCTTACTTACCGGCGCCAACGGCTTTACTTCCTCATGCGATGAAAGACGTGATCCCAGAGATTTTTCGCCTCAGGAAATCTCCCGGTGTCGGCTAGGATTGAATCTAGATCAGTTGGGTTGGTTGTGAGTGGATCACGCCTCCCCACAACCATCGACACCTATGTCGGCGTTGGGATTCGCACCCAGGCGACGAGCGTGGTTGGCGGAGACGTTACCAACTACGCTAGGCATCCGCCTTTTTTCGAACTTTTGTCCGAATCTTCCTGAATTTGGAATAATTTTTTCAAAATCTGTGCAGATTTCTGCCGACTTTCACATGCAAGAGCTCAATTTTTTCGATCCTCGAGCAACTTCGAGCAGAGCAGATTTTCTCGTGCAGTTGCACATATATTTTAAAAATATCTGACATCTCCGATAATAATACTCAACTTTCAAAAGCTTTCAACATTTGGATGCCAGATGGCCATAACAATAGGACTGAATTTTAAAACTTAGTTGAAAATGAGCTAACTTCGACTCATATATACTCTATTTTGTTTCAGTTCATAAACTAGCTAAAGCGCTTTCTTGTTTGGCGTTTAATGACCTTTTGTACTAAACTCACCCCCTGTGATTTATAAAACTATAATTAGCGTCCCTCATCACTATCACAAAAGCGAACACAGGAACAACCGAAAATGGCGATACAGAAATATCGTATAATCGCTTTAAAAATCAGTCTGTTGGCATATATGGCTAATGTGCTGCTTAACTTGTCGTCGTTGTTGAACTGCCTCAGCGTTGGTGTATCAAAGTAGTGCACTGTGAAGTCTTTCTCTCTCCCTCGCTCAGTTAGTGGATATTTATTGCAGTTGCCACCACCGTCGCGGTCGTCGTGCATGAACGCCTTCACTAATTGAACGCGCGCAGGGCAGAGAGCAGTCAGTGGGACATGTTCATCAGCCCAGAACTAGTTTTTTTGCTTTGATCATAACTACGATACACTCTCCAAAACGGGAATTTGTTCGCGCGTTGAACTGTTCGGGCGCCCGCACCGCGAAATTGAATTATCGAACAAAAATGTATATGAAACGGAATTTGCACGAAACATACATTTAGCAGTCGACACATACTTTTTCGCATGGTTTATTATTGCGGTCAGAGAATTCGTTTTATTTCAAAAAAGGAAATTGAATATTCATATAACTTTCATTGGGATTTTATTTCTCGTCACTCAGTGAAAGTTATCCAATTTAATTTTAATGACAGAAGAATACCACACCGACAATACTTTAATACTAGATCATCCTAAGGTACAAGAAAAAAAAACGAATATTGATTCGAATTATTTTATGCTCATAATCATCTGTAGTCATGTGAGCAGTCGAGAGTCTGCAATGGTCAGCAAACCGGTTCCAGTGTAATCATGTATAATCTTCTCCTTAACTGCAACACACATCATTGATTGCCGTAAATGGGAAATTCTCCGCAGTTTGAGCAAACAACTCACCCCTCACCTCTCTGAAAATAAAAAAAAAAAGAAACAAATTACCATATGTTTATCATCGCCCAAGTAACCGTTGCTAACCCTTTTCGTTTTTCCAGATAACCCATTTGATATCCCTTAGGGTAGCTAGCCGTAGGCTCCCGTAGAATGCTGCATTCCTGTGGTTTTTCTTCTGCCAAAAATTTCACTTTAAACGCCAAATTGTAGAAAACCGGACACAAACCGTGCGACCCCAAGGGGGGCTTACTGGCTGCTGGTTGCCGAAAACCGCATTGTCCCATGCGCCAATCTTGATGGCATTTATCCATCAGCTTGGTACCTTTGTCCGTGCTAGTGTGTATACATTGTACATTTTTGGCTGCCTTTCGGAAATGAATTCCCTTGAAGAAGCGATCTTGATCGAAACCAACACCCGCCATGTCACAGGTATCGATTGTCTCGATAGCATTGTATCCAATTTGGTTGCCGGCATCCAGCACCAACTGACCACCGAAGCTGAATCCGAACATGTACAGATTGCCGAACTGCATTCCCTCGTACTGCAGCGTTCGGAGGAACTTCAGCAGGACCGCGCTGATGTCATTGAACCTTCGGAACAGATACGGGTAACTGTTACCAGCGAAAACGGAATAGTCCATACAGATGACGCAGCCACCACGGTAAATGTTGAGATTTTCCCGTAGATCTTTGATCCAAAACGTTTCGTAGCAATTTTCGTGCCACCCGTGAACTATTAGGGAAAACTTTTCCGTTGTAGCGCATGTGCTTCCGGCCAACAGTGGTTGGTTGTCAACGTTGATGGTTTTTGTGAGGTTTCCCCTGGAACATAGAAAAATATGACTACAATTAGAGTATCAAATAACTTGAGTTACTATAAAAAGTAGTAGAGATTTAGGTTCGAGCATTATGGTTGTCGTCAACAATTGATTAGCAAAAGTCGCAAAAGGTTCGTCACTGTTGGCGTGCATGTCTTTCATGGAGTGTGCGGTTGGTTACAAGCTACTATGCAGGGTTTTCGGCAGCAAACGTTATTCCTAGTTTCGTTCTCCAAGCCGCTGATTTTGAATAATTTGCAATACCTACTGTTTTTCATTTGGTTCTGCATCAATTCGCATACAATCAATCAAAACAGTAGTCATTAATAATAATGTGAAAACCAAATATAAAAGCTTTTGTGAAGTGGAGGCGCGGGAAAATATAAGAATTGCATGCTCCAGCTCAGGACACGTTGGTCGATACACATAAGAAATCGTGAAAAAGTTTTTTGGAAGCATACGAAACATTTTCCTG
The DNA here is from genome assembly GCF_029784165.1 of Wyeomyia smithii. NCBI lineage: Eukaryota > Metazoa > Arthropoda > Insecta > Diptera > Culicidae > Wyeomyia > Wyeomyia smithii. The sequence continues at coordinate 226,634,117 of NC_073695.1, read as the reverse complement.
GGAAAAACTCTTCTGAAGACCGTGAAGCGCGATGATGCCAGTAATAAAAGTTGTTTTTTTCTTAACCTGATTGAATATCTGGCCTCAACATTGCACAATGGTCCAGAAACCAAATTATTGTCATGTTTTTAAATTGAATTTACTCAAATCTGAAAAATAACATATTTTTTAAAATTCCTCCACTTATAGAGCCAAGTATGCCCTTCAAAATGAGACCAAGAGATATTTTTTATGTTTGCCCCAAAAAGTATGACAAACAAATGAAAAACGCATGTTTTTTAAGAAAAACTTTAATAACTTTGAGTAGAATTGAGATATTTACAATATCAGCATTGCAAATTGTTTTTCTTAAAAAGCTCTAAAAGTCGTTTGAAGACAGTTTTAAGGCAAAACTTGAAATAAAGAAGTAAGAGCGCAAAATGTGTTTTTTCAATATAAATCGGTTGTTTTCAAAGATAGAGAAAAACTTTTTTCAACGAAGCTACTTAAAATCATTGTAGCTATAACATTGTAGAACAAGTTTTTCTTCTATCTACAAAGATAAAAAAGTTAGATACTTGATTGCATCGAAAATTTTGGTCATCCTAATTTTTGATAATTTTTTAATAAGCGCTTTATCATATTTAACAACTTTGTAGAAGAAAGTTTTTCTCTAAAACATTGTTTTAGAGCTCTAGACCCAAATTTCCCCCTAAATTTGGTTTCTGGACCATTGTGCATTGGATATTTATAGCAATGCACTGCGTAATCATCGATATCCTGTTTACCTAAACCTTTTTCAAAAATGAGTCGTGATGTCGAGTTGTGTGCAAAATTTCAGCCGAATCAAAACAAACAATTTTTTTTTCTTCACAAATAACAAACAATTAAAATTATATCAAAATTGGAACATCTTTAGGGGAATTGCTATGGCTAAACCTTTGCAACGAGTATCAAAAAATTACCCGGTTGTTGAAGAACGCGAGATCACCATGCATGGAATGCATGAAAAGATTTGTAGGCTTGCAAATTAGTGCGCTTACGACAGCAATTGTGCGCGCAGATTTTTCAAAGTGTATGAAACAGTATCAAAGAATACGAACCTAAATAAAGTGATATTAGAGAGGTTCTAGTTACGTGATCATAACATTGAACAACAGTAAGAGCGATATGTATGTGCAGGAATATGAAGGATACAGGAAGTCAGACAACTTTTTGTTATACATTACGGGTTTTTAAATCTGTCCCTAGCCGTACATAAACTGCTGATTAATGGAGATATAATGAGGACATAACGCTTCTACCACTTGGAATGAGCAGTACCCATCCGCAAGTAACTATAGAGAATTTAACTCTCGAAAATTTACACGGTTGATGAGTTTGGAAGACGTTTTCATCCAAGCGATAAGTTAGAGCGTTCAGAAAATGCAATGCATTCATTGCTGGAATAATGCACGCTATGCTAAAAATACACGTGAAATATAAAAATATACAGTGTTGCAGACTTTCATGAAAAATACTTTCATGATTCATGAAATTATTCAAATATTTTGAGATAGAAAAACATTCGTCCTCCAAATTTTCGATTTTTTTACAGAGAAGTAACGTACTGCATCAAATTTCGAACACTTAAAATGAAACTTCTTGCACTAAAAAATCAACGAAAAATTAACTTTCTCATCGATCTTAATGGTTTAGCATGTTTGCCATTTTGTTGTTGTTGCAATTAAGTTCTGTTTATATAGATTTAAACACGTTTTGTACATAAAAACAAGAAGAATTTAGAAATCGGTTTTGCTTCAAACTCCGAACATTTTCATGTAATCGTTAAGAGATAGATAGGTGAACCGTCTGTATACTGACTGTCACTTTTTTCAACGCCTACTGATTCCCCGGAAGGAATTCCCGGCTGAAGGATTTTCCTAGAAACGAAATGGTATATTTCAATCATCTTTTTTTTTTAATTACAAAGTGTTCGAAGTTTGAGACTGTTCGAAGTTTGATTCGAAACGGTACAACCTTTGTAACGCAATCAATAGTTTTCGTTCGTGTTGGCTATTTTGCGAGATACAAGCATTTTAGGAGACATCCTTGAGCGTCGTACACAAATTACGTAACACTCAAACTTCAGATTCTAGACCCCCCCCCCTATGTAACGATAAGCCACGGTAAATATGACTCCCTCCCCCCAAATTACGTAAGGCTAAACCACCAAAAATTTTTGATTTTGAAGGAATTTACGTAATTTGTGTACGACGCGTTACCTGTGATCTTAAATTCATCATACCGTGAAAAGCATGTCAGATAAAAACCTGCTGTCCGTAGGGTTGTTCAAAACAAGTTAATCTAAAACTTTTTTAAAATAAGCCAAATTGTATCTTTTTCTATAAAAAAGATGGGGTAGCGAACGGCTTCGGCAATGGTTTTCTTCGGCAGGTTTTCTGCAGCAATCTTATGCAGAAACCTATTAAAGAAAACCTCTGCCAAAGCCGTTCGCTATCCTAGTTTTGCTATTTTTGATAACAATGACTTTTCAGACACTACAAAGAATACACTGGTAGCGATACTCTTTATATAATAGTAATCTTGCCAGATAATCATATTTTTCATATCACAAACAAGCAACGTTGATTCTCCACTTCTCCGATTTTTTATCTCTACATATAAAAATGGAGTTCTCTCTGTCTGTCTGATCCATATAGACTTGGGAATGACTGAACCGAACGGCATGCAAATTTGTATGTAGGGTTTTTTGGGGCTGAGGAAGATACTAATGATAGTTTAAGACCCCTCCCTTTTCTGGAAGAAAGGGGCCCACTTAAATTTTTACTTAACTCAAGAACTAATCAAGCAAATGTAACCAAATTTGGTATGTTGATGTTTTAGAAAGCAAGAAATACTACCCCCAACCCTCCCTGCTCTAGAAGAGAGGACTTCCATACAAACGAAACACAAATAACTCTATAACTCGAGAACTGATCAAGTTAGTGGAACAAAAATTGGCACGTGGATGTTTTAAAAATCAAGACATTTTCTTATGGTAGTGTGGGACTTCTCCCTGCTCTAAAAAAGAGGGCTCCTATACAAACGAAACATAAATAGCTGTATAACTCAAAAAATAATCAAGCAAATAGAACTAAATTTGGCGTGTGATGGTTAACGGGAGCAATCAATATTTTGTGGTATATTATATATATATATATATATATATATATATATATATATATATATATATATATATATATATATATATATATATATATATATATATATATATATCTCCTCTAGAAAAGAGGGCTCTCATACAAATGGAACACAAATTTCTGCATAACTCGGGGAACTTATCGAGCAAACGTATCCATTTAGCACTTTGAGGTTCTCGGGGGTAAGAAATGTTTCCATGGCGATATGACACCCCTACTTTAGAAGGGGGATTAAGGTTCATAGAAATTTCTGCATAACTTGAGGACTAATCAAGCAAATGGAACCTAATTTGGCATATGGAGGTAATTGGGAGCAAGAAATATGTCAATGGTGGTTCGATACCCCTCCCTATTCTGGCAGGGGAGTTTCTATACAAATTACACACAAATTTTTGCATAACTCGAGAACTAATCAAGAAAATAAACAAATTTGACAAGTGGATGTTTTTGAGGGCAGCATATGTTTATATAGTAGTTCGACCCCCCTCCTTCCCCTCAAAGGTTAAGGTTCTAAGCAAATAACATATAAATTTCTACATAACTCGAGAACTGATCAAGCAAAGTGAATCAAATTTGAAAAGTAAGGGTTTTAGAGTTGAGGAACGTTTCTATCTTGGTTTGGCATCCCTTACAATTTAGGATTGGTCTCACTAGGGCTGGATTTAGGTGCTGGGGGGCTCGGGGCAGGTATTGTCGTGGGGCCCTCTTTTCATTTGTAATGACCTAACGCTTCGCTGGAGGGGGACAATAAAAAAAAGGTCTTCACTCTGTCTTCACGTCTGGCCGCCCAGGACTAGGCCCCCCCCCCCCGTGTCGGAAGGCCCGGGGAATTTGCCTTAAATCCGGGCCCGGGTCTCACACAAAAGAAACACATATTTCAACTAATTTTTCCGGAAAACAATCGAAAATGACCGAATACCTCCCAATATCGATATTTCCGGAGCCAAAATGATGCCTGAAGGTCATACATCGACGCAACATTCCATTTTGAATTCCAAGATGGCGACTTTCGCCATTCAGTTTAAAATAACTTTTGTGAAAGTTCTTTCAATTAAACTATTATTGTTTGGTTTTCTTGTTCACATAATCCAAAACTCATAAAATTACTGTGATTTTATACCTATTAATAAATTAGCGAAATTAACATCCAATGTTGTGCGCTAGCCTCCAAATTCGCACTGGACGAACTGGCATACAGTAATTTGATTTCACAAATGAACCTGATTTTCGACTTCATGGTGAAATTGAAAACATTTTATATTTAACGAATTTTAAATCAGAAAATGGTAAGAATCTATCAAAGTTCTTCAAAACCATTGATTCTATGGGTTTTCTTCATTCTATTTGCAGCAACGAATTAAGAAATACCGTAGTAATCACGGACTGGCTGAGATTTCCGCCGCTGTACTAAAAGTGCGTGATAAGCAGATGGGATATTGGGATCAAATAAAGCTGCTAAACGTTATGGAGTAGCAGGATCGACAATCCGGTCTTGTTTGCAAATGGAGGAACACAATATATACCGTTCTGGTCGAATGTCAGTATTAACCAGGCTTGTTAATACGATAGATTATCGTCGATAATCGTCATCGCCGATACCGAACGTGTGTTATCGTTATCGACGATGAAGATTGCGTTTTCAAACATTAACGTTATAGACGATAACGATAGTCACTAGACGTTATCAGCTCACTAACGTTTTATGTTATGTCAGAGCAAGTGCACCAGTGGCTATGTTTCGGTTGCTAAAGCTGACTTGACAACCAACAAAATAACCGCACCGAGCGTTGCTGTTTACTCTTGGAAAATAACAGCTCAAGGAAGTTAAAATTCTCGGGTAGCAACGAGTTCATAAGTTTGGCAATGCAATTGCAACGAGCCGGTCCGTTGCTATTGGACCCTAAGACCCAAGTATGATGACAGTTCTACAAGGTATGCTACATTTTTGTCTATACACGCACACAAACAAATCTCGTTATGAAAAATTTCGCGTTTTGTATGGAATTCAGAACATTTTTGGAAATTTCTCGTTTTATGTTGTTTTATATCTGATTTTTTTGGTTGGAGATTGAATCTCCAGTTGAAACACACTAGAAATTGATATTCATTTAGATTTAGTGTGAAAAATTGCGACAATATGTCGAAATAAAATATATAAAAATGCTATATTTCTAATAGTTGGAGCATAATCTTAGTCATTGTCATAGCTCATGACTTTTGTTACTGTATGAAACATAAGCGACTCTATTTAGAAGCGCTATTAGAGTACAAGAAAAAAAGTGCAAAAAGGTTACCGGCAAAATGATGAAAAACAGCATATTTTACCTAAACCGCAGCATGTTTATGTATTCCCCAAAAATAAAACATGTTTCAACATCATTTCTATAACTTTTCAGGAAAGTATGTTTTATAAGTGAAGTTTAAAATGCAAAATCATATCAAATTTCATACAGATTGGAAAAAGTTCATAACGAGCACTAATACTAATGCATCGATGTGAATAGCATACCTTTTAGAACTGTCATCTATACTTGGCCCTAGGACAAGACGCGGCAGCTGGTCACCGTTACATGCAACCAATTGCGAACCGGCTGCTGATTGGCTGAATTCGATATTGCAATCGTCACGTAGAAAATACAACGAGAGTACTTTTCACTGTAACGCAGTGTTGATGGAGAGTCATAGTTTAGCTATTATAATTGTTCATAAATAGGGGTGGGCGAAACGGCTCTTTTGCAAGAGCGGCTCTGAACCGCTCGCTCACCGTTCCGAACCGACTCACATAAACGGCTCATGGTTCACAATGATTCACGAGTGTTGACAGTTCGTGTTTTCTCGGTGAACTTCGGGTTCGCGCGAACCCATCAGTTCGTTCTTTCGCTCTTTTCTAAGAACCGGTTCATTTGAACGGCTCGTGAGCCGTTCGCCCATCCCAATTCATAAATACTGATGCAAAAGTATGCAAGGTACATGATATTGCCGAGTAATGTATTTCACTGTTATAACTTTAAAAATGCATTGATTAATCGTTTTTTACTATTTCGGTTGAAGTCAGGAACATAAAATAAGAAATAAAAATTGAATATTATTCGTCTATATATATTCGTCTATACGATTGTATATCATTTAAGAACTGATTATCACCCTTTGCTTGCGCAGTTCAAACAAATAAGAGCAACACTAAACAGTTAAAATGATTGTTATTAACTATGGGAAAGATTATGGATGAGCACATCGAGAGTGAAACGAACGATGACCTTCAAACTCTTATTACTCAGCAACTACGCGTACAATTAACACAAACTGGGTTGTGTATTGTAGATTGATCTGTTCTCAAATCGCTCAAAATATCAAGTTCAATTGTTAAGTTGTAATCCAAGTTCAGATGTCAGGTGATGCCATACGGCATCACCCGCTGGGAATGGATTGATGGGGCTGACATGGATGATTTTCTTTCACATATGCGATTGAATTCAGTGTAACGACGTTTGACGTTACGTTCCCAAGCAGATCAACTCTATATATAACTTGTGAAAATCCAGCGACGCTAGCGGCATTACTTATCTAGAAACTAAATAAGGGAACATTCATAAATGACGTAGCATTTGAGGGGGGAGGGAGGGGTTTGCAGTTTTGTGACGAAATGTGACGAGGAGAAGGGTGGGGGTTCAAGCCAAGCTACGTAGCAAACATGAAACTAAGAAAAAAAATTGGATTTTTTCTAATAGTTCTTTTTCATCGATGTTTTGTCTGCTTAGGGTATTCCTTCCTTGTCTTTTCTTGTTCATTAATGACTCAAGGTTTGTTTTGGATAATAAAATTTGCAAAAAAAAAACAAAATTATGTGGGAGGGGGGTCATGGGGGTCCTGACTTTGTAACGAAATGCTACGATGGGGGAGGAGGGGGTCAAAAAAACCTTATAAAAAGCTACGTCGTTTATGGATGTTCCCTAATCTTATTAACAGACAGTATCGTCATCGGCGTCTACGATAGGTTATAGGCAAGGGGATGGCAGCCCTATCTAAACTTTACACGTTCGACAGTAGGCAATATAGCAGGCAGGCGCCCATCAAGGTTCCATATACCTATCACTTTAGGCGGGAAGACTCTTCACTCATTCAACATAGAAAGAGATAGTATGTTACCATCCCCCTGGTTATCGGTAACCTTGGTATTAACGCAGCAAGTGGAAGATGATTTGGAACAGTGGACTTCTGACATGACATGCAGAAATACACACAATACACACAACAAATCAAAAATGTCTTGACAAAATGTCTTGTTGTAATGTTTTATGGAAGCCTAAACCACAGACAAACAGACGTGCCACTCAATGACGATTTTATTGACCAGAAAAATAACGATTATTTTGAAATTTTGCTTAGCGTGCACATTCATTATCAAAAACAACATCCGTCAGTAATGCCGCTGGTGTTAATTTAAGCAAGCGTACACACCTAGCAAATACAAAAACCGTTTTAGTAAAAGAAGTAAGTAGACAATAAGCTCACATGGTGGCGCACGATTGTAACGTTCTAAATAAGGACGAAGATTTTTCAGTATTTTTCTTCGAAGAGGCACGTCTGTTTGTCTGTGCCTAAACTAATAACAATAAAGGTAGGTACGAATATACGAAGCATGAACATTTATGATATAGAAGCGAGATTATACTGTCAAAAGGCTATAACGCCATGACGAAATAGTTCATCTTCATAGCCTACTATTCTGTAATGACGATACGCTTCATACGATCAATTATAACACAGAAGCTATTGCTACCTTACAAAGATTGTTCTCTGATTGGCAAAATGATCTTATTACAATCCAGTTCAGGAATATAGGTTCATAGAACATCAATTTCCGATTTTACCCAATCAAACCATAACAACAAGAGCTGATATTGAATTCCGAGTAAGACCGAGCAAGTGGTTAATAAAACGAATGCTTTTCACTGTTGACCAGCCAACTGCATAACATCATTGATACGATTTTAAGATTCATATGGGTCATTCACAACTATCATCCCGAGGTAATATGAGCCAATCTCGAGATATAACATTTTTACGGAAAAAGTTGTATATTTCGTAAATATTTTATTCTATAATTTATAGACGTAAGACACCCGAAAAATAGTGATAGATGAATTTTGAGGAATATAACCCAGGAATCCAGAAAAAATATTGCCAGATAGATTATTTTTGTATTTTAAAATTAAATTTGCATTTTTCGGCCAATGCAGTCAATTTCATTTTATATTTGATGGTTTCTTCGTGTTTCTCAGAAAATTTTACGTAAGAAGCACTTACCACTCCGTGGTAATATGAGCCAATCTTGAGATATAACATTTTTACGAAAAATTAATTACGAAATTCAGAACTATTTTCGTAAAAATGACATATCTCGAGATTGGCTCATATTACCACGGGGTGACAAGTGTTTCTTACGTGAAATTTTCCAAAAAATACGATGAAACCATCAAATTTGAAATAAAATCAGCTGCATTTGCCGAAAAATGCAAATTTAGTTTTAAAATACAAAAATAATCTATCTGGCAGCACTTCCGGTCAAAAATAATATTTTTTCTGGATTCCTAGGTTTATTTTCTTCAAAATTCACCTATCACTATTTACCGGGTGTCTTACATCTATAAATTGTAAAAAAATATTATTACGAAGATTACAACTTTTTTCGTAAAACCCTTATATTTCGAGATTGGCTCATATTACCTCGGGATGATAGTTGTTTCTTATGTCAAATGTTTCAAGGAATACGATGAAATTATCAAATTTAAAATAAAAATGGCTGCATTCGCCGAAAAATGTAAATTTAGTTTTCAAATACAAAAATAATTTATCTGGCAACACTTCCGGTCAAAACTTATATTTTTTCTGGATTCCTTGGTTTATTTTCTTCAAAAGTCATCTATCAATATTTTTCGGACATCTTACGTCTATGAATTGTAAGAAAAAGAAAAAAGAGATTTTGAACGAAAAATGCGTGACTTTGCAATAAACAGGGGGTCCCACAAAGCGGGGGGTATTCCAATCGACACCAAAACTGGGATTTTTCCGAAGTGATAGTAGATGAATAATTCCCCCAACTTTGAACAAAATCTGTGATGGTCGTGTACAAGTTTGTGCTTTTTCGTGGTCAATTCGTATAGAATGACCCATATGTTGATTTGCTGGTTTTGCACTCTTCTCAAACTCTATCCTCATCCATATTTACCTCCCAGAAAGAAATCCATCTCTGACAGTTTCTTACTCTCGCAAAAGAGTAAAAACGCACTAAATTTTTGAGGTTTTGCATCATCATTCTTTCTTTATTGAGTGGGTTCAATTATAATTTATCCTTATTGAATTTCAATGCAACTGTAGAAAGCTAATTGGATAACGTCTGTCTGCTAAATCGCGCGAGTGCAAATGAAAACGCCGTTGTTTATAAACAAAGAGGGTATGCACAATAATGCTTGTAAATCCGATGGTAACTCGGAAATTTCGGAATTTATTAAACATTTTTCAAAATTCTACGTCTTTGAGTCCTCAACGATCGTTGTACAGTCAAAAGGAGTTGGAGCTCGAACAACAGCCGGCGTGTGACAACGCCTTTTGGAGCACCGTTCTGTAATTTCATACATTGTATTGCGGTTTTTCAATTTGACACATGCACATGCGCGACTGTTGTAGTAACACTACTTGCGTAAAATGTTGTTATCATCCAAACAATGATTTTATTGAAAATTTGTGCAAAGTGTTATTATCAGCTAATTATTTTGTGTGGAAATTTGAAGGCTGACAGTGTAAAAGTTCATTTTTTTTACGTTTTATTTTTCTACAACCTTTACAGTTTTCGTCGTTCATTTGATCGGTTCCTCTCCGACTGGCTACTTCAGCTTCACACTTGAATGCACTTCATGTAATCGTCAAGTCTGATGTGAATGACAGGTTTTTACCCCAAGCAGTAATCATCTTGACCTTGTGCTGTAGGGTTATTGAATAAGAGTGTCGCCCTTCAATTGTAGAGTCAATAGTTAAGTACGTTTGAAAATTCAAAATCAGTAACAAAAACCCTCGGAAAAAGGTGCAGCTTCATACTACCAGTAAACCAGTTGATATGAAATAATAATATTTCAGGTGTACCCGTCCGAAACCTTCTCGCTGCATTACATTACCAGTGTTAATTTCAACATCAGGCGCTGCCAGACAAAGCGCAAACAAAACCAACTGCCCGGCGTTTTAATGAGCCAGTCACCTTCACCGTAACAACAAGTTCTCGTTACCCGTGGTAGAACCGAAAGATCACATTTTGCTTGAAGATCGCTCCCCGAGATAGTGTTCGCTGATGCTGGCCCAAAGCGGCCTGTATCAGATCGTTTTCGCTGATTCTAGCGTTAGAGAAGTCCTCCGAAGACGCTTCCGTTAGCTGGGGGTTGCTTTGCAGTTGCGTGATATTTTTGCTGGTGTCTTCTATCGGGTCCTGCAGGTCAAAGAAACTCCTCACTGGTAATCCACTCAACTCGCGCAATCGATGCTTGCGTACTACGCTTTCGTCGCGACGAATTTTCCATCGTTCGATAAATCTACCGGAAGTGGTAGAGCCGATGGCGGTAATCGAAATGGTACCGAACACCAACAATAACAATTGCGATCGTATCATCTGGGAACACGCGATGCGACTAGCTACAAGCACTTGCTGAAAACTGCGGTAGAGCTCCTGACGCTGTCAGAAATCAACAACGCACTGGGGTACTCGTAATGGGGGTAAATCTTGTAGCGAGCATCACCGCGCGATAGGACCCATTTTATGAACGAAGCGCCTTGAACGAGCGCTTTGAACCGAAAATTTATTCTACGACTAACTCATCTAAAGCGATGATACTACTGAAGCTTGCACCGAATGTCTTGCCTAAAATAAACCGATAAATGGGGACGAATTCGATTTGGAGGTTGCTATGCTAATCAACTGCATGGGGGTTTGCTTTCGAACCGTAAAACTTTTCCTCTGCCAGCAACAACAGTAATTTTTATCACCTTCCAATTTGATGACAGTACCCAAAACTGGTATATGGGAATAAGTGAACAAATTTCCGCAGGCAGTTTGATGAGTTGCTAATTGAATGGTGCTCAACACGTTATAAAGGTATGATAAATTAGTTAGTTTTTTGAACCTTTGTCAAAGTTAACCTCGTTATCTATGATAAGTGGCTGTTTATTTTGTAACATATTCGAACCACCGTTTTTGGTTGAAAAGTTGTATGCAGTTTGTCAAAACCTGTTTCAATATCAAAAGCAAGGCCCAGGTGCTACATTCGATTCGGAGTTTGAACTGCTGTTTATTCGATACAAACTTCGCAGTCAACTGTTAGTGTGGCTAGCGTTATAATCCTATTGACTCTAACGGTTTCTCCTAGCTGAGAATCGAACATACGATGACTGCCTTGTTGGGCTAGCATCCTACCTCGCGGTCAACTAGAAATTGAACATACGTTAAAATATCCTTTGTTGTTACGAGATTATCAGCCGCTTCAAAAAAATAGGAGACGGAAAATTACTGCTCGTTATAAGAAAACTGACTACGGCTTCTATAAAAAAAAAACATAATCTTAGAATTGAATAACAAATGTTTGCGAAAGCACTTATCTTAGTTGCACAACCTACTGATCAAAGCCGAGAACCGGTTCCATACAAATGGTTGAGATACGTCAAATCTTTCATATTTGTTTTCTGTTATATTCTTGAAAAACACGATTATCAGAATAATTTCATTAATCAACGTAACTTTACAGTAATGGACAATAAAAATGTTCATATCGGAGATTGTTCTCTAATATACGCGCTACCGTCGGATTTTAACATTTAGATTGTGGGTGTAACAAACGACTTTAGCTTAACAAGGTTGTCGTTATAGTTATGATACCTCATGATTTTTACCAACAAGTTCAGTATAGGAAATAATGCAATAAATTAAATGTATTGTTTCGAATAATAGGGTGTAGGAAACCTCAGGACCATTGTTGTCTTGACATAATAACCGATACATATGCTAATTTATGCGATAACATAAATAAGATCACGGCCTATAGCACATAAAATGTATAAATTAACGTGCGGAGAGCCTCCAAGCACGCTTATGTGATTTGTCAACTTTTCAAACTCATAACAAACCTGTATTCGTAACCATCATTAACATTGATCAGAATTAAACTATATTCTAGACCTGTGCGCCGATCATATCTTCGGCGGCGTCGTTGAAAGTGTATTGCCCCAATGGGGTGACGTGGAGCGGTGTTCTACTAATTAACAAACAAACTTTTAAGATACCGCGAAATCCGTTTTTTCGACATACATGCTTACGGGTTTGTTAATTCTTCAGTCCAACAAAAACTAAACTAAAAATGTCTAAGATCAGCCTTGACAGGACCTCATCACCCAAAATGAAGATGATTATAAATAAAGTTAACAAACAAATGAGCTTTTTTATTTTAAATCAAATCAATTGTCGATGCTTACAATGTCAGTAGAAGTTGCGTTTTGTATGCAACAAAGCAAAGCCTTGGTGCTACATTCCGATTCGGAACTAGACCTTCTGTTTCTTATACACAGACTTCGCAGCCACCTGTTTAGTGTACAGGACAAATGCGGGGCTAGCGCTACGATCCTACTGACACTAACAGTACCTTCCGAGCCGAGACTCGAAACCACGACAACTGGCTTGTTAGACCAGCATCGTACCTCGAGACCAACTGAGAGGTCCATTTTGTTTTGTATGCAACATTGGAAATAAAAAACGAATTTCAAGAATGATTTCATGTGTAGTTTAAAGCCTCTTAGTTGATCTTGAAGTACGATACTTGTCTAAAAAGCCAATCGTCAGATGTTTGAGCCTCGACTTGGAAGAGACTGTCAGCGTCAGTAGGTTCGTAGCGTGAAGTCTGTGACGAATAAATAGACCCATATGAGCCACCTCGTCTCTAGTTCTGGAAGAGAAGACGTAGTTTTCGACCATTTAAGTCGCCTTTTTACGCGGAAGATATGTGATTAACAAAATCTTAAATTTACGAAAAAAACAACGTGTTAAAAGTTTGAATTGATGTCTGTTTCAAAGTCTGACTAAAGTCATTTTTACTTACAAATCACGATGAAAATTAGGAAGAAATTAAACAGTTAATCAGTCTGCTGCTAAGATTTGAGCATCCGTCGTACCGCTCGTTACTAAAATGATTTGTTAGAGCCGAAACAGACTTTTATATATCCTAAAGAGTGCATTCCCTTTTAATTAATTATAATAATATCAAATTGCACGCATACATGCCACTCAGCTCTGATTTGTCAAAATTTGCGTTTCAATAAGGCCAGACAACTTTCAATAGTCCGCATAAGTAAATTATAATTTTCTTCATTTGGGCGGATGTGTAAATAATTTTCCAACTGCTTGCTGCAAAAACGAAGAAAATCCGTTGGAAAATAACACACATGAAGTTAGATATGATTTCGTTTCCTTTTCCGATTTTAGATTTTCATTTCACGTCCCTATAGACTTTCCAAACCTTCCTTAAAGGCGTAGTTCTATGTCAAAAGTGTTCTACCGATCACTTGATCTGTAGTTTAAAATGTGTAAGGACCAATTAGTGACGGATGATAACTGAAAACTTAGATTTTTTTTAGTACTTTAACAGAAAATTTATTTCTCATTCTTCATTACACAGGTCAACACAAAAAACTATGATTTTCTGTATAGCTTCTAATATAGCTTTTTGACCACTCCTGTGGATTTGGGTACCCCTAGCAAGGTCGAAAATGCATCAAAAGGCCGCAGAGTAATAACTTGCCGGGTTCGTCGCTTCTACGTTTGCTTACGGAAAAACTTCTTTTAAGTCTTTGAAGACTTTTCGCATTTTCGACATGGCTAGGAGCACCAAAATTCACAAGAACGGTAAAAACTATAATTCCCCTTTTTTCCTGCTTGAGCTCTAAGCCAAACCTGTGTTGACATCGACAAATCGATGAAGCGAAAAAAATTATTTCTCTGGAGCTCATCAAACTGAAAACAATATTTCAATATAACAATATGAAATATTTCAGTTATTTAACAGTTCATGTGAACTTAAGTGCTCCTAGCCAACTCGGGAGTGCTTAGTGCGCTTCCCGTAAGTAAATGTAGCAGCAACGAACCCGGCGAATAATTACTATGCGTCCTTTTGATGAACTTCCGAGCTTGGCAGGGGCTTCAAAATTCACCGAAATTGTCCGACAATCTTAATTCGCTTTTGAGTATAAGTTTAATAAACGAAAAAAAAAAGAATATTTAAAATGGCCCATAATCGGCGATCCGGCGATTCATGGCTCCTACGTCGAATGCATCTCTAGAATCTATTCACTTTCAACCGAACATCTGACAGAACCGAAAAAATGATTTTTTTTTACGGAATGGCAGCCGCAAGATCGGAACCGAATTTGATCCACCCTTTTTTAAAAGTTCACAAGTTTATCATAGTTTTAGGGACAGTAGGGGACATTTTGTGGTCCCCGTGGCTCTGTGGTTAGCGATGTCAGTCGGCTAGCTCTCCCACACGGTTGTGATATCGGGTTCGATTCCCGATCGAGTCGAGGATCTTTTCGAGCTGGAAATTTTTTCGACTCAGCACTGGGGCACGGTGTATCGTTGTACTTATCCTACACATACAAAATGTGCCAAAAACAATATCGATAACGAATTCTGTCAACTAATCTAGTTGATCGAGACCGCTATTAGCCCCAAGGCTAAGCGTGCGATATTGTTTTTATGGGACATTACAAAATTTTCCGTTGTTTCGGATTTATCGAGGGGAACCGTGGATAAGTACCCTTCCAGAGATACAGGCTACACACTTACATTTAATCACCAGGTTCGTTTTTTTTCACCGACTTTTCAACAGCTGAGCGCTGAGTAAAACGTTCGGTAATATAAACCACTACCGACCGATCAGTAATCAAATTGTTGTTACTTTCTGTCATTATTACCGACCTAATATGTGAAAACGGCGAATACAGGCTAGATTGAAAACGGTAGCGAAACCACGCTTGCGACATACCAACTATAAGTTTTTGAAAAAAACAACACTGTTGGCGATCGGTATTGGGTCACTTACACGTCTATTGGCCCTTTACTGGCTGAGCTCCGGGGATCGGTTCCCGGAATGATTCCGAAACCTAGCTTGCCACATATCAAAGAATTCGGCCAGGAACGGCCCGTAATCCGGCTCACTTCCCCTCGGCTTTGTGTCCATTCGGTCTCGCATCCTCGCATCGCAAGGCCGGACCTTGCGTCTAACGTTTGCGGTAGAAAAATGGACAAAAATTGCCGATTTTTCATGGGTTCACCTTTAATCGCACTGAAGAAACTACTCATGCATCATCAATCATGAGTTAGCAAAAAAAATTTGATAGCTCTATCAGTCAAACTATAACTGTGATGGCGAAAAAAGTGAAACTACTCCGTTCAGAAGTGTGCGAGTTCAAAGAACGGTATCCCGCCGCTTCAAAAACGGACATCGTGCGGCACTTTGTGGACGCCGGATATGCCCGTTCTGGAATTTACAACATCTCAACACTATTGGACAACGATCAGAGCATCGAAAGAAACCCCGGTTCCGGACGGCCAACGACCCTGAGTGACAAGAAGCTTCAAAGGATGCTGAAAAGGAAGACCGAGGGAAAAGTGGCTAAATCGTTGCGTGCACTTGGCCGGGAGGTTGGTGCATGCACTAAAACAGTGAAAAAGTATCTGGAGAACATGGACATACATGTCAGGAAGCGGCAGTCCCATCCACTGGTCTCGGAGCTGCAGGCAATGACGCAGGGACAGCGGTTGAATAAGATGGTCAAGTCGATTTTCCCGGCGAATCGCGACGTGGCAGTGGTGATGGACGACGAGACCTATCTCACCCTGGATGGCAACGACTAGCAGGGCTCTTCGTATTTTACCTTCCCCACGAAGGAAATGAGCACCGGGGTGAAGTTTATTTCACAGACCAAGTTCCTCAAGAAGGTGCGGATGTGGCTGACAATCAGCGAGCAAGGGATGTCAAAGTTGCTCTTCTTTCGCTCCGGGCTGGCCGTGAACGGGGAAATTTATAGTACGAAGTGCCTGCCAGAGGTTGCGTTGTTCATCAAAAAATACCATAAGCGCAAATACACGGTGTTCTGGCCAGATTTGACGTCGGCCAACTTCCTCGAAGCGATCGTTGGAAGAGATGGAGCGGCTGAATATCGATGTGGTAGCGAAGTCGGCGAATTCGCCAAATGTCTCCCAGCTGCTTTCCATCGAGAATTTGTGGGCAAACTTGAAGCGCAAGATTTATTCCAACAATTTTGTCGCGAAAACGGAAGAGGAAATAATAAAAAAAGGAAAAAAGAGCTCAAAAACATGGCTACATGCATGTTTTCGTCCGCCATGGTGAACGTTCCGGTTAACTGCCGGAAGGCCGCACGCAAGGACGTAATATTTTTCTGCGAGGAAGTCAACATGATTACCTTCCATGGTAAATTTATTCAACTCAATTATCTGTCTTAGTTCTTTTCACCATCTGAAAAAAGTCCATTTTTTACCGCAAACGTTATTCTGCCTCGCGTTTATCTGCCTCTTGTCCGTATGCCTGCCGTCCATTATGCCTAGCATACTATACCTCGCGTCCGTATGCCTCACGTCTGTTAACGGGGTGCCATCCTACACAAGTACACCTGGAGGTCACCAAAGCAGACAGAAACACAGATCGACCTCGTTTTGATTGATTGTCGACACTTCTCAGACATCATCGACGTCAGATCCTATAGGAGCCCCAACCTCGACTCGAACCACCACATGGTGATGGTCAAAATGCACCCGAAACTCTGCGTTGTTAACAATATTCGGTACCGACGCCCGCCCCGTTCAGATCTCGCACGACTGAAGCAGCCTAATGTCGCTGAAAACTACATGCATTCGCTCGATGTCGGAGTGTCGGAAAAGGGTCAGCTGAGGGATGCTCCTTTCGAGAAGTTGGAATACTATCAAAACAGCAATCAACAGCGTAGCGGAAACCGTCATCGGGCATGTGAGACGAACCCAAGGAAACGAGTGTTTCGACCACGAATGTAGGATGGTGTTAATGAGAAGAAAACTGCGCAGGCGGCTAAGATGCGTAGTACCACACGTCAGAATGTAGAAAGACACCGGCATTAGAAGATACAACGAACCCAAATCTTCCGGGAGGAAAAGCGCCACCTGGAGGAAGGGGAGCATGCAGAGCTAGAAAAGCTGCATCATTCTCAGGAAACGCAAAAGTTCTACCAGAAACTCCACGCACCCCGCAGAAGTTTTGTGCCGCGAGCCGAAATGTGCCGAGATAAAGATGGTAGTATTCTGACGGACGATCGTCAGGTGACCGAAAGGTGGAGGAACCGGCAAAACCGAAGTCGATCGACAACGCCTAGGTAGTAGCATTACGGCCCACGGAGATGAGTTCGAAGTAGTCGATGAGCTTGGCTCACTGGTAGCTGAGGACAATGCTAGCAGCCGTGAGATCTGGAGGCGTATTATCAGCGGAAGTCGTACCTACTATGGACTACACATGCAATTGCGGTCTAATAAGCTAAGTACAAAGTATAACCTGTAAAAAACACACATAAGACCGGTTGTTCTCAACGGACAATGGTCGAGGAGGACTTGCGAGTGCTCGGGGTTTTCGAACGACGGATACCAAGGACGATCTTTGGCGTGGTGCAGAAGAACAATGAACAATGAGCTCGCGCAACTCTACGGTGAACCCAGTGTTCAAAAGATGGCTGAAACTGGACGGATACGCTGGGCAGGGCGAAGACGACCCAGGGGCATAGCGGGAAAGTTGGTTAGACCAGGTGGAGCGTAATCTGGCGAGGAGTGCACGGTGTACTAGGAATTAGGGAGCGGCAGCCAATAACCAAGTGAATTGGAGGAACTTTGTGAATCAGGCCATGTCATTATGACGGAATGCCCAATTAATAAATAATAATAGAAACATGACCTCAGTTCAATTGTGATTTTAGTTTTGCCATGCAGCGTTCCAAGGTTTATAAGCGATAAATTGAATTTGTACTTAAAAAAAAATTGCACTAACATATTTCTATTACTCTCTTTATGTTTGTGTTTTTTTTGCGAATTGAAATACTGAGAGGATCAAGAGCGTCACGAAAATTTTCCAGTTTCAAATCCTAATACTGTAATTGCAATCGATTGGAAACAGCATTCACCAAAATACGGAAAATTTTAATTTTATGTCATTAAGTGTTGTACGATTGAAAAATGTAAAGCCTTATTTTGAACACAGATTTTGATCAATCAGAGCAGAAAACAAAGCCAAACTCTATGCAATATGTAGAAGGAAACTAATGTCCAAAGGCCGAAAATTGACCCCAGATGCCTTTTAAAAGTTGAACTTTCGCAGCCTGGAAAACGGATTTCCGGAATCGGGATGATGCCCAGAGACCTGAAATCGGCTCAGACGCCATTTTGAAATCCATGGTTGTAGCTTTTGGTTTCTAAGAAACAGCTCAAAATGATCAAATACCACCCGATATGAATATTTCAAAATAAAGAAATCGACCTCAGATGCCATTTTGAGATATAGGATGGTAAGTCAAGGGTCTGCGATCGGAGGGCACCGAAATGAAGCTATACACCCAAATATTTGGGAACCATACTTGACCAAAAACATATCTGGAACACACAAATCGAGCAAACAATTACCAAAGCTACAAACGATCTATGAGTGTGAAGAAGAGTCATTGGAAAAAACTGGGGTCTCCAACTCAGCATAATATATTGAACGACAAAACAATATAATATAATATAATAGCAATAATTATAATAACCAAGAATTATCAACGCCTCTTTAGTTTGGTGGCCCAAAATGACTGAATCATCCACTTTGCTATGCTCGATAAAATCCAAAGATTAGTCTGTGCATCGATGTGTGGAGCTATGAGAAGTACTTCATCTTCATCCATTTTATCAGGTGGTTCAGCTAAAGGCGCAGAAGCGCTCTTAGGCTGAATCGGTAAGCTAATCTGAAAGAAGAAGTTCTATAGTTGGACACCTATAAATACTACATTATTCCCAAATTAATGAACTAATGAAATATCGAGAATTGGTTACATGTAAAACAATACTTCGAAACTCCCTACACAATAATAGTGACAAAATGAGAAAAGTGGGGACATGGTGATTTAGAATTCGGGGAGGCTGCCTTTGCTGTTACACTGATAGTTCTGAAATAAATGATTCTTGGATTCATGTATCCAGGAATCAATAGAAGGAATAAAAGAAATAGAATAATAGAAAGAAATTTCCGACACGCAAATTTTTGCATTTTCTGCGATAGTCAAGCAGCACTTAAAGCCCCGGATTCACCTTTTTGCCACTCTAAACTAGTGTGGGGAATGCATTCTACAGACATCTGCCTAAAAATATCTGATCGATTCATACTGGATTCCTGGTCACTGTTGAACCAAAGGGAACGAGAATGCTGATTCACTAACTAGGCAAGGGTCATTCTTTAACCTTGTTGGTTTAGAACCGGATTATGATAATTTAAGGTGGAAAATTCACTCATGAACTGATCTTAACAGCTGGTTCTTCAAAGTGAGTGAGTAATCTACCGCTCTTTTTTAAAGAGCGGTAACTTACCCTTTACTTCAGGTTGAAAGCTGATAGCAGATTTTGTTGATCAGACACCGCAAGCGAAAGCCATGTGAAAGCTTTCCACGCGCGTAACTGCAATTCAGCTCCTAGGAACAAACTGCCACCGACTGCCTACTCTGCTATGCATAACCCATTTACCACGAGAGCAAACAAAATTAACTTGCCACAGTTCATCCACAAGCACAGGGACTGGCTAACGCCGAGTACGCAAACGAATGGATAGCAAAACTGGAACGAAAAAAGCGATAGAACTGGTTTGCGGATCTCCTGAATCTATATAGATGCAGGCAATCCGCTCGCGAGTTGATCGTCAGTTCTTTGAAAGAACTGATTTGAAAATTTGATAGATCTCAAAAGAACTGTAGTGAACAGTTTTTCCAGCCTTTAACGATAATTGCGGCATCCAAAGTGAAACCTCAGAATACTTAGGCTGATGACATACTGAAGAGTAAAACGAAGCGAAGCAAAAAGCGTCTGATCTATGTGAAATGCTCAAACTGGTCATACTGGAAGCGTACTAACGCGTTAGTAGGGGCGGCGAAACAGACTAAACTTGATACCGCAAGGTGATTTATATTTATTTAATTTTGGATTGGTAATTAAAATGTTCTCATTGTACAAGTCTTAGTGACTCAATACTTTGAAGAGTCAATAACGACGCCGGCCACGTTCTTGCAATCAGTTGGGAAGAGAGAAGGAACGTTAGCGTGACCCTTGCTATTTGAAGACCGTGTTAACCTCTGCATCTCCACAAAGGTCACAGGAAGGAGGTTTTTGTTAGTAGGGAAGGGTAAGTTGGATCAGGATTCTTTTTGGATAAGTGATGCGATCATACATGTAATTTATACCCGGCTTTATTGAACTTTTTTTCGGTTTATTCTCCGTTCAGTCGGCTGATTAGAGATGCACACTTAGCTTATTTATATTTGGTACATGTTTACACTAACAGAAAATAATAATGCTGTAGGGGCAACGCGTGAGTGATTTGTTTGACTAGAGCAAAAAATTACTTAGTTCCCTAATTGCGATTTAAACCAAAAGACTGGATCTGATTTATATCAACACACCTCATCGTGATCTGATTTAGACTGGTATTTTTGATTTATGTTATAAACTAGCTGAACGTTGTTCGGAGTCAAGGGGTTTAAAATTTAGAATTATTTCTTACATTTTTTACTACGTCTGTAGCACAACTCACTTCAGAAATATTACGTCACATTTCTCTTTGTATGTTTTTTTTCTATGTCTATAGCCCAGGTAAAATTCTGATTCAGAATTTAACCCTGGAAAGATGATCTTATTCTGGCGTTAAATTATTGTATGAATTTTAAATCATATACAATGCTAGCTTTTGTTTAAAATTCAATAATGAGTGACCATTATGGTGTTAACACATAATAACGATACATAACAAATGCCAGAATATTTTGTTTTTGAAAAAAAAAACAAGAACAGCCTCGCTCTCTTTGAAAAAGAGGGCAATATCACTAATAGCGAGGAGTCAAATTGATGCAGACTAGCTTTCTAGGGTTAACCTAACCTCTACGTAGCCAACTGTTGTGTACAGGACAATTGTGTGGGCTAGCACTACAATCCTACTGATATTAACAATCTCTCATCAGCCGGGATTTTTTACTATAACTGGCGTGTTACACCAGCATCGTAACTCGACAATTTCAAAAAAAATTCACTGGCGAAACTTTGATAATACGTTTTTTTTTGTACTATTTTATTATTTTGGTTTCTTAGGAGATTCTTTTATAGTGCTGCTCAATTACATTTTGTATGTTTTTGTATTTATATTTTTAACATCTTGATACTGTTGTTCAATTTCTAGTTTCAGCGAAATAAGCGTTTCTCCAAAGCTCCAATGAATCCACACATAAATTATAACCAACATTCAATAAACAATCCTCGACTGCTGCGGTGAGCTTCTCGTCAATTAATTTACATACCTATTAGGTTTTTTGGTCAGATTATTTTCTTTTTCTCAACAATTAGGCCTCAATCCATTAAAATGATTAGCCTTAGTTACGAAAACAAAAAAATTTATTTATTCTTATTTTACATCCTTATTAGTGTTGAAAAGACACTATTTGTGATTGGTCACACAAAATAATTAGCTGATAATTTATTATACAAATCTTAAATGCTTTGCCGCACTCAATTAAAACAGATAGAATAGCCGTTATAGCTTTTTTGGACCCACACTGTATCTGCCAGATACGTCTCTGCCGGGCTCTGTTTCCAAAACTCGTTCTATCTAGGTTGCGCTTCGGCGAAAGCATCGATAGAAATTTTGGGAAGATCAGAACGGGTCTAAAATTATAAATATGACAACGACCCTAAGGAATGACTTCAGTTCTATCCGAGGCGCGCCAATTGAACGAAAAGCACTCCGCTTCTAACTGTGGCTCAGAAGTAAAAAGAAAGCTAAACGCACATTCCATTTTCACAAAGTTCACGTCTGTTTGCTGCCAGCAGAGCAGCGAGCGAACGATCGAAAGCATCAACGGACCCAGGCCTGGGGTTGGTGTGTGGCTGGTTAGTGGTTGGGTGTAAGATAGGGAGAAGGGTTCTCTAGAGATAGAGCAGAGCATAAAATAAGCCACAAGCGAGATGAGACAGGAAAGGACTTATTGGCTCTTAGCCGTGCTGGCAGTGTTTGTGTGTGTTTGTACAACCCGGACAGTGTGTGCAGATAAGTTCGAAGACAACATATTCTTCAACTATTACAACGCTACGGGCGATGTGGTGCATGTGTATAATCTCGCAGAAAACAAGTCGTACCCGTACGACGAAACTTGCAACCCCGATGGGAGGTTTGCAGTCGTCGTTTTCGGTTGGAAAATCGACTGCGAGAAGTACTTTGTGCGAGATTTGATAGCAAGTGGGTGCAATTTTTCGGTGGTCTCCGATGGTGAAGTGAAAATTCTAATGTGATACACGTGTTTCGTTTATTTTTTCTTCGCAGATCTCACCGAGTACAGGGGAGGATGTGTGATATGTATGAACTACACTAGTTACTCTGAAGTGTCGTCTTACCTACGCCTGAAGAGAAACTTTAAAGATATCCAGAATGTTCTGAAGAAAAAACTCGACTTTCTCGAGCAGCAAGGTTTTAACCCGAACAATGGCTACTTGTACGGGTTCAGTTTCGGGGCGAACATGGTCCTAGAGGCTGCAAAGAACTTTGGTGCTAAGAAAATCGGAGAAATCGACGGTAAGATGAACAGATTGCATTCGAAACCAGGTCATGACATAATCCATTTGTCTTGTGTGTTATTTTCTCTCTCTCCCCATGTACCCCTTTCAACTTTCTACTGTGTAGTTTGTGAGATCGTTGGTGTAACTTTTGACTCTGCCTATTCGAATCCCCCAAATCATCGGCTGGCGGCTAAAAATGTCCAGTGTATTCACACTAGCAAACAGTACGGTACAAAATATCGAAGCAGCTGCCACCAGGATTGGATTCTGGGAGATTGCGGATATAACCAGGAAGCCGCCCCATTGTCCTCGTACGGGTCCCACGGTGTATGTACACTTTTCTACAACAGCGCCTTCGAAAATGATTTTTTAGCCGAAGCGAATGTGAACAATTGCACCATGGACCAGGAAGCGGACAACTTTCCAGATGGGTTCAAAATGGGATATATGGAAACAAGAAAGAGTCAGGTTCGTGGTCAGCTGTATACGCCCACCTACGGATCGTTCCCTTTCAACGTTCCGAGCCTAGCTCCGAACAGTAGCCGGACGGCGTTCGTCGATTTCTTCGATTTCGAGAAAGCGAGTGATGATGACTTTGCGATGGATTTGGACTACGATTCGGAAACCTAAATCTTAGTGGTGACGGGTTATTCAGCATGGTGTTGGATTCTCATACTACTGAATTTTTGTCAGCGGCTGCCGGCCTCCGGAGCATGCGAACGGGGTCGGGAGTCGTTTTTTTCACAATATTTATATTATGGTATATTTGCATAAGGGTCAAGTTACAATTTATTATTTAATGTTTAAATATTTATGTTTATTACTGGTAGTGTAAAGTCGAACAATACTCGGAATCCTTACAAATGATGCATTTGAATTTATATATTTTTTTCTTAGCTGTTATTGTGGTTTTGGGTTTTGATGTAGTTTCTAACTTTATTTAAAGATTCGCCAAACCAATTATTTTATTTGAATGGTTTATATTTTATAATGATATACTACCCTATATAAAACATGTTAAATGACGAAGGTTATATTATGAAACCCAATATATTGAATTTGATTGCATTACTACTACATGAACACTATATGAATGATGAAGTATTATACTCTTTAGGATGTAAGTTTATTTGATCGATATTGATTCTCCAGAAGAAATCAATCAAACATTACGACTGTCTAATAGCCTGTGAAAACAGTGCTAATTAAAAAAAAAGGTCGATCCGAAATAAAAGGAAGCGAATATAACTAAATCTCAGCGACTAATGATAAACATTGAACGTCGATAAACAATTGCATAAAAAAACGAAACAAATATAGATGAAACGAAGCAGAAGCGTAGAAAGATTATGAATATTGTATTGTAGAGGTTGAGGGAGAATAATTGATATAACATTTTCGGTGGAGTATTACGAGATGTGACAAAATTGGTAAGAAACTATATCCATGTGCGATTTTTCTTTCGGTTTTATATGGCGCTGTAACCATTATAAATAAATTTCTTAAACCAATTTTTCGGTGCTGTTTTAATGGTGTTTTATTTATCCGATTGTGAGGCACAGGCAAATTGATAGATAAATGTGAGTATTTTTTCTGAAACTTTATGGATTTTACAGCGTTAATTTTTGTAAAGTTTCGATCAAAACCCACTAACAAAAATGCCGGCATCCCACCCAGATTTTGAAGAGTAATGCTTTCTTCAAAACTAAAACTGTAATTTACCTCTCTTGTAAGTTCAAATGTGATATTATAACAACAAGATATTTTCATGAATCATTCGTCAATTTCGAATGCCTAATTTTACCATTTTCCGTTCTAGTTAATTTACCCAGTCTCTTCACAAAAAGCGTAAACAAAGAAAGAATTATTTTAGTATAATTTACGTTTAGCCGTTGTTTTAACCGCCTTTGATTATGAACCCGTGAGTGGTAAATTATTAATAATGGTGCTTATTACGGGAGTCACTTCACGGTGAATATATTTCACTCTCACGCTCACTTCACTTTTTTAGACCTATTCCCGATTCCGCCTCAAGTGAGGTGACAAAAATCACCTGCGTGGAGTGAGATTGACAGTGAAGTGAAATTGAGAATAGGACAAGTGAAATGAGATTGTTTCCCAGCTCAAAAATCTCCCAGAAAGTCGTTTTTTTAGATAACACCAGATGTTGACGTGTTCTGCATTTCTAAGACATTCGGCATTAAAAAAATGCTTTTTTTTTCGGTATCGAATATTTCCTGAACTAGTTGCATTTTTTTCATCGGGCAAAAAAATGAAAATTTTACCGCTTTAAGGCACGGATCAAATTCTGATTCGTTTCGTTACTAAAGAATAATTCAAATATTTAACCTTAAGATCACAAATCAATCAACTTTAAGCCATATGGTATCTTCGTGGAATCATTTCACCGTTCAAAATGGTCGTGAAATAATTCCACGCGAAACGTCGCTTTTTCCGTTTCCACTTCACTCATATGACACGCATAATAACCCAGATTTCACGGCAGATGTGCCCTTGCGACGTTTTTCTCACTTACGTGAGTCCCGTAATAGGACATCATTCACTTCACTCTGATTTCACCGTGAAGTGACTCCCGTAATAAGCACCAATGTTAAGGAAATTCTCATTTTACGAAAAATTCTGTATTGTTGTATAGTTTTCGTCACTAGTTTTATTCTCATTTTTATTTGAAAACTAGCTGATACCCGGCCCGCGTTGTTGCGACAATAAGTTTAAGACGACAACGGTATACCTATCAAATGTACTTTATTTCAAACAAATATTAACATTGGGACTTATTACGGGAGTCACTTCACGGTGAAATCAAAGTGAAGTGAACAAAATCCTATGACGGGACTCACGTAAGTGAGAAAAACGTCGCAAAGTGACATCTGCCGTGGAATCTGGGTTATTATGAGTGTCATTTTCGTGAAGTGAGAACGGAAACAGCGACGTTTCGCGTGGAATTATTCCACGACCGGTGAAATGATTCCACGAAGATGCCATAAGTCTTAAAGTTGATTGATTTGTGATGTAATGGTAAATATTGGATTTATTCTTCAGTGACGAATCGAATCAGAATTTGATCCGTGCCTTAAAGGGGTAAAATTTTCGATTTTTTGCCCGATGAAAAAAATGCAAACTAGTTCAGGAAATTTTCGATACCGAAAAAAACACATTTTTTTGATGTCGAATGTCTTAGAAATGCAGAACACTTCAAGATCTGGTGTTATCTAAAAAAAAACGAAAAAAAAACGACTTTCTGGGACTTAGACATTTTTGAGCTGGGAAACAATCTCATTTCACTTGTCCTATTCTCAATTTCACTCCACTGTCAATCTCACTCCACGCAGGTGATTTTTGTCAGCTCACTTGAGGTGGAATCGGGAATAGGTCTAAAAAAGTGAAGTGAGCGTGAGAGTGAAATATATTTCACCGTGAAGTGACTCCCGTAATAAGCACCATTACCATGTTGTATGTACATACAGCCTTATGTATTATCCCCAAAAATCTGTTTTCCTGAATTCTGTTTTTACAATGTTCCTATTTCTATTTCTTGTTAGAAACTTGACGGAACGTTCTGATAATAATTTATTATATTAGCTAGGTATAGCGTTGTCCTAATCTTCAATCATGCAACATATGCAAAAAGACCCAGGTGCCAAACGTGAACAAATTGAAATCGGTTATTCTGCTTCAAAATGATTCGAGAAGTGTTTGTGTTTTACAATTGAAAAGAGTATCTATCAATTTTAATGACTACCTGTACCCTATTCAGATGAGCTTTATTATGTAGAGGTCCAAGTCACCAAGCCAGAGAATTTTCTCATTGAGTGAAAAACAATTGTTTCTGTAATTTAAAAAAAATAACCTAAAAAAGTCCAGTATTAAAAATGTTGTTTGAAAATTAGCAAAATCAATAGAATCAACATAAGCCCAATTTATTTAGTTTTAATCAAGTATTTATCTGGTAAGGCAAAATTAGAAGATTGGATTGCAAATCCACGACCGCAAGGTTGACGTAGTGCTACATATTGCTGTTGGTTACATTGCTTGCATTGTTGCATTCGAAAACAATCGCAAAGGATATGTTCGAAGCAAACTTTTGTTCCAATAATTATGTGAATGATAATCAATAAGCTTACGATGGGCAGTCTTGTATCGTTATGTTTAAGTTAATAACTTTCACTAATCATTTTTGCTGTTTTCCAGAAACCGGAAATCTTTATCTTGGATTTGGCTCCTGAAGTCGATTTCCTCTGGGTATTATTTTGGTTCCAACAACAACCATATTGGGTGGTATTCGGTTACTTACGCACGCCGGATATCGCCATCTTGGATTTGAAAACGGCGTTTGGATTTGATTTCCGATTTCTGGGTACCGATTCCCGAATGACCATATTAGGCTATTTTTCAGCAACCCGACGTTGCAAATTCAGATGACGAATGTAGTTTATTTTTCTTGGTAGTTTCCAGTAGGCGTCAGAATTTGTTCTTCGGTTTCCGGACATCATCTCGATTCTGAAATGAATATTTTTGGTATTTTTTCCGCAACCGTAAGTTGCCACTTCGGATTAAAAAAGGGCGTCAGGGGCCGATTTTTGGCCTATGACAAAATATTTATTTTGGGTGGTATTTGATGATTAATGGCTATCATTTTGGTTCCAAAAATAACCATACTTTGTATTATTTGGTCATTTTCGGTAACCGGAAGTCGCCATCTTGTATTTCTAAATAGCGTCAGGATTTGATCTCTGGTCTCTTGACATCATCTCGGTTCTGGAATGACTATTTTTGACTGTTTTCCAGCAACTGGAAGTTGCCAGTTAAAATTTCAAAATAGCGTCTGGGAACGATTTTTGACCTATGTTCATCATCTCAATTTCAGAAATGTCCATATTGGGTGGTATTTGGTCATTTGCAGAAACCGGAAGTCGCCATATTAGATTTCAAAACGACGTCTGTATTCGATTTTCGGTCGCTGGACACAATTTTGGTTCCAGAAATACCCATATTGGATGGTATTCGGCCATTAAGGCTGTTTTCCGAAAACCGGAAGTCACCATCTTAAATTTCAAAATGGCGTCTGAATATGTTCTCCGGTCTACGGGCATTATCTCGATTCTGAAATCAATATTTTTGGAATTTTCACCGCAACCGAAAAGAGATTACGGAAACATTCATATAGGAATGAATTTGAGCATTTTAGGCAGTTTCATGAAAAGCGGAAGTCGCCATTGTGAATTTCAAAATGGCATATAAATAGAGTAGGCAGTGTGACTTTGCACTCGTATCCAAGTGAGTTTTAAAACTTGCTTGCACATTTATTTTTGGTTTGCACGTAAACCCTACTAACAGTGTATTACACTTGAGTTAAGCCTGTAGTACACTCTTTGACCAAGCGTCAAATATTTGTCACTTTTTGACAGATAAAAATTTGGTCAAAGATAATTATTTGTCACTCTCCAATTTTTACATGGGGCAAACACGGGCAAACAACAACCATGATGTCAAATTAATTTGACCATTATGTCAGAAGGTCAAAAATTTGATCATTGGTCAAAGAGTGTAATACAGGCTTTAGATTTGAGTTTGAATCCTGCATAACAACAATTGCATAAAAATCAGATTGCGATGAAATTCGCGCCGCGTATGCTGCAACAGTTTGTTGCATTGTCCTTAAAAGCCTAAATTGGATCAAAAAACAAAACTCATCGCGTCACATCATCGCCTGCATCGTTGAATATATCGTGCACTGCATGCATTGCACGCAATCGATCAGAGTGTGCGGTGCAAAAAAACTCAAACTATCGAGAGGAAGCAGATTCAAGTTGGATTCAAATCTGGAAAAGTGTTACTCAGTTCAACTTTGCACGAGTTCATGCCATCACTGCATATAAAGTGGATTTCCGAACTTTGTGCATCCTCGAATCATACTTGAAAACACCTGTATATGAATTTTTATGATGAATTTAGCAGTAATTTACATATAATAATAAATTTGATATACCCCCCTTGACTACGCCACTGTTATTGTGGAATACGTTTTCAAGTTTACAGAATAAAAATTAGACCTCCCTTGCCTACGCTTATGAGGTAGAGCAAAGCTAATATTTTAGTGTTACTCCCAGTCCTCGAAAAATCCTATGTATAAATTTTCACGGTAATCGGTTCAGTAGTTTTTGAGTCTATAGGGAACAGACAGACAGACAGACATTCGCATTTATAGATATAGATTCAAAGTCGTTGAATTATAACAGCTACCATAGATTCTACATACCGAATTTAATGCCGATCGGTGCAGAAGATTTAAAATCATCAAAGGTAAACATCGTTCACCCCCCTTCCCCCCTCATCACTGCAACGCCACTGAGCTTTCAGAAAAGTCTAACGTGGCACAATAATGTCGCGAAACTACATCTCAGACTCAAAACATCTGTATATAAATTTGCACGTTTATAGGGGAGGAAGTTTTCACGTTCATGAACCACAAATTCACCCCCCCTCCCTTGCCTACGTTTATGAAATAGCGCAAAACTAATATTTTAGGATTCCTCCACGTACTCGAAAACCCCTATGTACAAATTTTCACGGTAATCGGTTCAGCAGTTTTTGAGTCTATAGGGAACAGACAGACAGACAGAAAGACAGACAGACATTTATAGATATAGATAAGTATATTTTGTTGACTTTCTCTATTTCTGAGGTGGAATATCCGAAGTCTAGCCAAACGTTTGGTTTATAGAACTTAAAATTAAAAAAGATAAAAAATGTAAAGTTGTATAATAACTCAGATTTTTTTTAAACTAACGGGTGACAACCTAAATTTAGGAATTTGAAGATACATTCATTAATAACGAAAAAATAATGAACGCACAACAAAAATTTACTTTTTTTTCTGCCTTGGCTTCACTATATATTTTTTTGTGTATTTTGATGCAAAACCAAATTTCCCCGAGGTTGAACATATTTCAACTTAAGGGGAAACTATGGCGTCATCCATTAATTATGTAAGGATATTTTTCGAAATTTTCGACCCACCCTCCCCCCATAATAAGGCTTAGTAAGATTTTGCATTACCCCTCTCCACGCCCCTCACGAATCTTACGTAAGATTGTCTTTTTAGGGAAAAAAATATTTTCGAAGGTAAAACATTTTTTTTACACATAGCATATTCGTAGCGGACAAAACAAAACAAGTTAATACTATGTTAAAGTAAACAAAATTCAAAATTAAAAAGAAATGAAGTAAAGCACGTAGTCACCCAGCGACGGCGAATTCACTGCTTTTCCAAGGTTCAACTGTTAAGATCGCTGGGATAAATAATTCAACTAATTCTATTTTTTTTAGTTTTGTAAACTTTTCTTCCAGTTCTCTAACTTTTCTCTTAACACTACTCATAAGCTTTTGCACAGTGTGTTCTCCGACCATTTTTACCACTTTAAGCCAATCTTTTTTAAATTTTTCAACATTGTCCGCTGGTTTGACATATTTCCTCAGCTTTGCCTTGGCCAAAGCCCAAAAAGTTTCAATAGGGCGAATTTCAGGGCAGTTTGGAGGATTCATCTCTTTTGGGACACATGTGACATTATTTGTTATATACCACCCTGGTGCATCCTTAGAGTAATGGCAGAAAGCAAGAACGGGCCAAAAGATTGGAGGATTGTTATGCTGCTTAACCATGGGTAACAACCTTTTCTGCAAACACTCTTTCACGTAAATTTTACCATTCATTGTGTCATTCGTAATGAATGGACGAGATATTTTCCCACATTCATTGTTTTGGATTTCGTTTTGGCTGCTTCTGCTTCCGACGGGTCTGCAGACCCATTCTTCCCTTGGCACGCATAACGTTACTCGCCGAGGTTCCAAGATTTCTCGCCACATCTCGTACTGATACTGAAGGATGCCGCTTGTAGTATTCCTTAACCTTTTTGTCCATTGTGGGATCAACAGGCCCGGGTTTTCTACCACGTCTTGGGGCATCAGTAAATGTGCACTCTTCACAATACTTCCGCAATGCGGTTTAAACTGCTCCGACACTTATACCTTCTTCTCTGGCTAATTTTCTTATAGAAAGACCACTCACGGTGCCCCATTTGTGCACAATTCGCTTTCTTTGCTCGGGAGAAAAACCACGCATTTTCAAAATTTCGCACGAAATGTTAGAAAAAATGACAGCATCTGTTTCTTTTGGATGTAAACAACAGGACGCAGTCAACGTTTGGTTGAATACTGCACGTTATTTGAAATGACGGTTGATCGTAAGTGTATTTATAACTATCGGAACGGTCTATATATTGTCAAACATGAAGAACGCATTGAATCTGTTCAAAAACTATTTCTTTTGTACGCGCTTCGTAAGCTAAATTGGACAGCATTTCCCTTACCATCATATGAAGCACGCTGCATGCTTATAGACATACAAGCACTTAAAGCACGCCGCGAACTTTCAATGTTTTATTTTATCAATGAAATTATTTCTCAACGCGTGCAATCTTCTAAATTATTATCGCAACTAAATTTTTATGCACCCAGTCGTCAATTAAGAAATCGTAAAATATTTTCGGAAAACTTTCACAGAGCTAACTACTCAACCATACCTTACTATAATCTCACTATAATCAGCACTGCGAAAATATCGACATCACTATGGGCAGAAATCAAATCAAAAAACGACTAACTACTGGAAATAATGTATAGAATATAAGAAAATATTGTATTATTATAACTGTAACATTTGCTTGACGAAAGAAATAAATAATAAAAAAAGTTGCTATGCTACGCGGAAATTTTTTTGATGTTTTTCACTCCGTTACTGCGATAAGGCAATCCACGGGTGACGTTTCACTGTTTGTACGTTTGTTATTGTTGCTGTTTTTCAAGCTGCAAAACCAAAACACGACCAAAACCGAAATCTTTAAATGTCGGCAATAATATCAAAAGTCATTTTTTATTGTTGTGTTTAGGATTGGCACTCGCGATACTAGGAAGTACCTAGCGATACCGCTACCGATCCGGATTGCATTCTAGTTTCGACCGATCGAACATGCATAAAGCTGTCATAAGTTAAAAACAATCTGAAATCAGCTGATCGCAACTGTCTCGTGGATTGCCTTATTGAAAATTACCCGACCTACAGAAAACGTCAAAATGGGCTGCGTACTTTGTCTGCCATTACTGCTCGTGGAAAGCTGGATACTTTCTTTCCAGGCAGATATTGGCACACTCTATAATGGCGGCTATTTCAGCCTGGAAGACTGTTGGCCAGTTTCCCATAGCTACTGATATTTTTGTTCTAGGACCATACACTCCCGCCCCTCTTACTATCCCCATTTTTGAACCGTCAGTTTACTGACGGTACCCGCATAACTGTCCCATACTGATTTTGGTCACTTTTGAGTTATCATCGGGAATCGACTTAATTGTTATCATATTTTCTAGAAAAAAAATAAAATTGATACTTTTGTATGGAAAAACATGGAAAAATACCAAGTTGTTTTTGTCCCATATTGAAAGTACCCGCATTACAGTCCCACTGCATAGTGGTACGAACTGCGAACATCTAATCTTGCTCCAGATTAGTGTATATCGGATTATTTGAGGCAAATAAAAGTATGTCATTTAATTAACCAGACTAATGTTGTTTTTCTGTAGTCGATCTACCTTGCCGATGATACTGCCGTTTGCTGGTTGAATTTATATGTGATGGGACAAAATATGAGAGTACTTTTGAAATGTACCCGCATATTTTGTCCCATTTTGTCTTTTTTTCAAGTCATATAACGTAAAACCAATTCCATCCATGTTTTTTTGTTCCCAACGATAAACTGGTGCTGCCATGAGACTGTTATGGTCATTGGTTCTGGATATAATTGCTAGAAATCCGAAAATTCACGGATAATATTAAATCGCCGTTTTCTCAAGATGTTGTTTTTCATTATGGGACAGTTATCCGGGTACCGGCAGTATAGAACTTGATCGATCCATTTCGAACGCTAGGTACTTCCGCATCCCATACTGAGCGAGAGGGTTCATACACTGAGTATGGGATGTCGTAGTTGGATTCAGAATCCATCCTATCACTGTTCATGTTCGTTGCTGGTTCAGCAAGTAGGAGATTCAAGATCTTCAAGTGACATATCTTATCCCCGTCTAGTATCATCTGGCCGACTTCGAGTCACCACTTCGAATTTTTAAAAGCACAAGACTCGGAAATACTCATTGCGTTCCCTATGAAAATTCTATTTTATGTTTGCTTCACCACAGCAAACATAAAATAGCATTGTCACAGGGAACGCATTAACTATTTCCGAGTCTTGTGCTTTCGAAAATTCGAAGTGGTGACTCGAAGTCGGCCATTTTTGGATTCAATGAGGTTTCACCTTAAAGATATATTTTGCATATCGTGGATGCAAATGTATTAGTATTATGCTGTTGGCAGCGTTTTTCTCGAATTCATGTTTTTTCAACTGGTGGTAAGTTTTTCTCAGCATCTACCGAACCGATTTGGCTAATTTCTTTTGCGTGTAAAAATGGATTATCTAACTTATTATATAGCCATTTTAGAGTAAGTCAGATTTTTACCAGAGTTCTTCACGTTTTCATGCAACAAAACAAATCATTGTAGCGCTAACCTCTTCCAATAACAATTGGCTGTATAAATTGTGTTTAACAAAACAATAGAAGTTCAAGTTCCAATAGTGTGACGTTAGCTTCTGGGCCTTTGGTAACCTTGCTTCCCATTCGCTGACATCAGTGATTCATCCACTGTTTCATAACAAAGTGAACCCATACGTAAATATGTACGAACTATGAATACCAAATTGTTTCTTTTTGTGCTCCACAATGAGCAAATGCAGCAAACACTGAAGAAGAAATTATTCTTTCCATCATTTTCATTCATAAAGTTGAGAAAGCTTGAGCTATGCAATTCCCATCTGTCCTTTAGCTCTGGAACCTAATAACTCATGTATTACTCCCCTACTTTTATTACTGTGGTATTACCTACTACTGAAGTATGAGATATTTTATCGATTCGAATGGATGCTACAGAACGGGAAAACTGAAAATAATTTCAAAAACAGGCCATTCTAAAAAGTACTCTGGAATTTGTAATGCATCGAATTACAAAAACGGTTTGTTAGATTCCCATGGTGTCTTTACTAAAGATGTACACAGTTTAATATGCATCTGAATATAAAGAATAGTAAATAGTGAATAGTGAACTAAAAAGAATAGTTTCGATTTAAGTTTGACTTTGCTCATAACATTCTTTCAGAAAATATTCAAAAAGATAAATAAATTTGAAAAATAGAGCGGAATAAAAATAACACACATCAAAAAACGATTTTCATATCAAAGCAAAGCAAAGCCCTGGTGCTACATTCCGATTCGGAACTTGACCTTCTGTTTATTATACGCAGACTTCGCAGCCAACTGTTTAGTGTACAGGACAATTGCGTGGCTAGCGCTACGATCCTTCTGACACTAACAGTCTCTCTCAACTGGAACTCGAACATATGACGACTGGCTTGTTAGGCCAGCATCGTACCTCGGAACAGGCTGGGAGGTCGATTTTCATATATACTCCAATAAATTTGCATGATTACAAGTAAGAGTTAATGCTCTACTCATAGAAGTATCTAACTTGAACTTAGTTAATAACAGGATAATCTCAATCTAATGTCTTTAAAAAATATTTTTATGTTAAATTCTTCCCGAAATTTTCGAAAATAACACATAATATATTTAAAAACAATAAAAACGCGTATTATAAATACCATGTGGTTTTATGATAAGCTTTGTTGAGGTCGAAACACCTTAAAAAGTATCAAACCATTTACAAGATAACTAAAAAAAATTTATTGTCCACCTATGTTTCAAAGCGACTGCTTTGAAAATAAATGGGTTTCAGATGCAATCGAGAAAAAATGTGTAATTCCTTGTTAAATATTCTTGTTTTTTTTTTATTTATTTTTAAAGATCAATCTTTTGAATTGCTTTCAAAATCAGTGTTTCAAGATTATAAATAATACTATTGAAATTCTGAGCATACGTATGGAGTATAATTTTGTAATAGGCTGAACGAATTGGTTGAAAATTGTAATTAATTTTCAAGCTTACTGTACGCGAACGATCGACACCGAATATTTCATCCTGTATCCGCGCTGAAAGTATCTCGTAAATTTTCATTACAGACCAAAAACGCTATTTAAGCCTCTGTGGCCTACTCGGAATGACTCATCGACCCACACTCCCCACCGGCTGAGTAATCCTCTTCGTCTGATTTTTTTTTACCAAACTTGTCCATGAAATTGCAACTCGACTCGCATTGGAAACCGGTAAGACAGCACTTACATTCGTACAATACCCTCCTCCAAAACCCACACACAAATCCGACGATCTCGCTCGACGATGTCGTCGGATGTAAATTTATCGAATAACGCACCTCATCTCCGCCGCCCAGCCGCCCGACAGTTGTGACATCACCACACAACCCCCGCAAGATTTTCGATGCAATGCGTTACCTCTACCTCGAGCGATACTAAATTTATTTTTTTTGTTACTGGTGTTGTCTACTTGCAGCGAGGATCCATGAGAAGAAAATGCTAATCAGTTACTGCTGGAGCTGCGGTTCTGTGTTCATCAAACACAAGTACTGTTTGAGTTAGATTACTCCAGTGAAAATCATAGTTTATCATAGTTTAACCATTATTGGAGACAATCATTTGTGTGACCTCAGAGTTTTTTCTATAACAAGAAGCTTTTTTCGTTTCTTAGTAATCAACAACATAATATTTAGTACATATGTGTCGCCAGTGGTGGGCACCGCTAACCGAAAATTTAGCGACGCTTATCGCTAAGCCGCTAACCGGAAAATTTAGCTCGATAATCGCTAAACGCTAAACCCACATTAGCGGAACTTTCGCTAATCGCTAACTTTTTAATATGTAAATGGTCATATCGCTATATTTATTGTTGGTGTTTTGTAAGATTTGAGCCACTTTGATCTTTTTTGGTAAAATAAACGAAAACAATTACTTTTTAAAGCTATTTACAATAAGGTTCACGAAACGGTATTCATCTTGATTTTGTATAAACAAAAATAACAAAAGTTATTTAGCTTGCATTTAAAATAGATACTCTTAGGATTGTTTTCATAAAAAATCAATTATTATCTGAATCGAAAAAGTAGAACCAAAGTTGTCATAATTTCAAGCGCATTGCAATTTACAAAAATTCTTGGTGTGCCTAAAATTCAATCTAGACCTTGAGCTTGCTCTTCAAAATGCTCCTGTGGCTTATACGATAACTGGAACTTCATTCTAGGGTAAAAAAAAAAACTGACAAAAGTAACTTTCGCAAAAAGTATGTTCATTTTTCGAAGCAATTTACGTACGCCATCGGCAATTCACAGTTTTTCTAAATATTTCTATTGTCGCTTCTCTACAAAATTTAGCGAATTAGCGATTAGCGTTTCAAAGGCCAAAGTTTTAGCGACGCTAACAGCTTCGCTAGCCAGCTCAAAAATTAGCGAAATCGCTAAACCGCTAACTGAATTTCAGCGTCGCTAATTAGCGATTAGTGAATTAGCGGAATGGTGCCCACCACTGTGTGTCGCGAATTGATTTGATTTAAACCTTCTCCTATTGTTCCAAACATTCCAATTGGTCTGTTTTCGTGTGCGATATAAATCCCTTGCATAAGAACTGCAACGAATAACCAAAATTTATCATTTTAGGATAATCCGACAATTATTGAGTAGGAAGCAAATCCAAGCCACTCCAGTCATTAATTTTCTCCAGTAGTGATATTTTTTTGCTTACGACAGCCATCGTCGGAAGTCGGAACCGGTTTGCGTGGGGGAGAGCTGCAAGCCTTTAGGCTTTGCTGTCTGTTGGCGGTATAATAATTAATATGCAATATCCTAGTTGACGTATGACCTCTTAGTCGACAGAATATTGCAGAGAACATGCATAAGTGGAATGAAATCGAATTCGTGGGAGTTGAAACCCGTATTGTCATGGCAGCCCATTTATATTGACGAGTTTATCGTCCTTTAAATCTTTATGAATCAAAAATGCACTAATAATATATACACGAAAGCTGCATCACGAAAGCATCTGTTCTACACCCACAAGTTCTACCATCTCCCAAGCACCGTACCATTGAAAGCTTTCACAGACGATACCGGGAGCTTCGAACTTCGAAGTTGTAGTTGTACACACGTGAAAGCTCTACCAATCGTAAACCCGAGCATTAATCATTCGTGAACATGTTTCTCATTCGAGCGAGCCTTCCGAAAATCTTACTTCGTCATCGGTTCGGTTCGTAAAAGCGGTTCTGTTGGCAGTACTGACTGTACGTACACAAACTGTATACGGATATGATGCGCATATACAGGCAAGAGTACCGCTACACATAACAC
This sequence comes from Wyeomyia smithii, assembly GCF_029784165.1. NCBI lineage: Eukaryota > Metazoa > Arthropoda > Insecta > Diptera > Culicidae > Wyeomyia > Wyeomyia smithii. The sequence goes on along the minus strand of NC_073695.1, from coordinate 226,596,601 downwards.
TCTTACAACGTGGCTATTTGATGGGGAGTGTATGTGAGTGCGAAGGCGTTGGCCGATTTTACGATGAAAGGTAACATGCTATATAGTGGTACGAAAGAATATGAGATAAATGAATTGAGCACTAGCTAGTTTAAAAGAACATACTTTTGATTAATTTTCATTACATTGAGGGTGTTCAGAGAGCTCTTGCAAAAAATAAGGTTTTCCTGTGTATTTCATATTAGAAGGAGCCATCGAAAAATGTTTTACTTTTCTGGTTTTATTATATTCCTAAACAGGCTTAAATTTCTTTATTGTTTTCTGTTTTTGCTGTACTTTTTCTTCATCAATAAATCTACTAATTTGAGTGTTTACGTATGCACAATTTTCACTTTCACTGTCATTTTCGTTTTTTTGTGTGTTTACCATTTTATGTTTTGAAACCTAGTATAAATTACCTCGGGAATGAATCTTGTGCTTAAAATCAATAGTGCCCTGAAGTCATTGCGTTTCTTTCTGATATAAAACCTCAAAATAGTGACTTTTCCTGTTAATGCACAATATACATGACAATCAATTGCGTAAAACTTGAAAACCGACAAATCTAACAAATTTGCGTATCTCGGTGGTGTATGACAAACACGTTTTGTAGTTGCCACACCAATATCATAAAATATGGCCTCTCATTGCAATACATTCAATTGCCAACATAATATTTTACGTTTACTGTGTATACCTTAATGAATCTAGGAGTACGTGCCTTCAGGAGATTCAGGAGGAAATCGGCAAATTAAAAAGAAAAAAACAAAGCGCCGCTGGCAGTTACCAATTGCCAAAAGAGCTTCTCAAACACGACGGTGAAGCACTGAGTAAAGCGCTGTACTGGGTGATTCACAGAATTTGGTAGGATGAGATGTTATTGAAGGAATGAGTGGAAGTAATATCTACAAAACAGACAACAAGCTGGATTATAGCAACTATCGTGCGAGTACAACGTACCCACGCATTACTAATTCACCGACCTCAAAGCAGCGTATGACACTATCGAACGAGACCAGTTATGGCAAATTATGCACGAACCACGGGTTCCCGGAAAAACTTACGCGATTGGTCAGATCTACAATGGACGGAGTGATGTAAACAGTGCGAGTTTCTGGGACGCTCTCGAGTCCTTCCGAATCTTGAAGAGGGTTGCGACAGGGTGGTGGGCTTTCGTGTCTGCTGTTCAACATTGCTTCACAGACGACATTACCAAAATGGCACGCAACTTTGAAACGTTGAAGGAAACAGCAGACTTGAAGCAGATGCCAATTAGGTCTAACCAGTCATAAGCACGTCGAAGACAATATACATGAAAAGTAGAGCCTCGAGGGAAGATTCTGTGAAACTCCCACCATGGAATCTAATGGACGGTGACAAAATCGAGGAAGTAGTAGATGAGTTTGTGTATTTGAGTTCAATAGAGACCGCCGACAACGACACTAGCGGAGAGATAAAAGGACGCAATATCCCGAAAATCACGCATACTTTGGATTGCGGAAATGCATCGATCGAACAAAATTTGCTGCTCCACAAAGTTGACCGTCTAAAAAACACTTGTTAGACTGGTAGTCCTCTACGGCCACGAAACATGGACCATGCTTGTGGAGAACAGCGTGTCGTTGGGGTTTTCGAACAGAAGGTGACGGTGGGGTGCAGATGAAAGATGGGACATGGAGACGACGAATCAACCACGAGTTGCATCAGTCGCTGGGGAAACCCAGTATAGTTCATACGTTCAAAATCGGAAGACTACGGTGGGCTGGACATTTCATAAGGATGTCGAATGAAAGTCCAGTCAAAATTATTCTGAAAAGCGACTCAACACGAACGCGGCGTCTTGGAGCGCAACTTGAACGGTGGATCGACCAAGAGAAGAAGATCTTCGCAGTCTACGCAGCCAGCAAAAATAGCGACGAGCAGCCATGGATCGGGTACAATGGCGTCGGCGCTTAGATACAGCGAAGGTCACACGGGTCTTCGTCTGATTGGTAAGGTAAGTATACCTGAATATGCACGATTTATTTTTTTCCTGCGTTTTCGAATTCAGCGAAGTTTTTCCTGATTTTTCAGTAGCTGAGTCATCAGTAACCTGTTCGGTAATTTAGTTGCTTGACGAGCGTTGGCCTTTTCACTGTTCGCTAAAACGTCGAAAAAGAAGAAAGTACAAAGCGTTCATTAAACCTTGCTGCATGAGTCGGTATTTACAAAGAAGACCATGGGTTACAAATTACTAACATTTCGTAAAATGCAGTTGGAACACTTTTCATGGTTATACGAAAGATGAAATATAAATATTCTGGTAGTTCAGCGGTTCTCAACCTGGGGTACGCGTACCCGCAGGGCAGGGGGTACGCGAAAGAAAAATCAGTAATGGCGGACAAAGCAATTTTTCTTTAAAATACTTCATACGTTGCTTAATCTTGCTCCTAAAACATGACTGTAGCAATCAAACAAACCATAGCTCAACTTGAAACCTGAAGTAGACTACCACAACATGATCTAACACCACTCTCTCCCACTCTGCGAGAACATTCCAAGCGAGGGGGTACAATCGATATAAAGAATATTGTTAAGGGGTACGCGGACAAAAAAAGGTTGAGAACCGCTGTGGTAGTTGATCCTATGTAGTGTCCCCGTGGTTCTGTGGTTAGCGATGTCGGTCGGCTGGCTCTCCCACACACGGTTGTGATGTCGAGTTCGATTCCCGATCAGGTCGAGGATCTTTTCGAGCTGGAAATTTTCTCGACTCACCACTGGGGCACGGTGTATTGTATCCTACAATATGCAAAATGTGCCAAAAACAATATCGATAACGAATTCTCTCAACTAATCTAGTTGATCGAGACCATTATTAGCTCTCCAGGCTAGCGTGCGATATTGTTTTTTTGCTCCTATACAGATTTTTGGAGATTATACAGGTGTCACCAACACATACGAGTAAAAACTCGAAACGTTTGATATAATGGCGTATGCAGTTTTTTTATTAAAGACTTTAATTAAATTTTCCTTCTGTGGTGGGCCAAGTAATCTTGCCATTAGAGATATAAAGAGTTGCTCATCAGTAGGTTGAGACTTACCAATGAAAGATGATTAAGTTTAAAAAATATCGTTGTCGGTATAAACTATAAAACAAAACTCGATTTTTGTACAAATTTTTCGAGCTTAATCATTTGGATTTAGGGTGGCGAGTGGTTTCGGCAGTGTATTTTCGGAAGGTTTTCTGCAACAATCTTATGCATAAACCTGCCCTAGGAAACCACTGCCGAAACCTTTCGCTACCCTATGTTAGATAAAATAGTCTCGTGGGACTAGGGAGAACTGGAGAGGTGGCTACACAGCATCATCCCCAAGGTTTCCACCAAACCTTGGTTTTGGGGGTTGGATGTAGGACGAGATTTCATTCGCGTGATGTCTCGGATTATGTCCAACCACTACGGATTAGACGCACAACTTCTGCGCATTGGGCTCGCGAACAGTAATCTTTGCGTTTGTGGATTGGGGTATCAAGACATTTGGATGTGTGCTGAATTCCGTGGCGCCAGATCTCTACTTTCTGATACCCTCAGGGCCCGAGGAATACAACCCTATGTGCCAGTTCGCGATATCCTCGCTCAGCAAAACCAAGGTGCCCATTTAACAGCGAAACGAATCTCTGATAAAAAAACATGTTGGTTTTAGTATTAGATAAAGTTTCAGCTCGTAGTCGGCAGCGAGTATAAAAAATTTGCCTTTAGCTTATAAGATACACTAAAGTCGCTTTTTACGCGGGGAAACGTGCCGCGAAAAAAAACAGCGTAAAAAACCGCGTAAATAAATCGCGTGAATTCCGGAATCCGCAGAAAAAAAAACCGCGAGAATTCCGGATTCCGCGTAAATTCTTCAATCCGAGTGAAGAGAAACCGAAATCTGCGCAAAAAAAAATACCGCGTAAATTCCGGAATCCGAGTTTTTACTCGGTACAGAAAACGTCAAAATGGACTGCGTGCACTGTCCGCCATTACCGCTCGTAGAATGCTGGATATAGTGAAAAGGGCAAATGTAATTTCCTAAAGCTTAATTGCTCTCGAAAGCGAAAACCGTTTTCCAATTCTGCGACAAGTTGAAACTTTCAAATAAATATTATTTAATTCTCATTCTTACCATTTCTTCTATACTTTAAATGGAAGTTCGGATGGACGCATAAGGATCAGTAGCCGTATCGGACTGAGTGTTCAGTTTAATTCGTCAAAACTTGCTTTTATCAGTTTTTCGTGCAAGACACTTCAAATGACAGTGGAACCGGTCGGAATGCTGTGTTTTCCACAAGCGTTTGGGTAAAACCACAAAGGCTGATGTACATCGGGAGTAAAAGACGCCAAAATAGGATCAGACATTAGAAATGTGTAAAAAGATCTTTGTAAAATGCAGAAGGGTGCACACAAAATCGACAATATTACCAGTGGCGTCGAGTGGAGCTTCTGCTTTAATGTTATTCAAAGAAAAAAGTACAAACATATTTTTCGTATTCTGATATACTGCGGGTTGAAAATATACTATAATAACAACAATGAATAGAACTATTTATTCTCCGGGCTTTGATTTACGCAAAGTTCGCTATAATTTCTTTAAAATCAATCGCCTTGGTTAGTTCCTTTGATGCTGCGATGCTTCTTATCTAGCTTACGAAGCTTTACTTTGCTGAAATCTATTGGATCTTTTCGGCATGATGATTATTATTTTATATCTTAATACTTATTAGCTTTCGAAATAGCAGGCTTAAACACGTCTGTGCTAACGATCTGAATTGAAGAGCTCAGTAGAAATCGCTCAGCAAACCTAGTAAACCTTATATGCTAATTATGAGCATGTTTACATAACAAAGGATTTACGCATTGGGCCCATTTCACATTTGGTCGGCTTGCGACCAGATCGAACCAAACGCCAAAAACATTATTTCGAGTAATCGGGGTTCAAAGTTTTACCACCCCGTTTGTTTTCTGCAACTACTGCAGGAAATTTTCAGTATAATATCATCATGAACTGTTCAAATGATTTCATTTTCCCATGAAAGATAGATTATTAATTTTCACAGTCACTGGTGTTAAAAACTCAATTTTCAAAACGATGGCGCTTGGTTCGGTCTGGTCGCACGCCGACCATTTGAACTAATGTACACTCTACTTTGTATTCACTTAATATTAGACGAGATCAGAAATATCCAACAATAAACAAGTTAGAGTTATTTTATACCGAAAAATCTCATCCTGGATTTGTTACCGTTTGCAGTAACGCACTTTGATTGTTTGATTACTTATTAGCGTATCGAATAGATCAAGGTACATCGATTTCTTGTAGATTTGAAAACACGGTATCATTTTTTTTTTGAGAATTTCACGAAACACACTTCCAAAGTTTTTGTTTGAATTTTAAAAAAAGGCAGACTTAAAATTATCGATTTCGTTCTGATAACTGCAGAAAAACTACCGAGCAGTTTGGTAAAAACAACAAAAGTTCGGTGAACCGATTGAAGGGTTTTCGTCAAAGCGCAGAACATCTCAAAAAATACCTCCGAAATTGCTGTCGTTTTACATAGTTTCACCATGATATAACAATATTTTAAATACATCAATTTCACATAAAATATCATTATCGAGTACAATAGAAAACATTGTTTTTGCCATTTTCACCATGAATGTTACCAGAAATTTTTTAAGCATTTTCATCCTTTTTATGTAACAGTAATTTTTGAGACATTTTCCTCAAACATTTAGATGTTACTGACAGTGTTGTACATGGTATTGTCAGTGATGAATTTAACAACGAAAAACGTTGTTAAAACATGGTGATGACTGAAAGCTACAAGTTAAAATGTTACGTTTTTTATGGTTACAATTAAAGACATTGTCCTTCAATGATACTTATTTCCGGATATTTGAATTCACAAAAGCGGTGTTTACCATATCCAACGATTCGAACATGGGACCAGAGTCGCCAGGTTACCCTTCGCTATACCGGTTTCATGGCGTTGTTAAACATCAACACATGCTCGCATCGTGCCCATCCTCCACTACTATGGCGCGCATTCGAAACTCGATTATGCGGTTTGCCGATGTACGCTGATCGGTGTTGGTGCCCTCGTTACGTTTGTGTGCGGTTTCATAAAAACCGAGCCTGGGGCGTTGTCGAGAGAGCAAAAAGCGAGCAATCCACTGAGTACTGGTCCATTTAGTTTGTGATCGTCAAGGAGTACAGTAGAGTTCTCGGTGTTTAAACGTTCCCAGTTTCTGTGCTTGAAAAGAGAAAAGCAGCAAGGAAGAAGAAGAGAGTGGACACACAATTATCTTGGATTTTTAACTGTTGAGATCCAACAGCTGGACAAAAGTGACAAGTTTTTCTCGTTTTGTGTGGAAAAAAACGAAAAGTTTTAAAAACTTCAATTAAGCCCGTGTTAAAGGCGGACGAAATCTTTTTTATTCAAACTTTGTTAACTCAGACCAACACCAGCAACCATGAGAGAAATCGTTCACATCCAAGCCGGTCAGTGCGGAAACCAAATTGGAGCTAAGGTGAGTCGAGTTTTTGCTTCATATTTTCGCTAGTTCGCGTATCGGTGTCCTATTTGAGCGTGAAGGAAATTACAGCTAGCCGGTGCAAAATTGCTCTGCATTCCGGGCAAGCGAAAAAAACGTTCCGTTTGTACATCTGCACTGGAATCTCAAGATGGCTTCTCGCCATTTGCAAAAATGTGTTGAAAATGTACTTTTGTCGTCGATTTAAGCAATCGATTTTGCCGAAAAGAATACGTGGCCAAGGAAAAGTCCTTTGTGCATGTTTCGTGCTCTAGTGAAGATTTTTTCAATTGATTATAGAGAGCGCACGCGCTCTTCTCCAGGTGTGAATTTTCTATCTTCGCCCTGATGCCATTTGCACTGTGGGTACGGGGATCAATTCGGTGTGTTGCAATTCAACAGATGAAAACGGAAGTTGCAAGCAATATCCGCAGTGCGGTTTTGTGCCGCTCTGTTGCTAACCCGATAGTATAGTCTTATTATTCATTGATGATGGTATCATCTTTCGACGTGTCGAACGTTGGAATTTTTCTTCTGAAACAGCACCGCTGTTCAGTTCCTCCAAGGCTAGAGTAGGTGGAATAGGAAACTACTTTTGCTTTGTGCTTGCGTTGCGTTTGCGTTCGCGTTCCCATTAAAAGGAAGGAACGCCGGTGAATCGCGCGGCTTGTAATAATGCCTCTAGCTGGGGTTTAGAACAGAGAAGAGGTTAGAATGTGTAGCCGTAGTAGGCTTCTGCCTGCTGCACCAACACACACGTTAGGAAAATTTCCGTTAAAATTTGAAGCCAGAATCGACCGACACACGCACACAACTGTTTTGAGTACAGGCTTTTTATTCTGTACGCAACGGTTTTCAGCGCGAATTACTTACAGCAAAAGCGCGATTTTATTGATTTCCTCATAACAACTTTTAGGCGGCTGAATGAATTAAAGAAAACGACAGATTTCATTTTTATTCAAATTTGTACATTTGACGCTTTAGAGGATTCGGTTAAATATTCCTATTGGAAAGTACAATACATGTACATTATCTACAGATAGGTTTTAGCTATTGAAATGGAAGTTTCGCACCTCAAAAGGTGTGTAATGGAAGCAAAAGAGTGTTTTAATGAAGTTTCTTGTTTGGTGGTTTTTCGCTATTTTCGCAATACAAAGTCAAGTCACTTCAAATAGTGAGTGTGAGTTTTGTGTATGCCTTTAGCAATTGAGTCCTCAATAACGCTAGGGGTTTTGACCGTTGTAAAATGCTTCCACTTCTTGCTAACGCTATTTCCGTTGCCTGCATAAAGTTTGAAATTGGGAGCGCGTCCCAACTGCTGCGTTAAGGGACTATCTCATTTAGAATGATTGTTTCCGTACCGTGTTCTCAGCTGCTGGTTTTGAGGGGTTGACATCTGCCAGATGTTGCTCGACGGTTGTAAATAAACGGTGTAAACAACGAACCCATACCTATTATACGAATGTGCCAATTGATCTCGCAGGATTTATTCTCTTGTTTTTCAATTCAAATTTGTAAATAGTTATGAAATCGAATATAACAACGTGAGCTAAATCCCATGGAATTCTTTGCGTCGCGTAACTGCTTCTAAATTTAGATGTCCATTTTTAGGAAATCAATTTGAGTTAACGGCCATGAATGATTCCTTTTCGTCCCCTGAGGGGACGCCTGTTAAAATCAATCTTGAATGCGAGAGGGAAAACATTAAACTCAATCAACAAACCACTCGTTCCGGAATGTCGTGTGCTGTTCCCAGTCTGCAGCAGCATCATCATCGAGCGTGTTAGGCTAATGACATACTGAGGCGTCAAAGGAAGCGAAGCGTTGAGCGTTTGAGAAGCAGAATAAACAGAAGCGTTGGGTGAAGCTTCCTATGACATACTGGAGCGAGCGTCGCAAATGCGTTGTATTGTCATATTCCTAGATTTCAGTAGCGGTTTTGTTTGAAGGAAATATGAATTCGTCCAATGGAGATTTTTTTGCTTCTTCAAGCACGGTAAATTACGTTTTTAGTAAACATAGAGATTTTTTTATGAAATAAAATAATATTACTGAAGTAAGTTGCGCTACAGACGTAGTAAAAAATATAAGATATTATTCTGTATTTTAAACCCGTTGACCCCGAGCAACATTCAACTAGTTTACAATATCTATTAGGATTTAAAAAACCCATGTGAGCACAGCTAGTTACTCAGCGGCTTGCATTTTCGCGACCAAAGAAGTTCAGCATGCTAGATTCCTGACCATTCGAATCAATACTCAACATCAATCAAAAATACCAGTGTTGTTTTTCCGACGGCCTGAAAACTTTTCTCGGTAGTATTTCCTATCCTACTTTTTTTCTTTTTTAAGATTTAATACCGAAATAAAGCAAATATAAAGCACCTGGCGATATCAGGTTTAGTCTGAACATGGTATTACTACACTAACATTTTCTAAACATTTTGTAAACGAAAATGTATTTTATTTGCTTTTTTTCAATTACCAAACCAAAACAAAGCAAATATTAAGCACCTGGCGATGAAAAATTTAGTCTGAATATGGTAGTACCGCGTACGTATACGCGCGTCAAAACACTACTCGTTCTGTTTCGCCGCCTCTACCGACGCGTCTTTGCCGCTCCAGTATGACCGGTTTGAGCGTTTCATATAGACGTTCGAAGAAGTAGTTCAGACGCCTTTACGACGCTTTTTGCTTCGCCTCGTTTGACGCCTCAGTATGTCAGTAGCCTTAGCAACTGCCGGCATGTAGCAGCTTCAGAGTCGACGAGACAGTTATTTCGTTGTTTTTCTTTGCAAGAGGCCTTGGCTGCTGCGCCACGTACCGTTTCGTGCTAGAAAAGAAAACCCGGCGATGACTGCAGTGCGCTGGAATGCGCTTCGGTACGTCTTTGACAGACAAACCTTATTAAGCGGGATGTAAAGATAACTGTACATTAGCGCTCCCTCCCGCATTCACTGGGTGTTGGGCTGCGCTAGGTCGGCAGTACGGGAAGCTGTTGGAGCACGTCAAGAGTGGTCTTTCGAATCTTGTTTATGGAGGCCCACTAAAGGCCTGACGTGTTTATGACAACTGCGCCTATTTACGTGGAAAGGCCGGCCAAAATGTACACGTTGCAATCCGGTTGAAATGTGCCTATAAATGGAAAGTTGAATGGAAAATGTTTTTGCGAACGGTTGGCTGGTCCATTCTCTCCTAACCGGAAAGTGTTCAATGTCTGACCAGAGGAAAAGTATACTTGACTCCTTTGTTGGGGCGGGCTGTTTATGGGTTGGTTATGATTTATGTTGTCTCTTGAAGTCTGTACTTTTCCTCTACTTGACCCCATCCAGGTTGGAGGGTAAATTCCATTGTGGTCTTCTCTATTCGTGGGAAACAATTGCTTTTCCTGATTATACAAATTGTATGTCATGATTATCATTCCGGGCGATTCCATGCTATTTCACGAATCGATTCGGGTTGATCATGTCCGATGTGTGGTCTCCGTTTTTTTCTTTTTTTTTTTCTAAATGAAATGGGAATTGACTGTCTCAAAAAAAATTCGGACCGGCTGAGTGTGACTTTTTTTGGTTGTCACCTTCTTCAATCAATGCAGAACAAAATCCTAAACAACTGTAACTAGAATCGGAAAAATTAAACGGAAACTATTTATAATGTAACCTCAAAAATCGTGTCGTAAAATACTGAATAAACTATGAGTTGATCTTATTTGTGAAGCTTTTTCAATACCCCATCAATCAATGCCATCGGTCGGTTTTTCTTCAATCTCATCCTCAGATTAATCTCTCCGCTCTTCCACCCGTATGTCGTGGATTAATTAGAGCATTGCCGCTAACAGCGATATACCGGGAAAACGGGATCGGAGTTGGTACTACCTACGGCCATGGGCGCGCCCCTACCGTACCTACTCTCATTAAAATGAAATTTTACAGACTCAAATTTCTCGCTTCAGTACCCTTAGGGGGGCGGGCGGTCGGTCTGGGCTCAGTAGAGGTACCTTTAAGAAGAGAGGAATGATCATTCGTTTCTTGGGCCGCCAATTGTGCTGATTGTGCACCGCCGCGCCCTGGCTTTACGTACCGGCGGCGGCTTGCGGTGAGTGTTTCAGCTGCGGTGCAGCTTAACGATCTCGGAGAAAATTGTAATCGTTGGATTTATTTAAAGCTTCCGAATAATAGCTTCATTCAGAGGAATTTCGTTTTACGGCCCGCTGTGCGCTGGTTATTGGAAAAGGTGATAATTGGGACTTTGCGGAAAAATTTATGAGGGTAATTGCACTAGATGTTCATCTTAAAGAAAAACTGGCATTAGTGGTGGCCGAGTTATGTAACATCCAAAGTTACCTTAAAAGTTGTCGTTCAAAGAGTACATACATATCGCTTGTCGCCGTAAAGGTAACTTTTCCCATCAGGATTTTTATTGATGGAAAGAGAAAGTCGGCTTGCCGCGCAGACACCTCTGTGAGAAAAATGATCCACTAATTGAGATGGAAGGTCGGTACACCATCGAGGAAGAAACCTTTCACCTACACGGCTTTTCTCCACTGTGAAGTACATTCCATAAATATTTCCAGCTTTCGGTAGGCTTCTACCGGTTTGTGTCATGTTTTACGGTTTATATTTTGTCCGTGATGAAAAAATTCGCTAGTGTTTTTTTAGTTTTGCATAAAACCGGTGATGCGCGCCGTTCCCGTAAGCTGATGTCAGCAGCGGCTGCAGAAAAGACGGAAGAAAACAAAATAACATGTCTTGCCACGCGGCCCCACGACGGCGCACGTTTTGCTGATCTGCGCAAACGTGGCCGAATTTTGCGATACGAGTGCACTGTTTTAACAACGGGAAAGTTTACGGTAGAAAATCGCTGAATAAAACATGCTGCTGTGGCCAAGTGGTGAAAATTTTCGATCAATACACCGACACTCTTAGTCATAGTGCTGTTTGGCAACATATTTTTCTGCAACCTTTTTAATCCCACGGCTTGTTTTTTGCAGTAACCAAAGTGAGCCCTTCGCGAACCGTTTAAACGCACAAAACGCTTGTTATACCACGCGGTGACAAAATCCCACGCTCACTTTGCGGTGGCAGTAGGCAATAAATTTACAACTCCTACGTTTTTTCTAGTTACTAGGACAAGAATGGTTTCGCTCAACAGCCCCACAGTTGGCTGTGAACAGCTCTTTGTGCTTTAGGGTAATTTTTAAACCAGTTCAACTAAGTTCCGAACTGCCTACGACAAAATTTTATATAGTGCACTCTCATGTTCGGTAGAGGCATAATGACCTGAAATGATGTGATTCGTTATCAAATTTTATAACCCACAATTTAATTTCAGTAAAAAAAAAACTTGAGGCTGTATATCTTCTGTGCTTCAAGACGAGTGCAAAGCTCGCGTAGAAAGGAGCCATAATGTTAGCTAGCCATATATCAGTTTTAGTAGTATGTAGTTGGCCAGCCCCCCTCATGTTGACTACTTTCGCAGAAGAGACTTCCCTTCACTGGCGCTGGCCGGTCTATCTTAACCGGTTGCACTACCGGCGGCATCGAGCAAAACGATCGTGACTCGTAGCAATCCAATTTAGAAGGTAGTGAAGCGTTGCAGTAACGCAGCAGCAGCAGCAGCGGCACCGGGTGCGGAAATTAATTGATAAAAATAACCGATTGAAAAAGAAATGCACGCTATGCTGCAGCAGCACTTTCTTCTTTCACTGTGCTCGAGAGAAAAAAGAGGCACTTTTTGTGGGGAAGTACAGTATCTACCCATCCTTCCGAAATGGGAACTTTTGCAGTTTAGCGTTGCAAAGTGTGCACTAGTGCTGTTAAGTGATTGTATTTTTTTATAGTATATTAAGCGTGAGTATGGTTTATCACGATGAAAAAATCAGGTTGAGGAATGCTTCCTAGATAGCTTTTTATTTACTGTACATAAATTAAGAAAGTTCACGTTATCTACACATACAACCTAGAAGTTACCTAGTCCAACGCGTTATCTTTAGAAACGCTCGATTACAAAATAAAAAAGGCTCGTGCATTCCTCTCGTTTATTTCACATTATCTTGATTGCCGCTCGAAGCCGCTTGTGGTCTAACAAGTAGAGCGGTTATTTTCCTCAGTTCAAGCACTGATTTTGTCATTTGTAACGTTTAAAATTCTGCTAGATTTACACATCCTGCATTGCCTCCCACAAGACGTGTCTCGGACGAATATTCATTTCTCAATAAAGTTGCCTTCCAGCTAATGCCAACCTGTCAAGAGCCGCCCACCAGCCACGTAATACACAGCACAGTGACAGACCTGTGCAGTGAGACTACATTCAATCAAAAAGGTTTCATTCAGTGCAGCAAATGTCCGGCGAATAGAATGGTGGTTATGGCCAGAAGGCACAATGTCACTTGCTGTTCGACTCTAGTAGTGTCCCCGATCAACCATCCTCCAATCCCTTCATTACTCTTCTACTGGCACAGAAGTTTTGTTTCGTTATGGTGTGCTAAATATGGCTAGTCTCTAGAGTGGATGGATGAGATAATAAAATTACAGTCCGGCTTGCCTATCCACATCACAGTGTTGCGTGTGCGAGTCATCCGATGACATCACCTCACAGACTAGCAGCAGCGACAGCGAGGTTGTCTGTTACTAGCTGAATGCAAATGCTTCTCATTTCCTCCATTTATGGTCATGGGAATGGGCATATTTTCCGGTGCAGTTTTATTTTTGCTCATTCACTCGGTCTGTCTAGTAACAGACATGTCCTAAAAAGCGCACTTGTCTTGAAATGCGAAGCGTGGGTGACGTGTTCATTTTTCCACTGAAGTAAGCGACGACGACCAGGTGCACCAGGTGTCGCGGGGTAAGGCTGCGGTAGTGCGCAACCTGCCATGTGGAACTCTATCCAGCCTTTCCAATCACATAATTTCTCCTTTCTCTCGGTCAGTCCATTCTCCTTGGCTGCTTTTTTCTTCTTCTATCAATGCCTTCGATCTACTGAAACACGAGGGTTGAATACAAAGCCACAGTGAAAGAGCTACGCAAACGAATCTAAACCGAGTGGCTTGTTCGATTGTGGTAATAATGGGTTGTTGTCCAATGGAACAAAGGATCCGTGTCCAGCCCCTCGTTATGAACTCATTTTTATCGTCCAACGATGACTCATCCAAGGTTTGATACCGAGAGCATTTGGGGTTCATTGGCCCATTTTTCCTAATTCCATGGCAACAGCGTAGGCCCACATCGGTGTGGTCTTTCTCTCTCTGTATGCAGTTAGGAAGAAAATTTCCAGGCATGCGCAGCAGGAACATGGGAAAGGCACGTCCTCGGGGGTACCAGAAGGAGAGAACTGAGCAGGGGCAACACATTCATCGACCAAACCGAATTCTTATATTACCCCGGCCCACATTTGTAAGAACGATAAGAGGAAGGAGGACTCTGTCTGTAGGAAACATGAAAAATTCATGAGTCATCGCGTCACCGTGCCAGGCTCCCTCTGTTTGTGGTTTGAGGGTGTTGTGTCCTCGTTGAGATTCTAGCGTGGGGGTGGCCTAGTTGGCAGTTTTCCTTACCAGCCGATCGCGTGTTGCGCCTGTATCAAGGATACACGCGTATAAGGATGGTGTGATGAATCATCCTTATGCTGGCGCGCTGGTTGCAGGTTTTCCCAAAAACATGACATTTGATGAGTGCTTTTATATTCTGAAGGACAAAGCTGTTGAAGATTAGGTTTATTGCTGAAACAACCATAAATTCATGGGTTGAAATTGCTTTTTGTCCATGTATGTAGTTTCAAAATGTTTCAAAGCAAATTCAGTTCAAATTCACAGTTGCTAATTTATTTTCCTTCTTTTCTCTCTCTTTTCCTTCCACAGTTTTGGGAAATCATCTCCGATGAGCACGGCATCGACGCTACCGGCGCGTACCACGGTGATTCGGATCTGCAGCTGGAGCGCATCAATGTGTACTACAACGAAGCCTCCGGTGGCAAATATGTGCCACGTGCCGTGCTAGTCGATCTGGAACCGGGAACTATGGATTCGGTTCGCTCCGGCCCATTCGGACAGATCTTCCGCCCGGACAACTTCGTTTTCGGACAGTCCGGTGCCGGTAACAACTGGGCCAAGGGACACTACACCGAGGGTGCCGAACTGGTCGATTCCGTGCTGGACGTTGTCCGCAAGGAGGCCGAATCGTGCGACTGCCTGCAAGGATTCCAGCTGACGCACTCGCTCGGAGGTGGTACCGGATCCGGTATGGGAACACTGCTGATCTCTAAAATTCGTGAGGAATACCCCGACAGGATCATGAACACATATTCCGTTGTCCCCTCGCCAAAAGTGTCAGATACCGTCGTGGAACCTTATAACGCTACCCTCTCCGTGCATCAGCTGGTCGAAAACACCGACGAAACGTACTGTATCGACAATGAAGCCCTGTATGACATCTGCTTCCGTACTCTGAAGCTCACCACTCCTACCTACGGCGATCTGAACCATCTCGTCTCGCTGACCATGTCCGGAGTTACTACCTGCTTGCGATTCCCTGGTCAACTGAACGCCGATCTGCGAAAACTGGCCGTCAACATGGTACCATTCCCACGTCTACACTTCTTCATGCCAGGATTCGCTCCACTGACGTCCCGCGGCTCGCAGCAGTACCGCGCTCTGACCGTTCCGGAACTCACCCAGCAAATGTTTGATGCCAAGAACATGATGGCTGCCTGCGATCCCCGACATGGTCGATACCTTACCGTTGCTGCCGTCTTCCGTGGCCGTATGTCGATGAAGGAAGTCGATGAACAGATGCTGAACATCCAGAACAAGAACAGCAGCTACTTCGTGGAATGGATCCCGAACAACGTCAAGACCGCCGTCTGTGATATTCCTCCACGAGGATTGAAGATGTCCGCTACCTTCATCGGCAACTCCACCGCCATCCAGGAATTGTTCAAGCGTATCTCCGAACAGTTCACCGCTATGTTCCGTCGTAAGGCTTTCTTGCATTGGTACACCGGCGAGGGCATGGACGAAATGGAATTCACTGAGGCGGAAAGCAACATGAACGATCTGGTGTCTGAGTACCAGCAATACCAGGAGGCCACCGCCGACGAGGATGCAGAGTTCGACGAGGAGCAGGAGGCTGAAGTTGACGAAAACTAAATCTAGTTCTCCAACAACCCACACACACACACAAACGAACCTGACATCCTTCTACACCGAACTCTCCCCCTCCTTTCTTCTGCAGAACTCTTCGCTCATTCCAAGCATTTTGCCCGTGCTCTGCCATCTTCTCATCTACTAATCCTTCTCTTCTTCCTACTCACCTCAGGGTGTAAAATCACGTCAAAGAGAATGTTCCGTTCTTTTTTCGAAAAAAAAAAACGAAAAGTATCAATCACCAGCCAGATTGTAGATAAGAGACAAAAGTGAAGAACAATGCGCAACCGTAAAAAATAAAAACAAAGCCAGCAGCAGAGATAGCATGCAAGCAAAAACTAAACAACAACCAAGCCAGCCAGCAGCAGCAGCAGCAGGAAAAAGTCGCAAAATCTAGTAACCACTGCCAGCTCAGCAAAAGAAAATAAAAACAATTGCAGAAATGTCAGAAAACGGCAACTAAAATCAATCTCTGTTCTGTTTCATTTACGTTTTGTTTCACACAATTTCACCTCCCGAAATTTACCGGCTTTTATTTTTCATCGATTGTTTCAAACCAATTCGCCCCCAACTCCCTTTCTCTGCTTTGTTTCGTTTCGTTTTCACCTATATGCTCTATACTGGGTTCGAAAATATCTATCGTCGCTTCGCGCTGTTATTTGCGCGTTTCGCGACGAAACTCGTTGACAAACAAACAAGAAAAAAAGCTACCTTCTCTAATGCTAATTTTAATATTATCGATAAGGACAAATATTTAAAATTTAACTTTAAAAACAATTCGATTGAAATAAAAAATGCTTTAACTATTGTTATTCGAGAAAAAAAAATTCAGTTGAAATCGAAGGATTGCCGTAAAGTATAACTTATTTGCCGCACGAATGAGTGGATAACATTGTCCACAGCTTATTTGTATTGTACCGTTTGTTTCGCAAGTGAACATCTGCAAGCATCTGAAGCGCAGAAAAGATGGAAAAATAAAAAAGTCTCAGAAATCAAATCAGTATGTTAAGTTTTTTTTCTCTTCTCGTCTTCCATCGCCCCCCTCTTCCCCAGGCTTTCAGGTTCTTCAGCTTTGGTCGATCGATTGATCCCGGTTCATGGCAGTAACGGTTGGGTTGGCATCATGCTCTGCTTCGTTGGTTAGCCGGTTGCGAGTGCCGGTTTTTTTTCGCTTCATACAGCCCCGTTCGATTCCATTCCACTGCCGTGTGATGTCGATGACGTGTTTCAGTCTGGTGCGCTTCGCTGACCTTTTAGGAGATATCCGAGTGGTTGGGTGCTGCCTTTGCTGTGAATATGAGGGTAGGTATTTGTCGATTCGGTTCTAAAGGCGCTGGGTTTTGTGCGGAAAGCCCATTGCGGGAAATCCTATTTTAGTGCCAGCCGGTGGAACATGGGGCTTTAAATGCTTCATATGCTTGCAGCTCCGATGCATGGGGAAAAAACGAAACAAAAAACGCGTGGCGCATTTTTTTGATGAAGAAAGGGTTGTCAAATGTGTTTTTTAAAATAATTTTTTCGCATATATTCGCGAAATCACGTACGTAAATGATACTAAAAACGTGCAGTAACGCATGTTTTCAAGCGCGATTTTTTGAAACATCGCATTGTAAATTTTGTTATTCGTGAAAACGCGTGCAAATCGTTGTAGGATAAATAATCATTCTCAAAAGAATTTCGATGAAAATCGCTCAGATTGAGTAAATGACCAATCAACCAAATTGCATTATTTAACAAGCATGCTGCGGTTACGCAGCTTACGGTGTGCAGTAGCTGCTGGAAAATAATCCAGCATAATCGGCCTATTTTCACAGTCACTAACACAGTTGGCATCCGTTCCAATCCCCATCCAAGGTACTGTGCCAGACGATTAAGTGGGTGAGGCACATCGTATATGCATTCAAGGAACTAACGCTAAATAATGGTACTAAATTCACATTTATTAAATGATAATGATTACTTATACACTAAAACACACGTGTCAAAATTACGGATAAGCGATTAATATGCGAATTGAAATTATACTAGCTCTCAAATTAATAATATTAGTCATCAGGAAACAAAGTTTTGCGACATAATGACGCAGAAATGAACAAAAACGGCCATATAAAATCCATCTCAGGATTCCTATAGGTGACAGAATTGACATCAATTCAGATTCTAATAGAAATACGTTTTTTCCCTTCATAAATTTAACAGCTTGAAAAAATGAATTTAATTTCAGAAATTATTTACTCAAACTAGAAATTCGAAAATAGAACACAGTTGCAGACTGTAGAGTTTTTTAAATTTGCTCTAATAGTAATTTATAATACTATTTAATATTATTTTAATACCAGTTTTTCATACCAGTCACACCAACAGATGGCCAATAATTACTTCTGGTCTATTTACTGGTAATTACTCTAGAACAAAAAATGAACATCCAAGACAAGTCTACGAATGTTAAATTTGACAGAAAATATTTCTATTATTTTTTAAGTAGGACTACAACTTTGTTCTCTATACTGGGGTGAGTAAAATCACGCCAAAAGATCTAAAAACATGCAAATATTGCATAAACCATTGAAAGAACAGGAAAAACTAAATTTTTTTGAAATACTATTGTTGTTACAGAAAAACAATGTATTAATGGTAGATTCACCGTTAGATGGTATTATCAAAAGTTTAGAAGCGCTTCAAGGTTTTATAGTTCACCTGTGGTTAGCTAATGTAAACAAATTTTAGAGATGACGCTAAATTTTTTGAATCGATGAAATTCAAGAGAATGAAGATAACAAAATTAAAATTTTATAAATTTTTTTCTTGAAGTCCGAAGAACTACACTGCCGTACCAAGCATAGTTGTCCCAGCGTGCATAAGGTTTGTGTAGAACATGGGACTACTATGATTGGAAAGGCAGTACAATCCTGCAGAACTGAGAATTTTGTTGTATTCGTTGCCATGCTTACAGTACTTCGGTTTTTTATCGTTACTTAAAACTGTTCTTTAGGGAAAAAATCACTTCTCACCCAGTATTTTTCAATTACAATTTCATAATGAAAATTTACCCTAGCTTTTTCTTTCTAGTTCATAAGATGAGTTTTTGGCCATACCCAGTGGCAAAACCGCCATGCAAAATTTCAGTTCAATCGGACTTCAGGAAGACGCGGTCAAAGTTTCACTTTTTTGACCGATAAAAACGACAGACTCATGAAATTGGTAAAATCGATTTTTTAAGCCAAGCATCTTGGATCTGGTATTGTGATAACATCAGATGTCAATATTTCGCATCAGAAAAAAACGATTTCGAAAATTTCATGAACTACCTGCACTTATTTTTATCGGTCAAAAAAGTAATACCACAGACTAACAGACGTAACACTGGAACCTAGCTCCATCGCCACAAAAAACGATCATTTCAAATTTCCAATCGAATAACAATCATCACGCGATAACGCCGTCTGGGGCGCTGTCATGCAGTCTCATACATATTTTGTGGTTCCCCATTTGATACATGCAGTAACGCTGGCGCTGATGTCGAAATACATGACGCAGCGCGAACATGACAGCAGATGATGCTAGTGTTACTGACGTAAAGTACTGGAATCATCCGAACGATGAATTTATTGAAAATTTGTTCGAAGTGTTATGTCTGTTAGTCTGTGGTAATACTATAATCGCTATAAAAAAAAGCTCTCGTACGGCGTACACGTGCGAACCAAAGAACGACTGCCCAGAATCAAGTCACTTGCTAGATTGATTTTAATGAACAAATTCTACTTGATCTTAACCTATTGAAAATTGGAGGGAAACAATTCTCTTTTCCAATTTTTCTTCCTGTCCTTTTCTAGCCTTTCAATTTTCGGCGTTGTCCCTATCCCCTTTAGTTACCAAGAAACGAAGAGTTTTCGCGACTCTTGTTCGCTGCCATCGTTGTTTCCCATGGGAAACAAGCACTTTTTTAGAGCGAAGTAATGTGAGGAAATATATTATTTTGGACTCTGCATCGACTGTCTAGTCTAGGGTAATGATGAATCTTTTGAGACCTATCGCCAAACGTAATTCGAAAAATTGATTCCCATTTTTTATGCCATGCGGTAAACAGCAATTCCAATATTGTTCTCGAATTGACCGTTGACTGAACTACGCATTTGAACAGCACGAGGGGGATGCGCTCTCTAACTTACTATTCAACAACGCCCTTGAAGTTGCAGTAAGAAGAGCAAATGTGGAAAGAAACGGTACGATCATCACGAAATCTCACATGCTTCTTGGTTTTGCGGACGACATCGATATCATCGGTATCAACCGTCCGGCTGTGGAGGAGGCCTTCGTACCTTTCAAAAGGAAAGCAGCGAGATTGGGACTTGCCATTAACTCTGTCAAAACAAAGTACTTGGTAGCTTGCAGGGAACGTGGGAGTTCCCGTGGTGTTGGTGCTGAGGTGGAGATAGATGGAGAACGATTTGAAGTGGTTGACGAATTCGTTTATCTTGGTACGCTTGTGACATGTGACAACGATATGAGCCGTGAAGTAAAACGACGAGTTGTAGCTGCGAACAGGGCCTTCTACGGACTACGTAACTAGTTAAGGTACCGTAGTTTGCAAACTCGCACAAAAGTAGCGCTGTATAGGGCGCTGATGCTCCCGGTGGCCCTTTACGGACATGAAGCATGGACGCTGAAGGAAGCTGATCGACGAGTAAAGCTCTGCGATCGATACTTGGCGGTAAACTGGAAGATGGGGTGTGGCGCAGACGCATGAATCACGAGTTGTATCAGGTTTATAGTGAAGGTAATACAGCGGGGCAAGCTTCAGTGGGCTGGACATACAGCCAGAATGCCTGACGAGGGCGCCGCCAAAACTATCTTCTGTAGAGAACCAGTAAGGGGCCGTTGGCTCCGTGGTAGGCCTCGCACGCGGTGGATGTGCGCGGTGGTAGAAGATGCATGATCTGTGATCTGTTGGTGTACGAGGAGATTGGAGAACGGCTGCCCAAGACAGAAGAAGCTGGACATCTCTAATTCGTTCGGCCCTAGACCGGTGAATGGTCCGTTAGCCAACAAGGTAAGTAAAGTAAAGATAGCCAATGATTCAGGTCACTCTCTCCGAACCTATATTTCTTCCTTCAATATTCTCAAAATTACATTTCTTTCAGTAAATTTTCTACCGGCCTTTTTAACATACACTTGAAACAAAATCATTGACTCACAAATTACAGGGAAAAAATCATGATTAATGAGAAATCAGCCAGTAGAGTTTCACTCGCATCGAATTTGTCACAAACATGTTGTCTTCTTTACTTAATCTATCGATCAACTTAACTTCGTATAAAACATGTATTTTTTTATGTTTGATCAGAAATTACAATAGTAATTCTGTACAAAGTTCTTTTCATCGAAATGTAGAGTATACTGAATTTATAATAACAAAAAGTACAGTTTTTGCGGAATGAACGTGATTAAAACCGGATGGGAAGGGAGCTAGACCTAAAAATTACGGAAAGCGAAGGGTACAACAGTTGATCAAGAATTACCACGTAGTTTAAAAAGACTTGACTTCTATTTTACCAAATTTTGTTCACTTTTTCTCTCGATTTTTGGTCAGTATTTGGTCGCTTTTTCCATCAACTCCTCTAAAAAGCTCCAATTAGTACTAAAAAAGTGTTTATAATGATTCATAGTTATTTTACCGAAGCCCGTCTAGAAATTAATTTGGGCACTGGAGGGTTAAATCACTATTTACGACATAGTTGACCGCTACCAGCCCTGATGATTAGACAACCATCAATGTTTAGCTGACCTTTTGCAGTAGTAATAATAAGAATATAATGTTTGTTTGTTCAGTGAAACATTTTTTTTTCGCCGTGTAAAAAAATTGGGATAGGGTCAAACAAACAGTTCTTGTTGTACAAAAAATTGCAATCATCAAACCCTTTTAGTGGAGTTATATCCATGGTACTATCTACCTGCGTCAGTACACAAAATACTAATTCACGGTGCACAGATTGCTGACCACTTTTTGGTTCCGATAGGACAGCTCTCGGAAGAAGTACAGGAAGCATTGAACAAAATCATACGGGAAACACGTGAACATTGAAATATGACTGATTTCAGCAAAAAACTAGAAATATCTTTACAAAAAATGAAAATATCAAACCAACATATTCTACAAAAATATGAGGATTAACAGAATGAACAAAATCTTAGAACATCTTGAATAGTTTCGACGTTTACAGAAAATGTTATGGGCAAAAAACTAATTTTGAGGGGTGTTTTCCTTTCATTCAGTACTCGATTGTATACAACTAGAAACAGCTGAACTCTTTTGAGTAATGCAGTTCTTTTAACAAACTTTTAAATGCATACTGTCTGGTTTGCTACTATCTGCAACCTTCGGAGAAATATGGACTCAAAATATGGCTATTTTCAGCAAAAAACTAGAAATATCTTGCTGAAGAAAGCAATATGGTATTTTGAAAATTAGAAAAAATAGTTTTAATATCTAACTACTAGAGGGATTGATCAGAAAACCGAAAACGCCAAAAGAAAGGCCTTGTTATATGGAATAAACTTGCTGAAGACACTGGGTACATAAAATCAATATTTCACAGTCAAATCTAAAACGATCACGATTTTTTGAGTTTAGACCACGGTGCACTGGTGTGATCTTTCTCACACGAAAGGACAATACGCTCAATAACTACACAACAGAGTTCATTGCAGAGCTCTTGATGTGTTCCTCTTATGTCGAGTTCGTTTTTGCAACGGTGTTACTCTGTCCCGGACTACACGTTGCAGCTTCAAAACGAACAGCCAAAAAAAAAAAACTACACTCAATTATCTGTTTTTCCATATGACATTTGAGGGCTTTTGTTTTTATTGTTGGTATTGCGAACTCCCTATTGCTTTCGGGTGTAGTCCAGGGAAAAAGTATAATTTTGGTGGAGAGTGAAAAAAAGAGAAACAAAAATGAGATAAAAAGATACAGGACAAAAATGTAGTCCTCGTGTAGCTACATCGCAAAAACGAATTTGAGCAAATATCAAATGAGGGAAAAATCTGAGTAGGAAAGTAGGCGTTGTTTGCTTTGAAACTCAGAACTAAAAAAAAATCCAGCCTACCGTCACTCATGTGTGCTCTTCGAATGCGACGTACTTCTGTGTATTCTCGCTAGAGTGATTCCAGTTCCAGCTGTGGTGTAAGCAGCGAGTTTGTTAGTTTTTCTACGAGCAGCAGAAACACAGCACAAAGTAGAAGGAAAAAATGTGGTGAAAAAAATTACTACACGCAACACTGATGCTGGGCAAGAAGTGAATGGTAAATATTCACCTTGTTCTACTCATATATTGAGGAGAATATTAAACCTGCCTTTTTCACATAAACACTTTTCACAAATTGGTCGTGATTTAAAAAACTAGTAGCACAAAATTACAGCTTTAGGCCATAAAACATCAGTTTTTATTGGAGGTTAGTTTTTGAAAAAAATGGTCACAGAGTTATGGATATAAACTTTGTCTTTCCAAAAAAAAACATACATTGAAAAAAAGTTTCTCCAATGAATTCACCTCGGTGCTAACTTCCTTCGTGGGGGAAGTAAAATACGAATTTCCCTGCCAGTCGTTGCCATCCAGGGTGAGACAGGCCTCGTCGTTCATTGCCAAAAATCGGCTTGATCATCTTATTCCAGCGCTGCCGCTGCGTCATTGCCCGCAGCTTCGAAACAAGTAGACTGGACTGCCGCTTCCTGACATGTATGTCCATATTCGCCAGTTACTTTTTCACTGTTTGACCGGTCCACGGGTTGGGAGCCGCACGATGTCCGTTTTCGACGCGACGAGGTACCATTCATTGACAGGGTGGTGAAATCCTGGAAAATCAGGGAATGTCAGGAAATTCAACCTTTTTTGTCCGCGTACCCCTTGGTGATATTTTCCTAACCAATTGTACCCAGCACTATGATACCGCTATTAAATCTAATATATTTGCTGCGTACCCATCATCTAAACGGTCCGTAGTCCCCTTGACAGATATAAAAAAAGTCCAAAAAAATTTAACTTGAAATGGTTGCAGGAATAACTCTTCACTCTTTCCATTAGAAAGAAATAGCATGATGTCATACCCTTGATTGTACCCCCTGGGTTGATTTGGTCACGCAAAGTGAGAGAGAGAGAGAATCATGTTGTGATTAACTGGTTAAGGTTTTGAATTGACCTATGGTTTGTTTGTTTGCTACAGTCAAGTTTTGAGAGCAAGATTGAAAAACAAAGTAAGCTTTATAAAGAAAAATTTCTTTATCCGCCATTACTGATTTTTTTTCGCCTACCCCCTGAAGGCGTTTGCGTACTCCTAGGGGTAAGCGTGCTCCAGGCTGAAAACCGCTGTTGTACATTTAAGTAGTGAAAGTTCTTGAATTTCAAAACTACGTGGAGCTCTGCCGTCTGCATTTTGTTTAGAAAAGTCCCTCATCAAACCTTCAGAATCTATACGATCACTAACTTGTGTGTGTGTGTGTGTGTGTGTGTGAAATTATAAGCAATGAAGGAAGCGGTACTCTGGCTTCGAGTGTTTGAATGTATGACTTTCATGACCAAAGCTTGGGAGCCCTAGTCGGGGTAAACTCAAACATTATCCTATACGGTATTTTGGAAACCGAGCTGATGTTCAGCGACCGGCAAATGAACCCGGATGCCATTTTCAATTCCAGGATGGTGACTGTCCGTAAAATATGAGATTAATTTTAAGCGGTCTTAATAGTGGTGCTGAAAGATTACAGTAAAATTACAAGTGAGAGTTATATCCCTTGTACTTCACAAGCACAAATCATCTCTCACTCGTTTTGTTTACGTCGTTCATGTCTGAACATACGACCTTATCACGAAGTACTCCAGAATTGTTACTTTGTATGTGCACACTATATGCCCATTCCAGGTCATTACAAAGCCTAAAATGTGAAGACTAACCATCTAATTGAAACCAAAGCTCCTCTTTAATATTTTTCTTTCTCAAACCAAACGGATAGAAACAAAAACTCTTCCGGTGCGTGTGTTCAAGTAGGACCACCTCTGAAACTCAAGGCCACCACTCTGGGCAATGTCGAAGAACCCAAAGTGTGCAATCCATCATCCAACGCTTGGAAGTAGCAGTCCATGTTTCCCTGCCTACATAGGTGTTTCGACGAATCCAAATGTAGAGTGTTCACTAATTTCATTTCACCTATTATAGAAGTAAGTAGAGTTTGCTAGGCCACCAGCTAGCAGGCAGCGGCAGGAACTGGAGTGTTAGTGGTTTACACCAAATGTTGGATCAAAATCTCTTGAATGCAACTTTTGGAAAATTAACATCGTTGAGAAATATTTCAGGTTGAAAAATTTGGGTTTACGTAAAGGTATAGTCGAGGTTTTTTTTCGGGTTTCTTGTCACACCCGCCTATTCAAAGCAGGTAAAGTTAACTAGTAACAACGTTCTAAATACACGCAAACCAAAAACAAAAAAAAAAGAAACGGAGGAAAAAACTTTGCCGCCTCACTGACTGCGAATTGTTTGCTCACGGTAGTATCGTGCGTGTATCGATTTTGTAATCACACTCAAGGTGGGCTTACGATAGAGGTAAATAATCCCCACCCCAAATGCGGCTGAGATTTTTATTCCCGATTCCATTTTAAGCCCGGCCCGGTAGGGTTGAATGACTTCCGTGCGGTTTCAATCTGCTGTCGTACTACACGACCGAGCGAACATTAGGCGCATAGTTGTCCCAGGGGCTATTATTGATTCTATGCTGTGTATTTTCTGGCAGCTTACATGGGCGCATGCCATACGGTTGCTATTAAAAGTGCACGCCGAGACGGCAGCTCCGGCCACT
Source organism: Wyeomyia smithii (assembly GCF_029784165.1). NCBI lineage: Eukaryota > Metazoa > Arthropoda > Insecta > Diptera > Culicidae > Wyeomyia > Wyeomyia smithii. The sequence continues at coordinate 226,571,049 of NC_073695.1, read as the reverse complement.
GCATTATGGGGAACGTTTCGAATGACAACCGTAATGATAATGATTTCCGTTTCAAATTCTCAAGTCTCCCGAAAGAAAAATAACAGAATGTCATGGTAATTGAAACTAGCATTACAGTTATTTGCATTTTATTCTTAGCTAAGGGCGGTAATGTTCACATTTAACGATATTTATTTCCACACCAACATAAGCTCTGCTGAGTGTTTTACTTTCAAAGCCAGTTTCGAAGTGCCAAAAACGACATTCGGTTGCCGAAAACGATCGATTGAAAAACAGATGGTACCTCTCGATGTCCATAGTTAGTCATTTCGTACGTTCTGAGCCCGGCAGCATACACAGAGCGGCGGTAAACCGAGCTGGAAGGTTATTTAACTTACGCCTCCTCATGACCATCGTTGTGTCGCCAGCAGAGAAAAAGATCACTTCAGCCAGACGAAAAAGAGTAGAAAAAATGAATATGCACCAGGCTGAATACACAACAGCAAACGTTGTCGATCAAATCACTGCTGGAAGGTATCCGGCACGACACACTTGAGTATAGAAGAGACCGGTTTTTGCTTCTTACTGGATCAGATAGTCTGTTTGTACAAACACGCACGCAATCGAAACCGTCACCCAGGCCTTTAAGCAGGAACGATCAGCCACCAGAGTTCAGCTAGCCGCACTAAGCTAATTTGAAAGAGAGCTTAACGTTACAGCCGGCTCGTAATGTCCACATGTTGAAAACCACTAATCTATGAAACTTTTCAGAATAAAGAATCACACTTTAATTGCAGAGATTACCAAAAACCAGAAGGGAATTTTTCTGTCACTAGTCACTGCTCATTTAGCGGTATTCAACAGCGTTTGATCAGGAGCGAACGCCTGAGTTACCAAATGCTGGGTTACTTTTGTCGAATGTGCATTCGGATCGGCAATAGTTGATTTTATTTTTGTGTTAATAAATTTTTGGACCTCTTGAACAAAGTAAAACAAGACTTTACGAACCATTGTATTGTAAATATTGATAATATTCCACAAAATTATAATTGGCAATAATATAACTAGCGACTCAATCTACAACTGCAAATTCTGAGGCGATAATCTGGGCAATTCCAGCAAAGTTAGGTACTCCATCTGAAGGATCGAAATCGACTGAAAATAATGCTGTAATCAGCAAGATTTTTTTTTAGTTTGAATGAAATAAAAATTTAGTTCGAATTAACTAAAAAAAGTGGAACATCCGTGCCACTTGCACCACAAACAACAAAAATTCACCAATATCAGTTAAAATCAACTTGAAAGTCACTTGATATTTTTGCAAAAACACAATGAGGTTTCAATCTATGTTTATTAATAAGTACCGACAGTGTCACTAAAACCAATGTGGAACCATATTCGTAGTTCACTGAAATCAACACCAAGATCGTTTAGAATTTTCGTAACAACGCATCTTGATTTACAATTTATATATTTATGTATTTGTTTGTTCTGCACAGTATAGACTGTAAGCCCGTTATCTACACTTAATGTCAAAATACAATTAACAATCTACCTTTGACAATCACGAAGTTGTCATCTTAAATATAAACTTAGTTTATTTAAAAAAATTGCTGGCGACATGTCGATGTTAACAACATGATGAGGTTCATTGACAGATCTCATAAAATGGCAACGGTAGGTTCATGTTGTGAATAATTTCGAGCTCGTTGCGAAAGGTTGAATACTTTTGAATTTCTTGGTGTAACCGGGTTGTTATTGAGATGTATTCGAACTGAGAGAGTTCGACTACGTCGGTACATCCTGCTAATACATATTATTTTTATACTTACCGAAAGAGACTTCTTATTTCAAAAATACTCCGACCACAGAAGAAGTTCGGTTTAACTGATTAAAACCAACGTAGAAAGTCACAAAAACCAATTATAAACAACACAAAAATTATCTAACGTTTATACCTATTTAGCGATTCGAAACCTTGACGAAGTCGCTAATTGAGCTGGAGCTTGCAATGAAAAGCTGAAATGTTCCGTGAAAAATGTGTTTCGCTTATTACCGCCTTGGTCGTCAAAATTGTTCTAGTGAAACCATAATTAGAGGTGTTATTTCACATGCACCACAGTACCTGAAACAATGGACATTTTGAAGGAAAGAATTTGGTGAGCATTTTCTTTTGTGTAAAACTTTTTATTGCATGGGTAAAAATTGATTTGTTGGGGGAATAGAGTTACGTTGTGACGTTGTGTTGGTTATAGAGATAGCTTTCAAGCAACATTACATGTATTTGATATGTTTGAAATTTGTGCAAAAGAGAAGTTGAAGAGCTTTCAAGTTTCAATTTGCACAAATAGATATAACAGAAACGGAACGAACATTATGTGGCGTAAACGAACTTTGACAGTCAGAGTGTGTATGAATGCACGCAAATGAGGAGGATATTAAATTTTCAAATTTTTTGTTGTTGTCCTTATAAGGACAATTGAGGTTCAATTTAATATCGGATAGGTTTATCGCACCTCTGTGCCACCCCGAAAATAAGGATTAAGGCACGAGGACAACACAGTTGAAAGCTGGTTTCACATTGAAAAACAGAAAGGCGTCGTACACAAATTATGTAACGCTAAAAACCTAGATTTCAGACCTCCTCCCCCCTATGTAACGATAAGTAACGTTCGATATGACTCCCCCCTTAAATTACGTAACGCTGGAAAACCTGTCCCCCCTCCAAATTTGCAATTTTGAGCAAAAATCATAGTTACGTAACGATCTCAACTACCCCCCCCCCCCCCCTCCCCCTATGTAACAATAAGTAACGCAGACTTAACCCCCCTCCCCCCCTTCATGCGTTACGTAATTTGTGTATGACACCAAACGGCCGGCAGATTGATTGCCTATATCCACAAAAAAGGTTTTTTTTTGTGATCCACAAAAAAGGTTTTTTTTCTGTGTTCTTCCCATGACCACTGCTACCATTGGTCATTGTGGTTATTAGCTATTGTGGTGTACTCCGTGTTAATTTATATGTACCGTCAGTTCGTTCTATCACTATGGGAATCAGCGATCGCACCCAGACTTTGCATTTGACCCCAAGAAGGTATGACTTCTTTGATGAGGTTGTGTGTCGCCAAACGCAGATCTTTTCACTGTTGGCCAATGTATCTACCGCTGATGATGTCGCTATCGTACAAAGGCAACTTCTTACTAACACATCTACTGATGAGACTGTTACCACCACAACTAGGGTAACGGGGGTATTTTGGCCAGCTTTGGGAAGTTTTCGCACAGTTCATTAAAAACAAACACAATTTTTGAAAATATATACCTACTTTATTATACCATTGTTAAAAGCTGAGTGTCTATTTTAATAAACACCTTTCAACAATGCAATATATTGAAAAATATCCTAGAAATATAAAAAATTTCTACGAAGTACTAAAAACATATTTTGGTCCACCAAATTTTTACTTTGGCCCACCTTTATATCTACAGACGTGTATGGAAATAGTTCGGAATAATTATTATTTATATATATATATATCATCGGTATTTTTAGAGCAAAAATAAAGGGTTTAAGGAGAATATCCTTCTGCTGTGAATTTCTGTAAATTTTAGGCATCTAAAAATAAAATGATTTGGCTTATAGCGGTTTGACAGGCATTCTCAACCAATTTCATATCGTTAAATGTGATAAATTAAGAAGTAATTACCTGTAAATTGTCACAAGCTGCTTCTTTGTTCACGTGCAACGGCCGAACGGTAATCAAAGAGATGTCAAAACTTGGCATGGCCAAAATATGTTTGCTTCAGAAAGAGGCAAACATATTTCGGCCATGCGTTCAACCACTTTTTCAACTTTTTCCAACATGTATACAAACTGTTTCTATGACATTTTATTGATGCTACTACAACAACAAATTGTTTCAAAGGCATACATAATTGTTACAATAGCTTCGGACGTTGACTTGTATATTACCACTCCCTCTTGACTTTGGGTTGACTCAGCCATGACTTTTAATATGTATGAACTAATTCCAAAATAACACTACCTAGAGCCAGTTTTCTAATATTCATTGAATTTATCAGATAAAATGCGTAAAATGTTACCGGGTGGGCCAAAATATGCATGTGGGCCAAAATACCGCCGTTACCCTACTACTGATACCCGCTGCAGCTAACGTTACTGGTACCCGAAGATCACTCTTCAATTAAGTATTTAATTTGTCCTCGAAAGGACAATTTGTTGTTTAGTTTAGAATCGAAAACAATGCTGTTACCATCTTTGTGCTATCCGCGATAGTGGAAATGAAGCGTTCTTCTGAAACACAGTGGAAAGCTGTTTCCACACTGAAAATTCGAAGGCTCATATTAAGCGACCAATCAGATATCGAATTCTGCGTTTTAGGAAGGCTTGACCATTTTCAATAGTGCAATAGTTCGAATAACCGAATTACAATTTTCTGCATTTAGGATTCATGGAAGAATTTTCAATGGTTGGTTGCAAGAATAAAGGAAATCCTTTGAAATCCATCCATTTTGACATTATTTTTTTATTTTACATTCCTATGTGGCCAAACTTACTGAGTCTACTGAGTCTACGTCAATAACGGAGATGACCGACCCCATGAAGGCAAGAAGGTGAGAGTATACTTTAAACACTATTCGGATCTTTCGAGGGACGCAGTCAAGAGGGTTAATTTTTGGTTTTGGTTTGTCCAGCAGACAGTGAAGCGAATTGGACTTTATGTCTTCAAGTTGAGAAAGGTATCTAAAAGGGGAGCTAGCAATCTCAAGGTCCGCTCTGACAAGTGATTGGTAATAAGTTCGAATCTTAATAGAATCAAACCATTCGATGGCAAAGATGAGATGATGAGACAATGAGGCTTCTTCGTTTGCATCTGGGTGTACAATTTCCGAGCCCGTACCTTTCCAGCCGCATTTTGTCGTTCGTAACGATTTGGAGCCTTCTGCACTTTGTACGTATGCAGTTCCACTCAGTCCTGGGTTCTCTTAACAAAAGTCTCGGATGGATTCATCTTTTGGTCGCATTGGGAAGAAGCGTTGTTTATTTGGAAAATAATGTTGAAGTTCGCTGGAATGCAGTTGTAGGTAGAGTACCACTTCACCGTCAGAACAAAACAGAGTGGGTGGAACTAAATCCTAGGGGATGAAGATGTTATATCAAATTTTAAATTTTAATTACAGGCAAAAATTATTTTTTACTGTTTAAATTGGAAATATGTGATGATTTTTAAAATGACGGTTGGTTTTAGATTTTACTTAGCTGGGAATTAATCGAATTATGCCGGCATTGCGGTGCGGCCTCTATTGACAAATTTGTTTTTCACTATTAAGATCAATTTGGCGAGTAGCAAAAAATAATAACTACTTCGATTGAATAATTTTGAGGTGCTAAAAAGTGCCGATGGCGTGTTGTAATAGTAACACCGGCTAGTTTGTTTAATTTATCGTCATTGCGGATTGTTATTTGCCGATGACATGGGATGATTCTAGTTCTCTGTTACCCCCGACTGCTCAGGGGTAACGGGGAAGTATGCTGGGCGTAGATTGGATCTAAGCCTCATACTGCTTCTATCTCCAACTCTTACTTTTACTAACAGGAACCTAGGAAAGGTGAGTCACCAAGCAAACTTCGACCAAGGTGAAAAGCATTGCCAGAGATAAACTAGCTATTCCTTGCTCAAAAGCGTAGAACACCTTTCCGTTAGAGCAGTAGCGACGAGGACTAGAATCTCCTTTCGGAATCGAAATGCCTAATTGGCGGCTGTGATAAATCAGTATAAATCTCAAATCGTATGTACATACATTAGATCTACGTTAAGTTTTGTTGGCTCAAAACCTTTGTGGCAAAACCTACCAAGGTGCAGTTGATCGCGGACCGGTATGAGCGACTCCTCCGTTCCTGACGCAAAGTGCCAGACTTCGAGAGATATCACCCATACAGAACAAGGTATTCGTGGTAGTATAAAAAAGCTTGCCTTTGTGAGTTACCCAGACGTGGAGTGAAATCTTTCACCTAGTGGGCTTTCCTACAGAGTCATACTCAAGGGGTTGATGTCATTCCTGAGCAGCGTTGGCTTTTTATCCAGCTTTTTACGCACCATAATGGCAGACGCTATAATGCGTGTTCGTAGTATGCGAACCTCTCTGCCTACGTCAGATTTGCGATTTCTGAAAAATTGGCAACACAAATGTTGCCAGATATATTTTTCTTTTGATAAATTGTATGAAGACTTCAAACTGACGTAAGCAGAGTTGTCAAAAGGGTGGGTAATTTATTACGAACTTTGCATTATAGCGTCCGCCATTATGGCGCGTAAAAAGTTGGATACGGTTGGCGAAGTCAACAGATTGGATTTGGAACCAAGGGTAACATGTCTTATTATTTCTTCACATGCATGCTTGCAGCAAACAACACAAGCACACGCTATCAACACACGTACAACCATTTTTCAGCACACGCACAGCACAACTATTAGCCACGCCCAAACGGCTGAAAGTGAACGCCCTAGATTTGGACAGAATCACTAACATTGCCAGCCATCTTCTGCAGTGCTACTGACATGATTGTATGACGGTGCTTCCCACATACACGGAAGATCCAAAAAGCGCTGTGGAAGGTGATTTTTGTGGTTCAACGGTTCAACGGGGGGAGGGGGTCTGAAATCTAGATTTTTAGCGTTACGTAATTTGTGTACGACGCCTTGTTGTGTGCAATGCACGTGCTGCTTAAATTACCCGTTGCGTAGTTTAGTCAACGATCAATTAGAAAACCACATTCAAAACTATTTTTGGGGATTTCGTTTAGCAGTTGGACCGAAATGTTTTGTCTTATCGAAGAAAGCCTCCATGCAAAATTCCAACTTAACCGTTTGGTAGCCTCTATCCCAAGGGTACAGTCACAAAATTCCATTCCCACAAGCGGACATTTGATACAAATAAAGTACTTATACTAGACACCTTGTTTTCCACGGGAGAAACAATGAAGACCGCATGGCAGCGTAATGAGAAGGCAACAAAAAAAAACTTTCTTGAATCCGAGAGGTACGTGTTTGCTCCGCACGTACGGGGAATTCAGTATTACAAGTCCCTGGCAAAGGTCTAAAAGATTTCGTTAACCTTTGCCATCGGATTCCCGGAACTCGTGTCTCGAAAGCGGTTAGAGCTTAACCTTTTGGCCGATAATTAAAGGATTAAATTTTTGATATCGAAAAAGTTGTTTATGTTCAATGTCTTAGAAATGGATGGATCGTCAAGTCAGTAGGTTTGCGAACTAAAAGACAGTAAACCTTTGATATAAGTGAAACTTTGCCTTTGAGGCTACATATCCCGGAGTTCCATTGAGCCGAAATTTTCCATGGGAACTTTTTCCAAGAAGACGAAGCATTCCATACTGCTAAATGAATGCAGTACCCTTCATACGTGGCTTCGCCACTAATAAAGCTAAATTATTACAAATCTTAAATTTCAACTGAAAGTGTTTTTTACTGTGTTTAAGATCGTAATAAATTGCCACATCAAAATTTTGAAATATCATATATAAAATGAGATTCTTTCGACATTTTCGACATTATTATTGATCGATTTCATAACAGCCGATTAATATATTTCAGTATTTTTCCTATGATTTTATTGGAATTAGGTGTTTAATCCGTGACCCTGTTTTAACATTACCTTATATATGTCTGCTGATTTGTGAACCAAATGCAGAATGTATTTTTTCAAGTAAGTAGAGCAAATGCTGATTTTAGTAGATACACAGCGATATCGAAATGGACAAGAAAATATCGGTTGGGTTAAAAATATAATCAGATTGAAAGTGGTATTATTCCTATAATAACAAATTACCTACTTACAAAGTTATTATTCAGATCAAGGATAAATTTATTTTAGCTGACGAAAAGTTTCCCAACGAAAACAGGCTGTCATATAACCTTCCATAATTCTGGACATTTTTATTCTATTTGTATAATTGTACTAGAGATATTCAATATCTAAATAGCTGAACTGATTTGAGAGCTGAAATGCTGCTTACAATTCGATATTTGAAATAAAGCTACTAAATTTTCTAAGGTTAGTTTGCAGCTGATAACCAACTTCCATGCTATAAAAATGAATTTTCAAATATGAAACATAAAACTCAGGTTAGATTTTGCAGTTCATAGATATTACAATTCGGATAATAAAAATAGTGCGAAAAGTCAATAGAGTAAGCTGATTCGTCATTGAAGGGTATCTTTCATCGTGTTGGCTCGAATGAACCCCTCATAATAAAGGATGCTATAGACTGTAGGAGTGGCCGCAGGCATTTTTCGAGTCACCCTGCCAGCAGATATGTCGTCTAAATGAATTATGTCCTTCTTTGACAGGATCGATTTATCACAGCCGATGCCCAGCCGTTGACATCCCGCGATGCAATCGCAGAAACCGTCGCCGCCTGTGTGGCGCATCGCGTAGCGACAAAAAGGAAAGTTTGCTCAAGCTTCCGTAAAAGGATCTGTCGAGGATAGCAACCGCGGGTACGACTTTTGTCAGTAAGTAGCACAAGCGGCTTCCATCGCTCGGAGGCTCCGCAGGCTGCGCCTCTGTGGGAGCAGCCATGATGGAAACGAAGAAAAAACTTCACTTCGAAATATTCAAAATCAATGAATACCTCGATATGTCAAGCCCACTATTCGTGAAAGCTTATTGCGTGCTTAAAAGGGTTGAAGGCTCCAAACTGTTCATTGTGTAGGCACAGCCTCCCTAACTTATTGGACTTGTAGCGAATAAACAACAATATCTGCACGCAACAGATTTCACCTTGCTTCGTAACTGGAAAGCTCGAACGAAACAAGGTAACCTCATCTGCTGCCAATTTTGGCAGCGGGTTCCAAAACAACATAAAAACACGTTTAAAATAAATGTCGCTCAATTGTCGTGAACCTGTGCGTTCGGGTCGATTGAATTGGTCAATTCTAATTCAATTATCACTGGAGAGAAGCGACGAAACCTCCCTACCCGCTTTTCACTGTGGCGCATAACTTATTCTGTAGGTATGACATAACACTGTCATCTGGCAGCTGTCGTATGCGGCAGTTTTGTCGAAACGAAACATTGCCCGGGGGCAACTAGAGTTGACATAATGTAGCAATCAGCCAGCGAGCCATCAAAAGATGAAGGAGATGCTCAGTCAACCAGAAATAAACTAAATTGTGATTTATGAACAGCATACATTGTTCTCCAGAAGAGCGGCGATGTTTCCAGCTATACCTATCAATTCACTAACTGAAGGCTTGAGCTAGTTTATTTGGTGTTAGTGAATCTTAAAGTGAAACCGTATGTCCGCTTCGTTCGATTGGCGGCGTCATCAAATTGACTGTTGTTGGGTTGTTCTCAAATCAAACTCAATCGATTGGCATCCATGGTAAACTGTTTCCATCAGCCAGCCTAATTAAAAGCAATCCGCGTGGATACGATGTTGATTGTTTTATATTTTCGAATATGGGAACTCTCAAATATATGAGAAACATAGAGTGATAAATTGAGTCTTCGCTTTAACCTGTTAGAACATATTCAAAAAAAAAAAAAAAAAAAAAAATAGGAATAGGGTAAGGAACGGCCTAAGCAGCAGCGCCTATATTAATCAGTCGAAGAAAACAGGCCTCAAACTCCTGCATTTTGATCAATATCGACAATTTCAATGATGGAAACGAAAACTTTGATTGTCTAGCTGCCTTACGAATATAAGTAATGCCGTTAATCACAAAGAAAATTTGTGAACAATTGCAATTGAAACAAATCGACCTATATTGCAGCCATTCAGGAGCCACTTCGGGTGCTGAAAAATAGTGGGAGGGTGGTAACCAAGACACGACCGCATAGTTGACGTAGGACTACAATAATTTTATAATTTTATTTTGAAGCTATGTTTGATTTGAGCTCGTTTTACTTTTGTAGTTTGCTCTTTAACATTCACAATGGTCCAGAAACCAAATTTAGGAGAAAATTTGGGTCTAGAGCTCTATAGCAATGTTTTAGAAAAAAAAACTTTATTTTACAAAGTTACTTAAAATTATTGGAGCTATAAAATTGTAAAACAAGGTTTTCTATCTACAAAAATAAAAAAGTTAGATACTTGATTTTCCCCTAAATTTGGTTTCTGGACCATTGATGAATACCTTTCGTTCTAATACAGCGAATTTTCTTTAATGCGCGAAAAGGCAACCTTCTATAAAATATTTAATTGAGTACGATTTAGTAGAAATTAAACTTCCTTCTATACCTATTTGTCTTGTTGAAGTTGGCTCACTCACCGATCACAAAGCGGCAAAGATGTCACATAATTTTTTTTCCTGTAATTACAAGCTCGTGGAAAAAATATCGATAACGAATCACAGTTTTAGTAGAAAATGTATATTCACAGAAAATTTGAAATTGACATAGAATTTTATGAACATGTTAACATTCAATTCAGGTCAATTTAAACATTTTATCAGTATACAGAATCAATCAGAAAAAAATTTGATCAGTTTCAAGATACCAAAGAACAACGAAGATACCATATTTGAAAGTTATATGTCCGTTATCTTCGAAAATAAACTGGGCTAGAGTGATGCACAACATTAGCCTCAGCAATTAATGTTTGCATAGCGTTGTTCAATTACAAGTAAGGTTATGGAAAGTAATATTTTCTTGCAAATGCTAATTCAAAAAAAAATCAATTGAAAAATACAAACACTAACGTCGGAACTCTAATCTCAAGATGAAATGGATTTGGTTTTTCTCTAAACTGCCGCCGCGTGATGCAACTAGTATTGTCATATTGGACTAAATTCATTTAGCTAGTAAAATATAATCATCAGTACAGCTCGTTTAACTACCTATTCAAAGATCTGTACGGAGCATTTTGGTTTTCTATTGTCTTTTAAATACCTTATATTTAGTTATTTAAATAAATCTAAAAAAAGGCAGAGTGTAGAGTTCAAAAATAAACAACGCATTTTGTTGTCCCCGGCGGCGCAGCCTATTTTGCGACATCCGAAAAATCATATTGATTTCTGATATTTGCTGCTATACGAAACAAGAAGAAGAAGAAGACAATTCAAACGGCAATTCGATTGTGTTCCACGCCCCACTGTGCGTCAACAGTGGCAATGTAGTTTTCACTTGGCTTGACTGCACAAAAATGAATATCAAGTTTTCCTGCACTGATAGACGACGAGACCGCTACTTGGTGCAGTACTGTTGCCTGTGCCATCATATTCTCCTTCAAGACATCAGTTTTATTAACATTAACATATTTGTTAACAGCAGAACGTAAAACTGTCTGGTAGTGGAGGTGGTTACGAACTTTCCGAAAAAGCTTTACCTTCAAGACATCAATTTAGTCTAGGCTGATGGAAGCTAACATAAGTTGACCTATTGGGACGGGGAGATTCTGTCAAATTTTTTTTTGCCACTGCTATACAGGATATCACTGCAGGCAGTTGGTGTCTATTCATGAAGTCTGTGCTAGGCGTGCTCGCATATGATTGGTACATTGTTGGTGAACATTCGACCTTGAAACTTTTATTCAATTTTCACTGTTTAACAATGTTTAACAATTGAAGAATCACAAAATTGTCCATCATTTTATCAATCCAACGACATATCGATTATTGTGGTCCATCATGTGGTTACATCAGTATAACCGTTTGAAATCTTTCATTCCGTCGTTACATCTTGGTTTTAGTTTTCGCGGAATGTATCTCGGTATAGTGCGGTTAGACGTAGTCCTACGTCAAAAAAACGCCTGCAAAACAGATGGAAACTGCTTAAAATAGGTTCGGGGTGATTGGAATAGTGTCCCTCGATTCGTAACTTTGATTGACGATTGTCAAAGTTTGCTAACTTAGTTTTACAATCTGAAAACAAGTTCTGATAGAGAAAACTACTACTACTACTGTTTGAGTTTCATCCAACACATTCCGAGTATTTCGTCTGAATACACAGGCGGTTCCTAAAGCTGCTTAAAATATGTTCCCTACCCTATTAATGGTTTTGTTTACAATTCATGTTTTTTCTGATTTGTATATATGTATCAACTTACGATCGATTACCACCCCAGGAAATCGATTTCCGATTGGATCTCCGCTGGCAAGATACTGGAATTCACCGCATGTAAGTAGCGCGGCCCTTTCCATGTTTGTTGCTTGCGAGTATGGCTAAGCGTGCAACTTAGTTTCATTTTATGTACCATCGTGACACTTTTAGTGTGCATAAAATCGATCGACTCATGCGTACCCACATATCGGGCATGACTTGGTTCGGCACACCGACAACGTTTTGTGTGAATAGTATGATCATTTATTTCTAACTACCTACAACTCAGTTTCCCCTAGTTTATTTCTGTGAATATGAATCCTATTTAAAACGTCACCGTTATATCGTCTCTGTTATGATTTATTTTTGACTTGTTTTTAATCTTAATTGCAATTAAATCGAAGCTCAGACGCCTCCCTTTTTTCGAAATAGAATCATTTCACCCTACTAAGGTAAAACATAGTCCCACAATAAAAATCGAAAGCTATACAACTTTCACCAAAAGTCGTTGTCGTAACATTAAAAAATCTGCCATAATGACTAGCAAACAACAATTATGTTTTGCTCAACAAACAATCGTTACTAGGGGGGTCATAAAAATCACTATATTTCCGCAATTCGGGCTCATGTCACGCTCGGTACACCGTTCGACCAAAGCAAATAAAGACTTGTTTGAAACAACATAGGATACATGAGCAAACAAAAAAAAAAAGCAGCTGAAAGTGCAAACGCATAATGAATCACCATCAGGTGACCCTTTTCCGAAATTTATCATAAAAAATAAACACCACATTCTTCCTGTGTGGTAGTGTAGTATACTGATTAAATGTCCCACCGACAAAATTTATTCTCGACCATAACTCTCATACTCCACTACAGTTCGCACCGCTGACTGCAGCCAGGTACGAGTAAAATATATGCCTATGTACCTATTGGGTTATTGCATCCTGCCCGGGCTAGACTGAATGTCTGCCACACCCATGAGGATTCGGGACAAATGTTCCTGTTTCCGTCCTATAGGGTATTTTCTGTGGTATGGTTTGTAATACAATTAAAACAGGACCATCTATCCTACCGTAGTGAACAAGAAGCCTATTGAGGACACTTCCGTTTTTTTGCAGTCGGCTGTGCACTATCCCGTCATGCGACGGCGCCAGTTCTATCAACCTGAATTGTTGCTGTGGGGAAGCAGTACGGAAGGACTCCCGGTTGTACCTGATATAACCGTTTAATGGCGAGCACACGCTCTTCCGTTTGCTGAGCGTTGCACACCTTTGGGAAAGAATGCAGGCGAACAAAATGAGCCTTGTTACGCTAAGAACCGGAATCAGCGTTTGAGGATAAGTTCACATGCGAAGAGGTAAGGTAGACTGCTTGATTATACTGGGCATGAAGAATAGCCATGTAATTGGAACATACGGGTCAAGCGATAAGGTTTATATGCATTTTTTACGTCTCCTCTAAGTGGAATCGTGGGGAACATAAAATATTAATGTGCTCTTTCTCTCACCAAAAAAATAAAAATTTGACTGAATAAAGATGTTTTTCTTTGCACCTGTAATTAAAAGTTAGCGCTCGGATAAACCTTTCCCGGTTTATTATAATGGAATAGATTCAGAAAACGTCTCTTGACACGAAAGTAGTCTAGTAAGCTCCTGCAAAAAAAATAAAAAAATCGATAACAATATTTATAGAAAAATCGTGTGGATAGTATGTTGTAAAATTTGCATAATTAGGCAGCTCTGACATATTTAAATCGAACCCGTTTTAGCAAAACAACGCACATTCCAAAAACTTCAAGGCAAAAAACTCATAAATGAAACAAATGGCACCCGATCCAGTTATGGATTACTAGTGGAGATTCTTCGTAAAGCAGCTTTAAAAAACACTAGCCTAATCATGGTTAGTATATATTAATTAATTTGCATAACTCATAATATTCCTGAAATTATACCGGTTATATATGCTCGTCTGCAACCGCTTACTCTAAGATTTAGTTAAGGTTTCCAGGTTTAGTTTTAAGTCAACGATTGCATCAAAAATTTAAACCTTCTTGGAATAAAAATATTTATAAATTGTGATAGGCTGACAATTTTTTTAAATTTGTCATACATATGCTTGTTAATTTTATATAAAAAATATTTATAATTCAATGGTTTTGCATACATTCGAACCAGAACTCGCTTTCTTAGATTTGACATTGTAATAAAAATGTTTACTTCCTATATTTGTGACACTCATAGTTAACTTCAAGACTTTCAAGCATTTTATTAAATTGAAGTTCGTTGTCTTGGATTTCATTCACGTTTTCTTAAATTAGAAAAACAAATCTTAGTTTTCGAATAACGATTAAACAGCGTCAATAAAATTCATGTACGCTAAGGTCGCTATTTACGCGGTTTTTTTACGCGGATTCCGGAATTTACGCGGTTTTTTTTACGCGGATTCCGGAATTTACGCGGTTTTTTTACGCGGATTCCGGAATTTACGCGGTATTTTTTTTTTGCTCGGATTTCGGTTCCTCTTCACTCGGATAGCAAAATTAACGCAGGTTTTTTTTTTATGCGGATTCCGGAATTTACGCGGTTTTTCTTACGCGGATTCCGAAATTTACGCGGTTTTTTTTTACGCGGCACGTATCCCCCGCGTAAAAAGCGACTTTAGTGTATTCGTTGATCAAACTGGTCGACAAAAGCGAAAAAAAGTTGCCCTTAGCACAAAAAAGTTGCCCTGAAAAGATTATAGGTGAATTTTGGTACCTCTGTTTTTTCCTAGATGTTTATTTGATTCAGCACAATACAATCTAATGTTTAACGGAATTTGGTACTGCTAGTAAATGTAGAAGTGCGTCAAAAAGCCGCAAGGTAATTGCTGGTCGGGTTCGTCGCTTCTACGTTTGCCTACTGGAAAACTCATTTAGGTCTCTGAAAAAGCCGTACCAAAATTCACTGGAATGGCTGAGAAACTATAATCTTTCATTTTTTTCTCAGTTTGAGCTCTAGGGCAAAACGATTGACTGTACTTTTTTGACGTAGAATTACGTTTCACTTTAGAAGGGTGGCATGCAAAAAACTCGAGAATGAAATGAAACGTCAGAACGAAAGATTTCGAATGCTTATAAATTTGTTTCCGTCAACGGATGTTGGTCATTGATATCGTATCGTTGAATAAAGAACAAATTACCCTAGTTCATGAAATCAATTATTCAAGTTGTTTTGCAAATTATAATGGTGTAAATTCATAGGCAATTTGATTATAATTAAACGAATCATGTGCCAGCAATGATGCAATCTAAGTATAGACTAAGTACGGCTATCGAATGTTGTGCAAGCGAACTCTCAGTAGAGGAGGAATCTCGTAGAGAACAGATTGGGAAAGAAAAAGGAACATTTTTTTTGCCATTTTCTATCCGCAATATTTTGGCAAGTGATATCACTAACCATTTCAAATAAACTATTTCAGGGTGCTTAAAAGCGCCGTTGGTGCATGCCTTTTATTTTTCTAGTTATTGCGAATTGCCATTTGCATATGAGTTCTTGTTTTCTTGTTATATCTAGTAGTATATTTTTTTAACTTAATTATCAAAGAATTTTTTCGAGTTGTTTACACTAAAGCTTTTTTACCGCGGTTTTTTGCACACGTATTTTTTCCCGTGGATTTCAAAATTTACACGTTTTTTCACGCGGATTTTTTTAAAAAAGTCATTTTTTTCGCGCATGTTTTTAATGGTTTTTCATTTTAAAATCGCTTTTTCAGAGCCTCTGATTAGTTTACTTAATCCAATTACCTAATATTCACTGATTTGGATTAACATTTTTATATTTTTTCTTGATATTCAGCTTGATTCGCACGTAAAAATAACACTTCTTTTGTTTCTTTTTAGAGAGTATTTAGCATAAATGATTAAAAACTTTCAGCAAATGATAATTTTTATTCGGATTTCGGAATTTACACGGTCCCGTCATCTGGTCTAGGAGCTGCTGGCAATGGCGCAGCGGCAGCGGCTGAAAAAGATGGTCAAGTCGATGTCCCCGGCGAATTGCGACGTGGCGGAGGTGATGGACGACGAGACTTTTCTTACTCTGGATGGCAACGACTGGCAGGGCACTTCGTATTTTACTTCCCCCTCGAAGTAAGTGAGCTCCTAGGTGAAGTTCATTTCACAAACTAAGTTCCTCAAGAAGGTGGTGCTGTGGCTGACAATCAGCGAGAAGGGGATATCAAAGTTGCTCTTCTTTCGCTTCGGACTGGCCGTGAACGGGGAAATTTATAGTACGAAGTGCCCGCCGGAAGTTGCGTCGTTAATCAAGAATAGGTTTTGCAATATTCCCGGGAATCGATTTCCCGGGAAACGGGAATGGAAAATCTCATTTCCCGGGAATTTCCGGGAACCGGGAACGGAAAAATTTTGAGAAAAAATGAGATTTTAAATAAAGTTTATCAGTAAAGGGTAACAAAAAACTGTTTACATTTCATTCTCAATTCGCATTAAAAACAAATTATTATTACATTCATGTTAACATCAAAAATTCGTGATCGATTTTGTAGCATATATTTGCAAAAGAAGAGGATCCAGGGTCTTCATGTCATCAAACAACCGCTTCAGATGCGCTGACAATTTTCCTTTTAGCTGAAAAATGTTATTTCCTTCTGTAAAACTTTGCTCAAGTCCGCTGAAACATCGCTGCACAGTGGTCCAATAATGCAAAAAGTGGAACTTAATTCCATATCGCCTTTTAACTCCATCCTAGCTTAATAGTGTCTTCGGAGCAATTGTTTGTATGAATGACCCGCATAATTGCAAATTGTAAAAAAATATTAAAAGTTTACTATACTAGAAATAAAAAAATTAACTTTTTTGTGTTAAGAGATAGAAGAATAGTTTATTCAGCAAAGTTGTAGAAAATTCAAAAATATGAAACTTTGTTGAACAAATGAAAATCCTATCTTTTTTCGGTACAAAGTTATGAAGTACATTACATTGAACTTATTTAAAAGTTAGTTTTTTGTGCTTAACTTTAGTTAGTTGCATTTTACACGAAAGTGTAGTTCGGAGGAATTGTTAGGGCACACAAAACAAACATTTTTGCCGAAGACTATATATCTCCAGGAGTATGTATCATGATCGGACCAGTCAGAAAATGTACCATGATCGGACCATTTTTCTATATGCGAGATTTCTCAACTATTGAACAAAAAACTGTATCAAATATGTACCCGCATCATCAAAAAACTTCTTCTGATGATGTTCAGAAGGTTTCATTTGGATTACTTAAGTATTACTATTATTGAAAAAGTTTAAAAAAATTGTTTATTTTCGAGCACAATTTGCCCTTACTATTGTTATCTAGTCTTGTTTTCAAGCATTGATTTTAGAATCGAATATTTCAAGATTGCAGTATATTTTCCAGTAATATGCTTCTATAACACTTAAATTCAATGTAGGAACACTTTTTATATGAAATATTTGCTTTAAAGTTTGAACTATTGGTGAAACGCGAAAGCCTGTTTTGTATCATGATCGGACCAGCTTTAAACCATGATCGGACCAGCCTACTTTTGAAACATCACCGTTTTACTTTGCTTATGCTTGATATATCCAATAAAGGATTTCACGTGTAATTGATTGGAACTGAATATAAATGATGAAGCTTTTTTTTATAGAAAAAAAACCTCTCTAAAACGACGTAAGGTTCGCAAACTTAAGCAAAACCATTTAAAACTTCACTATAAATTGCCCACTATGCTTCAAATAGGGAAAATATAACTCAGTGTCATCCTTATTTTGGAAACACTTTTTCCCGCGAATTTTCGAATAGTTTACGAGAGAGTGAAAAATTATAATAATATTTTGAACGGTAAAATGATTTCACAAAGATGAGAAAGGTTTAACAATTGATTGATTTGTGATCTAATGGTAATATGTATATCAAAGTTATTATTCAGTAACAAGACTATCTTTGAGACTAACTACTTTTTGAGCTGCTGTAAAGGAAACGTAAGGCAAAAAACTAATCTTTGAATTTAGCGATAAGGCTTAAAAGTTTCGTCTCTCCGAAAAATTTCCTCATACAAAATTTCAACTCAATCGAACTTAAGGAAGTAGTGTCTCAAATCAAAACTCAACCGCTTTAAAACTCACTTTTTCGACTGATGACGAAAGGCACAGTTCATGCAATTGTCGATATGGAAATTTTTGTTGATACTAAATACCTTAGCCTTGCGTAAAACGCCGAGATTTGGTGTTTTCTCGAGAAAAAAAAATATTGGAAAAACTTGACTTTCTGGGACTTCTGGGAAACTTGACTTCTGGGACTGGGAAATTTTTGTGCTGGGAAACTCATTTTACTTGTCACACTCTCATTTTCACTTCACTGTCAGTCTTACTTCACGGAGCTAATTTTGTCACTTCACTTTAGATGGAATCGGAAATAGGTCTAAAAAAATTAAGTAACCGTGAGGTAACTCCCGTAACAAGTACTATTGGCTGAATATCGCACTTCAGGTATAAAAGTAAGAGCATTGCAATATTCGGAAATTTGTAGTACTTTTTGGGGACTACAAGTTGGTCATACATCGTTTCTCAAAATTGTGCCAAACACCGTGCATGTAAAGCCCAGCACGCGAAGCGGAAAATCGCTTGAAGTCTCCGATTATGATACATTTTTTGGTCCGATCATGATTCACCCTGGTCCGATCATGATACAAATTCTATGGTCAGGAAAAACGATATATTTAAATGAATTTACGTCAGATTTGCTATAACTTGTTATTATTGTAAACTAGACAGATAGACTTTTCCGATAAATATATATTATTTATGATTACATGTTATATTAATGGTGAAAATGTGACATGAAAAGCGATGTACCTTGAAAATAGTATAAATTGGTCGGATCATGATACATTACCCTACCGACTTTGAGTTTTATTAAATGATTTATTTCAGGTCGCACCAGTTTGATGACGATAGTTTCGCGTTTTGATAGGGTATTTTATTTTATTGCACTATTGCATAAGAAACTATAGTAAATCTTACAAAATTTTTCGCGAAACTCGGGAATCCCGGGATCCCGGGAATCAATATTCCTGTTCCCGGGATCCGGGAATCCCGGGAAAAACTATTTCCCGGGAAATCGTTCCCGGGATGGCAAACCCTAATCAAGAAATACCATAAGAGCAAAGTCGCGGGGCTCTGGCCAGATCTGGTGTCGGCCCTTGAAGCGATCGTTGGAGGAAAAGAAGCGGCTGGATATCGATATGGTACCCGAGTCGGCGAATCCGTCTAACGTCCCCCAGCTGCGTCCCATCGAGAATTTCCACACAAACCTGAAGCGTAAGATCTACTCCAACGATTTTGTCGCGAAAACAGAGAAAGAATGGATAAATACAACAAATAAAGAACTCAAAAAAATGCCTATAATCATGTTTTTGTCCGTCATGGTTAATGTTCCGGTTATCTGCCGGGATGCCGATCGCAAGGGAGTAGAATTTTTTGCCTGTAAGCTAATACCGTCCATGGGGAATTTATCAAACGTCTGCCTTAGTTTTTCAATCACCATTCGAAAAAAATCCATTTTTATAGTGCAAACGCTACAATCGCTGCAAGGAGGGGTTATTTTACAGTCAGTTGCTTCCAAAACATTTTAACTGTAGGTCAACATGCCAGCAGAAGACTTTCAAGAGAATCACTGCTGTTGAAATGTTTTTAAAATTCAATCCACAATATCGAAATGTTTTAGAAGTTCAGGTTCTGGTTGGATTTTGAACGAAAAAGGTTAGCTGGACTTTTTGATGATCCTGGAAGTGCCAGGAACTTCTTATGAAAATTCAATTTGGTCAATTCCAGAGCAGTCAGTTTTCGGGTTTTCCGACAGCACTTTTTCATAGCATCTGCAATTTCAGATAACGATATCTTATGTCCTTTCTCAGGAAGTGTAGGAGATGAGTCTAGGAAAAAGTCCGGGTTCACCCAAAAAAAGGTTCCCCAGCCAAGGATGGAAAAAATCACTCACTCGGAGAATCACTTCCGATTTTGTATCGCATGAAATCGTTTTGTTAATTTTCATTTATCAACAATGATTCGGCTGCTTAGTTACAGAAATGAAAAAGAATCGTTGATGATAATTCCAGAAGAATCAATACTGAAAATTTTCGTTTCCTAAAGACGAAAATTCTCTCACCGATATTTTTTCAGTTCAATAGTTTTAAGCTGCAATTTTCGCAAAACATTCAACATTGAATCAACGACATAAAATGATGCCATACTCTAAAGTTCTGTCTCACAATGATATAAAATTGGACTCATAAAGTATAAAGTATAGAAAGTATCAAACTAGTCTCTCGATAATTCTTTCATGTATTTCTTGGTTGAAACCTCCAAACTGTTGGCAATACAAATCTCAATCTTGCATTTCATGTAGGGTAGCGAACGGCTTTGTCGCTGTTTTCTTAGACAGGCCAAAGAAAACCACTGCCGAAGCCGTTCACCATCCTATATTGCATGAAAGCTTGCATGTAATATACTTGAATACATGCTTTATGGAAATCTGTTTGATGCGCCCCGGCCACAATACCAGTATCTAAGTTCCTATTTATAGGAGACAACACCCCGTAGAACATCCAGCTTTCATTCTTGTTTAACTATCTCAAAAGAAGAAAATTAGCTCTCGGTTTGCGCGTGTTGTACCTATCTAGGTACACGTGTGAAAAAAATCGGAAGCGCGGAACGAAACAAACAAATCAAAGTAATCGCGAGTGAAAATTTTTCACCTCATATCCTTTTGAAATTATCGAAAGCGATAGAGAATCAGTTTGGACTACTGATAAATTATCACTTGAAAGATTTTTCCCATTCTTGTCCCCAGGAGTATCATCACTACCAGACTCATCGGAAGACAGTATTCAGTAAAAATTCTTGAAAACCAGTCGCTGCCTTCCTTGAGTCAGTCGCTTCCTTGAGTTTCTGCGAAAAAGCGCTTTAAGTGCTCATTTAGAGATCGCACTGTGTGTACGGAAGGCATGCGGAGTCTGCCCACAATAAAGGCATTTTTTAGCAGCTTCATCACAGGCATTATCCGCATGTTGGTGGCTGTGGTAGCCATGTGACCCAAATGGTTGGATTTACACGTGATACTTCCACGTGCAAGGCTGCCTTGAAACCGAAACACGCAGATTACTCGGGCTGACTGGTGATCTCGGTCATGGCTGAAAACCTTTTAACCAGATCCCTCGACATTGGCATTGTATTAAATTTCTTATTTTCGGGCCGGAAAAATACAACCCAAGGTCCCGTCGATCGTTCTGGCACAGCTTTACACGATGAAACAGCTCATGTGGGGCTCCTTTCTAGACTCTCATAACCTTGAATCCGGAAAGATTGAATGGGAAAACCAGCGAGATTCCACCTCAAACATAGAACCTGTTCCATTGCATTTGTTATTTTACTGCGAGCTATTGATTCCATTACACAGCGCCAAATCGCAGAAAAATAAGCTCCATACACAACCTGTTTATTTACTATTCTTGCAAATCGAACGTACGAGTCAAAGCGGATGCCATGGCTATTTCGTGTAAATCTGTATAATACACGGATTGATCCATGTACTGCACATCCGTAGAAGTGTACAAATCCACAGATCTCCGGAAAAATCTGCAGATCTGGCAAGACTAAAAGGGGACTGAAAATGAAAGCAGAATGACTAATGATAGAGAAGTTATTTCTGCAAACTGAATTTGACATTGTAAAATAAATTCAAGCGGAATGATTCCTTCTATCAAAATTAGATGTTTATTACCATGAAAATCAAAATAATTTCAACAGTTGCCGTTTTAGTTTAAAATGAAGGGAAACAGATTTTTCACTTGCCAAGCATTCAAAAGTTCAGATCAAAGCCTAAAACACATAAGTAAATGAACTTTTTCAGACGAAAACCACATGTTTTCATAATAGCATAGCATAAAACAAACATAACAACGATGAATGAACGTCATATTTACATACTATGTATAGTGCCGTGTCAAGCATACTATTATAGATTAAAAAAACGTCATATTGAATTATTGTTGCTTTCTTGAACGGTGTTATGAAGATATTGCGTTCCACGCTATACATAAATTTAAAAACTAGAAAAATGTTCACTCATCAGAGAACTATAAAAGATAATTTTCAAGTAAAATAATCAAGCTCGAATGTTTTGCTTCTTCCAATTTCAACTTGTAGGCAAAATATCATGAAAATAATCGTTATAAGAGCTACATGAAAATAAATAGACTGTGCGATTGTTACATAGATAGGCTGTTAATCGTATCGCCAACATTTTTAATCTCTAACCAAAACCTAAATTAATCCACTTAGCGGTCAGACTCAGCCTTTCTCGTTCAAACTTATTATTTGTAAAAATAGATTTACATGAATGCTTAAATCCAAAGAGGTATATTCACTCTTTGGGTTCTAAAATATTGATGTTTTAATCAAAGTATATAATATGAAATTTGACGTGTTAATGATAGTGCTTCAGAAATAGCGAATTATAAGAAATGACTCTTAATTTCGAACAATTTAATCACGAGCGATACCGGGAACGTTCAAATAGTACGTTACCACATTTAAATCATGTTGAGGCCTTAAATATTGATCAAAGCAGCTATAGTGTTGAATAGTCTTTGAATTTCTTTTCTTTACAAAACTTTTGAACAGTATATCAAATTTTTATGAAGTTTGTTATTTGTAAGTTTGAGAGATGACTCGTTTGTATGACACTAGTTATGTTCAAATAAGTCGTGTAATACTTGAGATGATAGACTTTCGTTGTTTTAAAAATTAAAACATAGCGGTTGCTTAAGTTTGATTACAATCAAATGAAAAGGGAACGTATGGGGAAGCCAAACTTTAAAACCACGTGTTCAATCATAATTCATCAGTTAACCCTTAACTATCCCGTTCATTCGATATCAATATTGTTCAAATCTGTTGTGTAGTTTCTAAGATAATGAAGTTTAGTGATTTTCACATTTCGATACATTACAGACGAAGTTACATTTAGATTACAGCAAAATTCAATAGGGTGTTATGAGGCAGCTAGACCTTTCATTTGATACTAATTTTGTGGAAATCGGGTCAACCATCTCTGAGAAAAGTGAGTGAGCCCATGTAGTCATCAGAATATGTTTCTTTTCATAGCTGGATTTCATATTTTTAAACATAACAGGGAAAGTAATAATCCGTTCGCAAAAAAAATCATTAGGGTCTTATGGGGCAACAAGACTATCCATATGACTCTGATTTTATGAAAATCGGTCCAGCCATCTCTAAGAAACATGAGTGAGATTAAACAGTCTCCAGAACACGTTTCTTTCTGTAACTTCTGAACCATATGTTCAATCTTCATAAAATTCAAAAGTTGAGGGTTTTTAGGTAGCCCGTTCACTTGCAACCAATTTTGTTCAAATCGGTTGTGTAGTTTCTGAGATAATGATGTTTCGTGATTTTTTTATTTTGATACATAACCTCTAAACTAGAAATCAGATTACAATAAAATTCAATATCTTATAGGGCAACTAGACCTTTCATTTGCGGTTCATCGGTTCAGCCATCTCTGAGAAAATCGAGTGAGATTAGGAGAGCGTTACACACACACACACACACACACATGCATAAAATGTTCAGCTCGTCGAACTGAGTCGAGTGGTATACGACATTCGGCCCTTTTGAGCACTTTTATACCTTTAGTTTTTGCAGTGATTGCTATACCTTTCTAGGAGAAAGGCAAAAAGTGAAATGATAGAAATGACTTTTACATTTCAACTTCAATCCCGAGCAAGGCCGCAAGCATTGAAATAGTACAATATCAAATTTAAAAGATGTTGAGGCCACATATTTTGATCGTAGCTGTAGTTTTAAACAGTCGGCAGGTTACGTTTCTTTCTGTAACTCTCAAACCACATGTTTAAACATTATGTAAGTCATTGTTTAAGGGTTCAAAAGCCCATTAATTTGAGTTCAACTATGTTCATAGCTTCTGAGATATAAGAGCGTTTTTCACATTCTGACGCAGCGCCAAAACTAAAAGTTTGATTACAGTGAAATTCAATAGTAACCTAAGCGGCAAATAGACCCTTCATTTGACACCAAGATAGAAAGAATCGGTCAGACCATCTCTGAGAAAAGTGAGTGCGGAAGAAAGGTGCACATACACACGTACACACCTACACACAAACATATACACCTATACATGCATATATGCAGAAAATGCTCGATTCGTGGAACTGAGTTGAGTAGTATATGATATTCGGCCATTTCTATCATTTTTCTACTTTTAATTGACCAGTGATCGTTAGGAGAAAGTCAATATGTTTACTTTCATTATGTGATTTAACATTTTTATGAACAACGGACACAGTTACAATCCGATTGCAATGAAATTCAATAGCAATCTATGGAGCAACTAGACCTTTCATTTGACACTAATTTTGTGAAAATCGGTTCAGCCAGCACTGAGAAAAATGAGTGAGTTTAAACAACCTCAGGATAACTTTTCTTCACATAACTTTTGAACCATATGTTCAATCATAACGAAATTTAAAAGTTAGGGGTTCTGGGGCAGCCCAATCATTTGAAACCAGTTTTATTGAAATCGGTTGTGTGGTTTCTGAGATATTGATGTTTCGTGATTTTTACATTTTGATACATAACCTTTAAATTAAAAATCCGATTACAATGAAATTCAATAGCAACCTATGGCGCAACTAGACCTTTCATTTGCAATTAATTTTATGAAAATTGGTCCAGCCATCTCTGAGAAAAGTGAGTGAGAAAAAAAAGTTGCACATACACACACACACACATACACACATACATACACACATACAGAAAATGCTCAGTTCGTCGAAAGAAGTCGAGTGGTATATGACATTCGGCCATTGGGACCACTTTTATACCTTCGGTTTTTCCAGTGATTGCTATACCTTACTAGGAGAAAGGCAAAAATGTAACGCCGCTGATCGAAGAACGCAAATCGCAGGTTTAGAATTTAGCGACCAGGGATTCGAGGGTTCCTTTTTCAGCGACGCTGACAGTATCATTGGCGAAATGAACAGTTTTCGACATATTTAAAATTGAATTTTGTAAATTTGAATCATTCAAGAAAACGTACTTTTTTGTACGTCATCCAGGGAAAATTGATTCATTATAACAATCAATCAATAGTCAATAGTGGTCCCCGTGGCTCAGTGGTTAGTGATGTCGGTCGGCTAGCTCTCCCACACGGTTGTGATATCGGGTTTGATTCCCGATCGAGTCGAGGATCTTTTCGAGCTGGAAATTTTCTCGACTCAGCACTGGGGCATGGTGTATCGTTGTTGTTGGCGCAGCGAATTAAAAAGGCGCAGCTACTGGTATCGAAACTATATTTTGCGTTGTTTCAATCTACAAGAAATTTTAATGCTTTTTCGTCTAAATTTAATTTTAAGTAACTTACAATTCAGTGGCTATTATATTTGTTGCAGGCCTTTGTTCTAGGCTGGCCAACTTGGGTTAGGTTAAGTCTTCCTTTAAAGTGCATAAATAGTAAGCTTAATACATAATCTATCACGAAATATTACCTCCAATTTAATAATACAATTCTAAATATTCACTTCAATTTTAAATATTCACTAATACAATTTCTAATTAAACAATTTGGACAATCGGTTCAGTCGGTCGGTTGCGCGTGTGCTTTCTCGAATGACTCAGCTCAAAAAGGGCCCTCCAGAATGACAGGACGTCTTACTTACAGTCAGACGGCAAGGTTGTCGGTTTGCTGGGAACTCGACGTCCCTGTGGTAACATCGCACAGTAACGTCCCTGTGTTAACATCCTCCCCCGGGTGCGGTCTACCGGTCGCACCATCGATTCCTACGTCGAGCACCGCTATTCTGGATACAGGTCGTCTAATAACTCCTTTCGCAGTGTTCACTGTTTGGCCGAGCTGCAGGCCACCACGGGTCGACGCCTGGCGACCGTCGAGGCCATGCACACGTGTGTGACCACCGATAGGTGTGTGATAACATCAATTAGTCCTGGACCGGCAGCGGGAGCTTGCCTAGGGAGTGGTGGGGTTTCGGGCATTGGGCAGTCGATTCCCCGTAAAAAGCCACGGACACCCGTAAGTAGCTTCGACGGAGCGAGTAGTGCCGCTCCCAACATCCAAATGCACTAACCTGCCTATTGGGGCTGATACCAGTAAGGTCCCAATTATGGTGTACTGGTCGCTGTGTTTTTAGGTTTTTGAGAGGGAATACGATTTTATACCATGACGTTGAGCTGGCACCTGCACCGAGCTCCCTTAGTAAAGTCGTGTGACAACGGCTTGAAACGGCGAGGTGGCATACGGCTGCAGGGGTCTCCGTCCCGTAAAACCTGGCAGGCCTTCCAGTACGTTCCGCGGTCATTGCCTGATGGGAACCAGGCAGGAGTGGGATCAGATGCCCTTTCCTGACTTACGCCGGTCGGGAGGCGTCATAGCTGCTCATAAGGGGCTATGGCGACCTTCACTAGCCATGACCTCACTGCTCCGGCATAGGCCACCATGGGACCATATAGGCGACCACTCCACCATGACCAAGGATAGCGGCTGGAAGGGGGACCCTTTTAACCAAAATGTTTGTTTACAAAATCGACGAAGAGGCGAAGGTAGTGGAGGGGGCGGACGGGTTAGTAAACCCGTTTGCCAGGCGGGGCATCGCCCGGTCTCCACCGAGACTGGCCGAGGCCAGTAAAGGTGGCGCACAGGTTGGTACACCTTTTGCGACACCGACAGGGGAATTCCGAGTTGGGGCAAAGGCGGGCACGCCTAAGCCAGCACCAACCGGAACCGCGAAGACTGGTGGTAAGGTGGAAACACCTAAAACTGCCAAGGAGCGGGAACAGATATCTGGGGCTATGCTACTCTCTGCGGTAGAAAGCCACATGAACAAGTTCCCAAGCGTGGAGGCGGTGTCCGTACAACTTGATGAAATACTCAAGTTCACGGACGAACGTAGCAACATTTCAAAAGACCTGAAACAATGTCTTCTGTTGTTACGTATGAACGTTTGCAGCGCGAAGTCCGAGCTTTCGCAAGCCCTTAAACGGGCTAACGATGCCGAAAGCAAGGCACTTGCGCTAGAGGCGAGGCTCAACCAGCCTAAAAAAGGGAGTGCTGCAGCTGTGTCTAAATACACACAAACAGCTGCAGCATCGTTTGCCGGAGTCTGTTCAACCGAACCGACTGGCAAACGTGCGAGGGGCTCTCCGGGGGAAACGGCCCCCAGGACGCAACGAAGGCGGTTGTTCGGTGACAGCCATGAAGCTGGCTCGTCGGTCCAGCCGAGCAAAGAACCGGCAAACGGCGAACCGGCAAACGGCGAAGCCACGGATTGGACCACCGTGGTGAATAAGAAGCGGCAGAAGCGGGAACGGCGCGCGAAGCGCGGCGACCGCAATAAGAAGCCGCAAGGGGCGAGTAGGCGGAGCAAGGGTGACGCGCTCATTTTCAAGACCGATGCGTCTAAGTACGCCGAAGTCTTGAAGGCCATGAGAGGCGAACCCAAGCTCAAAGACCTCGGCACGGACGTCAGGTCAATTCGTCGGTCACGCACCGGCGAGATGATCCTCGAACTCCGCAAAGAGGCGAAGGGCAAGGGCTGCGCCTATAAAAAGACGGCCCAGGAAGTGCTAGGCGAGGAGGTTAAAATCCGAGCCCTCACTCCTGAAGTGACTCTCCAGCTTAAAAACCTGGACGAGATCACCGAAGGGTGCGACATAGCACAAGCCTTCGAACGTGAGTGTGGAGTGGTAGTGACCGCAGAGGCAGTTCGTCTCCGCAGGGGCCCGGCCAGCACCCAGGTTGCTACCATAAAGCTTCCACTAGCGGAGGGCAACAAGGCCCTGAAGAAGGCCACGGTGAAGGTGGGTTGGTCGGTCTGCCCTCTGGGCACCTTCCAACAGCCTGACGTTTGCTTCAGGTGCTTTGAGCGGGGGCATAAATCCTGGTCGTGCAAAGGGCCCGACAGGTCCAATTTATGCCGCCGCTGCGGTGGCGCAGGCCACAAGGCACGGGACTGCGGTGCACCTCCCAAGTGTCTGGTATGCACCGGTAAACGGGACGCCAAACACGCCATGGGAGGCCCCAAGTGTCCGGCTGCACGGCCGGCTACTAAGCCGCAGGCCTGAGGGTGATACAGTTAAACCTGAACCACTGCTATGCGGCGCAGCAGTTGCTACACCAAGCGGCTGCTGAGTCGTTGTCGGACGTGGCCATCGTCTCGGACCCATACTGTATCCCAACCGGAAACGGTAACTGGGTATCGGACAAGTCTGGGAAGACGGCCATTTGCACGACAGGCAGGTCCCCGGTCCAGGAGATTGTGTCGACCTCCAGAGAGGGGTACGTTATTGCCAAAGTGGATGGAGTATTCTACTGCAGTTGCTATGCTCCGCCAAGTTGGTCTACCGAAACGTTCGCGCAGATGGTCGATCAAGCAACCGTGGAACTGATGGGCCTACGGCCGTTGGTGGTTGCGGGTGACTTCAACGCTTGGGCTGTCGAGTGGGGGAGTCGCTGTACAAACCAGAGGAGCCAGGTCTTGTTGGAAGCTTTGGCAAAGCTCAACTTAGACTTGGCTAACGTTGGTACAAAATGCACCTACTGTAGAAACGGTGCCGAATCGATTATCGATGTGACGTTCTGCAGCCCGGGACTGATCACGAACTGGAGGGTAGACGACAGCTACACGAATAGCGATCACCAATCGATCCGCTATGAGGTAGGCGTGCGGAAGCAAGCAGCGAGTAGGGCCAATATTCCATCCTTCTACGGCTGGAAAACATTGCATTTCGATGCAGATGTTTTTGGGCAGGCAATTAGATGGAAGCACGAAGGGGGTGAACTGCTCCCGGATGTGGACCATCTAAATTCGATGCTGTCATGGGCGTGCGACGCCACGATGCCTAGGTCTCGTCCGCCTAGAGAGGGTAGGCCACCGACATACTGGTGGAGCGATACGATAGCAGGCCTGCGCAATGCATGCCTCTGTGCAAGACGGAGGATGCAACGCGCACGTTTCGACGAGCAAAGAGCGGAACGCGGTATCGCATTCAGATCCGCTAAGGCAACGCTTAAGAGCGCAATCAGAGCCAGCAAACGAGCCTGTTTCGAACGACTCTGCGCCAGTGCCAATTCGAACCCGTGGGGTGACGCCTACAGGATCGTTATGACCAAGACTAGAGGTGCGCTAGCCCCGGCCGAACAATCACCAGCGATGCTAGAAACGATCATTCAGGGCCTCTTCCCAAGCCACGAACCAAGTCCCTGCCCTCCGGCTGACGAGTCACCACCTACCGTGAGTGACGGCAGCCGTGCAGAGGCTGACGATGCGGTAAGGGTGACAGAAGATGAATTGATCGAGATCGCAAACTCCCTGAAGGTAGGCAAGGCTCCAGGACCAGACGGAATCCCGAACTTGGCCATCAAGACGGCCATCAAAGAAGCCCCCGGGTTGTTCAGGGCGGTCATGCAGAAATGCCTTGACGACTGCCTCTTCCCGGACGTGTGGAAGCGCCAGAGGCTGGTGCTGTTGCCGAAGGTTGGGAAACCACCAGGTGACCCATCGGCATACAGACCAATCTGCCTGCTGGACACGGCGGGCAAGGTGCTTGAGAGGGTAATCCTCAATAGACTGGTGAAATATACAGAAAGTGAGAACGGTCTATCAAGCAACCAGTTCGGTTTTCGAAAAGGTAGGTCCACGGTGGATGCAATTCTCTCCGTCACCAGAACGGCTGAGGTTGCAATCCAACGCAAGAGGAGGGGCATTCGTTACTGCGCGATCGTCACGCTTGACGTGAAGAACGCGTTTAACAGTGCCAGCTGGGACTCCATAGCCTTAGCGCTACAGAGTCTCAGAGTGCCGACGTCGCTGTACAAAATTCTAGGCAACTACTTTCAGAATCGAGTGCTAGTGTATTCCATCCTGGGTCCGGTACTGTGGAACGCTATGTATGACGGCGTGTTAAAACTAACACTCCCTCCAGGGGTGGTGATCATGGGCTTCGCCGATGACATAACTCTTGAGGTCTATGGCGAGTCTATTAGAGAGGTAGAGTTAAAGGCCGCGCTATCAATACGCGTAGTGGAAGACTGGATGCACTCCAGGAAACTGGAGCTAGCGCACCATAAGACTGAAGTTATTGTTGTTAATAACAGAAAGTCTGAGCAGGAGGCATCGATTAGTGCCGGTACATGCACTATCGCCTCAAAACGCTTGTTGAAGCTTCTGGGATTTATGATCGACGACAAGCTCACGTTCGGGAGCCACGTCGATTATACCTGCAAGAAAGCATCCATGGCTGTGGCAGCGCTGTCTCGCATGATGGCAAACAGCTCAGCGGTTCGTAGCAGCAGGCGCAAAGTCCTTGCTAGCGTGACCACGTCCATACTCAGGTATGGAGGACCAGTGTGGTCCAAGGTATTGAGTACCTCGTGCCATCGCGGCAAACTCGAGAGTACGTACAGGCTAATGTGCCTAAGGGTCGCGTGCGCATACCGAACAGTGTCGTACGAGGCGGTTTGCGTCCTGGCTGGCATGATGCCCATCAGCATCATCGTCAAAGAGGATGTAGAATGATTCGACCAACGCGACACGAGGGGTATTCGCAACACCATACGGTCATCCTCAATGGCCAGGTGGCAGCGGGAGTGGTCCAACACTACAAAAGGTAGATGGACACACCGACTCATCCCAGAGTTAGCAGGCTGGATTAATAGGCACCATGGGGAAGTAACCTTCCATCTGACACAGATCCTGTCAGGCCATGGCTGCTTTAGGCAGTACCTGCATAGGTTCGGGTACGCCGAGTCCCCTATGTGCCCCGCTTGTACGGGTGCGGAAGAAAGCGCAGAGCATGTGTTCTTCACATGTCCGCGCTTCGAGCGGGTACGGTACGAAATGCTGGCAATAAGTGGGATGGACACCACGCCAGAGAATATAGTGCGTAGGATGTGCGAAAATAGGGAAATCTGGGATGCGGTCATCACGGCAGCATCACAGATCGTTAGTATTTTGCAGGGCACCAATCGACGGGAAACCATCGACGTGCCCCAGTTAGTTAACGGTTAACTAACTGGCCTGTATAGGCTGCTCTGCTACCCATAGAGGTAAGTGCGAAAAGCACGACGGGCCCTCTCCCTGAAGTAATGCCTAACGGCGGTCCCGGGGAGACAAAGGGCTTTAGTTGTTCAGCTTAGGTTGCTCAGCATGGGTAAAAGCAGTGTTCACTGTAGCCTGGCGAACGTGACCATCTGGTGCAGTGATGACGTCAATGACACGTCCGCGTGTCCATGCATCCCGTTTGCCTTCGTCGGCTATCAATACAACATCCCGAACTTCGACACGTCGAGAGTTCTCGAACCACTTAGTTTGTTTCCTGATCACTGGCAAGTATTCCTTTAGCCAACGCTTCCAGTAGCAATCCAGTTGACCTTTTATTTGATCCCACGACTCGCGAGAAGTATTGTTTGAGTGGTTGATGTTATTGTTCGGTTGCTTAGCTCCACTCGAGCTACCCAATAAAAAGTGATTAGGGGTGAGAGCTTCGGATTCCGCGGAATCGAGTGGTAGGTAAGTTAGTGGTCTGCTATTTACGATGCCCTCTGCCTCTACGATCAAGATATGCAATTCTTCATCGTTCAGTTTCCCTTCGACATATGCTTCTGACATTGTCTCCTTTACTGAGCGAACTAGGCGCTCCCATGCGCCACCCATATGTGGTGCACTAGGGGGGATGAAGCTCAACTTCGTTTTAGAGCTAGTAAACATCATCGCACATTCTCGATTGATTTGCTCACGGAGTATTCGTTCAGCCCCATGGAAATTGGTAGCATTGTCACTAAATATTTCTACAGGTGAACCCCGGCGGTTAACGAAACGACGTATGCAGGAAATACACGATGCAGTCGTAAGACTGTGCGCTACTTCGAGATGCACTGCCCGAACCGTTAAGCACGTGAAGAGCGCAACCCATCTTTTAACAGTAGAACGGTTTTGTTTTATCAACAGTGGGCCAAAGTAATCCAGTCCGACGTAACTGAACGGTCGGTCGTATACAGTCAGGCGGGCAAATGGCAACGGTGCCATTGGCGGAACTGCAGGCTGCGCTCGGCGCACTTTACACCACTGGCAATTTCGTCCAACTTCTCTTACCAGCGTTCGGAGCTTCGGAATGACAAACAATTGACGCACTTCGTTCACGACAGTTTTCGCGTTCGCGTGATGGTAGGTGCGATGGTATTTCTCCACAAGTAGTCCTGTACAGTAATGTTTTCGTGGTAAAATTATCGGACAGCGTACGTTATAGTTTATATGCTTTGCTGTCGCAATTCGACTATTTTGCCGCAGTATTCCCTGTTCATCTAACATCGGTCTAAGCTGATAAATCAAGTTCGACTTCTCGATTGGCTCCTGTTTATCCTTTGGTAGCTTTTGATTTTTTCTCAGAGTGGCCACTTCATCTGGGTAAGATTCCATTTGAACTTGCCTTAATATTTCAATTTCGGCCGCTTCCAGTTCCGGCTGCGTCAGATGGCCGTGTCTTTTCCCCTTTTTTAGATAAATATACAAAAATCGGAGCGCATAGGCGACACTCCGCAGAAGCCTCTCCCATTTGAAAAAACGACGGTATTCAATCACTGGCTGCCAGGCTTTATGAAAAAGAATGGATGATCTAATTTCTTCGGTGGTATTCACAACGTCATCAGCGGCACGCGGCCATTTATTCTCGGAGCAGCGTAAAAACTCTGGTCCATTGTACCATAAACTATTGCCGAAGTATGGTCCAGTCCCCCACTTTGTAGCTTCGTCGGCAGGGTTTGATTCAGAGGGGACCCATCTCCATTCGTCACCGGTTGTTGACTCTTGGATTTCGCCAACCCGATTCGCTACGAACTGTCTGTAGTTTCTAGGATCAGCCCGAATCCACGAAAGGGCGACTGAGCTATCTGTCCACAAAATTTTCCTGCCAATAGTGACCGAGTGGTTGCTCTCGACGAATTTCGCCAATCTGGTTCCCAATACACAGCCTTGTAGTTCCAATTTCGGTATCGTCATAGGTTTGAGCGGTGCGACTTTTGCCTTTGCCGCGATTAACGTGCACTGAGGCGTACCGTTGCTATTAGTCGTTCGCAGATATAAGGCACAAGCATACGCGAGAAGACTCGCATCAACAAAAACATGAAGTTCAGCCTGATTGTAGGTTTGTACCGATGCATCAGGAAAATAACAGCGAGGAATTCGAACATCCGTTATAAAGTCGAACATCTTGATCCATCTGCACCAGTCTCTGAACGGATTTTCACCAACCTCCTCATCCCATCCGATTCCCTCACGCCATAAATCCTGCACAAGAATCTTTCCATGGATTAGGAAAGTTGCCAACAATCCTAAAGGGTCGAAGAGCGTCATGACGCAACGTAAAACTTGACGTTTTGTTGGTATAATGTTGTTTTCCTAAAGCGTTCGAACTTCGTCGCTCATACGGGTGCTGAACGAGAGTTCATCTGTCAGCGGGTTCCATAGCATCCCAAGTACGCGCTCACAACTCGTGCTAGTCATAACTAGGCTTTTACTGATAGCAGCTTGTTTCTCCCCAAGATGCTTCAATACGCCGTTATTGTTCGAGAGCCAGTTTCTTAGCTCGAATCCGCCATTTCGGAAAATTTGTCGCACTTCTTGCGCAACACGACATGCTTCTTCCTCTGATCCAAAACTGTCTAGATAGTCATCTACATAAGTACTCTTCAGTATCCCTTCGGCTGCTCTGGGGTACTTTTCACTGTGCTCTCTGGCGTTTTTATTTTTAACAAATTGGGCTGACGCTGGCGAACAGGTCGATCCAAACGTTGCCACATCTACTAGGAAAATATCGGGTTTTTGCTTTGGATCGGTTCTCCAAAGAACTCGCTGCGCATGTTTATCACTCTGTTGCATCAATATTTGCAGGAACATCTCCTTCACATCTGAACACACCGCAATCTTGAACTGCCGGAAGCGATACAAAACTCCCAATAAGGACACCAACTGGTCAGGGCCCTTCAGCAGCATTTAGCAGCTGCATCCCACACTATACGTGTTTTCCCGGTTTCTTCGGATTTGTTACTGCTCCAATAGGAAGGTACCAGATTCTACGGGGATCGGCTGTGTCAAGCTCCTCTTTCTCCGCTTTATGGATATATCCTTTCTCGACGAATTCTTGCATTTGACGGTGAACATTTTCTTTAAGTTGTGGGTCCCGTGTCAATTTTTTCTCCAAACACTCCAACCTGCGCAGAGCCATCAAATAAATATCCGGTAGTTCTACATAATCATCCTTCAATAGTAAACCGGTCTCAAATTGTTTCCCAACGCGTACCAAGGTCTTCTCAAGCAAGTCCAACGCTCGCTGGTCAGCTTTGGTAGACAAAGTTAATTTTCCTGCTCCTACTTCTTCTATATCGTAAAATTGTTTCACAGCATCGTGCAGATCCCTGTCCGGGTTACACTCACAAACGTGAACATTACATAAACTTGGCCCCCCGGGTTGTTGCCGTCCATAGACACACCAGCCGAGCCTTGTCTTTACTGCAGTAGGCCCGTTTCCATTGCCTTCTCTCACCTTCAGTGGAACAGCTAAGTGAATATGTTCCAATCCAATCAATAGTTTCGGAGTAACGTTCTTGTAACTCAGTAATGGTAGCTGCCGGAGATAGTCAAACCGCTCAAAGGCGTTTTCCTTTTGGAAAGTTTGGCTGGGGATGTTTAAACTGGGTACCGTACGTACATTCGACATCTGAAATCGTCTCTGTGAGCCCAGTCCACTTATAGAAACGGTGACAACCCGTGAATTCTCCTCAACTCTTGAAGTATTCCCCGTCCACCGAAGGCTCAGTGGCTGCACGGTACCACTTACTCCAAGCTCTTCCGCGATTTCATTTTCCATTAATGTTAGCGAGGACCCTTCGTCTAAGAAAGCGTAAGTATTCACCTGACCAGCTCCCCCGTACAGCGTAACGGGTGCTATCCTAAACAATACACTCGAGCCGAGATACTGATGAGTGTGACTCTCCGCTGGTACACTGGTGATCGCAGTCCGCCGAATGGAATGCAACAGCGGATGATGACGATACTGGCAGCCGTCTATATTACAACGATTGTTACTCCTACATGACCGCCGACCATGATTAAAAAGGAAATTTTGACATAAATTCAAAGCTCTTACTTTACGCCAGCGCTCATCTACGCTTAAATTTTTAAACGCCAAACAATCTCGCAAACGATGACCGATTTTTCCACAGAAATTGCACTCTACCTGCTTCGTCACTGCTACTGACTGTTCTAGGCTGGCACCAGAATGAGAATTGACGTATCCTCTCGGTTTCAATTTATCCTTGCATCTAAAGGACTCCGAGTCGAGCATCACCACACTGGATGCATCACTAACAACATTGTCCAAATAATTGCTAAACGTTTTCAGATCCACGTTACCATGGTGTCGTTTATGTGCAGCCCACATAAGCTTTTGATCCGCTGGAAGTTTGCCCACAAGTTCCTGGAGAAGCATAGGATTGGATAAATGAACATGCTCGTTCGTCGCTTCAATGTGGTCGCAAAGAGCTTGTACTGCCATGCCGTACTCGATGAGCCCTTCCAGTCTATCAGCCTTCGGTGCCGGAATTTTCCGCACCTTTTCCAATAGTGCATTTATTAACAATTCTGGTCGTCCGTATCTCCTACGAAGCGCTTCGATAACCTGCGGTACCGCGGCCGGTAGCACCAAACGACTACGAACTGTCTCCATAGCTGGCCCCTTAAGGCACCGTTGTAAACGCAACATATTTTCCCCATGCGTGTACCCACACGCCGCAGTAGTGTACTCGTAATTAGATATAAAAATTGGCCATTCTGCTGGGTCACCTGCAAATTGTGGAAGATCACAGGCCAAAGATTGCCGCGCGGCTATTTGTTGTGACGTAGGACCGATACGATTTGCATTTTCTCGCTGCTGGTTATACAACCCTGATAGCGGAGTAGAATGATTATTTCTATCCGATGAGCGCGCGAAATCTTCGCGCTGCTGCTCATGACTAACGAAAGGAGCGTGTTGCTGTTGCTGCACATTCGGAATATTGTGTTCGACATCGCAAAACCAGACTTCGTTACGATACTGTTCTCTACCACTAACGGAAGTTTCATTATAAGGGATCGTGGAGGACTTACTAAGAGCTTTATTGTACATTTTATCCGAAAACCCACTCTTAGAACAATTATTATTACCTATACCACTCATTGCGAACCCATCACCCGTCGTATTACTTTTCTTTATCGCGCCTAAGTTTTTAGGCTGTGGGCAATCTGTATTTCGTTCACTGGGAAAATTCTGGAAATCATACCTGTTTCTATTTAGCATTGGACTTATTTGAAAGCCGGTATAATCCAAACCGAGCCGTTCTTTACACTGTTCAAGCTGCTGACGTATATCGTCCAACGCCTGAGATGACTGAGCTGACTGCAGCTGTAAGCGATCAAGCTTACGTCCAAGATTGTGTACCATATCCACTACGCAACTATCCTGCTGGCTGGCAGACGTGATCCAGACAGTCGTTTTTTTTTGCTCGACCACTCGTAGCGCCTTTGTTTGTCGTATCATTGTGTTGACCGTGCTGATCTGTGGGCAGAGATGCTGCTTATGGAATTTGTTGGTTATCCAATGCGCCTTCTTCTTGCTCCAGATTATTTCCAACGCAATCAATGATTGTTCTATTTTCACTCCGATGATGAGGATATCTTGTAGCTTGGTTTATAACCTCTAACTGCTCGTCCAGAAATTTTTGCTTTAGATGATGCTCCATTCTTTGTAGCTCGAGCTGCTGCCGTTGCTTCAGCAGGGCGAGATTGTTTTGCACACTATCACTAGAGTTATCCGATGACAAGACGGGCGAACCGGGGACCACTGATGGTGTTGTATTGCAGTGAGAACAGATCCAGGCACGATCGATAACAGAGTAAGTGACACCAGCACATGTAAAGTGCCACCACTGATCACAAGAATCGCATTGGACAAAATTCTGGTCAGCATCTGGATCGTCACAAGATGTGCAACCTTCCCGCTCCTCTAGCGCTGGTTTTAGACGTTTCTCGGACGTTGCCATCGGCACGTGCAGTTGAATTATTGAAAGATGTTGGCGCAGCGAATTAAAAAGGCGCAGCTACTGGTATCGAAACTATATTTTGCGTTGTTTCAATCTACAAGAAATTTTAATGCTTTTTCGTCTAAATTTAATTTAAGTAACTTTCAATTCAGTGGCTATTATATTTGTTGCAGGCCTTTGTTCTCGGCTGGCCAACTTGGGTTAGGTTAAGTCTTCCTTTAAAGTGCATAAATAGTAAGCTTAATACATAATCTATCACGAAATATTACCTCCAATTTATTAATACAATTCTAAATATTCACTTCAATTTTAAATATTCACTAATACAATTTCTTATTAAACAATTTGGACAATCGGTTCAGTCGGTCGGTTGCGCGTGTGCTTTCTCCAATGACTCAGCTCAAAAAGGGCCCTCCAGAGTGACAGGACGTCTTACTTACAGTCAGACGGCAAGGTTGTCGGTTTGCTGGGAGCTCGACGTCCCTGTGGTAACATCGCACAGTAACGTCCCTGTGTTAACAGTTGTACTTATCCTACACATGCAAAATGAAAAAAAAAAACAATATCGATAACGAATTCTCTCAACTAATCTAGTTGATCGAGACCGCTATTAGCCCCAAGGCTAAGCGTGCGATACTGTTGTTGTATAACAATCAATTGAAAAACACATATTTTCAAAAAAAAAAAATAAATTAGAAAAAAAAAATCAAACAAATTCGACTCAACACTCTTTCTTCCCATTCCGTAACATGAAACCGTAAATCGCTGTACTATGATAGAGTTTATTTCATATCCAAAAACAGGTATAATAACGCAATTGGATTGAATGTGGGACCTACCGCTTGTTTGCACGCCCATGGGTAACATGAGCTCACAATGTCGTGGGAGTTCCTGAATATCTTCATATAGGGCGGCATCTAGGCGACTCAGCTAAGTAGTGTGGGCGCCAGCCAGCCTACCAGCCCCGGGGAAATGATCTATCGTTAGCTTCAGTTTGGGTTGTTTTCATGCGATCGTGTACCGATTAGTGCCTTTTCTAGCAGCAATGCCTCGGGCTGGTGGGTGTTTTAAGTTCCAATAAAATGACTACTTTTTTGTTGTTGTTTATTTCTTTATGACAATTTAATCGGATGATCGGTTGCTAGTGCCCCTTGGGGTTTAATATATCTTAAAATGGTAACTTCTGCGCGGGCACTAATTTGGGTTGAAATACAACTCAGGTTAGCGAGAGTGATCATCGTTTTTGGCGACGACGAATTTCATGACGAAACAACATCGAGACAAGTGATTAGTTTGAGTATTTACGAATGCATATGCGAGAAATATTAACTCTAACTTAAGGTGTAAAATACCTGTAAAGTTTCGCTCATGCGTAAACGGGAATTTTGAATCATGAATTTTGCAAGAGCACAACAAAACAAGCGAATGTTATCAGACGCACAGCAAAACAGCTAATAATTATGGAAACGACTACGATTTGATTTGGTCGAGCTATAGATAACAATACGAAGTCTACACCTTTCGTATACGCACCGACGAAAAGGTTATCAAAGAAGCAAATATAGAATGCAATTTGTAATCACCATTTATGTCAATAGACGCTAGAAATACCCAAAACCGACAGAAGAATGCTTACCATCCGTTTCGTTCTAGCAATCTGTTTCAAAAGCATTACTAATTAAGTATCAACTCATTTTCCCTTGGCAATGGTTACCAGTAACTTGTCAACGTGGCGCCAACAGTCTGCTTGCCTCGCACCGGCGTCTGTCTGTTGATTCTGTATTACATGCTCTGCTGCCAACTGAAAGTTGCAGCCTTCCAACTGCCATATTTTCGAAACGGACCCCGACAGGTCGGCGGAATATATTTTGCAACGCTGCCGGTCGGCCTACCTGCCTGCCAAGAGCAAACCGATAGGTGGTATGACAGATTGGCGGCACTTTTAATCGATTTAATCGCGATGTAATTTACTGGTTCCTTCTGCACTAGTCAGGTTGTAAACAAAACTCATTTGAGTCGAAAACAACTCAATTACAATTGACAGTAGTTAGCACCGCTAACCCAAAACATTAGCAGCCGCTAATTGATAAACGGATTAGCCAACTTCCCAATTTTGATTTCTGAACTCTACTCACAATCAAACTTGAGAACATTACTTTAAAAACCAGTTCGTCGATTGTTCTGAAGCTGATATTATTCAATACGTTTTTTTTTTCATTTAGGATCTAACGATGTTCCGAAGGCCAGGTTCTTAGCAAAGTGAATAGCTCCGTGAATAATCTAAACATTTAGTGTAATTGCTCATCCACTAGCTAAAAATAAGCGTCACTAAATAACGTATGAGCAGAACTGTGTTTAGTTCATATTATTAGTTGTTTTAATCTCATATGCTTCTCCAGATTTTGAAGCTTACGTCACAGTACGTAAATGCTCGAGCTACCGCAAGACTGACTGTAAGCAAGCACGAGAATCTTTTTAAGGCAATGATTACTGTGATTCATATCGCATATCAATAGCCTATGAGTATTTTTGTGAGTGTTTATGTTGTTTATCGTTAGCCATATTCGAAGTGTTGCTGATCGGTCAGTGTGAAAAATGTGAATATCCAGCTGGGCAATGATGTGGTAGCATGTTATAGGGTATAACGGAGTGCCATCGACTCGCAGGGCGATGATTGAGAATCATGACTTTATAAATTGTAGAATTTATACACAAAACTGACATAAGTTCAGTTATAAATTTGCAATTAACAAACGACCTAAACTAATAGATAGAAAGACCAGCCCCTTGAATGAGCCCCAGGTTGCACCACGACAAACTTCAGTCGAGGTACCACATAGATCAAACACCCGTATAGGGCAAGATAAACAAGCCCTTCTCACATTTTTCAAAACAATCAACTGAATGTTAATCTACCGAATTGATTCACAACTCTCAGCCGGCCTGAGCAGCGGCAGGGGGAATTACGTGCCGCTGTGTGGCCAACACGTGTAAACACACAAATAAATCATATCGTAGATTACTATTCGATTCCCGTTTGGTGGGTTCACCAACTCCAATTTGGTAGGCAAGGCAGCTTTCTCCCCCTAGATGTGGGTAAGCCTGTATAGAAACCAAGACGATTTATTTCAGTATAATGTTACAGCATTAATATTCATTTGAACTGTCTCTGTTTATTGTATTTCCCACTAATGTAAGTTAGAGACGGCTCATTGACTTACCATTCGAAATTAAAAAGGCAGATAAATGACTTCATTCGATGGCTCAAGAT
Organism: Wyeomyia smithii; assembly: GCF_029784165.1. Classification (NCBI taxonomy): domain Eukaryota; kingdom Metazoa; phylum Arthropoda; class Insecta; order Diptera; family Culicidae; genus Wyeomyia; species Wyeomyia smithii. Next base: position 226,530,519 of record NC_073695.1, on the reverse strand, counting down.
GTTTTGGTGAAAACGTACTTGCCACAATCGAATAGTTTCTTCTAATAAATATATTTGTAACCAGTGTATTATAAAAATGCGAATAAAACCTAAATTAATCCACCTAGTAGTGCAGAAACCTTTGTTATACTAACTATTACTTTATACATATTTGGCCAGTCACTTACAAATCGTATACCATCATAAGTCCAATTTCAATATGGATGAAATGAATTTAAAAGATAGTTTTCGGCGAGTTAACCAAAGACGATCATTGAATTAAAGCTTGACGTGGTTTTTGCAAATTATATGAATGTTATCACTGGAGTACGTGAGTCTTATTTTTTCGATCACAAACCAATTTTTAAATGCTGGCTAGAAGTAATTGATTTTTTTTTTTGAGATAATCGAACGTGGGGAAACAGTAATAGATGACAATGATGCTGATTTCATACTAGAACAGCAAACATGTATGTTAGTTTAATGCGGTTCTACTTATTCGCTTTATTTTTAGAAATCGCAGGTCCTAGATTTATGAATCAGCATCAAGTTTTTTTTACGAATTGAACCAAACTTCTACAAACCTGCTCTCGAAATATAGTTTAGAATTATACTTACCTTACCAGTCAGCTCCAGGCCGAAGTGTCCCTTGCTGTTCGAAGGAGTCGTCTCCATTCAACTCGGTCCATGGCTGCAGCTCGCAAGCCATGTCGTCTGCGGAGGCCCAGCAGGTCGTCTTCCACTTGATCGAGCCACCTTGCTCGCTGTGCGCCCCGTTCCAGTCGGATCGTTATCAAGAACCATTTTCACCGGGTTGTCGTCCGACATCCTAACGACATGCCCAGCCCACCGTAGTCTCCCGATTTTCGCCGTTTGAACGATGAGTGGTTCTCCCAGCAGCTGATGCAACTCAAGGTTCATCCGCCTCCGCCATGATCCATCTTCCATCTGCAATCCACCACAGATGGTACGCAACACCTTTCGTTCGAAAACCCCCTCCACGAGCATAGTCCAGGTTTCGTGGCCGTAGAGGACTACCGGTCTTATCAGTGTTTTGTAGATGGTTAACTTCGTGCGACGGCGGATTTTATTCGTGCGAAGCGTCCTCCGGAGTCCAAAGTAGGCACGATTTCCTGCCATAAGGCGTCGACGAATTTCTCTGCTGGTGTCGTTGTCAGCAGTCACCAGTGAGCCCAGGTACACGAACTCGTCTACCACCTCGATTTCATCACCGCTAATATGAATTCGTGGCGGGAGGTTGACACTGTCTTCTCTGGAACCTCTTCCTCTCATGTACTTGGTCTTCGATGCGTTTATGACCAGTCCAATTCGTCTGGCTTCAGCCTTCAGTCTGATGTACGTCTCCGTCATCTTTTCAAGGGTTCGTGCTACAATATCAATGTCATCGGCAAAGCCAAAGAGCTGAACAGACCTTCTAAAAATCGTGCCACTCGTATCGATACCAGCCCTACGTATCACACCTTCCAAAGCGATGTTGAATAGCAAGCACGATAATCCATCACCTTGCCGTAACCCTCTTCGAGATTCGAAGGGACTCGAGAGTGTCCCCGAAACTCGAACTACGCACATCACCCGATCCATCGTCGACTTGACCACCCGTGTCAGTTTATCCGGAAAGCCGTAATCGTGCATAATCTGCCATAGCTGGTCTCGAACGATTGTGTCGTATGCCGATTTAAAATCGATGAACAAGTGATGTGTGGGCACGTTATACTCACGGTACTTCTGTAGGACCTGCCGTACCGCGAATATTTAATCCGTGGTGGCGCGGGCACCCATAAATCCCGCTTGGTATTGCCCCACGGATTCCCTTGCAAACGGTGATAGTCGACGGCACAGAATTTGAGAGAGTACCTTGTAGGCGGCGTTCAGCAACGTGATTGCACGGTAGTTGCAGCAATCCAACTTGTCGCCTTTTTTGTAGATGGGGCACACAGTACCCGCCATCCACTCCTCCGGTACTGCCTCCTTCTCCCAAATCTTGGCAATAACCCAGTGTAGCGCCTCAGCCAGTGATTCACCACCGTGTTTTAACAGCTCACTGGGGAGTTAGTCAGCTCCAGCGGCTTTATTGTTTTTCAGCCGGCCGATCTCCCCCTAACCTCCTGGAGGTCAGGGGCTGGGATTCTGTCGTCATCTGCGCGTACACCGAGATCTACTACCGCTCCGTCGTCGTTCTCTGCTACATCGCCATTAAGGTGCTCATCGTAATACGGCTTCCACCTGTCAATCACCTCACACTTGTTCGTGAGAAGGTTGCCGCCCAGGTCCCTGCACATGTCGGCTTGTGGCACATAGCCTTTGCGGGAACAGTTCAGCTTCTCGTAGAACTTTCGTGTGTCATTCGCACGGTACAGTTCCTCCATCGCCTCGCGATCTCGATCTTCCTCCTGGCGCTTCTTCTTCCGTAAGACCGAGTTTTGCCTGTTCCGTGCGCGTCGGTAGCGCTCCACGTTCGCCTTCGTTTGGTGTTGCAGCATTCTCGCTCGTGCTGCATTCTTCTCTTCCACTAACTGTTTGCACTCGTCGTCAAACCAGTCGTTTCTCCTGTTCGGAGCCATAGTACCAAGCGCCGCTACAGCAGTACTACCTATGGCTGATCGAATGTCCTTCCAGCCATCTTCAAGAGTAGCTGCGCCAAGCCGCTCTTCCGTTGGTAATGCTGCTTCCAGCTGCTGCGCGTGCAACCTCGGCGTCCCGTAGTTGCCCTATGTTTGGTCGCGGGGGGCGACTTTGACGCGTGTTTCGCACCGTCGAAAGTTTTGAGCGCATGCATACAGCAACAAGGTAATGGTCCGAATCCATATTCGCACTGCGGTAGGTGCGAACGTTGATGACGTCAGAGAAGAATTTACCATCGATTAGAACGTGGTCGATTTGGTTCTCCACTTGTAAGTCAGGTGGTTTAGAATTATACAGGAAAAAAATATAGCTATTGATGAAAGTTGTCAATTTAATTCTATCTCAAATGCATTATCTAAAAAGGAAAGTTCTCCACGATCTTTGAGAATTTTAGATTTTCAGAGTGTAGGCGAGAACATTATTCTTTTCGAAGGCCTAGGCTGTATGAAAAAATCCGAAATAAAGACTTTTTAAATCTTGCTACGATAACGAGAAGTGGAATAACATGGATACTTTGTTGGCACTTAGTCTTAAATTAGAAAGCAATATTTATTTCATAGGCATATTGTATCATTCATAGAGATAAGTGACTTTTCACCTGGGCACACTAGTAAACGTGTATAGCCATGTAGAGTTGCGTCAACACTTTTTGCTAATTTTGCCGATTACGTTCACCAGCTACTTTAGATTCATGGTCACAAATTTAATACATAAAATAAGTGTTCAACTGAAAAATTCTCCAGCTGTTCAAAACGTAGCATTGCAAACAAAACAGCGATTTATTTGTGTTTTTCTCAACGGGTGGCACTTACACATTCGTACGTAAATAGGTCTTTTCAAAATATCTGCATCGCTAATTGTTTTACATTTGCACACTGTGGGATCAGATTTTACTACAATGCTTGACTCCCGAAAGCTGTAAATGTTTCTTACTCTTCGCAAATCTAGGTTCAACGTACAATTTAGTATATATTTTATAAAAAGTGAGGATGGGAGCTTCGGAAGAAAAGGAGCTAAGTAGGCATAGCAGTTTTTTCTAAAATCTGATTCAAATTTCCAAGAAAAAGCTTAAGGGTAATTTATTTACACCAGTTAAGACGCACTACGAAGAGTGTAAAGATTATGAAAAGTTGTCCATGATTGTTGATTTCCTTTGAGAAATAAATAGCGATACGAAAAAGAGGGATAGAGAAGAGGAAAGAGCAGTGAGAGAGAAAAATTATCCAGAAAGTAAATAAACCATGTCTAAAATATACTTTGGTCAAAGCTCTACAGTTCAAGCAACCAATAAAAGATCGCACTCAGTATGATTTTCAAAGATCTCTGGGGCTTTCATTTGAGCATGCGAACATCAAAATCGGAATAAGCGTTGCTTAAAGAGAGTTTTTTTGTTATTTTTCTTTTTTGGGTCGATTTTGATATACTACACATATAAACAACATATTTACACATACGTACAGGCACACATACACAAACATACATAAATTGTTCAATTCGTCGATCTGAGTAAATTGGTATACAACACATGGCACTCCGTGTCATAATTTTGCCTTAAAAGTTAAATTTCTTATATAAAAAATACTCTTTGATCAATATTTTAAAATCAAGCCACTAATCAAAAATCTACTAGGTAGCATTCTGGGGGAGCACAGTAGCTTTCGTTTGCGTATAAGATCATTAAAATCGGATATTGCGTTCTGTAAGAAAAGTGCGTTAGTATTTTGCGGCACATACATACAGACAACATACATACACACATACACACACATACACACGAACAGACGTTGCTCAGTTCGTCGAGCGGAGTCGAATGGTATATACGATTCGGCCCTCCGGATCATGGATCTATTTTGCGATTTTCGACCGATTTCATAACCTTTGTTTAGTATAACAAAGGAAAAAATATCAATATCAAATCACGGTGCAACAATTTCTCGAATTTTCTAAAATTAGAAAGGAACATTATAATGAATTCTCTAGAAACCAGTTTTTGTTTTATTTTTATAATTCAAAATACATACAATACGTAACCAATTTTCAATACGATTTTTATATCCATTTTTTCTACACCACGACCCTCATTTCTAAATGTGAGAAGTTGTTGAGTGATAGTTTGCAAAACAGATGAAGTAATACAAATCTCGTTAAAATGGATTCTGGTCCTTTTATTGTCGACTTTTAACGGTTTTTGCGTTGAGCTTAGTTTAGTTCTGACCGTACATATCAATGGTTGCTACTCCGTGATGGGCCCGAGCCACTCAAGATGCACAACGAATTAACTGAAAGAACGACTGGGATTGGTAATTCCTTCTCACTGCGCATCTTTCAAAGACTCGATTTTTTATAGACCAACAACGGCGAAGGCCACGTCCATACAGTCAGGTGGGGATATAGTTGGTTTCATGTAACACCAGCGCATCTCAAAATTTTTCCATTTTGAAATTTGATGTCAAACGATGCCAAACACGAGTTATAAGCTGATGTGTCTTTGGAATTCAAATTAAAAACATGCACCAAAGAAGGTAAAAAAGAAATTTTAACTTCTTCATAGTTTTCGTGGATATGGTAATTTTGAATGCTAATTTTTCAATAAAGTTTCTCTTGGAACTATGAATTTCGAGTTATGCCAGTGCCGCACGGAACCAACAATAAGGAAGGAATGTTCGAATGAAGTCTTTGCTTTGTTAGAGACCGAGTATACCTCTGCATCCCTACAAAAGCAAAGCCAAAGCCTTGGTGCTACATTCCGATTCGGAACTCGACCTTCTGTTTTTTATACACAGACTTCGCAGCCGACTGTTTAGTGTACAGGACAATTGCGACGCAAGCTCTACGATCCTACTGACACTAACAGTCTCTCCCGAGCCGAGACTCGAACCCAAGACGACTGGCTTGTTTGGCCAGCATCGTACCTCGAGACCATCTGGAAGATTATCTCTACAAAGACTTTTAAATTTGGTTTTTGCGTTGAACTCATAAAATCTACATGGCCCATCTATTGAATTTTGAAGTTATTGCTTTGACGACCTAAACACATATAAAATTAATTTGCCAGAAGTTGCTGAGCTCTTCGACACCATTAATGTAAAATTCTAGAGGTTTGTATGAAACCTCTCCTTGGTGGTGAAATACAGGTTTGCTGGATTCTGTTAGAAGCTAGAAGTTAGAGGGACGGTTAGAAGTTAGAAGGACGGTTGGCTTTAGTTTTTACAAAGCTATGAATTAATCGAATTGTGCCTTCTTTTCGTTTTCTTCGGGAGCAGAACAGCTTCACGATGTACCGCAGAACACTTTCCTAGGCAGCAAACGATGAATATGACCTAGGGTACTTTGTCTTTCTCTTAACTTTTCTCCTTTGCCACGACTAAACAATGTAACTTGAAAATTCGATTGAACAGAATAGCCATGTGACGGTGAACAAAACTGCTAGCTGTATGATGAAAATAAACATCGTGATAGTCTACGAAGAGGTCTAACGCTTGTTGCAAGTGGGGACGTAGGTGATAGAATGAGGGAAAATAGAAAAGACTGAGAAAGACTGCACTGCATGTTGTTTGTTCGCAAAAGTTCATTAGGTTTTCGTCAACTGTATACTATTAACAAGCATAACGTTTGCATTTAAAAAAATGAACTTTTTTCGGATGGTGACAAAAAACCAAAGCAGATAATTGAGTTTGATAATTAGGAAGGTATTAGCACAGACAAACAGACGTGCTCTTCGAAGAAAAATCCAGGAAAATCTTCGTCCTTATTCGAAACGTTACACTCATCCGCCACCATGCGAGCATATCGCCTACTAACCTATTTTCGTAAAACGATTTTTGTCTTTGCTAACGGGTGTGCACGCTTGCTAAAATCAACACCAGCGGCATTACTGACGGTTTTTGTCTTTGATAATGAATGTGCACACTTGCTTATAGCGACACCAGCGGCATTATTGCCTACTAAGCAAAACTTCAAAATAGTTGTTATTTTTCTGGTCGTTGAAATCGTCATCGAGTGGCACGTCTGTTTGTCTGTGGTATTAGCACAGAACAGATATGCAACTTAAAACAAAACTCTGTTGCAAATCCTAGCTCACGATTTCGCATTCGTTTCTTGCTTTTTTATCCTAAATTGATTTTACAGTGCAGTTCAAACAGTTCGCTCTAATAGTTTGAACATGCATAAAAATCTTTTTTTTTGCTTCAATGATTGGACAAATAGGTGATCTTAAATCTATCAACATCAAGTTAAGACAGGAACGTATTCAAGAGATTTTTTAACAAGCAATTCAGTAACAATTCACAATCAACATTGATAGAAAAAATTAAACTAATAATCTTTCAACCATTCAAACACTGTTTAACAAATTTTTTTAGATCGTACACCGTGCGACTGTTGAAACCGTTTTAACCAGTTAGTTGAATTACTTTAATATTATGGTTAGAGTTGGTAACCGCGTTTCTCGACTAACGACAATATTTTTTATTCTCGTACCGTTTATTATACCTAATATTGCGAGTGATGCATATCAGACGCGCTATACACAGTACTGCTTGCGAAATTAGTCAAGATTCTCGGTTTTAAACTCGGGCCACAATGAAATTTATTTAAAAAAAAATATGTACAAAAAACCTTGCGCGTATGCGGGTGGTACTGTACGATTATCATGAAAAGGCCCCCTCGCTAACGGAGAGAACAAAAAATTCGCTCGACGAAAGAGCGGCGAAAGGTCGCAGTTTTTTGCTTTTTGATTTTGTATGAGCACAAGAGAGTCCGAAATAATTCTCCACCACGAGCAGGTATGAATGGTCTAAGTGTAATAAAATTTTGAGTGTAAATGCGTTCTCTCCACCGCTAGATGTCGATACTTAAAATAAAGAGATTTTGTCTCATTTTTGGTTCTTTAGTTGAACAAATGTGATATTGGCTTATATGCAAAAAAATTCTACGCCCTTGCGAGCGGCCTTCCGGAAGTTAACCGGAACAGTTGCCAGGGCGAACGAAAACATGCGTGTAGGCATATTCTTGAGTTCTTTCTTTGTTGTGTCTATAAATTCCTTCTCAGTTTTCGCGACAAAATTGTTGGAGTAGATCTTATGTTTCAGGTTTGCCCAGAAATTCTCCAACGATCGCCGCGAGTAGTGGGCCGATCCCATATCCGGCCAGAACACCGCATCTTCGCCCTCATGGTATTTCTTGATGAACTACACAACTTCTGGCTCCTCCCAGATGGTCTCGACTTTGACACCCTCTTCTCGTTTATTGTCAGCCACAGCAGTACCTTCTTGGGGAACTTGGTGTGTGAAATGAACTTCACCTCGGAGCTCACCTCCTCCATGGGTAAAGTAAAATACGAAGTGCCCTGCCAGTCGTTGCCATCGAGGGTGAGATAGGTCTCGTCGTTCATCACCACCGCCACGTCACGATTCATCGGGAAAATCGACTTGACCATCTTATTCAGCCGCTACCGCTACGTCATTGCCTGCCGCTCCGAGATCAGTGCACGGGATTGCCAGGTAATTTTTCACTGTTTGGCCGGTTGCACCGATCTCCCGGCCAAACGCACGCAGCGATGTAGCTATTTTCCTCTCGGTCTTCTTCTTCAGCATCCTTTGGAGCTTCTTGTTGCTCAAGGTCTTCGGATGTCCGGAAGCAGACTTTGTTTGGATGCTCTGATTGTTGTCCAATAGTGCCAAAATGTTGTAGATGCCGGAACGGGCGTATCCGTTTCCCGACGTGGCACCCTTCTGAACGGAATAGCTTCACCGTTTTCGCCATCCCTTAGACTCTAAGTTAGAATACGGCTGAAAGAGCTGTTAAATTTGTCTGCTGACTCATGGGTTACTATGATTAACGTTGCATGAGTAGTTTCGTCAATTCGTGTGAAGATAAACTGAACTGAATAATCAGCTTTTCAGTTTCTATAGAGTGGAGTCCAAAAAACAAACATTATCGCACGCTAGTCTGGAGGGCTAATAGCGGTCTCGATCAACTAGATTAGTTGAGGGAATTCGTTATCGATATTATTTTTTGGCACAGTTTGCATGTTGTACACACTTAAAATTTGTTGCCGGGTCTCGGTGATTTATTGCCGAGAGCTGTGCTCGGTTAAAAAAATAATGACAGTTGTCACATTTTTTCGTGAATCTCAGCTCACCTAACTGAAATTTCGGCTCGGTAATATTATGTGCCGAAATTTCAGTTAGGTTGAACCGAGATTTACGAACAAATGTGACAGCTTTATTTTTTTTCTACCGAGCACTCAGTGGTGCCGTTCTCGGCAATAAATTACTGAGACCCGGAAAAAAAATGAAGTGTGTAGAATAAGTCAAACGATATACCGTACCCCAGTGCTCAGTCGAGAAAATTTCTAACTCGAGAAGATCATCAACCTGATCGGGAATCGAACCCGACATCACAACCATGTGGAAGAGCTAGCCGACCGACATCGCTAACCACAGAACCCCGGGGACCACAACAACAAAACAACAAAAGTCGTCTATGAAAATAATTTCTAAGGCTTACTTACATTTATGGCTCCCTTAATTTCAATCTTGAGCTGCTCCTCTCCAGACGCCCTCTACACTTTGCTCATCCGTCATATGTGCTACAAGGACGATCCCCTGCATCCTGCAGTGTCTCATCAGCTTAACATTATCAGCGTATTTGTATACTTTGTACAGCTCGTGATTCACACGCATGCTCGAAATCATTCACATGCATGACCAAAGACCCCAACCGCTCAGTGATCGACCTCTTTCCACATCCACGATTCATGTGCATTGAACACCACTTGGAAGATTAGTGTTTAGTGAAACCCATATTTCGTGTGGATTTGTAAGCTGTGGGTCCTAAGCTGGTTTCGCGATTCTCAATAAGCTTTGTTCGATGCCGCAATCCGTCTCTCACCTCCATGGCTCACCCAGTTAACACACGTTACGAGTATACAAAGATAAATAATTTCATCAACCACATCGAAATTATCCCCACCACCAACGCACCAACGCCTGTGGAACTATCACGCTTTCTTCCAGCCACCATCTAATTTGTTTTGGCAGTGTTTCTGGTGAGCCCAATTCTCGCAACTTCCTTTCTGTTTACCGTTAAGGATTCCTCCATAGTATCGATGTCTTCCGCGAAGTTTTTTCATACCTGCCCTTAGTATAGAATTTTTCTTTTGCTTCGGCCCATCAAACGTCACAAACGCGTCCGAAATTCCACCCGTTGCCCAGACGGTTGATGTGAAACCATCAAACTTGTGAAACCATTAAGAGTTGCACGTATCAGCTTAATCAGTTTTGTTGGGAAACCATGTTTAACCATAATCTGCCACAACTCGCTGCGTTTCACTGAATTGTACTCCGCCTCGAAGTCTACAAACAGAAGATGTGTTTGCATGTTGTGTTTTCGAAACTTGTCGAGTGTCTCCAGGTGCACATCTGGTTGGTTGTAGATCGCCGCGCTCGAAAACTGCACTGGTATTAATTGAAATCGCTCGGTCCTGACTTTGACCGGCAAGCCATTTTTCTTAGAAGCTTCAGCTCCAAAGTTGGTGCTTTAGCTTCTTGCAAGTTTTTCTCACCTCGTCAAAGGTTGGCAGATCCACAGCTTGTCCCATTTTTCACCTGTTTCTTTCGACGATTCTCCTACCCTTCCTCACCGTTCAGCACCACGTCAAAGTTTGCTGTTACTAATGTGTTAGCGTAGGCTCGGTTCTTTTGTTCCATCACCTCCAGACAATCAAAATCGAACCACCTACTACGCGTAGCGCCCACTGTAATGTTTTTAATCTCGTGATGTGCTTTCACTGCTCGTTCAGGTCCAGTGTAGGGTAAAACTACCTTGGATGGACCGTTCTATAATGTATCTTACATTACTCAGTTTATACGAAAACTCGAGGGATGTCTAGAAAACTTCCATCAGAAAACATCTTATCCAGCTAATCCGCTTTAGAATCACAAAAAATATTTGTTAATTAAAATGTATATCAAGAGAAAAAATAGTTTTTCGTCAGGGTGGTCCTCTTAAGGGAAGTAGCTATGCCCTACTTTGCAGTAACTCCTTCCGCTGATAACCATGGATATTCAGACGTATGTTGCGCGCCGATCTTGATTTAAATACGTTGGATAATCGAATGAGAATTTTTCCTACCATGAGGTAGTGCCCTGATTCGACGTTTGATCGCCAAAAAAACCACATCGATGACGGCTGAAAAGTGCGTCAATCTGGAAGCAGGCCTCTCCAATAGAGTATCTCCAGGCGTGCTTCCAAATGTTCAGACGTGCAAAATGCGTCTATGGGGGTAGAGTGTAGGTTTTTCTACCAATAACGGGGTGAAAGAATTCCTCCCGTCCGATTTTTGCGCTCATATCTGCGATAAAGATCTTTATGTCGTGTTGTAAACACTTGCTTTATGTTTCTTCGAAGAGCTCGTAGAACGTCAATTTTATCATTTGTCGGTGCATACACGTTAATAAGGCTTCGTTTGGTTCCTTAGTAGCTACTGCCACCCGGGTCGGATCAACCGCTGGAAGTTCACTTTCTCCGGTTTTTGACCAACCCACTTCTTGAATGGCTGCTACCTCCTTATTTGCTTTCCTTGGCTCCTGAGAATTGGTGAAATTATGGAAAAATAAAGTTGAAATACTTTGAAATGAATACTAAACATTATCCGCAGCTCTTTTGGTAGGTTTTCCGAAAATTTTATTATAATAGGTTCGCATAGACTTTGCATTTCTTTCTCATGCATTGCTTGAATCGAACCAAACTACGAAGAATGATTTATATTGTACAGGTTCGTCACTTATGGAAAATTTGGAAGTTCAAAAATCATCGTCTCTCAGTATTCTGAACTGTAGTCCCTTCATGCGCTGCAGCTGCGAAAAGCTTTGATCTCTATGTAGTCGCTAACGCAATAAACTTTTTTTTGGAAAAACTCATTCATAAGCAAACCCCCCAACCAGAGCCAGTCAACTCAGGTGTATAAGGTAGAATAGAGAAATCCCTAAGCAAATATGACATCATTCTCATGCAGACCCCGGACGGCCCCATTTGGCATCGTTCCCTGCACTGTGCTTATTTCGTGTACTGCCAACCAAATTTGCTCGCAAATTGGAAATTACATCTGACATCGGTTATGCAATGTTCATTTTTTACCCAGATCCTTTGTGCCATCTCCAAGAATAATGTAAAGCATAGTTAGCATATTAACTGCCAAATCCAATTTGTGTGAAGCCGAATGTAATGATTTTATTGGCGTTAATAATAAATACCTTTTCCCGTGCGATTACGACTGCGGCTGCAGGACTATGTGTCTGGCTATTACGTCATTCAGGGGTTTCTTCTGAGGCGCATTTTCACTGGTTCCTTTTTTTCTGTTTCGTGAAAAAATTGAGCAGCCTGAGAAATTCGGTAGCTTACGACCATATGACGATAGGGAAAAATCATGCGCTATGCCAGCGTCATAATATGACATAAGAACGAAAAGAAGAGACCACAGGAAGCTACGGAGGAACTTTTTAGCAGGAAATTCTTAGCTACATCGACCGGCCGGCCGGTTTGCTCAGCCAGTCTCGATGTCTTGGTTTGGCTCGTTCACCTCAATAGTTTTAATGTCTGAATGGTATAGGCGCTTAGATCGATAAAATACACAGCCACAGACAGCGACAACAGCGATGCGGATGGGTTGCTTTTATTTGGGACATGCCAGACGAGCAACACCGCATCCGAGTCGGAACTGGCGTCTCCGAAAGCCGATAGGTAGTAGAGTGAAGAATTTCGCATTGCAGCTTCACGGCTCAGCGGATTTTTAGGTGAGAGAACGACGACGAATGGCCAAAATGTGGCGGCGGCGGAATGGAAACACGCCAAAAAGAGTTTCGTCGAACGGTAACGTGCCAGGAATTCTTATGTTGAATTTATTAGCGGAGGAATGGGTCGCTCGGCTGGGATGTGTTTATTACTGCTTTGTACTTAGATTCGAGCTCGAATTTAGAAAAGTTTTGAGTCTGCAGCGTTCTCACTTCATGACATGACAACTAATGACGCAATCCTGACGGTTCGACTCGACGTGAATAAATTATATCAATAATAATACAAGTTTATCACTGGTGTCTAGAGAAGGCTTTTTTTCAATCTAGTTTAGTTATACCAATTATAACTTCAGTTTCGATATTACTGTATTAATAATACGTTTTATTCACAGTTAAACGAAAAGAATAGATCTAACTTTGTTTACCGAAGGTTAACTTTGACGTATAAGAAAGAAATATTAATGTCCATGGGAATACAATCAGATAAAGAAGGCAAAAAAGCTTGAACGAGCGACCATGGGGGTTCAACCCTCTCAGATGAAGGAGAAACGAGCGTTTCTGTTGAAATAGATGGGAAATAACTAAGCAGAGCAGAAGGTAAAAGAATTAATTAAATGTGCAGGTCAATGCCATAAAATGCATAAAGACGCTGAGAATAATTTTAGACAGTTTATCAAAAAATATGTTAAATAAAAAGAGGAAATCCGGAGGTAATAATAAGGAAATCTAAGCTTCAAACAAATATCCTGCGCACGATTTTGTTTTGAACAAATCTACAAATTTGTACCCTAGAAAAGCATTTCATCACCCTTGAGTAACGTTTACAGCTTCCCACGACTGCTGTTTACTAACTTATTAAAACTGGTTTCAATTAAAACAGAACAGAACATGAAACCTAAATAAATACTGCCAGCAACGAATTCAAGGATCGTGTGCATACAGCATAAAATTAACGGAAACACGAGCGGAACAAAGTTTGATCGATCCTAACTAAATAAACCTCCCGAAAGTAAAAGTTTGATGTGCTAACGAATCAACGAACCTGAACGAAGCTGTTAGCGTGTAGAGCTTCTGTTTCCATTTTGGTAATATTCTTTTTTATTCCTTTATGGATCTTATTTTAGAAAGAATACAGCTCACTCAAATTAAAAAAATAGTAATTTCAACTAGATTGATAGTTTCCTCATTTGGGTTAGACCAAAACTAGGAACGTCTACCCAGTCACCAATTTGTTTGTGCATGTACTCGCGTCATAAATCCCGTTCGCCAAAATGGCACAAGCTTTATATTTATATGCCATTGAATCATCGCAGGGGCAACTTCTTTCCGTTTGCCAAATAAAGTAAAGACGACTTCTTGATGGTTTCCACTCATGCGGAATATAAGCGCACATGTACGCACATACACACACACACGCAGGCACCAGCCAGCCGTCAGACACTGCCAGGACTGGCGACAGAGCCATTAACGTGAATCTTCGATTTTATTTGCCTGAAATTCATAATTCAACTTTGTTTATCTTGTAAGATCTTTCAAGCTCACTGCACGTGTGTTTGCGCAAACGAAGCCGAGTATGAAAAAACCGTAGTATTTTTAACTTATATCGTAGGACAGAATGAAGTAATCTTTCTAAACATAAAAAAGGCAGATCTGTCTGTCTGTCTGATTCATATAGACTTGGAAACAACTGAAGCGATAGACGTGAAAATATGTATGTAAGAGTTCTAGGTGATGAGAAAGGAGGGGTCCCATTCAAATGAAACACAAACTTCTACACAACTCGAGAACCAATCAAGCAAATGGAACCAAATTTGACAGGTGAAGGTTTCCGAGTGAGAAACATATTTCTTTGGTGGTACGACACCCCTCCCTCTCCTGGAAAAGGAGGGCTCTCATACGAATGAAACACAAATTTCTATATAACTCGAGAACTAATCAAGCCAATGGAACCAAATTTGACGTGAGAAGGTTTTAGGGGGCAAGACATGTTTCTGTGGTGGTTTGATAACCCTCCCTCCTCGAGAAGGAAGGGCTTTTAAATAAATGAAACACAAATTTCCAAGTAACTTTAGAACCCATCATCAAACTTTGCTGACGACACAAAATTTGTATCTTTTTAAATTTCAGAGATCCCCGAGTTTTGGTAATATTTGTCAGAATTTTACGTTTTTGTGATGATGATATGAGTTCACCTAAATTATTTGAAAAAAAAATCGTAATTTAAAATAAGCATTAAACTGAACCTCGTATTACACTAAGAAACTTTGCTGAGAACTTGAAATCAATTGATCTACAACTCTGTCGAAGACTGCAAAGCTCTAACGTGAAAGAGAAAAAGGTTGATATTGCAGAGCCACCTTTACGGTCAAATTGCAAACTAATTTAAGTAGTCAAATTGTAGTTCTAGCTATACGAAAAACTTTGTAGAAAATCGAAAACCGATTGAATAAACCCTAAGAGCGCTATTAATTACATTCCGTTAGACTTCATTACTGGTCCTGTGTGCAGTGGCGGAACTAGACTGATGGAAAATTAGCAGAATAAAACTATCTTTGGCTATCGTTTCTGGATAAAATTGGGCTCGTTTGGCGTTGGACTAACGTCTATCTAGAAGTTAGGTGCCTGATTTCAAAAATCTAGTACTTAATTCAACCATGAAAAATGTGGTCAGTGTTTGAGCGCTTATAATTCATTTCTAATCTGAATATCGAGGTTTTGGCATCATACTGATTACGGCAATATCCATATTGGATGGAATTCAGTAATTCTAAGCTGTTTTATAGAAACCGGAAGTCGTCATATTGGATTGAAATTGACATAGGGAGTCAATTTCATAGGGTGGCCTATTTCTTCTAAAAATCAATCTGGTTCCGGAAACACCCATATGTTTTCAGAAGTCACCATCTAAGAATTTAAAATGGTGTCAGGGGTTTATTCAAGGCTTCTGTGCATTGCCTGATTACGAAAATACCAATTGTGTGGTATTTGGTCATTTTGGGTTGTTTTAAAGAAAATGGAAGCATTTTAATTATAAAATATTTGGTGGAATGCACTGACGAAACTACCCATGCAGCATCAATCATAGTAACCCATGAGTCAGCAGAAAAAAGATGAAAGCTCTATCAGTAGAACTCTTACCGTGATGGCGAAAACAGTGAAGCTACTCCGTTCAGAAGTGTACGTGTTCAAAGAACAATGCTCAGCCGTGTCAACGCCGGATATGCCCATCCCATTATCTACAGCACCTTGGCACTTTTGAACAACAATCAGAGCATCGAAAGTAAACCCGGTTCCGAACAACCAACGACCCTGAGCGACAAGAAGCTCCAAAGGATGCTGGAGAGGAAAACCGAGGGAAAATTGGCTACATCGCTGCGTGCGCTTGGCCGGCATGTCGGTGCAACCGGCCAAACAGTGAAAAAGTACCTGGCGAACATTGAAAAACATGTCAGCAAGCGTCACTTGCGTCTACTGATCTCGAAGCTACAGGCATTGAAGCAGCGGCAGCGATTGAATTAGGTCGTCAATTTGATTTTCCCGGCGGATCGCGATGTGGCGGTAGTGATGGACGACGAGTCCTATCGCACTGTGGATGGCAACGACTGGCAAGGCACTTCGTATTTTACTTCCCCCACGAAGAAAGCGAGCACCGAGGTGACGTTCATTTTACACACCATCAGCGAGAAGGGGACATCAAAACCGTTCTTCTTTCGCTCCGGACTGGTTGTGGACGGGTAAATTTATAGTACGAAGTGCCTGCCGGAAGTTGCGTCGTTCATCAAGAAATACCGAAAGAGTACTCGCGTCTTCGGTTTTCTGGCCGGCAGGCCCGGATTTGAGGGGGGGGGGGGGGGCAAAGGGGGCAAATGCCCCGAGCCTCCCGATTGAAAGGGCCCCCCTAATCCTAGGGCGACCTTTTTTTGTTCGTCACCTTCCAGAACGTTACCTCTAAATGTTTTAAGAAAAGAGGGCCTCACAAACAAATTTGCCCCGGGCTCCATAGCGTCTAAATCCGGCCCTGCTGGCCGGATCTGGCGTCGGCCCACTACTCGAAACTTGTATTAATTTTCAAGTCCATCTCTGTTACGTTTCATTGTAAGTATTTTTAGTCTATTGTTTATTTTATTTTATTTTAGCACTTTGAAATTCCCTTCTGTGCTCTCTATCAATCCTAATATTGAAACATGTTATGACATGAATTCTAAATAACTCTTGTTTAGTGATAGTATTTCACATAGCTCAGTAAATGCTCAATTCTCTGAAGCGTATATTTTGCAAAAAAAGCCAAATTTGTTAGTAGTTTTTGAAGGGTTCTAAACTATTCGCCGCGTACCGATAGGAGGGCTTCGGTTGATTCTGTTAATTTGTATCATTTATTTATAACTACATAAGTCAATTCCTAAAAACAATGTTATGAACAACTGATTATCTCATCTCATTACAGTGGGTTTATCAAAGAAATATTGGAATAATATATTCTGCATTAATGACAGCTGTCGAGTTCTTATTTGTTACTTGACTATATTATTCACAAAACGAAGAGAAAAACGCATTGGTCCTAGAAAGGTAGCAAAACGACCTACCAACTAGTGAATGCCGCTCTTTTTTGCTAATAACTCCATTACTTTTAATGAGCAAACAAAGCAGTGAAAAAAACTCTAGGAAACAAAAGAATGTCGAAGCTCCCCCCGGACAGGAGATTGGATGTGAGTCTTTTTTGTCAAATAGCTATCCAACCATGGCTAGGCTAGGCTGAAGGTACTAGTTTAGCTGTTGATTTTCACTTGTTCACTGTCCGAGGCAATTTCTTCACAATCATCATCACACCATGCGGAAAAAGTGAGTTGCGGCGTGGAGTGGCATGGAATGAATAGCCCCGCCACGCACTGGACGCCATACGGTCATAGAATGAGATCATCTACCTTTCGCGGTGAATAATTTATACAAACGCGCGCTCTTTGCTGGTGAGGTAATTGATTTGACTGCGTTTTCCTTTTACTGCCACAGTTAATCCTTCGTACGAAGTAGAATTGTGGACTATTGGAAACTTATTACAAAGCGAATTATATTCCAATTACATATAATGGGAATTTTATTGGTCCTAGATAGCACCTGTGTCGAGGGTCACTGCACTGCTCTAGATAATCGTTCCCTTGAAGCGACGAGCAATAAACCGACTACCGTTTTACTATTTTTTGGTTTGTTTAGTTTCTAAGATTTCGTGCTGTACAAGGTTGAATAAAGATGAATCAGTAGTTCTAAATCAATTCCACTTAAGGCCCGTTGTTTTACTTCACGCTGTCGTGATTCCGAAAAACGGTTGTAACACCACGTTGCTCCCATATGGTTGTTTCCTTCCATAGCCCCATACCTTCCTAGTTCGATTAGACGGAACCGGTAAACTATGAGTGGCGCCTCCCTTTCTCCCTGGCATGCTGCCGGCCGCAGCGATGAGGAGACACGGACGACTGGAGAGGTACGCGTGTACTACAGCACTTCGTGCTGCTTAATTAGTGATAATAAACGAAGGGTGCTGACTCGCGATCACAGGGTCATGCGGACAGATTTATGGGCTGGGGTATCTTCTTATGCTTATTGCGGGATGTTCAGATCGATCGCGCGCGCGGGTTGAAAAAACAACAAAAAAGCATTTGCGTGAAGACATGTTTATTGAGGTCACGACGGCTGGACTTACATAATGATATTAATTCTTCGTACTCTGGTTCTATAATAATAGAAAGAAACTCTTTTTTGACCAAAGGCAAGCCACAAGCCAGACGGGATTGATGGAAAAGTGGCGATGAAATGAGTGTGTTTTTGTTCGCTATAACCGTCAGTTTTTATTAATACTTACATCATCTGAGATGAGCTCCAGCTTCTGACTAGACTGTTGTTTCATTTACATATGCATAGCAGTATGCATAGTGAACTTCAAAAGATTATTAAGTTTTATTTGTACATAATAAAAAAGTCCTGGCAACATTGCGTTGTACGCTTTTGGCAAAGTTCTTTCTTCCAGTAAAGCGGCTTTACGTTTCATTGCATTGCGTACAACGTTGCATGCAACTCGTAAGTTGAACTGAAAATAGATATTAGTCATGCTTCCAAGCGGTGAGTAGAGAAAGCGTAAGTTTAAACAGAACAGATTCGTTTCAAGTATCGATACGATCTTCTTACTAGAAGTATAATAAATATAAGGCAACTTTATTTTTACTAAATATAAGGCAACTTTATTTTTATTTTCGTTACGTTATATCGAGTAACGTTATATCGAAGCCAAAAAATTTTTTTTTAATTTTATGCAAGAATGTTAATGATTACTCAAATAGACCATTTTACGAGACGTTTTTAAACTCAATTCATGAATGAAATTTTGACAGGAAGCTCGGAACCGCTGACATAACGCACGTAAAAGCAGCATCAATATCAGCAGGATCCGTGACACCTGTCAGTTCGTAAAATGGTCTATAGGCGTCGTACACAAATTACGTAACGCTAAAAATCTAGATTTCAGACCCCCTCCCTCCCTATGTAACGATAGGTAACTTTCGACATGACTCCCCCCCTAAAATTACGTAACGCTGATCAGCCTGACCCCCTCCGAAGTTTTCAATTTCGAGCAAACATCACAGTTACGTAACTGTCTCTACTACCCCCCCTCCCCCCTAGGTAACAATAAGTAACGCAGACTCAACCCCCCTCCCCCCCCCCTACATGCGTTACGTAATTTGTGTACGACGCCATATGCACGAAAACCCATTTTCTATCACCTATCAGTATTTTTAAACCTTTCTAATGCCCATTTAGGAATATTTTCAGAAGCAAATTTTTTTTTTTCAATTGATATACATGTTACTCAAAGATGCGTGAAAACCTATTTCCCATCACCTATCAGTAATTTTAAACCATTTTATGCCCATTGAGGACAATTTTCAACAAGCAAAAAAAAATGTTTTTTAATTGTTGCAAGACTGTTGACGGTTTCTCAAAGACGCGCAAAAACCTATTTCCCATCACCTATCAGTATTTTTTACCTTTCTTATGCCCATTTAGAGAAAATTTCAACAAGCAAAAAAAAATTTTTTTCTAATTGATGCAAGACTGTGAATTGTTACTGAAGGATGCGTGAAAACCTATTTTCCATCACCTATTAGTATTTTTAAACCTTTCTTATGCCCATTTAGGACAATTTTCGCATTAGTTTCATTAATTTTAAAACTTACTACAAACATTTTTTGAAGCAATTTATACCACAAAAACAGTTGCTGTATTATTTATTTTCAATTTAAATACATTTCCAAAGCTACGTTATATCGAGGTAAAAGTTACGTTATATCGAGTTACGTTATATCGAGGTTGCCTTATATCGAGGTTGCCTTATACAGGTCGGACTCGATTATCCGGAACATCAAAAAATTTTTCATCCCAGATAATCGAGTTTTCCGCATAATCGAATCACACAAAAATACTGAAATTTTGCGTTTATGGAACATAAAATAAATATTTCTTTTCTTTATATACTTGTATGATCCAGTGGCGTAACCAGAAGTTATTTCTGATGCAAAAAAGGGTAAAATCTTGAGAAGCAAAAAAAAATTGGACATTAATTTTTTCATTTAATTCGAACATGTCCCAAACATGCCGGAAGTGACTTAAATGGTAACAAATATGCCAACAGGGATGATAAAGACTATATTCTGGAATAAAAATTGAAAACGGACACAAAATAAAAAAAAATCGGATAATCGAGTCTAATATTCCGGATAATCGAGTCTCCGGATTATCGAGTCCGACCTGTATTGAGGTATGACTGTATTGTTCGAAAATTGGAAGCAAACAAATAAAAAATATGTAAACGGTAAAAAATAAAATGTAAAAAATAATAAATGAAAAATCAACAGTTAAAAATAAAAACTAAAATATTAAAAGTTCAAAGTAGAAAGTAAATAGTTAGAAGTTGAAAGTTAAAAGTTAAAAGTTAAAAGTAAAAAGTTAAAAGTTAAAAGTTAAAAGTTAAAAGTTAAAAGTTAAAAGTTAAAAGTTAAAAGTTAAAAGTTAAAAGTTAAAAGTTAAAAGTTAAAAGTTAAAAGTTAAAAGTTAAAAGTTAAAAGTTAAAAGTTAAAAGTTAAAAGTTAAAAGTTAAAAGTTAAAAGTTAAAAGTTAAAAGTTAAAAGTTAAAAGTTAAAAGTTAAAAGTTAAAAGTTAAAAGTTAAAAGTTAAAAGTTAAAAGTTAAAAGTTAAAAGTTAAAAGTTAAAAGTTAAAAGTTAAAAGTTAAAAGTTAAAAGTTAAAAGCTAAAAGTTAAAAGTTAAAAGTTAAAAGTTAAAAGTTAAAAGTTAAAAGTTAAAAGTTAAAAGTTAAAAGTTAAAATTTAAAAGTTAAAAGTTAAAAGTTAAAAGTTAAAAGTTAAAAGTTAAAAGTTAAAAGTTAAAAGTTATAAGTTAAAAGTTAAAAGTTAAAAGTTAAAAGTTAAAAGTTAAAAGTTAAAAGTTAAAAGTTAAAAGTTAAAAGTTAAAAGTTAAAAGTTAAAAGTTAAAAGTTAAAAGTTAAAAGTTAAAAGTTAAAAGTTAAAAGTTAAAAGTTAAAAGTTAAAAGTTAAAAGTTAAAAGTTAAAAGTTAAAAGTTAAAAGTTAAAAGTTAAAAGTTAAAAGTTAAAAGTTAAAAGTTAAAAGTTAAAAGTTAAAAGTTAAAAGTTAAAAGTTAAAAGTTAAAAGTTAAAAGTTAAAAGTTAAAAGTTAAAAGTTAAAAGTTAAAAGTTGAAAGTTAAAAGTTAAAAGTTGAAAGTTAAAAGTTAAAAGTTAAAAGTTAAAAGTTAAAAGTTAAAAGTTAAAAGTTAAAAGTTAAAAGTTAAAAGTTAAAAGTTAAAAGTTAAAAGTTAAAAGTTAAAAGTTAAAAGTTAAAAGTTAAAAGTTAAAAGTTAAAAGTTAAAAGTTAAAAGTTAAAAGTTAAAAGTTAAAAGTTGAAAGTTAAACGTTAAAAGTTAAAAGTTAAAAGTTAAAAGTTAAAAGTTAAAAGTTAAAAGTTAAAAGTTAAAAGTTAAAAGTTAAAAGTTAAAAGTTAAAAGTTAAAAGTTAAAAGTTAAAAGTTAAAAGTTAAAAGTTAAAAGTTAAAAGTTAAAAGTTAAAAGTTAAAAGTTAAAAGTTAAAAGTTAAAAGTTAAAAGTTAAAAGTTAAGAGTTAAAAGTTAAAAGTTAAAAGTTAAAAGTTAAAAGTTAAAAGTCAAAAGTTGAAAGTTAAAAGTTAAAAGTTAAAAGTTAAAAGTTAAAAGTTAAAAGTTAAAAGTTAAAAGTTAAAAGTTAAAAGTTAAAAGTTAAAAGTTAAAAGTTAAAAGTTAAAAGTTAAAAGTTAAAAGTTAAAAGTTAAAAGTTAAAAGTTAAAAGTTAAAAGTTAAAAGTTAAAAGTTAAAAGTTGAAAGTTAAAAGTTAAAAGTTAAAAGTTAAAAGTTGAAAGTTAAAAGTTGAAAGTTAAAAGTTAAAAGTTAAAAGTTAAAAGTTAAAAGTTAAAAGTTAAAAGTTAAAAGTTAAAAGTTAAAAGTTAAAAGTTAAAAGTTAAAAGTTAAAAGTTAAAAGTTAAAAGTTAAAAGTTAAAAGTTAAAAGTTAAAAGTTAAAAGTTAAAAGTTAAAAGTTAAAAGTTAAAAGTTAAAAGTTAAAAGTTAAAAGTTAAAAGTTAAAAGTTAAAAGTTAAAAGTTAAAAGTTAAAAGTTAAAAGTTAAAAGTTAAAAGTTAAAAGTTAAAAGTTAAAAGTTGAAAGTTAAAAGTTAAAAGTTGAAAGTTAAAAGTTAAAAGTTAAAAGTTAAAAGTTAAAAGTTAAAAGTTAAAAGTTAAAAGTTAAAAGTTAAAAGTTAAAAGTTAAAAGTTAAAAGTTAAAAG
This sequence comes from Wyeomyia smithii, assembly GCF_029784165.1. Taxonomy (NCBI): domain Eukaryota; kingdom Metazoa; phylum Arthropoda; class Insecta; order Diptera; family Culicidae; genus Wyeomyia; species Wyeomyia smithii. The sequence goes on along the minus strand of NC_073695.1, from coordinate 226,508,232 downwards.
TTAAAAGTTAAAAGTTAAAAGTTAAAAGTTAAAAGTTAAAAGTTAAAAGTTAAAAGTTAAAAGTTAAAAGTTAAAAGTTAAAAGTAAAAGTTAAAAGTTAAAAGTTAAAAGTTAAAAGTTAAAAGTTAAAAGTTAAAAGTTAAAAGTTAAAAGTTAAAAGTTAAAAGTTAAAAGTTAAAAGTTAAAAGTTAAAAGTTAAAAGTTAAAAGTTAAAAGTTAAAAGTTAAAAGTTAAAAGTTAAAAGTTAAAAGTTAAAAGTTAAAAGTTAAAAGTTAAAAGTTAAAAGTTAAAAGTTAAAAGTTAAAAGTTAAAAGTTAAAAGTTAAAAGTTAAAAGTTAAAAGTTAAAAGTTAAAAGTTAAAAGTTAAAAGTTAAAAGTTAAAAGTTAAAAGTTAAAAGTTAAAAGTTAAAAGTTAAAAGTTAAAAGTTAAAAGTTAAAAGTTAAAAGTTAAAAGTTAAAAGTTAAAAGTTAAAAGTTAAAAGTTAAAAGTTAAAAGTTAAAAGTTAAAAGTTAAAAGTTAAAAGTTAAAAGTTAAAAGTTAAAAGTTAAAAGTTAAAAGTTAAAAGTTAAAAGTTGAAAGTTAAAAGTTTAAAGTTTGAAGTTTAAAGTTTAAAGTTTAAAGTTTAAAGTTTAAAGTTCAAAGTTAAAAGTTAAAAGTTAAAAGTTAAAAGTTAAAAGTTTAAAGTTTAAAGTTTAAAGTTAAAAGTTAAAAGTTAAAAGTTAAAAGTTTAAAGTTTAAAGTTTAAAGTTTAAAGTTTAAAGTTTAAAGTTTAAAGTTTAAAGTTTAAAGTTTAAAGTTTAAAGTTTAAAGTTTGAAGTTTAAAGTTTAAAGTTGCATCTATGTCTGGACGTGTCGCTGAATAATTATGTTTTTGCATTTATGAGTACCTATGCTTCATTACGATCCAGATTTTTTTTTTGTAAGATTTGGACCTCTGCGACCATTGTTTTGATCTCTCGTGGTATACGATCTCGATACAACACTGGATAAATTTGTTGTGTATGTTTGAAAAACTTCAATAAATGAATCTAGTGATATGATTACTAAGAACATAATTTCGAAACTCATGTTAACAAAAAAAAATAAAGATTTTTATTTCAATTTTCTTTCACATTGCAAAACTTAGTTTCAAATTAGTGAATAACTTTAAAATTCTTCGAAAAACAATATTTCAAACTGTTGAGAAGAATATATGAATGAAGGAAAAAAAAGAAATGATGATCAGGCCAGAATTTACCTTTTACGAATCCGAAGAAATCATAAGTAAATACTTCTTTATTCTGTTCAAACCTTTTTAAACAGTTCGTCCAAATATTTATTATTATATTTATTTTATTATTTTAGCTCCTGATGGAGAAACGAAAAATGTGTCATGTGAACAAGTTTGTAACTGAAATAGAAATCAATATTTGAAATGAGTAAAAATATAGGAAAATTATATAAAAAGCATAAATTTCATCAATTTCATTTCATCCTGTGAACACTTTGTATCAACAAAACTTAATTTCTATTCCAAATTTATATTTATTCACCATTTTTTAGTTTTACCTAAAATAACATTAAATGAATAATGACTTGCGTTTTTTCACTGACGTGATTGTGATTTCTGCCTCAAACTATGATTTTCATAATTTGTCGTTAAACTGGTATGTTCAAAACCCGTGAGTTGCCTCTGTGAGTATGAGTGTGTAAATAGATTAGCTGTTCTACTTAAAAAAATAAATGTTTTGCTTTATTGATATGAAGTTTTTTGACATATTATCGATACACACAAACAGATCGTCTGAATCTAAGCAGAACAAACAAAAAGATAAGAAAAATTGATAGATAGTTAAGGGTTAATTGATATTCAATGTGGCTTGTGTTTAAATTTATTTATTATATACATCGTCATGTGATTTGTAACGCCTACCTTAGTGGGTAGCATTCATTAGCCTTACAATGATTTATGAATAATGTACCAAGTTTTTTCTTTTTAATTTAAAGAAAAATACCGAAAATACCGGTTTCTCCGCCTCTCCAATACCGGTATTTCGGTATTGAAAAAATATCGGTTTTACCAGTTTTTGTTATACCGGTAAACCACCCTAGTAAAAAGTAAAAAACAAAATGTCAATAGTCAAAAGTGAAAGTCAAAAATGAAAAGTAAAAAGTAAATTTGGTCTGGAAGTTCTTGAAGTGACAATGCCAAACATGTCACATGAAGTTGCAGTGCCAAACTCAACTGTTGTGAGCTTAACGTTTGATCTAAGCTTCGATTGTTAATTTATGCTAATGTTTATCACGACTAGGAATGGCACAGTTAGTAACAGTTAGGCACCTGTAGCGATAAATTACTATTGCTTTCAATGCAATAAAAGTTTCGACTTTTCTACTATCGTGTTAATAATTTATAACTCATTAAAACAAGAAACCGGGAGAGATTTTTGCTACGTGATGTGAAGCAATGAGGGTGAAAAACATGAGGAGATTGAAGATAAATAAAATTGGACAATGATCGATAACACACTCACACATCTTCTCTCGATCTATCGTCGTAAAGATTTAGACATTTCTTGAACATGAACACGGCTGTGAATGGCTCCCCGAGGCGGAGCCATCCTCGGCACGGCAACAGCAGCTCGCCCGAAAGACAGGAAACGGTTCATCGCATTGCTCCTCAACGGTTCGCTACTCTACCGAAAATCGTTTTAATTGGAAAGCACATGCACCTTTCATATCAGGCGCATCATACAGCACGAGGAGGAACGATGTTGCCGTTACAAATGGTGGTAGCCGTGAGGCCAAAGTAGACAACGATGGGTAGTAGTAAATAGAAGAAGAAAAATAGTTTGCACTCATAGCTGGAATATTGTTTCGCTTCCAGCCAGTGTTTATTTATACGTTGTGCTTTGTAATTAAATTAATTGATAATAAAGCAGCCAGTGGAGGGCGTAGGATTTGAAAACGAAGTGAGCTTAGAAAACTATTTTCGAGCAGTCATCCGAGAGAAATGAACTGTATGAAAAAATGGGAAAAATAAAGTGTTTGCGTAGAAAGAAAAGTGGGTCGGTCAAAAAAATTAAAAGATCAAAGGTTGATAGTTTAGAAGATAAAAAACAATCTAAACATCTTGAACTCAAAAGTTTTGATACAACAAAACAAATCTTTATTTATCAAAACAACAAAGATGATATTATATTTTACTAGTACATAACTTTAAAACTTGATGAAAATTTCATGTAATATTTTCTCTTATTAGTAGACATTGAGTGCATTGTGTATTTAAGCTGAATATTGCAAAAAACTGCGGAAATGCAGGGCATGACTGGACAACTCGACTTTGATTACATCCTGTAAATTGTGCAAGAACTATTGAACCACTAAATGATTAAGAATCAATAGAGAACAGCTCAGTCACGTTTAGTGGCTATCGACAGCAGCTTAATCGTCGGGAGAGTGTCTGCGAGTTGTCTTCTTCGAGGTTTTGGCTTTCTCCACAGCATGAACGGTCGAATTGAGCAGAAGTAAAAAAGCTCTACCAAGCTAAGTAAACTGACACCCATGCAGAGACCCAGCAGACCTCCACAGTTTGCTAGGAAGTCCGTTAATCCGTATAGCTCACTGCGCTTCGCCGTCATGAACTGGGCTTCCTTGAAGTAGATCGAGAGTCTGGCGATTTGGTATCTGGAACGAATATTATTCAAACAAAAACGAATTTTTCAAAGTCTGATTGCATCACCCCACAGTTTCGTTCGTTGGTATTTTGAAAGCCTTCAACCAGTTGATCCAATTGAAATCGGTTTGCGTAATTTCTGCATCGTATTGTGTTGAAGTGCACGCCACTAGGCAATTACAGTTTGCTCGAAAGTTCTTGGTTTGGTTGTTTTTATCCTTCACGACGTCCATTTCGAGCAGTTGCTTCTCGGCGTTTAACATGCAACTAATCTGGTTGGATTCACATACAGCGGTAAGATTAGTTCGGGGCATTGAGAATCGAACACAACCGCAATACTGCAGTGTGTAGTTAGTTAAGCATTCCAGCTCGCAGTTGTCCTGGGTGTAGACTCGGAAGAACTGCAGATAGCGTTCGTGATTGAAGAAACACTGTCGTCGTTCCGGAGTGTAGCTTTCCAAACTACGTGTGGTAGTTGTCATTTGTGGTTTCACAGCAATCGTTACGTCCTGGTTCATTGGTACGTGTACGAATTTTTTCGATATCTGGGGATAATCAGCAGGTGAATGCAGCAGAATCTTAAATCCTTGCACAGGTCCACTGCAAATGTATTCTAGATTTTCGTCCTCGATCTGAAGTATTAGTGATATACCGGCCGCGTAGCCAGCACCAACCGATCGGTGCGGATAGGAATCGAGGTTAGCTTTCGGGGAATATCCTTGCTCTAGAGTCCAGTAGGGTGACTCGTGGTCTTCAGATAGATAAGGGTCTTCTTGTTGTATTATTTCTGTGCGGAGTAAATCGTCTGCCGCTAAACTGTTAAACGTAGCACATATTCCTTCCTCTGTCATGGAGGTTGAATACATAAGCGCACATGGTACGCGGGTACTATGAATAGTGCAAAACGTTATCGAATCAAACATTGGTATAGACATATTTCTAATTAGAGTCCCATAACTATGAGGGCTGGTTTTGTTCGGTAGGTAGAATGGTCGCAAGAAGGTAGAAAAAAAGGATACTTCGCATAACTGGAACATAGCTAGGTAGTTACTCGTGCTGAAATGTAGAAATGTAATTGAAACCATGTAACGAACGGCAAGTCATTTTTCTCTCGCTTACACATTGACGTCCGAGTAGCCTTGCTTGAAAAATTCATAGTGCTGCTCAAAATCATGCGCGAAGTTTAGGTGGCGACTTTGAACTTTAGTCTGCGAACAAATAGTTACGGCCGGGAACGGAATCTGCCATACCGGGGTCGTTTTTTCAGCGAAACTCACAATCACTGGCGTTTCATCCCATTTTCGGTATATTTTATTGATCAAAAAAGTGCAACTCACGATCGACAGCACAAAAACTATAATCCACCAGATTTTTTCACACCAGGTGCGTTCACTGCAACCAAAATAGCGCACACCGTGCACAGAACTGTTCGAACAATATTCTAGCAGAAGCTTTTTCGTTTCGGCTCGGACGGAATTCGCTCGGCAGCGTTTCATCCTGTCCGCTCTGGAAGTCAACAATGATTGATGGTGATGGAAGAAAGGATTGTCTAAGTGAGCGTCTAGTTCTAGCCGTAATGAATATTCAACAGGTGGGGTAAATTGTTACAACCATGTTATTAGCAGTACTTCCCTTTTGCTTCCTATATTTTGCGTAAAACATGTGAACGTAATTAATGCCATGACATAATACATGCAGGAACGCATGGAAAAATGCATTCTGATGGAAACTATATGACAAGGTCAAAAAAGTAGACATGGTAATTTCTAGGTCGATGTGGTTTGACAATTTTTTTTCGATTTTGCAGCCCGACACTAAAGTCTTTTTTCTTTGTAGCTGAAAGCACACAAAATTGTACAAACTTTGTAATTTAGCCATTCTGGTAGCGTAAATAATTAAACTTGCTGAATCGATTCAGCAAGCCGTCTTCACCAAGACGCATCGTGCCAAAAATTCGCAGCTGCTCCGATTATCACCCACGGTAATTTGAAGGTTATTCAACACTCATAAACCAACAATAATCAACTCATAACTCGACAAAGCACCAATGACCAGCCTATGTGCATTGTTGATCTGTTGCGATGCAAAAGGAGTGCACTGGTGATCGTATACGACGTCTACGGAATGAAACCGAAGAAACGCCTGCAAAAGAGCATTAAGTGATCGTTTGCCGGCAATTTATGGGTGTTTGGAATGGGATCCGTTTATGTAAATACACGGAAGGCAATGCGTAGTATGAACAATTTATATTTATGCTAACTAAGACGTTTGCTGGAACGATTAGGATCGTGGATGGTTTACGGGTTTGTGAAGATGTAGTTAGTTTTGAAGTAATAAATCAATACTATGTATATTGGGTATAAATTAAATTCTTCCAAATGTTCAACCAACCAGTAGGTATTGACCTAATTATATTCGAAATCCAGTAATAGATTTTACTTAATTAATGCGTCAAATTATGTCTCAGTTTGTGTCTTGTCTGTTTTGATATTTTATGTAAGATAAAAGAGTGAATGAATTATTGTTTATTGTTATCATTCTGTATAATGGAGAACATTATAATGTAAATGTTCAATATAATAAATCTCAAAAGTTTTCAACTCCTCTTCTACTATTTGTTCACTTTGCGCAACTTCAAATAGTAATGGTTATGTGTTAACAAGATTTTCTAGAATGCCTGTACAGGAAATGATGCACAATTTTCATCCGTGTAGTTAGAGTTGTGTTCGTGGGTGAAAACTAATGAAAAGCTGGCTATAACTAGTTTGGAGTGTTAATTATACGCGCAAAATTTCATAACAATCGATACAGTGGTTATTGAGATGTCGTCGAAACAAGAAGAAAATCGTCAGAGATGCGACCATGAGATTTATCGAAAGATCGGAAGGTGTCCCAGACGATCGAGCGGCGGGCTGGAAGTGTAAGAAAATTGCAGACAGCTGACTTTTTGAAGGCCCGGAAGGTGTTGGAATATTTCAAGCGTAATCCGAGCCTTTCGATTTGCGACGCGGCTCTGAAGGCAAAGTGTTCCACTTGGTTCGTTCAGCAAACCAATTCAGCAAACCATGAGCTGGGCCTTGTGCATTTACGGTCCGAAATGCACCGAACCGGCGTGCTCAATAAAACACGGCGGCACAACACCGCGCAAGGAAGCTGTATCGAGAGTGGTTAATGAATCCGACGTGCGTGGTTATGGATGACGAAACCTACCTTTTTGTGGTCCCACGGAGGAGAAACATTATTTTGATCGGACCTGGCTTCATGCCATTACGCGCGATCAACGTTGGATTGGTACAGAGACAATAATGTTGTTTTTGTACCAAAAACCTCCAACCTTTCAAACTCACCAGAGATTCATCCGGTGGAAAAATTTTGGGCCATAACAAAGACCAAAGTTGGAAAATCGTCCAAGGTGTTTGAGAACGAGTTGAAGTCGAAGAGAAAATGGATAAAAATGACCGAAAAAAACTGTTCCACCATTGCACAAAATGTAATAAGGGGTCTTAAGGGAACATCTCAGGTATGCGATGGAAAGAAAATCGAATAAAGTAATTATGCCGAACCTAATCCATATGTAATAGTTCATTCCCTGAAAGTTTGAAGAAAATCCGACTTAAAATTAATTTTTTACGAACAGTTTTGTCTGGTGCGTTTTTCGTTGAGTTTAGGCCTTTTAATTTTTTGGAGTTCAATTGAACTAACTAGAATTTTGAAAAATAGATATTCCAAATTTGTGTTTCTTTGAAATTTTGAACGAAGTTTTGAAATTATTTCATCAAATTAAAAGTATAACATTTGCTCTATTTAAATTATTGGATAAAATATTTCAGATAAGTTCAGAAAAAGGCGAATTGAAGAGTTTTTTTTTCATTATTGGACATCTAAGAGTCTTGATAATTTCCAATTTTTTAATTGACTGTCTTGATATTTAAAATATCAAGACATCCAGATCGGACTCAATATATAGACTCGATTATATATGGTTCGGTTATTTAAAATCCAGACTAGTTTATGTATAGCAAGAATTTTTATTCTCAAAAAAGAGGCGAGTTGAAAGTAGTTTTTCCGTTACGTAATTAATGGACGTTAAGAATCAAATTGATGAAAATAGAAAAAAAACTAAATTAGAAATAAAAACCTAAATTAATCCACTTAGCGGTCAGACCCAGCCTTTCTCATTCAACTTTTTATTTGTAAAAATAGATTTACATGAACGCTTCAATCCATTAAATGTATATTCACTCTTTAGGTTCTAAAATATTGATGTTGTAATCTTTACTTATAAAAATGCAGTCAAGTCTGTCTGTTCAGACCAGTCGCAATCACCAATTTTTAAAGCAGTACTTTTTGTTTGTAGCAGCTTAAAACTAAAGTTATCTTTATTAATAATTTTATCTCATTTTCAGGGTTTCACATTGTTACTCACATTTACGGTTTGTCCCCCTACTAATCCTTTTTCTTACAGGTTAAATGCACGGTTGAGGATTCCAATTCTCCTACGAATATTGAACATCGTTTTTTAATTAAACTTATCCAGCAACTCTTAACTTCACTTACTTTCTATTCCGAGTGGTACATATATTTCACACCTTTTTTCAGGTTAGCTGTGGGTGCCTACGGTATTCCTACGGTGATTATATTATTGAGTTTGATAATTTTCACCGCACAAATTATTTAAAACTCACTTGAAAAACCGATGGGATTTCTATTAGATCCAAATTAATTCCCTGCACCACCATAAACTATAAATTATATATCAAAAAAACCACTTATTCTTCGAAATGCACCACGTTTTAGCTCTTTCCAGGTTACCTTTTTATTTCTATCCAACCTATTCTAATCTGCTTTATTATTGTTTACATTTATTAACCCTCACCGATCATTTCTCATTCTATACCTTCTATTTGTCTACCTACTCACTCACTCACCATCCCGTTGACGTTTGTTATCAAAGTCCATCGGCTCGGGGTATGATTCTTCGCAAGGATTGTTTTCATTGCTCGTAGGTGCGCACATACCCCCTCCTCGTAACTCTGGTGGGGATGCCTCCAATCCAGATTTACGATCCTGGACTTCCAGCACCGCGAGCTTCACTACTGGCCGCCTGCACTCACCCTTAGCAGTCCTGACTATCGCCTGCCTGATCCTTCCATCCGTGCCTTGGATGGTTTCGATGACGATGCCACGTACCCAGTTCTTCCGTATGGTATCATCAGCTACGTAGACTAAGTCCCCACGGCTTAGTGGCGGTGACTCCGAATGCCACTTCGTCCTCTGGTTGATGGACGGCAAGTACTCGTTGACCCACCGTTTCCACAGCGCGTCCGCTAGTGATTGCGACTGCTTGTAACGATCACGTAGAGCTTCTGCTTCGCTTGTTGGTTGAACGACATGTTCCACCTGTGTGCCGACGCCCCGAATGAAGTGATTCGGCGTCAGGGCTTCATCTACTCCCGGCTCCAATGACACGTACGTTAGAGGGCGCGAGTTGATCAAGTCTTCCGCTTCCGCAAGTGTAGTCAATAGAATTTCATCAGTCAGCTTTCGCCCACCGTTGAGAACGCTCAGTGCAGTCTTAAGAGAGCGGACCAACCGCTCCCAGACCCCGCCCATGTGAGGTGCGCTTGGTGGGTTAAAGTTCCACCGAGTTCTGGCATCGGGGAAGGCGTCTTCAAGATCCATTGCTATCTGCTTCATGACTTCTTTGCTGGCTGCTTGGAAGTTCGTCCCGTTATCGGAGTAGAACTCCAACGGCTTGCCTCTACGACACACGAAACGTCGGATAGCCATTAGACACGATTGTGTCGTCAAGCTGTGAGCTACTTCGAGGTGGACAGCCCTAGTTGACATGCAAGTAAACAAGCAGATGTATCTCTTCTCCGATCTGCGTCCGACGGTTACCGTAAACGGTCCACAATAATCTACACCAGTGTGGCTGAACGGTGGCAAATTCGGCGTGACACGTGACTTCAGGAGCGGGGCCATACGTGGGTTCTGCGGCTGACACTTCTTCACTTTACACCAGACGCATGCCTTCCCAATCTGCTTCATCCTCGTCCGCATACTTGGAATGTAGAATCGCTGTCGCAGTTCATTGACGGCAGTTTCTACGTTCCCGTGGGCAAGTTGCTGGTGATAGTGCTCGAGTAGCTTGTCGGTCACCGAATGTTTCTTCGGCAGAATAATTGGGAACCTAAGCTCGAATGGTAGAGACGATCCTCGCGCCGTTCTACCCTCCATTCGCAAGACCTCTTGCTCGTCTAGGAATGGACTTAGGCTGTAGATGGAACTGCACTTCTCTATTGGTCGCCAGCTGCCGCTTGAGAGCTCCAGATTCTTCTTCAACGCTTTGACCTCGTCTATGAAGGCCTCTGCCTGCGTTGATCTCCATAAGTACGTCTCGGCCTTTAGATACTCCTCTCGTTTCAATGGCGTCATCAGTGTCGGTATGCTTTTCTTCACAAGCTTCTTCATCTTGTCGGTTGTCGGTAACGCTTCGATGCTCAATCCATCTCGCTTTCTTCTGCAGTTTGTCACAAATCGGAATACGCATGCTACCGTCCGGACTAGCACCTTCCATCTCGAAAACCTATGAACATCCACCATCGGGTCTGTTACTGCAACATCGTGGAACAGGAGACAAGCCCGAATCTCTTCTGCAACGTTCGGCGTGATTCTGTCCTGCTTCGGCCATTTGTCCTCCGATTGGTAGAGGAAATCTGGAACCACGGTCCATCAGAACACAAGCTATGCTTTTTCGCCCACTTCGTCATCGCGTCAGCTATATTGACCTTTGTTGGAGCCCAGCGCCATTCGTCCAGCTTCGTGAGGTTAAGGATTTCGCCAATCCGGTAAGCGACGAACTGTTTATACCGGCGATGGTCTGAATGGATCCACGACAGCACTGTCTTTGAGTCGCTCCAGATGTATCGCTGCTTTACCTCCAGAGAATGCATTTCGACGATAGAATTGGCGAGCTTAGCTCCTCGCTCGGCCGCTTGCAGCTCCAGGCGAGGAATCGACAGATGCTTCAACGGTGCCACTTTTGATCGTGCCATCACCAGAGAGCACACTGGACCGCTAGGCGTCTCGATCCGGAAGTACGCCGCGGCACCGTAGGCGTTCTCGCTTGCGTCAACAAAGACATGCAGCTGTATGTTGCTGTATTCTTTTTGACCGACCTGCCCACCTTGAAAATACCAGCGAGGAATCCGAACTTCTCCTACTTCGGGTAACCTGGCGATCCACTGATTCCATTTTTCAGTGCACTCTCGATCGATTAGCTGGTCCCAATCGCAGCCACTTCGCCACAAGTCCTGGATTAAAAGTTTCCCGAAGAACGTGAAGGAGGACAACAATCCTAACGGGTCGAAGAAGCTCATGACACAGCTCATGACTACTCTCTTTGTCGGTAGTCGCTCACCGGAAAGATACGGAACAAGCTCGTCCTTCAGCTTTGTAGGGAACGAGAATTCATCGCTGGCCGAATTCCACACGATTCCCAGCACTCGCTCGTAATCTGCTTCTTTATCTTCGCAGAATCGTACGCACTGACCAGTTTTCTGCGCGCCCATAGCTCCAAGAAATGTTTCTGAGTTGGACACCCAGTTCCGCAGCTCGAATCCACCCTTAGAATGCACATATCGCACGTCTTGCGCCCGCTGCACTGCTTCTTCAACAGTTTCGGCGCTGTCGAAATAGTCGTCGACGTAGTGGTTTTCAACGATAGCCTCTGCAGCTTCCGGGAACTGTTTTGCGAACTCTTTTGCGTTCCGGTTTTTAACGAACTGCGCCAGCGACGGCGAGCAGGTGGCACCGAATATCACTACGTCCATGACATACACCACCGGTGCCGACGAGGAATCATTTCGGAACAAAAAACGTAGCACTCGCTTATCAGCTGTCCGCATCAACATCTGGTGGTACATCTCCTTGATATCTGCGCCGAAACCGATTCTCTGTTCACGGAACTTGCAGAGTACCGCAGGGAGTGCGGTTAGCATGTCCGGGCCCTTCAGAAGTTTCGAGTTCAGTGAGACTCCTCCAACTTCTGCTCTTGCGTCCCACACCAAGCGATATTTATTTTTCCTCGGGTTGTAGACAACGTTCAGGGGAATGTACCACACCTTATTACTGTCGAACTCCGCTAACTCCGCCGGTGTGGCTACGTGTGCGTAACCCTCCCCAAATAGTCGGCAATCATGTTGCGAACCTTGTCGTACAGTTCAGGATCTTTCTGCATTTTTCTCTCCATACACTGCAGACGCTTCACTGCCATTGGATAACTGTCGGGAAAACTGGGGTCGTCCTCTGCCCATAGCAGGCCTGTCTCAAAACGATCTCTCACTCTCACAGTCGTCTTCTCCATGATCTCCCTAGCTCTTCTGTCTTTCTCTGCTTCAGGCAGCAACGCGGCCGAAATCCCCGATTCTTCCATTGTGTAGTTGCTCCTAAGAAGGTCGTGGAGCTCCTGATTCGACAACACACTGCACGAATGGTGCCCGATGGTTGCGCTGTCCAATGCTCCGGTGCCCGTTGGACCATAGACCGTCCAGCCAAGCTTCGATCTGACCGCTATTGGCTCGTCCGGTCGACCTATGCGTGATTCTATCGGCGCGTACAGGTGGATGTCTTTCAAACCGATGAGAATCTGCGGTGCGGCTTGCTGAAAATCGGCTATCGGTAGACCACGTAAATGTGCATACTGCTTCACGATCTGCGACAGGGATAGGGAATGCTGCGGTAGTTTCAGGCTCTCTACAGTGTGCGCACTCTTTATGTTGAATCGCTGCGATGATCCTAGGGCGGAGATGATCAGATCCACTCTCTGTGAGTCTTTCTCGACCCGGGATACTCCGGCTGTCCATGTCACTCGTAGTGGTTGGATCGATCCACGTACTCCCAATCTGGTAACTAGTGACTTTTCCACCAGTGTGTGGTCCTCTTACATTTCCTCGTCCAGAAATGCGATCGTGTTCACGACGGTATTTCCGCAGTACATCGTGACCGGCATCATGCGGAAGATTATAGATGTCTTCGGTATAATGGTGTGAATATTGCAATTCGCTGATCGCTCCGGATGGAGAAGTGGATTGTGCCGTTCATTGCAGCCTTCGACGTTGCAACGGAATTTCAGCTTGCACGGGAAATTTCCGTGCTCATTCAAGCACAGTTGACATAAATTCCACTGTCCCACAGCTGCCCAACGATCAGCTAGTCGAAGTTTGCGGAATCTGTCGCAATTCCTGATCCGGTGATCTACTTTTCCGCAAATCCTACACGGTGTCCTTTCTCTCGATGGTGGCACTTTCTGCTCTGCCTCACCGTGAGCGTACACAAATCCTTCTTGTTCCCGCTTCGATCTTCCCTTTTCTGGTCTCAGTTCCTTGAACCGAGACGATTCTCCCATCGACGTGATCTCGCTTGCATCCTTCACAATACGGGACAGGAAATCTGACAATGTGCTTAGCGTGACGATTGCCGACTTCCTACGATACCGCACCCATTCCATCTGCGTTCCTGCGGGCAACTTGTCGGTCAACTCTTGGATGAGCATCGGGTTCACCAGATGAGCAATTAACCCAGTCGCTTCTAAATGATCAGCAAGTTGCTGAACAAGTACCCCAAAGCTAATAAAACTTGCCAGTTTGTCTGCTTTCGGAGGGGGCGCGTTGCGGATCTTCGATAAAAGCATGTTGAGAATCGCTTCTGGACGACCAAACAGCATTCGCAAGGTTTCGATAATCTTCGGCACTGCCTTCGGGAGTAGAAGTCTGCTTCGAACCGCCTCCAGTGCCTCTCCTTTTAGGCACTCTTGGAGACGCGCTAAGTTCTCTACGTTTGAGAAACCACACGCTTTTGTCGTTGTCTCGTAGCTGCTTATAAAAAGTGGCCACTCTTCTAATTTACCGGAAAAAGTTGGCAGCTTCCGAGACAGAAACTGACGCGACGATAGCTGAGATATTGTCGGTTTCTGATGGTGTTTTACACGGGAACTGGTTTCTTCTTCTTCTTCCTCAGAGCATTCTGAGCATTCGTCCTCGCAGTCAGAACTATCGTCCTTTTCTTCGTTGTCGGAACTTTCTTCTTCACTGCTCTCTTCCGGAGACTCTTCTTCTATTTCGTTTTCACTCTCCGATTCCTCTTCATCCGGTTTACCGGCCGTCTTCTTATTTTTCTTCTCTTTCGGAACCTCGGGATGTCCGAACGGCGTGTCGTTCTTGCTGTGCTCTTCCGTGAAACTGTCCAACAGACTTAACCTTCCTGTCGTCTTTGTCGCCGGTTTTCCGGCCTCCTTCGGGGTTGAGTGCTTCTGGTAGGATTCTCGAAATTCAGCAGGTATCAGTTCCGTCTTGCCCAGCATTCCTTTCTTCGACTTTTCCTTTTCGAACTTTCTCTTTTCTGGTTTCGACGTTTCCGACTTTACTTCCTTCTGCCTTTTCTCCTTTGATCTTTCCTTTTTACCATTTTTATCCGCCTCATCAATTCCATCTTGACTGTTTTCATTAACGGCACCTTTCTTCCCTTTCAGTTTTAGCTGTTTCAGCTTCTCCTCCATTTCCGTACGCAATTTCCCGAGTTTTTTCTGATGAACTTCCTCTTCGGCGATTTTCTTTTCCATTTGCGCCTTTTCAAACTCCAGCTCCATTTCCCGCTTTTCTTTTTCCAGTTGCTGGCGCATCTCGAACATCTCCTGTTGAAATTCCAGTCGCTTGCGGTGTAAAATCTTTTCGATTTCAAGCTTTTGCTTCTGCCTTTTTTTCTCCTCTTCGAGCTTTTTAATCTCCTCTTGCAGCATAGCATCACCAACACCGTTTGCGCACTCAGGACAACACCAAGAAACGTCGCTTACTTCTCCTGAGACGCCAGAGCAACCAATATGAAACGATCGCTGGCAATGATCGCAAAATAATGTCTCCGATTCATCCACATCCTGCCTTTGGCAGACCTCACATTTCATTTCTGACTGTTCCGGATCGGGGTTAGGGATTGGTCGAAGCATCGTAAATTTTTAAGAAATGTTCAGACCAGTCGCAATCACCAATTTTTAAAGCAGTACTTTTTGTTTGTAGCAGCTTAAAACTAAAGTTATCTTTATTAATAATTTTATCTCATTTTCAGGGTTTCACATTGTTACTCACATTTACGGTTTGTCCCCCTACTAATCCTTTTTCTTACAGGTTAAATGCACGGTTGAGGATTCCAATTCTCCTACGAATATTGAACATCGTTTTTTAATTAAACTTATCCAGCAACTCTTAACTTCACTTACTTTCTATTCCGAGTGGTACATATATTTCACACCTTTTTTCAGGTTAGCTGTGGGTGCCTACGGTATTCCTACGGTGATTATATTATTGAGTTTGATAATTTTCACCGCACAAATAATTTAAAACTCACTTGAAAAACCGATGGGATTTCTATTAGATCCAAATTAATTCCCTGCACCACCATAAACTATAAATTATATATCAAAAAAACCACTTATTCTTCGAAATGCACCACGTTTTAGCTCTTTCCAGGTTACCTTTTTTATTTCTATCCAACCTATTCTAATCTGCTTTATTATTGTTTACATTTATTAACCCTCACCGATCATTTCTCATTCTATACCTTCTATTTGTCTACCTACTCACTCACTCACCATCCCGTTGACGTTTGTTATCAAAGTCCATCGGCTCGGGGTATGATTCTTCGCAAGGATTGTTTTCATTGCTCGTAGGTGCGCACACTGTCTGTGAGCAGGGGCCTAGTGTGGTTGGTAACGTCTCCGCCAACCACGCTCGACGCCTGGGTTCGAATCCCACCACCGACATAGGTGTCGATGGTTGTGAGGTGGCGTGATCCACTCACAACCAACCCAGCTGGTCTAGATTCAATCCTAGCCGACACCGGGAGATTTTCTGAGGCGAAAAATCTCTGGGATCACGCCTTCCATCGCATGAGGAAATAAAGCCGTTGGCGCCGGTCCGCTAATAAACGGGTCGTGAGTTAGGGTCCTGGGTGTGGAGTCGCCTCCCTGGGCGTCGGTGATTGGCCACAACAGTGGCGGAACTAGACCGACGGAAAATAAGCGAGAATAAAAAAAAAGTCTGTCTGATCCATATGATAGGCCCGAAAACTACCGAACCGATCGACGTGAAAATTTGTATGTGGGGGTTTTTGGTGCCGATAAAGGTTCCTATGATAGTTTGAGACCCCTCCCCCTTCTGGAAGGGAGGGGTCCCATACAAATGAAACAAAAATTTCTGCACAACTCAAGAACAAACCAAGCAAATGAAACCGAATTTGGCATGTGGCTGTTTTAAGGGGTAACTAATATGTCCATAATATTTGGATGAAACACAAATTTGTGTACATCTCGAGAACTAATCAACCAAATGAAACAAAATTTGGCAGGTAAATGTTTTTAGTGGTAACAAATATGTACATAATGGTTTGAAACCCGACTCCCTCTTCTATAAGGGAGGGATCCAATGAAAATGAAACACAAATTTCGCACAGCTCAAGAACCAATCAAGAAAATACAACCAAATTTGGTATGTGGTTGTTTTTGAGGTTGTTGAGGTAACAAATATGTCTATAATGGTTTGACGCCCCTCCCTCTTCTGGAAGTACATGTTTCTTCACAAATTTCTGCACATCTCGCGAACTAATCAACTCAATGGAACCATATTGGCAGGTGAATGTTTTTAGTGGAAACAAATATGTTCCATAATCGACCTCAGACAACATTTTGGATTGTAAGATGGCAACTTCCGGTTTCTGGAAAACAGCCGAAAATGGCCGATTTCCACCCAATATAATAATATCCGGATCTAGAATAATACACAGGAGCTAAAATCGACCACAGATAGCATTTTAAATTCTAAGATGGCGACTTCCGGTTTCTGAAAACAGCAGAAAATGACCAAATACCACCCAATATGAGTTTTTCTTTAACCAGTATGCCGTTCAAAATCCAGAAATCGTCTCCAAACGCCATTATGAAATCCAAAATAACGACTTCCGGTGTCGGAAAAAGCGGCAAATGGCCAAATACCAAATACCCAATATGGGTATTTCCGGAACCGTAATGATGCACTGGAGCCACAAATCGACTTCAGACAACATTTTGAATTGTAAGTTGGCAACTTCCGGTTTCTGGAAAATAGCCTGAAATGGACGATTCCCATTAAATATTAGTATTTCTGGAACCAGAAAGATGCACAGAAGCTAAAAATTTATCACAGACACAATCTTGAACTTTAAGATGGTGACTTCCTGTGTCTGGCAGACAGCCGGAAATGACCAAATACCATTCAATATGAATGTTTTTGGAACCAGAATTACGCCCAGATGACAGAAATTGATTTCACAGGCAATTTTAAAGTCCAAAATGACGACTTTCGGCTTCTGAAAAACAGTCCAAAGTGACCAAATATCACCCAATATGAGTTTTTCTTTAACTAGTATCCTAAATACCATTTTGAAATCCAAGATGGCGACTACCGGTTTGTGAAAAACAGCCTAAAATAAACAAATACTATCCAATATGAGTATCTCTGGAACCAGAATGATGCAAGGACAATTGACCTCAGGCACCATTTTGAATTGCTAAATGGCAACTTATAGGCAACAGTCGGAAATGACCGAATAATACTCAATCTGGATATTTCCGTTAACGTGATGATGCATAGAAACCAAACATTGACCCTAGACACTATTTTGAATTTGAAGACAACAACTTTTAGTTTCTGGAAAACAACCAAAAACACCTCCCAATATGGGTATTTTCGGTGTCAGATTGATGCCAGAAAGTCTGCTGATAATGACAGAATACCACCCAATATGAATATATTCAGAATTAAGGCGATGTACAGAAGTCAAAAGACGAGGATGTTGTCATTTCGATAAAACCAATCATTTCAAACGATTTGTTATTTGACTTTGATCATATCCTATGGCCGATTCGTCGTGCATTTGCAGACTTCAAACAAACCGCAAAGAATCAATGAACTTGGAACGTTCAAATAGTACGACACCACATTTAAATTATGTTGAGGCCACATATATCGATCAAAGCAGGTATAGTTTTAAATAGTCTTTAAATTTCTCTTCTTTCCATAACTTTTGAGCCACATATCAAATTGTTATGAAGTTTGTTATTTGTAAGTTTGAGAGATGACTCGTTCGTATGACACTAGTTATGTTCAAATAAGTCATGTAATCTTTGAGATAACAGACTTTCGTTGTTTTATTAATAATTTAATACATAACGGTTGCTTAAGTTCGTTTATAATCAAATGAAATGGGAACGTGTAGGGCAGCCAAACTTTGAAACAACGTGTTCAATCATAATTCATCAGTTAACCCTTAACTAGCCCGCTCATCTGATAATAATAATCAAATCGGTTGTGTAGTTCTGAGATAATGAAGTTTCGTGATTTTCACAAGTCGGCACATTACAAATGAAGTTACAGTTCGATTACAGCAAAATTCGATAGGGTCTTCTGAGGCAGCTAGACCATTCATTTGACACTAATTTTGTGGAAATCGGGTCGGCCATCTCTGAGAAAAGTGAGTGTGTCCAAGTAGTCTTCGGAATATGTTCCTTTGCATAGCTGGATTTCACATTTTTAAACATAACAGGCAAAGTAATAGTCCGATTGCAAAACAAATCAATAGGGTCTTATGGGGCAATTGGACCTTCCATTTGACACTGATTTTATGAAAATCGGTACAGCCATCTCTGAGAAACATGAGTGAGATTAAACAGTCTTCAGAACACGTTTCTTTTCATAACTTTTGAACCACAAGTTCAATCTTTATGAAATTCACAACTTAAGGGTTTTCTAGGTAGCCTATTTCCTAGCCTTATTCAAATCGGTTGTGTAGTTTCTGAGATATTGATGTTTCATGATTTTCACATTTTTAAACACAACCTCTAAACTAAAAATCCGATTACAATAAAATTCAATAGGGTCTTATGGGGCAACAAGACCTTGCATTTGCAATTAATTTCATGAAAATCGGTCCAGCCATCTCTGAGAAAAGTCAGTGAGAATAAAAATCTGCACATACACACACACTTACACACACATACAGAAAATGCTCAGCTCGTCGAGCTGAGTCGAGTGATATATGCCATTCGGCCCTTTGGAGCACTTTTATACTTTCGGTTTTGCAAGTGATTGCTATACCTTTCTAGGAGAAAGGCAAAAAAAGAACAAACGAGTAGACGCTTAGGGTTAAAAGTAAACAAACCAATATACACTGATCTAAATTTTGCTCTATGTACACCCAACACAAACGGGAAAGATCTTGTTACTTTTGAGCAACATTTTGTTACTTTTTGTGTCTTATGACCTCGCATTAGATACAAAAGGTGCAACGAACAAGCTAATTTACTTACCTTACCTTACCAATCAGACGAGAGCCGTGGTGGCTCGTGCTGTATCAAGAATTTTTCGCCATGTTGCTCGGTTTTGGGCTGTGTTTCGCCAGTTCCCCAGGCGTCTCATCACCCGCAAGTCTCCTTCGATCTGGTCGAGCCATCGTGCACGCTGCGCCCCTCTATTTCTGGTGCCGGTTGGGTTGCAGAAGAGAAGTGATTTCACAGGGTTGTCGTCCGGCATCCTTACGACGTGACCGGCCCACCGCAACCTATTGACTTTCGCCAGGTGTGCAATGGGATTCTTTCCAAGCAGCGCGTGCAGTTCATGGTTCATGCGCCGTCGCCATTCTCCGTCGTCCGTCTGTACTCCACCGTAGATAGTCCGCAGCACCTTCCGTTCGAAAACTCCAAGAGCGTTGAAATCCTCCGCGAGAAGCGTAGTTGTCTCGATCCCGTAGAGGACTACCGGTCTTATCAGGGTTTTGAACAGCGTCAACTTCGTGCGTCGTCGCACTCGATTTGATCGAAGTGTCTTCCGAAGTGAAACGTAGGCACGATTTCCTGCCTGGATGCGTCTCTGGATCATTTTGCTGGTGTTATTGTCGGCTGTCACCAGTGACCCCAAATACACGAACTCATCGACCACCTCAAGCTCATCACCGTCTACAGAGACTTGAGTTGGGAGGCTGATGTTGTTCACCTTGGAGCTCGCATGTATTTTGTTTTCGACGCATTTATCCGCAGTCCGATCCGTCCAGCTTCGGCTTTCAGTCGGGCGTAAGTTTCCTCCGCCGTCGCAAAGTTACGTGTCGAAGTCATCCGCGAGTCCCAGAAGCTGAACAGACCTTGTGAAAATCGTGCCTCTCGTGTCGATGCCCGCCCTCCGGGTCACACCCTTAAGGGCGATGTTAAACAGCAAACAGGAAAGTCCATCACCTTGTCTCAACCCTCTGCGCCATTCAAAGGGACTCGAGAGTATCCCCGAAACACGCACGTAGCACATCACTTACGCCATGGTGGCTCTGATCATTCGAGTCAGTTTATCCGGAAATCCGTTGTCGTGCATGATCTGCCATAGCTGTTCTCGATCGACTGTGTCATAGGCCGCCGTGAAGTCAATGAAGATGTCATGTGTGGGCACGTTGTACTCCCGACATTTTTGTAAGATCTGTCGGATTGAGAAGATCTGGTCCGTGGTGGCACGGGCTCCCATGAAACCCGCTTGGTACTGACCCACGAACCTCCTGATTAAAGCTGATAGACGACGGAACAGGACCTGTGAGAGTATTTTATAGGCGGCATTGATAAGCGGGATACCGCGGTAGTTGCGGCACTCCAGCTTGTCGCCTTTCTTGTAGATGGGACAAACGACTCCCTCCATCCACTCGTCTGACAGTTTTTTCTTCTCCCAAATCCTGGAAATAACCCAGTGCAGCGCTCTAGCCAGCGCCTCTCTTCCATGTTTCAAGAGCTCGCTCGGCAGTCCGTCTTTGCCTGCGGCTTTGTTGTTTTTCAGCTTCCCGATCTCACAAAGAACTTGATGAATATCGGGGGCTGGTACTCGGTCATCCGCTGCTGGTGCTCCTAGGTCAGTTCCTGCTCCGCTTCTGTTTACTGTTTCGCCATTCAGGTGTCCATCAGAGTACTCCTTCCACCTGTCGACCACCTCGCTGGCATCCGTGAGAAGGTTCTCATCCGCATCGTTGCATATGTCGGCTTGCGGCACATAGCCTCTGCGGGACTGGTTTTTCTTCTCATAGAACTTCCGCGTTTCACTGGCACGGTACAGCTGCTCCAGCTCCTCATGTTCACGATCCTCTTGCTGGCGCTTCTTTCGTCTGAGAATCGTGGTCATGTCGTTCCGTGCCCATTTGTAATTGGCCCTGTTCTTTCTCGTTGACCTGCCCAGGTATATCGCCCAGGTCCTGTTCTTCTCGATCACCGCTGCCTCGCACTCCCCGTCATACCAGTCGTTTCTGCCACTCGGTGCTTCCACTCCTAGTGTCGCCGTTGCGGTCTCCCTGATAGCTGTGCGAATGCTGCACCAGCCGTCTCCGAGAGGCAATGCGCCCAGCCCCACCGCTTCAAGCTGTTGCGCGTATTCCTCTGCAGCCTGGGAGTTTCGGAGCTGCTTAATGTTGAGCCGCGGGGTTCGGTGGTGTCGCGCGTGGTATACGGTCGACAGTTTTGAGCGCAGTGATACCGCAACTAGGTAGTGGTCCGAGCCAATATCTGCACCGCGATAGGTACGTACGTTTGTAATGTCTGAGAAGAACCGGCCGTCGATGAGAACATGGTTAATTTGATTTGTTGTACGTTGGTCAGGTGATCTCCAGGTGGTTTTGTGGATGTTCTTACGGGGAAAGAAGGTACTTCGGACTGCCAGTCCTCGGGAAACTGCGAAGTTGACGCATCGCTGTCCGTTGTCGTTCGTCACGGTGTGCAGGCTATACGGGTCGATCACCGGCTTGTACATTTCTTCCCTACCGATCTGCGCGTTCATGTCCCCGATGACGATCTTGATGTCTCTACGCGAGCAGCTATCGTAGAGTTTCTTCAGCTGTGCGTAGAACTCTTCTTTCTCTACATCGGGTCTTCCTTCGTGAGGGCAGTGCACATTGAGGATAGTGTAGTTGTAGAACCGGCCTTTTATTCTCAACAAACACAATCTGTCGCTGATCGCCTGCCACTTAATCACACGACTCTGCATCCTGTCCAGCACTATAAAGCCGGTACCCAGCTCATTGGTTGTGCCGCCGCTCTAATAGTACTGCGGCCAAAAATCTTCCGTACCTTCTCTCCTTTCCGGTAAAGCTCCAGGAGCGCAACGATGTCGAAGTGGCGGGGTTCTAGCTGATCCAGCAGAATCTGGTCGCCATCCGGGGCGTTCAGCGATCTACAGTTCCATGTACCGAGCTTCCAGTCGTAGTCCTTATTTCGTCGCCTAGGTCGTTGCCAATTGCTCCGGTCCGTATTCAATTCTTGATTGTTCGTAGTATTTTAATGTTTCGGTATGCTGCCTTACTGGGGCTGCGGATGCCTAGTCTCGCGACGGGGCTGCCGTCTGGGGTGTGGCTGGCAAGACGCCGCATTACATAATTCAGCCGTCCGGATCAGACGCTGTTTGAGCCGCCCCTAACATGGGGAACAGATGCTCGGACAAGCTGCCCTCCTAGGAGAGACCAAGCATACGACCAAGTTCCCACAGGTTCACCGATCTTTCCTTGGTTGCTCGTATCCCAGTCGGTACCACGTGGAGGTAGGGATAGGAGTTGCTTATGTATTATGATTTTGCTGAGTGTCTCCCTTCAGTTTCATTTTTTATTTTGAAATAAATTAAAGTTCTTACAACTTTTCTTTTGACGTGGATTTTCAATTACAATTATTGCCTTTTGAAAAATCCAGTGTACCTCCTGCCATTGATCATTTTTGCATGCTGTGATACTTGCTACATTGTATGTCGACCATCTTGGTTTTATCTGAGTTGTAAACAAACGACTGTAGATATCACAAGCTTGGTAATTTTCAGAGCGCATAAATTAAGCCACAAATTGTTCTACTGAAATATAAACTCCTTCTGGTGTTATTGTAACTTTGAAATGTGCAATTCTTGCTGAAACCGTCTCACTGGTGACATGAGGTCTTCGAAAAAGGATATTTTTGTGTCTAAATGATTGAAAATAGTGAAAAAATAAGAAAACCACTTAGGATAGTTCATATTGATGGACCCCTCGGGTACAAACCGGTTAAACAGTTTTTACAAAAATTGATGTTTGAGCAAAAAGAAAAACGTGTTTTTGAGTAAGTTCACAACCACCGATTCTAAATTTGGCATCACCATTGGAAAGCTGAGAAAAAATGCTTTGAGATACATTCGAAAACTAACGTGAGCATTGAGTTTACCTTGCCATTGAGATCACTTTTCGAAATCGAGCTCCGAACAGTTCAACGCATGACGCGCGGCCAATATCAAATCAACGCAATCAAAAGGGGGATCAAAAAAGTGATGATTCTACTTTTACTTAACTTACGCTGGCATACGGGAAAAGCATATCTTCTCCAGATTACTCGGGATACACTTAATTCCTACCATACATTGGTATACAATACCTAAGTTCGTAAATAGTAGTTTATTGAATGAAAACAACAGTATATAACAGTAGCAAAAACAACATCTAACATTAATTTGTTTAATTGTTAAACACGCGAAAACTGTTCTCCGTACAGGGGACCAAACTTTGTTCCAGCAAAAAAATCATCGGAGAGCTTGATCACAAATTACGTTACACTCAAGGAGGAGAGAGGGAGTGGAGAAATAAACAATGTGAATGGAGTGAAAAGGATCAAAGATACGATTTTTGCTTTACGTAATTTGTGAACAGACCTATATCACATAGGCATCGGCAATCAAACAACTGAGTGAGTTGTCATCCACATTCCACGTGGACAACTTTGGGGAGGGGGGTCTGCGTAATGTTCACGGTCCATACATTTTTTTTAAATTTATATGAACTGTTGTCCACGAAGGGGGAGGGGACAAAATCCTTGAAAATCTGTCCACGTGGAATATGTATGGCCCCTAATATAAACTACACACAGACACACACCACAGGCTCAGCATATTGCGTTTATTTGATATTGGCCGCGCGTCATGCGTTGAACTGTTTGAGGCTCGATTTTGAAAAGTGACCAGAATGGCAAGGTAAACTCAATGCTCACTTAATTTTTTGAATGTATCTTAAAGTATTTTTTCTCAGTTTTCCAATGGTGATGTCAAATTTAAAATCGGTGGTTGCGAACTTGCTCAAAAAAAAGTTTTTCTGATGAAATCCAAGATGGCGGCCAACATTTTTCTACTTAAAATGAAAGCTCTATCATTCTTCTTTGAAACGATGTGTTGGTTACAGGGGGTTCAATGACAAATTCAAGAGAAATGGGTCAATAAAAAGATCAAGAATTGCTCAAAAATCATTTTTTGTAAACACCGTTTAACCGATTTGTGCTCGAGGGGTCCATTAATATGAACTAACCTAAGTGGTTTTCTCATTTTTCCCTACATTCAATAATTTAGACACAAAAAACATTCTTTTTTAAAGACCCCATGTCACCAGTGGGACGGTTTCAGCGAGAATTGCTCAAATAATTCTTGCGTGAAAATCTGCCTCATCAGCACGTATTCGTAATTTCGATTAATGTGGAGTTTGGACGTTCAAAATTGCTGTATGTCTTTTTTTATTGATGCGCTAAGCATTTATCATGCTTTTGTCATACATCTCTTATGAAAATTTGATTTGTTCTTCCAGATTGTGTCACACTTGCCGAGCATTCTCCAGAACACCCTATACGGGCTGATTGAGCAATGCTTTGAACGTTCGATTTCTGTTTCTAGAGGAAAAACTCATAGAAACCCTCAATCTCTCAGATGTCAACTGAGTCGCCCCAAAAGCTAGTTAAAAAAAGACGAAATATATTAATACATATATGATTTAAAATGCTTTCTAGCATTTTGTAAAAAGCTCATTTTATCTACTTCTGCCAATTTCCTTTATTCTACCGATATTTCATCGCCGATAACAATAGAAGCTCATTTTATCTGCTTCTGCCAATTTCCTTAATTCTACCGATATTTCATCGCCGAAAGCATAGAAAATATTACCGTCTCTGCGGGTAATTCCGGGCAGCACGTTTTTCCGCGCATTGATCCTAAAAATCTATTTTTTAACAGGAAATTTCATTAAAACACTGCCAATTTGTGTGAATAGCATGGCCTGCTTTGATAGTACAGAAAATAGGTATGTTTTCTCGGTGTTTCATTTAGATAAATAAAATTTTCTCGGTGTTTCATTTAGATGAATAAGAGAAAAACATAAATTTCTTTCTGCAACTTTATTTCGATAAAATAATAAGGTGCCTATAAATAATTCAAAGTTTTGCTTATCGCTAGCTACAAATTTTTGCTATTTTTCCGACAAAGCTCGAATACCCAATACTATAAAAGTGTTCGTCTTTAGAGGCTATCCACGAATCTAGTCATTTTTCGATGTCTTTATATGAGCAGAACTTCTGATCAACCAGACCACGTATCATTGAACGGAACAAGTAAGAATCGGATGGCGTAATATCTGGGAATATAACGGTTGAGTTAGGATATCCCATTTGAATCACATAGAAATGTAAGTTTTAACGACTTTGGCAGCATGAGGCCGAGCGTTGCCATGCAGTATAATTACTTTTCAATGTTTCTGTTCATATTGTGGCGCGCAGTACTCTGCTTAATCGCATCACTTGAAGGCGATATCGTTCCCCAGTGGTAGTTTGATTCGGTTTATCGACAGTTTATAATAAATAACACTGAGCTTCGCTGCGTGTATCCGAGTCAACGTTGTAGGATGACTGGGCAGCACCCATGACTTTCTTTTCTTTGGGTTCCTGTAGAGAGCCAACTTTTCATCAATCATCACGATGGGTTGAAAAAAAAACCCCTACCTTTTTGCTACTGGATCAAACGAAAAAGTGATGATCCTTTGGCTTCAAATCATGAGGAACACAAGTTTCCTAATTTGGAATTATTCTTATGAAATCGCTGGTGGGTAACTCCTAATACGGAAGCAAGTTGTTCCATGGGTTCTCATCAAATAATTCCTCCAGTTTAGCGTCTCCGGAAGGTTTTGGCCTTTTTTCCACGGGCAATCGTTAACATTGAAATCACCGTCGGAACGCGACGGAATTAGTCACGGTACGTTGTTTTAATTAGAGCAGCATTTCTGTAACCTTTTTTCAACTCTCGATGCGGAACAGCATTTCTGTAACCTTTTTTTAACTTTTGGTGCTCTTCAGCCGTTGTTTTCTTTGAATATAATGAGAAAAGTTGAAGGACAATTATTTGGCACAAAATCAGATATTATCACACAACTTAAAATATATGACGCCAAAATAAGAGAACAAAATCATTTCAAATGACATGGAAAAACGCAAAAATTACCGAACGCGAACCACGGACAAATTAAGAAAAACGTGTATTTTCCTAAATTTTAATAATTTTTCGAGCTTAAATTAGAAATAACTCGAAAACCAATGCCTTTAGAATGTTAACTACCAAGAGCTTTTTGATTTAAAACGACTCTCTGCATCTTTTAAAATCATCAGAATAAAATTTTGTTGAAAAATGTTTGAATTAGAATTTTTATAAAAAAATCAATCTACCATAAAAAAATATTTTTCGTTTCTCCATCCTGGACTTTTTTTCAAAAGTTGAGTTTTAACGTCAAGTTTATTTAAAAAAAAAATCAACTCTTTTTTTTAAATTGAAATTTAATGTTTATTTTTAATTTTTTTTGGTCAAAAAATGTTTTTTTGTACAGTGTATAATTTTTTTATCATGCCCTATAATTTTATAATTCCCTACAACTCATTCTTAGACAGTTTTTCTATACAACCAACGGTTTCTGGACTACAATGCTTCGAATAAAACCTATGCCAAAAGACATACGCCCTTTTAGAATGCAACCCATGGGGGTAAAAAATCACTTCATCTGTGAAAAATGCTCAGTTTGCTAAGCCAAATGCGTGTGCAAAGTTTCATTCAAATCAAAAATGGTCGATATTCGACCATCGGTCATTTGGCGCGATTTGTCCCAAGAACACCAACGTGACTGAGCGTTTTGTTTGCCATGTGTCTCAGCTTGGTTCGTCACGTTTTGGATATGACAAAATCGACTAGTACGTTAATGCTGTACGTAAGGAAGTCCATGGCTGCTGTTCGCCAGCTCTGCAGTCTCCGTAGGGTCCGCAGGTCGTCTCCCAGCTGATCCACCTTGCTCGCTGTGCACCTCTCCGTCACGGCCCTGACGGATTGGTTTTAAGAACCATCTTTACCGGGCTGCCATCCGACATCCTTACAACATGCCCTGCCCACCGCAACCTGCCTATCTTAGCGGTGTGGACGATAGATGGCTCCCTAAGCAGCTCCTGCAGTTCGTGGTTCATTTGCCTTCTCCACACTCCATTCTTGATCTGCAGTTCACCGAAGATGGTACGCAACACCTTCCGCTCGAAGACCGCAAGATCGCGTTGGCCCTCAACAAGCATAGTCCATGTCTCATGCTCGTAGGGGACTAGCGGCCTTATCAGCGCCTTGTAGATGGTTTACTTGGTGCGGCGGCGAATTCTACTCGATTGGAGCGTCCTCCGGAGACCAAAGTATGCACGAGTTCCTGCCATAATGCGCCGTTGAATTTCTCTGCTGGTATCGTTGTCGGCAGTTACCAGTGAGCCCAGATACACAAACTCATCGACCACCTCGATTTCATCACCACCAACTTGAACTCGAGGCGGGAGGTTAGCACTGTCTTTCATTCATGTATTTTGTCTTCGATGCATTGATGACCAGAACAATCCGTTTGGCTTCGGCCTTTAGTCCGATCCGCTATCTTCACAAAGGTCCGAGTCACAATGTCGATATCGCCGACGAAACCGAACAGTTGAACCGACTGTTGGAATATCGTGCCACTGGTGTTGATCCCCGCTCTTCTAATGACACCTTCCAGGGCATTGTTAAACAGTAGGCAAGCGAGACCATCACCTTGCCTGGAACCTCTTCGGGTTTTGAAGGGGCTCGAGAGTGCCCCGATACTCGAATTACACCATCACTCGATCCATCGTCGCTTTGACCAACCGCGTTAGTTTGTCCGGAAATCCGTAGTCGTGCATATTTCGCTATAGCTGGTCTCGATCGATTGTGTCGTATGCCGATTTAAAATCGATGAACAAATGATGTGTGGGCACGTTGTAAATAGCGTTTTCACAGGGAACGCACTATCTATTTCCGAGTCTTGGTGCTTCTAAAAATTCGAAGTGGAGGTTCGAAATCGGCTGTTTGTGGTTTCAATAATATTTCACCTTAATAAATACGTAATGCAATTTTAGTGTTTAATTATACATTTCGGATATTGTTTTTTAAAATCAAATTAAAATTGATATATTCTCTGGACTCTGAAACTGCTAAACAAACGAGTTTTTTAATAGAGAATCAAAGCTTTGTAGTTAAGATCCGTTTTTTGCTTGAAAATAGTACATTTTTTTCAGTTTTGTGGACGCCCTCAAAATGTGGGGGGCCGAGTCTTCTCCAAAATCCGGATCGGTCGATACCGTATACAGAGAATATTTCGGTGAACCATCCTTTTTTGTTCGCAAAAACATATAGAAAATTAGGCACACAGCGAAACTCTAGAATTGGAAAATCTTCCATATACAAAGCTCACGCAAAAGTTGGAGTGTGCGTAACCAGATCATTTATGAGCGAAATTAGCGCATAGACCTTTCTATCTACGCTAGTATTAGTGGTCGATTTTACTAATACAAGTTTAATTTTGGTTGCAAATAATCAACACGCTGGTAGTAACGAAAAATTTCCTCCTGCCCCGAGCTTTTATTCAAGTTGTAAGGCTAATGACATACTGAGCCGTCAAAAAAGCGAAGCAAAAAGCGTCGCAAAAGCGTCAGAGCTACTTCTTCGAACGTCTATATGAAACGCTCAAACCGGTCATACTGGAGCGGCAAAGACGCGTCGGTAGAGGTGGCGAAACAGAACGAGTAGTGTTTGACGCGCGTATATGTACGCGGTAATACCATATTCAGACTAAATCTTTTATTGCCAGGTGCTTTATATTTGCTTTGTTTCGGTTTGGTAATTGAAAAAAGCAAATAAAATACATTTTCGTTTAGAAAATGTTAAAATGTTTAGAAAATGTTAGTGCAGTAAATCCATGTTCAGACTAAACCTGATATCGCCAGGTACTTAATATTTGCTTTATTTTGGTCTTAAATCTTGAAAAAGAAAAAAAGTAGGATAGAAAATACTATCGGGAAAAATTTTCAGGTTGTTGGAAAAAAAGCACTGATAACATTGATTGATATTGTTGAGTTTTGATTCGTATGGCCACGAATCTGCTGAACTTCTTTGGTCGCGAAAATGCAAGCCGCTGGGTAAATAGCTGTGCTCACATGGGTTATTCAAATCCTAACAGATATTATAAACAAGTTGAACTTTGCTCGAGGTCAACGGGTTTAAAATTTAGAATAATTTCTTATATTTTTTACTACGTCTGTAGCGCAACTCACTTCAGTAATATTATTTTATTTCATAAAAAAATCTCTATGTTTACTAAAAACGTAATTTACCGTGCTTGAAGAAGCAAAAATATCTTCATTGGACGAATTCATATTTCCTTCAAACAAAACCGCTACTGGAATCTAGGAATATGACAACACAACGCATTTGCGACGCTCGCTCCAGTATGTCATAGGAAGCTTCACCCAACGCTTCTGTTTATTCCGCTTCTCAAACGCTCAACGCTTCGCTTCATTTGACGCCTCAGTATGTCCTTAGCCTAAGCCGATTTTTAGTTTTATTTCATCTGGATTTCCACTAAAACAAAGTTTGTTAAAACAGGTAACACTAATGAACTAGGATTCATAAGTGCAATATTTTTACGAAATTGTATATCAGCTGATTTTTTGGTTGAAAACAAATCGATTTTTGGAACCAGTACAACGCATCTGCGTTGGGCATAACGCATTTGATGCTCTAGTGTATTTTGAATGTATTGCGCAGCTCCAAACCACTACACTTATAAAGCATCAGCCGATGTTCAGAAGGTTGGCATCGTTAAAATAGTGCAACCAGCAATCAACACTGATAAGTTGGGTACTGTCTCCTTTGAAGAAAATATTGTCTGATCGATTCACTTTCATGAATCAGGTCATTTGAAAACATCATTCAATCATTAACAATAAACAAAAACATGAGATTAGTCCAAAACATTTTGTATTTAATTATGACTCTGGTTTCATTCACATGCATTCGGTTCTTCGTTACTGGCACCAGCGTCAATAACTTCCGCGGCAACAAGGCTCGCTATTGGCTGTTTCGGTTGCTGACGATTTTTAGGGATGCACGAGCTGTTGTTACACACCGGCTCGCGAAAGTATAGAACGGTTTTTCGAGCGCCTCGAAACTGATCGTTCGCCCGAAGCCGAAGTTTACCGAGACATTACGATTTTTGTGTATATGATACATATTCTGATTTTGATCTCTGTCAATGTATTCCTTGTACAACTTTTGCGTTATGCGTATCACGCATTGGTTGTGCGAAGTCAGAGCAAATACTGTGCGAATTGAAAGGACACATTGGATGATTAAAGCTTGAACTTTTGCGTGTTGAATTGTTATTTAGGATGCCTTTTTGGGAATTCTCTTCACCATCATCACATCCATCATTCGTATATTTACCACAATAAATCAAATAATAGTCGCAGTGATCCAGTCTCTCACAAAAATTTTCATTAAAAAGTATGTTTCAGTTTAAAACTTGAGGCTTATAAAGACCATTATTTTCCTGAAAGCCTTGAATGATGTCCCTTTTCAGAAATCCATTCATGCCCCAGTTTATTCTCACTCACTTACATCCAAAATAGCGGCAACGTTTGGAAGTATATGGACTCCGCGCCACGATAGAAAAGACATCCAAGCAGAATGACCAAAAACAGGTTCCAGAAGAAAACTAGCTCATGTTGAAAGTCATTGATTATTAAGCCGAGTAGAATAAATTGGGCCCCTCCCAGTTGGTCTCGAAGTACGATGCTGGTCCAACAAGCCAGTTGTCGTGGGTTCGTGTCTCGGCTCGGGAGGCACTGTTAGTGTCAGTAGGATCGTAGCGCTAGCCCCGCAATTGTCCTCTACACTAAACAGTTGGCTGCGAAGTCTGTGTATAAGAAATAGGAGGTCGAGTTCCGAATAGTAATGTTGAATGAAAACAAACTTATATGCGGTTCAAATGAAAAACAGAAACTGATTTTGCCCATTCTACCCATCTTTCTGAACTGTGTTTTAAATTAATTTTTGTTCAGATTTAGAGAATTTTGAGTTACCTCACTTTACATATTTCTGTTAGTTATAAGTTTCAAATTACTAATATTCTCATATTTTTAAGACACAGAAACCTTATGAAAAATATGATTAGGGAATTATATCTTGTTTTTCAGAATAATCTAGTTTGACCTGCAATGATCAAAAGTGGTATGTATTTATAAGATCGCAGGGTGAGGGATGAAGGCTAAATCATTCAGCCGAAACGTAGGACCAGGGACGGATTTGGGATTGCAGGGGATTAGAAACCATATACCTTGTGGGTGCTTTATTTTTCAGTTGTTAAAATTTCAATGAAACAATATGCCATACTAAAATATAAGATAAGAGGAATGTTATAAAAGGATTGTGTTAGTTTTATTGAAATTGAATTTATTTTAAAGTGTCACGAAAGTTTACGAATTTTAAATTTTTCGTATTTAGTCATGATCCATGAGAAGTGAACTTTTGGGGGGGCTCTCAAAATGATGGGACGAAGGCCATGGCCTCCCCGTACGCCTTCTTAAATCCGGATTTGCGTAGGACACTTGACAAACTTCTGTTTCACTATTACAAAAAGATTGCATGCTGAAATACCAGAGAACTAAAATCCGAAGTAGTTCGCAAATAATTCTTTTTTCATGTTTCTAAGTGTACACAAACACTGCACGTTATAGTGTAATTTGAAAATTTTCGTTGTGAAATTGAAAAAAAGATGACATAATTAGTGAACATGTCTATCATACCTTTTTCAAAATGACAATGCTTGTCTACCTTTTGAGCAGTCATTGCTCAAGATGGTAGACCGATATCAACTGTTTGACGATGGGATAACCTGATAGTGGCAGGACTGAGAAAGTTTATTATTTATCAAAGCAGCGTTATGTATGTTATGGGGTGAATAAACTGTTTCTGTTACTTTTTATTTTTTAATTCCTGTACATTGTAAATAAATAAGATATCGTCTGGATTGTTACGCTGAGTTGAAAGTTATACTTTATGCTACCCAATTTTTTGAAAAATTAACTGTATTTGTAGCAGGTTTGGAAGTGTCTACTATTTACTATTTCCTTTATTTAGCAGATAAAGACTGGTTTTGGGCACTGCCATTCTAGAGGAATAAATCTAAAAAACTTTTAGAACAATATTCCGTTTACTTTTTAGCTTTAGACAATGATAGATAACCTCTGGAGAGCTCATATAATACAACTCAACTTTCAAAAGAGTATCCGGTTGCCATGGCGGTCCAGTTTTTCCTTCGGGAGGCCAGTAACTCCTCCAAAAATAAAACCCCACGCGTACTGACAGCCTATATGAGGCGAACCATAAGCTGCCCACACCGCCACCGGCCGCCACGAGACGGACGACGGCGGCGGTAACAAAAGGTGGAGAATGTCATCAGCCGTTTGAAAGTTGAAGTCACCTCGCGTGCAGTCAGCGTTGCGTTGCATTTCCCGCAAGTGAGCGTAGCGCGTATATCCCATCACACCTCCTGGCCGGTTTTATGTTTGAAGGTGCGAGAAAAAAAATATTTCTTAATTCAAGCGACAGACGTAGCAACACCGAAAAGAGAACGGTAGCGAACGGTTTTCCTTCTGAATCATAAATTTAGATTGGATGCACCACGGTGGAAAGTGTTTTTTGTTGCTGCTTTTTTCGGTTCGGCTCTTATGTAGCTTGGAGTGTAAATGGGGTACCATATAGAAAACGGCCGTATGTATCAGCGAACGCGCATGGTGGAATGTTACATTCGCGGTATGGCACGGAACGGCAGTCAAGGCATGTACGACGACGCGCTTGAAGACTAGACGATGAAGGAATCACAGCGCATGCCGGCCGGCACTTCTTCTCTGACTCATCGGCCGGCTCCGCGTGAGGCACTTCATTTGGCGAAGCACGCACCACACCGCGGGAAAGACCGCTGATGCACGTGGCCAACCAAAAAAGGGATGAACCGCCTATGTGATGATTTAGGCAGGTGCACAAGCAATAGAAAGAAGTTCGCTTCTCGTTCCGTTGCTGACCGTTTGAAACATCGCTCGTAGGTACAGTACATACATTTCGTAGTTGTTGATTATAGCGAAAAATGATTGGTATCTTCGCAAAAAGAGATTCCACGACCTCTCAGATACGGCAGCTGCGGCCGAAGTCATTTCTTGTAAAGTTGGTCTGAAATTTCATAGGTTCAAGTGAACTATGCCGATTCGTTTACGAATAGCGAGCAGGCAAACTAATAGATTCTACAGTGCGCAGCAGAATCGGAGAACTGGCGCTGAAAATAGCAAACTGTTGGAACCGGCCTGCGCTGATATCGGTGGAGCGTGACCAAAAGAAGTAGAAGCAACAGAAATCTATGTAAAAGTATAATTACAGCTCAGTTCTCTTTACATGCTTTTTTCGAGTTTTTGTGATTTGTTTATTGCTGGAAGAAGTTTTGTTCACTTTGGTTGTGAATCAGCTTTATTCTGTTTTTTTTTTTTTGCGAAACCACACAGACTTCGAATGGATAAAGATAAACATTTTGTGCACAAACAGCTGAGACGAGAAACTGTCGAACGAAATATTTATACTTTAAATTCTTTATTGACACCATATTTCTCTATAGTTCATGAAATGATTTTTAAAGCATGACTCAGTTATCATGGAGTGATTTTATGTCCGAAAAATGTTAAGATGTCAATCTAAAAACTATTTATCGTACTCTCTAAAACATTGCAAAAATATTCCGTTGCAGTTGTAAATAATGTTCGCATATTTCTTAAAATACCCATCATCGAAGTTTGGACACACTGTTGGCCGACCTGAGCAAACATTTTATTCCACGATCTCGTTTTTCTATGGCATCCTAAGCGCTTTGCAACTATCTCCCAGCTTCTATTTGACGATTGACAGTGACTTCCCAGGACTTTTGTCAGTTTCAATAAAAGAAGGTTTTCAGGTATTTTTTGAACCTGTGGTAAAATCGTTCAAGGAGACATAGACAATTCAGCGGCGAGCTGGCAGCAGAAGAAAAGCGAATACAATCGAACACGTGAAGCCAAAGAAAGTGAGTGATTGCTTCAAGCTCAATCCGAACCTGAGCAATTCCCGCTGAGACCGGCCCTTTATTTACGTGATGGTATTGAAATCGATTCAAGTTATGTTTTTTTAAAGCCTAACTGGCTACACGCACTATCGCCTGCTTCTTTTTCAAAATGAAACAAATGATTTTGAAGTGAAAACGAAAGTTAACAGCGTCACTATCGCCTGACGATTTCCGATTGAATTTCTTTTTATCCCTTTTGTAATGATGGGTGTTACAGCAAGTGAAATTACATTTAACGAAATAACCAAACGGTCGAATCGAACATGTTATGGTAATTTTGAAACAGCTCTTGTTTTAGACAATATACATCTCTCGATTTTGACATATTTTATGTAAAAAGCATGATCTTTCGAATGAAATTACCAAATTTGAGGAGTGGGTGGGCATCTATTCAAAAATCAATTTTTTTGAAAGAAACAGATCTAACATCTGACACTTCGATATTTGCAAAAGAAGGCCCTCTTTTTTTCCTTTCCAATGGTATGTAAGTTAGAGTAACACTATTGAGGAATTCAAGAGCCAGAGCAATTTTGGTGAGTGAAGTTTTGATGAAAATCGAAGAATCCAAAAAAGTGTTGAATTTAAGTTAACGAGGGGTTCCCCAATTTCATCAACTATATGCAGCTTCTTCACTTATTCAACATGGGTTTCCATAGAAACATAACTTGATTTTTTTTCAATGCCATCATGTAAATAGTGGGCTCTTTAGGCTTCGTGGAAAGGGCCGTGGGGCTCACTGGGCTAAGCAAAAGGTGCTGCAAAGTCAAAAATGTTGGGAACAACTGGATTACAGAGTTGGAATCTACAACGTAAAAAATATTGAAAGGGTTGAGTGCAGAGTCACGGTCCAAGTACTTCACAAATTTTGGCAGTGGGATTGCAAGCTGGAATGCTAGCGCAAATCCAGTAAAGAAAAATCGGTCACGTAGATTAGAAATTGCTGCTGAAATACGACCATCCGTTGCACCATCCGCTAGTAAAATGATTAGTTTAAGCCGAAGCAGGCTTTCATACAGACCGTGTTAGGAAAGCAATAATGAATGGCATGCATACATGCAGCTAAGCTCTTAACAGTCGAGAACGGCGTTTCAACAGGGCTTGGAAATTTTAAATAGTACAATAATTTACATATTTGAGTAACAATTTTTTGCATTTGGGCGGATACGCAGCTAATTTTCCATTCAATTGCTGCAATAACGAAGTAAAACCGTTGAAAAGTAACTGAGTGATAAGCGGACTAAAATTGGACATGATTTCGTCCCCCTTTCTGGTTCTAGATATTCGACTATAGACCCTTATTAAAGACTCCAACCTTTCGCAAATACTTCTTAAACCTCCTATCTTTGTTTGAACATATTTCAGCTTTCAAGTCGTCTGCTTATCAAAACGAAAATTTATTTTCTATTTCCGACGTTTCGATTTAATATAAAACTTTTTCAAGAATTAGAAAGAATATCGTTTTTCGTGTTTTGATATCCTAATAATAATACACTTTCTGGATTGTTCGTAGTAGAGTACTGTCGGCATACTGCCTTACTAGGGCTGCGATACCTAGTTTCGCGAAGAGGCTGCTGCCTTAGGTGTGGCTGATGTGAGACAGCATTTCATAATTCAGCCGTCCGCTCGGGATCAGTCACTGTTTCAGAGAGGGAAAGTCACTTCAATACATCAGCATACGACAAAGTTCCCACTGGTTCTCCGATCTTCCCTTGGCTGCTTGTATTACAGTTAGTTGCTGGGCAGTATAATACGGACCACACTGGAGTTTATTTTATGTCAACTAATACGGATTGTACTGCTGGTACCAGGGCTGATAAAAATCATTTTCACTACCAGAATTCTGTGAAAATTACAGCCAAGCTTTTTAATTTTTTTACTTCCATTGAACGCTGCGCCCTTTCAAACATACTAGAATCTCATCCTTGAAACGAGCTGTCACACTCCGATGGAATATTTAACGCGCATCGTTCCCGTCACGGAAGAAAATCTTCTGAAAAGCCAAACAAATGATATTCACCGTTCCTTTGGTAAAATGAAAATGACGTTATCAACGTGGCGCTTGCTATCGTTATCATAATAAAACACTAAATTTTTTTTTGTTGCAGCAATTTTCTTACTCATCACCAGTCGCGTAATGTACAGTACACAAAGCGAGTATACAACGTTACAGTTCTCATAATGAAACTCAGAATGATAAATTTTCAGAAGATTTGAACAAGTGAATATCAAACGAACACGCTTTCACTGCGCCCGACGGATGACTTGAGTTTCATTTTTTACGAATACTGAAAAAAAAAACGGAGGAAGAGAGAATGAAGATTGCATGAAAGCGAAATGGTACAAAAAAGCACTGTCGCAAAAGCGCTGAGATTTTTCAGCGCTGGCAGCCATTTACTAATCCCAAACTGAACTCTACTTTTTTTTTCTTTCATCCCAAAAAATAAGACCCTATTTAAAATAAAAGTGGCCTGAGTAACGCATGATATATTCCTTCAAGGAATTGTAATGGCACGTTATTAGCTGGATGAACAAGGTATGGATAAGACTCCTCCCAGTTTAAATAGTAAGTCTCTCTTAGAATAAACCTGGTCTTAAGGTTAAGGGGTTATATCTACCAAATGCTCAAAAAAGCAAGGCTTTTTTCATTTTTTTTACAGGACATTTGAGATGTAAATTTTGTTGCTATTTTTGCTACAAAATGGCGGCTGTGCAGCGATTGCCGTGAACCGCTTTTTTTAAAAGTTGTTCCGCGGCGAGCAGTAGAAGTCGTGCTCAACTCCACCTATAACCAAAACAAATTTTTTTTCATTATCTACATAAGTGTCGCTAGTGAAGTACACATGACTATATTTTTAGAATTTTTCTTCGCAAAATGGCAACGGTTTGGAAAAAAAGAGTTCTGTTTCGACAAAAAATATCGACTTTGATTGTTTATAACTTTAGTTGTTGTTAATCAATCGCTAAAATCGTGTGTACTTCACTAGATCATCTAATGAAGAAGCTACAGTTAAAATTTCAAGTCAATCGGATGTAAACTTTTTCAGTTCTACTGCTTGCCGATTTTGAAAACATGGTTTTGAGAAATACGCGTTTAAAGTTTCAAAATGCTATAAATCTTTAGAATCGCATTAACAAAGCCCCATAATTTTTTTCACCTTCAGTCAGCTATCCCTGCGCCGTAAAATTGTCCTTCCTGGGTTTTATTTTCCACTTCTTCCTTTTTGTCATCTGATGTATGGCTACGCCTAGCCTCTTTCGCGATGTCGGACATGCGATGCTTAGCGACTTTGACACAGTTGGCGCCCGATCCCACGCAAAACTCAAACTTGTCTCTCATATTTAAGTACTTTTGAATATAAATCACAGTTAAAAAGTATAGAAAAACTCAAACAAGAATGTACACAACGAGAACAGCTGATCGACTAAACAAAGGGAAATTGTGAGTAAACACTTCTGTAGAGACGCTATAACGGTCGAATTTTGATGCAGAGACCTCTATACTTCAAATTTGAAACACGATAACGATTGTAGGTAACTTCTGCTAGTTTACAAAGCCTCGAAATAAAAAGAAAAACGAGCATCGTCAAATTAAACGAAAAATGTGTTTTTGGAATATAAAAGTTGTTCGGTAAAAATTGATTTAAACGAACTTTGAGTTTAGATCAGTACTTGGGCGATGTAGATTTTGATTCTTGGATAGTTTTAGCATGCTTTAGGCCAATAAAAATAAATGGCGGAAATTTTTTTTTGGTAGATATAACCCTTTAAATGAAATCTCCCCAGTCGTTTGCAATCTAGCGATAATGGTAGGATGGAAAAAGGCTCGGTGTAGTAGAGCAGTAAGCAGTTGAAGCGGAAGGGTAAAACCTAATATGAAATTCGGAGTACAGAAAATATTTAGGCAATATCAAAATAGATCAAATGTCTTTGGTCGCAGTGACGTTTGGAGAAAAAAATGTAGATAGGCACTTTCAAGGAGGACTAAAATTTGTTTTTACCCTAATTTTACACTTACTTCTCTGGCTTCTTTTTTCACTGCTATATTTTTCTAATTCCCAACTAAGGGGCCATCCACATTCCACGTGGACAGACTTTTAGCAATTTTGACCCCCCCCCTCCTCCGTGGACAACTGCCCATATAGGGGAACTGCTCCATTATTCATCTTAGCCCATATATTCATCTCAATCTGTTAATCCATGGAAAGGATTCTTCTTAGTTCACTTTAGATTTCTCATAAAGTAGAATCATCAAAAACTCACTTAAAAGCTCTAAATTTGATATTATAGCCGGGCATCTGCACTCGAAAACTCATTTAATTCAATCACCTACCTCAGAAAACAAAATCCGCGCATTGTTCTATACGGCTACAACGGAACTCGTTCAGCAGCCAACCAGAGTTTTTTCCATCACTAGTGGACCACTTTTTATTTTAATCACTAAACAAAAACACTCACTACACTAAGAATACTTCAATCTTTGAAATGTTCACCTCGAATTTCCAAAAAACAAGCTTGAATTAGCAGAATATATGAGATGAAATTCTACAATTCCTAAATTCCAACTGTATGTATTTTCATCTGTTTTCACTGCGTTGAAGAAAATCAAAAGTTGGCAAATCAGTTTCTGTTAATACGAAAAAATCATACTGAAAATGTTGAATTATTCCGACATAATTGACATAAATCTACAGCACTGTAGTGGTTACCTAGGTTACTAATTTTGCACGTAAACAACTGCAGCGGATATCTAGGTAACCTACTACGACGGGCTGCGGCTACGTTCATTCATGATAATGTGATTCATTCATGAGTAACAGTATGATGAATATAGGGGCGTCGTGAGATGAATAATTGGGCCACTGCCCAATTTTGAGATGGATATGGAAGCGTTGTGAAAAATGGTTTGTTTTACAAAATTTAGGATAAATCTAGCTAAGTTTACTAAATATACAATGCTAAATGATTCCATAAGAGCACGTGAGTGTATTTTGTTTATTTGTTCAATGATTTCGTGAAAATGTGGTGTTTAATCCGTGCATTCTTCGTGAATATCGGCTTAATGAGATGAATAATGGAGCAGTTTCCCCAAATTCTAAAAAAAAAGGTATGAACCGTTGACATTACGCATCAGCGGTGTGGCATCAACTTTAAAAACCCTTTTTTAACAAAAAATTACGATAGCTCGGAACTATCAAAAATATTTTTGAATTACGTCCACAATACTTGAGAAGTTTTTAAATTTTTTTGAAATCCGACTTTGACGTTATTAGTTTTTCATGATTTTTCTGTTTTCACACAATGAAGTTTACAGAGTATAAATTGACCCCTCCTTGCACATGAGATTTGAAATACACTCTATAATTGTATCGATTTAAAAATTCTCCGCAGTGTTATTTCAAACTTTTGAATATTTTAAATTAACTAACCAATCTATCCTTAAAAATGTTTTTAATCTTTGATAAACTCATTCATCAGAGACACAATATTGAACATTATAGAATAACGTGGTTCTAAAATTTAAGTTTGTGTTATTTTTGTCACATTTTATAGAGAGGGGTAGTTGAGATAGTAACCCGTTCAAAAAAAAAAAAAAAAAGTAGCAGAAGCTGTTAGTTGTTATGGGAAAATCTGTCAGATTGTGTTTTAAATTTGGTCCCGTTAGGTGTTAAAATAACAGAAATTATAACAGAAATGATTCCACTAGTATTAAACCCATATCAAACTTTGTTACTAAAGTATCAGATTTCTAACGAATTAAGATAGTATATAAAACATTATAATAACAACTATTGCTAGAAATAACAGGATTTAATAGAGACGAAAATTTTGTTAGATTTGTGTCAGAACGACTTTATTTCAGAATTTGTTATTGAAACTTATTCAGATTCACTTTTTTCATATGGAGAAATACAAAATCGTATCAAAATATGTTATTTGTATTTTGTGTTGATAGAATTTTGTATTTTTTTTTAGTTAAAGTCTTCTGAGTGAAAACGTTACTGTGATATTTGCTCAAAATTGAAAATTTGAGGTGCGGGAGGGTGTTAAGTGTTATGTAATTTTAAAAAGGGGAAGCATATTAAACGATACTTATCGTTACATAGGGCGGGCGGTTCTGAAATCAAAAAAGAAATCAAGTATGGCGCGTATATGTCATAAAATATATATTGTAACTAAACATCATGACAAGCACTCAGAAATGGCCAAAAACTATTTCAAAAACAGTTGACATTTAGAATAAAATAACACAAATTTCGGTTTCACAAATTATCCTTCAGACACAATTTCTAAAAATGCTGCTAACTTCAGACATTCCGATATCGAAATTTGGTATCGAAAACATGATAATTTTAACACAAAAAATCCGCAAATAAAGTAACATGGACAACGTTGAGCGTCAAGTCAACCTCCAATATGATTCTGGCTGTATATTATCGCACAGTGTGGAGTAAAACGGGCTAGACGTGCGTTGCCGATCATGATCGTCCCGAGGAATCACGTGAATTGCGATGCTGTCTGTTTGAGTCTGAGCCAGGCCCCCAGCATATGCAACGTAACGCAACGCACGCTCTCTCACTGCATGAGGCGGCTCAGCTGAGTGTCGGGAAGCGGGAGTAACTCCGATGGGTGGTATGTGTGATGATCAGTAGCAACATTGTGCCGGCCGGCAATGCAAATGAACTTCAACGCTGGCCGAGAGTGCGAGAGAGTGCTTGCTCCTGCTTTCTGTTGTCGTACTGTTATTCGTCTAGTATATACACATTTTCATTTCACCACTTCTTGCTGTTCATCTTGGCATTGCTCTATGTTCTAAGCCACGTTCATGGTTGCAGTATGATAAAATTTCATTTGAATTTGAAATTGGAATCAGTTGCTGCTTGCACGTTGCTGTGAACGGTTGCGCCTTGTTGCTCGTAAAGTTTGTTACAACATTTTGTGTGCTACGGGAAAATTGGCTGCTGATTGCATCTATTTTCCATCGGTATATACGTGGTCATCTTTTCACCGTCTTGCTTCACCACTGGTTCGCCTCGTCGTCAGTCGGATAGACGGACCCCCGGGGGAAAGAGAGAAAGCAAAACTAAGCTGCTAAGTAGTCAAGTTGGTCACACGAGTGCCGAGCGCCGAATCGAACGGATTGTTTCTCGAGTTTTCTTCTGTGAAGAAAGTTGTGCTGTCAAAATTTTCTCTACCACGCAGTCGGAGGGAATTCTAGTGCCTAACTGGGAACAGTAGCCAAGAGTTGACATCCTAGTGATTCAAATCGTCAGTCAGTAAAGTGCAGTGCGCGTGTTGACACGAGTCTTCTAAGGAGAGTTTCGATTTGGTTTGAAAAGTTGCCGAATTTTGATCACCACTCAAAATGAGAGAAATCGTTCATCTGCAGGCCGGCCAGTGCGGAAACCAGATTGGTGCTAAGGTAAGCAATTGTTTGTCCTTGCGGATGCGCTCGAATTGGTCATGACCATACCCGTTATCGGCATTAGTAATCCTTATCAGTGTAATCTGTGTGTAAATGTTAGCAGGAGATTCAAATGACTCAATGGGGTGGAATTATTGAAACAAAGTGAATCACAGTACCAGCGATTGCTAATTTCTCTGGAAATCTTGGCTATGACCACATCGTCCGAGATTGTTCGACTGTCGAAACAAAAGAGAGTGAATGTTTTCTTTTTTTCTTGCTGCGATAAGGCCTAATAGAGCGTAACGCATGCCCGCAAAGGTCTGCAGCCAGCTGCAACGCGATTTGTGATAACACTGTACAAGTGGCACGAGAAAATGGAAAAAATCTACTAACTTTGATAACGGGAGCTGTTCGAAAACATGGTAGCGGAAGTGAATGAAAGCACTTTGCTTCTCGCTAGCTGATACGTACACAGATCGTAATATTTATCGATAGTTCATGCGGGATCGGGCGCACAAAGCTCTTACGGTAGCTGATTGCGCTGATTGAACATCGGCCGAGTAGGGTGAATGCCCTGCATTTTGGTCGCAGTGATGGTGATATGATAAACGAAAATGTTTCGCTTGTGATACGTGAGATTTAGGGGGAAATATTTGTTTAATCTAGTTTGGAGTCAAGGAATAATGAACTGACGCTTCATGTTATTTTGTGGTTAAAAGAAAAATTCGGTTCAATCCAAATGGCTCGTTCTTGGTTTTGAAGTATCTATCACATGTTATTGTATCACTAAAATTAATGATTATTTGGACAAGTAAGTTCTCACTGTTTTCCTATTTTGACAAAATAGTTATCCATAAATCGTTCATTGTTTTGCCCACCGCTTGTGTTTGCCTTTTGAGGTCATGAGCATGTGTCATCGAACGGAACAAGTAATAACCGGTCGGCGGAATATTTGTAGGATATGGTGAATGAGGTAGGACTTCCCATTTCAGCGTTTTTTGAAAGTTTTAACGATTTTGGCAGTATGAGGCCGAGCGTTGTCATGTGGTAGAATCATTTGCTCGTGCCTCTTATCGTATTTTGACCATTTTGGCGCAGTACTTTCGTTCATTACATCAGTTGAAGTTGATATCGTTTCGGTTAAGAAACCAATAATATCAAAAATTAGTGTGACCTTAATTTTTGCTGAAAAAATTGTTCTACAATGTTGTAGCACCGTTAATTTGAAGTAATTCTGTAGAAAAAATATTTTTTTTTATCTTTGTAATGATTTAAATTGAATAAAATTTTCTTGCTCTAGCTTTTAATTTCAATTTTCACATCAAATCTGCCTTTGAACCAGTTTTAGGGCTTTTTAAGACAAACAATTTGCAATGATAATATTGGGAATATCTCGATTCGACGTAAAGTTATTGATGTTTTTTATAAAAAATAAGCCTTTTTCATTTGTTTGCTAGTATGTATATGAAATATCTTTTAGTCTTAATTTGACTCTATATATGAAGAATTTTGTTTTGTGTTTGAGTGAATTTAATTTAAAATTATGACAAAAATTATAATAATTTAAAATTTTTTGCATTAAAAATCACAAAGATTTGGTTCTTGGTATTTTTTCTTAAAACGAGAAACAATTACCTTTAATTCGATTTAGAAAGATCTAAAATCGAGCAACTGGTTCGTGAGTAATAAGATTTTGGCTATAATATATTTTAATTTTTTTTTAGTTTTTTATGATCACCCTATTTCAGACCTGGTCTCAAAGTGCTTCATTGTGCTCAAAATTGCAGGGATTGATCATCGTAGAAAATAATCAAACCCGTATATTTTTGCAGGGTCGTTAGGGCAACCAGCCCCGAAATAGGGTGACCATAAAAACGAGTTTTTTTGATATATTTTATTTTCAAAAATTCATAACTTCGAAACCAGTTGCTGAGATTCGGTCTTTTTGAATCAAATTAAAAGTACCTAATTGTTTCTAGTTTTAGAAAGAAAAGAACCAGAGAAATCAAATCTTTGTGCTTTCAAATGCAAAAAAATCATAAAAATTATTATAATTTTTGTAATGTCTTTAAATTGAATTTACTCAAATATTGAATAATACCAAAATTATATGTTTTTAAAAATTTCCCCATATTAAAAGTAAAATATGCCCTTGAAATAGAGACTAAGAGATA
Organism: Wyeomyia smithii; assembly: GCF_029784165.1. Taxonomy (NCBI): domain Eukaryota; kingdom Metazoa; phylum Arthropoda; class Insecta; order Diptera; family Culicidae; genus Wyeomyia; species Wyeomyia smithii. The sequence goes on along the minus strand of NC_073695.1, from coordinate 226,464,631 downwards.
TTTTTCATGTCTGCTTCAAAAAGAATGAAAAGCAAATGAAAAAGGCATGTTTTTTGATAAAAAATATCAATTATTTTGGGTGGAATTGATATATTTACAATGTCGTTCGTGAAAACTGTTTGTCTTAGAAAGCTCTAAAAGCCGTTCAAAGGGGCAGTTTTGATGCAAAAAATGAAATAAAAAAATTAAAGAAAAAAGGTTTTTTTTAAATCTAAACTGGTTATTAGGGTGCCAACCAAAATGGTCATTTTGAGAAACCCTATAAAACATTTCCACTGGCCCGAAAAAACACCCTGTGCGAAATTTCAGCTCAATCTGACTTAATAGCGATTCAATTTTGGCCTTTAAAAATCCAAAAGTTAACCTAAAGGAGTGCATTAGGGTGCCAGCCAAAATGCTCATCTCGAATTTCAAAAAAAAAACTCTATACAAAATGTTCACCTGCTCGAAAAAACACCCTATGAAAAATTTCAGCTCAATCGGACTTAAAATGGGGTGGCGCAAAGCGATTGAAGTTTGGCTTTTTTGAAAACCGAAAAATCACCCAAGGGGGGTGGGGGGGTGGTACGTGAAATTTCGGTTTTCGAAAATTTTTTTTTGATGCCAAATGACTTAGAAACGCATGAAACGTCGAGAATTGGTGTCATCTGAAAAAATTTTTTTTGCAAAAATTTACTCTCTGGGACTGGGTTTTTTCAATTGTGGAAGGCGGAGTTCAAAATGTTTAGAATTTATCTTTTGAAATTGATCACTAGTCTCTCGAAATAGCTTGTATAATGATATACATTATAACTAGCATCGATTACATTATGTTTCATTAGGGTGGTTCATTTATTCGGCATAGGGTGGTTCATAATATTGTGAAAAATGAGTATAAAATAAAAAAAACACTTCGGTTCGTTTGATTGGTGTAACGTCTTCGACAAAGTTGTAGATAATAGTTCCGTCTTTCTAAAAAAATTACACTCAAAAAATCATTCATTCAAAAGTTAGAAGAAAGATTAAAAATTAATTATTCAAAAGGGCTCATTTTTTTTAAAAACTTGATTTTTTTAATAAAACCTACGAAAGATTACCAAAACAATGAAACCAGTTCGATCATATAGAAATCAAGAAAATAAGTTGTCATTTTAAAAAAAAAAAAAATTTTTTTTTGAAAAAAATAAAATATTTCCAATTATTTTTTTTAAGGCATATTTTTTTTGGAAGGACAAAATATTATCTACAACTTTGCCGAAGACACTATGCCATTTCGACTGTAGACATATTTTTAATTTCCAATAGAGCACTCTATGAGGAATCAAGAATATTTCTACAGTCAAAACGGTTTATTTGATTGGCATAGTATATCTGGCAAAGTTGTAAATAATAACTTCGTTCATCCAAAAAAATGTACCCTGTGAAAAAAAAAATTAATTTAAAAAATATAACTTTTTTTTCTGATTTCTCCATAACCGGGTTCGTTGTTCAGGTAAACTTTCGTAGTTTTTATAAAAAAATCAGTTTTTAAATGAGCTGTTTTCGATAAATAATTTATATTTTTCTTTTATTCATTTTAAATTAGTAATTTGTTTTTAGAGTGTATATTTTTTTTTCAAAAACAAAACAATTATCTACAACTTTGCCGAACATGTCACACCGCTCAAACGAACCGTGTTGGCTCTAAAAATTTTTGCAATCATCAATATCTATCCGAAATAGCATTTTCCAATAGCTTTTCAAAAGTTGTGTTTCTATAGATTAAACCAATAGCACAAAATGGCATATTTTACCTATGAAAACGTCTATGTAAAGTTTCAGCCAATGGGCACGTTCACGTTCTGATGATGTAAACTTGACAGAAAATTTATGGTCGAACTGTCAAAACGACGCAAACCCAGAAACAACGAGTCAATTGTGTTGCGTATCTGATTGAGATCCCTATACTCTCATTATCACTGAATAACATCGATACAGTCTTTTGTCCGATTATATAAGCAAGAGCACTGTGTGTTCAATCAAGTGTTGGCAAAGGACATTATTGTGGTAAATAAAACGAATAAATTGTCTGGTACAAGGTACAACATTCGAAAGACGAGTGCAAGTGTCTTAGAGAGTAGATTTTTCAAACAAAGTAATATAACATATTCCATCAGTTTCCACCGTTTCATTTAAAAGTTTAAGACACTTGGAATCGAAAACATTTTTCAAATATTGAAATTCCATGTACCTCCAGTGTGTGATTTTGCATATGACATGAAAGTATTCAACATTTTCCACGGATACAATCTTAATTTTGATTGAGATATTTTTTTTTTGCACAGAGTAGTTTGATACATTTTGTAAATTTGTTTTGTAATATTTTGCCATTTTACTTATAATTTTTCCAATTCAACATTGCCACCCTAACGACAATGATATAACGAATATTATATTTTCAGGAATTTTTTTATTGGTATTCAGTGAAAAGTGATTTTTTTCATTTTATACTCATTTTTACACAATATTATGAACCACTCTATGTCGAATAAATGAACCACCCTAATGAAACATAATGTATTCGATGCTAGTTATAGTGTATATCATTATACAAGCTATTTCGAGAGACTAGTGATCAATTTCAAAAGATAAATTCTAAACATTTTGAACTCCGCCTTCCACAATTGAAAAGTCCCAGAGAGTAAATTTTTGCAAAAAAAAAAACTTTTTTTCAGTTGACACCAATTCTCGACGTTTCATGCGTTTTTAAGTCATTTGGCATCAAAAAAATATTTTGATTTTTCGGTTTTCAAAAAAGCCAAACTTCAATCGCTTTGCGCACCCCATTTCAAGTCCGATTGAGCTGAAATTTTGCATAGGGTGTTTTTTCGAGCAGGTGAACATTTTGTGTAGGTTTTTTTTTTAAATTTTCTGGTCACTTTTTTTCCATACGATGATTGGCGCCCTAGAGTGCATGAAATGTCGGTTTTCAAGAATTTTTTTTTTGCCCCAGATAGCTCAAAAATGCATGAATCTGGCATCATCTGAAGAAATACTTCATGATTTTGATGATTTTTCGACTTTCTCGAGGTCAAATTTCAATCGCTTTGCGTCATCCCGTTTTAAGTTCGATCGAGGGATTTTTTTGGGTAGGTGAACATTTTGCGTAGGGTTTTTTTTAATTTTCTGGTTACTTTTTTCCAGATAAGTGATTGGCACCCTACTGGTTATTTTCAAAGATAGAAAAAAGTTCTTCCGACAAAATTGCTTCGAATTAATATTGCTACAGATCGGACTCGATTATCCGGAGACTCGATTATTCGGGGGCCCGATTATCCGGGGCTCGATTTTCCGGAGAAAATGGCACGATTATCCGGAGTATTTTTTTTCTTCTGTATTTCTATAATGTACTTTTGTCTTCCGGCTCATTGGGAGTTTCGGGGTTGCTCAAAATTGTAACAACCATGCTCCGTTCTGTTTAGGTAGTTCGTTTTTAGCAGTTTTCTCGTCGTTCCTTCAACCAATTCTTACTGAACAGCCTCCAAAAGCGAGGTATTATGGTTTTTAGTTGCCGATGAGGACAACCACTATTGGTCAACCGGTTTCGAATTTATGGCCGGAACATATTTCTGTAATATAATGGCCATGATCAATGAAGTACTTAGAACCACAAGCTGGCCTGTTTTGGTGGTGTTCCGGATACTCCTGGATATTGAGCTAAAACTCATCAAGCGAAATTAATAACGGTTTAAAATCCGCAAAGTAGTCCATTAGTGGTCATATCAAGCGTCTAGGTCGTTATAGGTCACTTAAGAAATAGAGAAAAAATCATGAGTGTTGTCAAAATCGAACAGGGTCTGTATATGTAGTACCTCAATTCTTCTTCCTAATATTCAAGATAATAAAACAAATAAATACCAAATACCTAAATCAAATCAAATCTATTACATTTCCTGAAAAATATTTCCTTTAATATCTCGAAGCAAAAGCTGTCTTTCAAATGGTAGTTTTGATTTATTTTATTTGGTTTTTACAACATACTATAATAGAAAACTCACTGTTCTAAATGAGATACATTAAAAATTAAAAAATTAAAAATGGCTCGATTATCCGGAGGATTCGAGAATCCGTAGCGAAATATTTTTCAAAACTCCGGTTAATCGAGTCCGACCTGTATAACATTGTAGAACATTTTTTTCTATCTTCAAACATTATGAAGGCTTGATTTCAACAAAAATTTGGGTCACCCTAATTTTTGATATTTTTTTTTTATAATTTTCAAATGAACCTTGTTTCAAATAAACCTTGTTATAAACAACATAACATTCACTGAATGTTTGTTTGGCCAAACCAACGTTGTAGAAGCATGACAGAGTAGTCTGTATAATAATCTTTCCTAAGGGGGGGATGTAATGAATTCATTTTTTTATCACCCATCACAAGCGAAAAATCGTCGTCCCTTGGCTTCAAAGCATAACAAACCCTTGTTTTCAAATCATTTCCAAAGCATGCAATCGCTTGGAGATGAGTGCAATACCTCAATCAGCATCTTCGATGGTTTTTGGCCTTCCTTCAGTTTAGCACTGTTTTAACTCTCGATGTGCTTCAGCTGCCGGACTTCCAGCGAATGACGATTAGTTGGCCCAAATCAATCACATAACTAAGGAAATAATCTCGAAAATAAAAGAAATTTCTTCTTCAAAATTTGAAATTCCATGTGAAATATCCTGTGGAATCAAAAAAAAAAAAAATCGAACAACAGGGCTTTAATTCTCTGAATGAGCTGCGCGCGTATTGATTGGTATGTTGAACTTTTTGATGGATCTATTTGTTATGGAAAGCAATTCTCGCCGTAGTTGTTGAACGAACATTATTTCAATAATAAATTTCAAAGAGTTTACAAGAGAGGTCCTGCATTTTTGTTTTGATTTATGAACAAGACCACATCGAATGATTTAAAAATACATAAAAGTTTGCTCGACCATTTTTTATTCGAATGGAACTTTGCATTTGTGTCTGACTGAGCAAAGTGAGTGTCTTTTGCGGGTGGAAAATTTTTAAAAGCTCAAGAGTGATTTTATGATAGGTCGTATGTACTTTTGCCTCCCAGTTGGTCTCGAGGTACAATGCTGGCCTAACAAGCCAGTTGTCGTTTGTTTGAGTCTCGGCTCGGGAGAGACTGTTAGTGTTAGTAGGATCGTAGCGCAGGCCCCGCAATTGTCCTGTACACTTAACAGTTGGCTGCGAAGTCTGTGTATAATAAACAGAAGGTCGAGTTTCGAATCGGAATGTAGCACCAAGGCTTTGCTTTGCTTTGTATGTACTTTTGCATAGGCTTCTTCAAATTATTGGGGCTCACAAACCTTTATTTATACAGAAAAACTGTCCGAGAATGGAGCTGAAGGTAACAGATACTGCCTCGTAAAAATTCTATTCATGAGGAGGAAAAAAATTTTTTTTCTACAAAAGAAAATCTAAATAAACTCTAAATTTTAGTTCAACGAATAATTGCTCACAAATTTATTTTGAAAAGGAATAAACAGTTCAAAAAATATGCTTATATTCACGTTCACGGAGATTAATTTTCATCGGTTGATTTTCTCAAAGAACGATAATAACTTCTAAATTATTCATCCAATCTCTTTGCTGTCCAAGACTAAATTGTATTGTATTGATCGTCAATTTCGATAAATCTATGTTTGTTGCTGGAGAAACACAAATAATCCCCAAAAAAAGCTTATTTTCAAGAGCATCTGAAATTTTCAAAATTTAGTTTTAAAATATCCCAAAAAACAGGAGCATTTATTTATTTTTATTTATTTATTATTTATTAATAACATTCATCTGACATCGGGGTCTACATGAATAGAATTCAAACTAAACAAACGTATTTGTGCGCAACAATCGTTGTCTAAAACTATTTGTACTCAGAGAAAAGTGAAATAAGGTGTACCCATTGTTAAAAAAAGAACACATTACACGTAAAGATTCATTCTGATTATATTCGGTACGTCTAAAATCTAACCTGATGGAATCAAAACTTCTTGGATTACACGGTGGAACATCAACATTAACACCGGTAGAATACGAACTGAATCTAAACTGCCAGTTAGAAGTTTTCGTATGAATAATACTCTTTCCAGTTTACGCCTTCTTTCCATTCCATTCCCAGAAGACGGCAACGATTTTTTCATTGGGATTGCTCCATGGAAGAAACCTAAGTGCATAACGTACAAAACGTGATTGAACTGCTTCAATCCTTGATGTCCAGACATCAGTATACGGACTCCATACCATAGCAGCATACTTCAACACAGGTCAGATACCAGCAAGTAGTAAAGCGCACGAAGACAGTGAGGATCTGCAAATTCTTTGGAGATCCTGATTATAAACCCTAGGTTTCGATTAGCTATTGCTATCACAGCGGAATAGTGCGCCCTAAAGGATCAAGATGCACTCCAAGGTCTTTGATCACAGACACTCTCTCCACCTGTTCGCCTCCAATGTTGTAGTTCCAGCTAATCATATTATTTCTACGAAAGAATGAGATTACAGAACATTTGTTCTTATTGATGATCAGCTCTTTAATTCCACACCATTCAGTGAAAATGTCATCAATTATTTGAAGCTCGATCGATTTAACGGTTAGATAAATTTTCAAATCATCTGCATACAGAAGTCGACACCCTCGCGAAAGTATCAGAAAAGCAGTGGGCCAAGGTTGCTGCCCTGTGGAACACCAGAGAGATTTGTAAAATAGTTAGACTGAGCGACTCCAATTTTCACAGACAATCGGCGATCTATCAAGTATGATTTAACCCAGCTAACGAGACTAGGTGCAGCTCCCATCCACTCAATCTTTGAAAGAAGCAAATTATGATCAACTCGATCGGACGCCGCTTTCAAATCAGTGTATATGGTGTCTATTTGGGCCCCATATTCCATATTTCTTAAGCAAAATGACCTAAATTCCGTGAGGTTAGTAACTGTTGATCTTCCAGCATAAAATCCATGTTGGTCGCACGAGATGTGATTTTTAGCTTCATAATTTTAAGACACTTGAAAAGTGGCATATTTTAGTGGCAATCTGCATATTTTACCAGGAGTGACCGCTAAGTCTGTCCCTTATAACAAAATTGACGGAAAACTATTCTTCTTACGTTTTTCGTTTACAAACGCCCAGAATCTTTTTGGGTTAGCTTTTAAACTTTAAATCTTGAATTTTTCAAAATTCCGGACAATAAAGATTTTTTTTATAAACAATTTAAAAAACAACATTTTTCGCTAATAGTGTATTTGTTCCATTATTCATCTCATTGGGCCGATATTCACGAAGAATGCACGGATTAAACACCAAAATTGCACGAAATCATTGAACAAATAAACAAAATACGCTCACGTGCTCTTATGGAATCGCCCAGCATTGTATATTTAGTAAACTTAGCTAGATTTATCCTGAATTTTGTAAAACATACCATTTTTTACAACGCCTCTATATCCATCCTAAAACTTGAATCACTGCTCAATTATTCATCTCACGACGCCCCTAAATTAATCATACTGTTGATCATGAATGAATCACATTATCATGAATAAACGTTGCCGCAGCCCGTCGTAGTAGGTTACCTAGATATCCGCTGCAAAATTGGTAACCTAGGTAACCACTGCAGTGCTGTCGATTTGTGTCAATTATGTCGAAATAATTCAACATTTTCAGTATGATTTTTTCATATTAAAAGAAACTTATTTGGCAACTTTTGATTTTTTTCAACGCAGTGAAAACAGATGAAAATAAATACAGTTGAAATTTAGGAATTGTGAAAATTCATCTCATATATTTCTGCTAATTCAAGCTTGTTTTAGGTAATTTAAGGTGAACATTTCAAAGATTAAAGTATTCTTAGTGAAGTGAGTGATTTTGTTTAGGGATTATAACAAAAACTGGCTCACTAGTGTTGAAAAAATTTGAATTGGCTGCTGAACGAGTTTCGTTGTAGCCGTGTAGAACAATGCGCGGATTTTGTTTTCTGAGGTGGATTAATGGAATAAATGAGTTATCGAGTCCAAATGCCCGACTATTATATCAAATTTAGAGCTTCAAGTGAGCTTTTGAGGATTCTATTTTATGAGAAATCTAAAGTGTACTGAGAAGAATCCATTCCATGGATTAGTAGATTGGTTTAATTAGAAAATATGCGTTTCTTCCTGTTTTCAATTGTGTGTTCATATTGTTCTAGATGAATATACGGACTGAGATGAATAATGGAACAGTTCCCAATCAATGAGATAACAATTCACAAAATTGTGCATTTTTTTCAAATTTTGTGTCAAAGTTTTATTTAAGTACTCGATTTGAAACTTCCGTGCTGAGCAGGGAAAGACGGGATTTTCCTAGTTTATCGAAGGAAAATTTCTACGGATTGTTTCGAGTGAACTCCTTAGATTATCGCAAGAAAAGGTGAAATTCAGACAAATTTTACAAAAACTCGTAGCTCTAGAAACTGGAACAGATTAAAATTTTGTGTATTCTACACAGTTTCTTGAAATTTTATAATCTACAACTTTGTCGAAAACTGCAAACCTCTAGCATGTAAGTGAAGAAGTTAGCATTGCTACGCCATCTTCGTGGCCAAATTGCAGCCTAATTCATGCATTCAAATTGAAGCCCTAGCTATACCAAGAAACTCTGTAGAAAATCGGAAACCGGTTGCATATCTGGCCAAGTGTGCAATGCAGCATTCGTTTCATACAATTTAGTCTTAGACAGTTTGTCTGTACAACTAAAGGTTTTTGAGCTAAATGCTTTATATAAAGCCAGCATGAGAAAATCACTTTTGGGTTTTAAAAATTTGTCTACCCTTTGAAAATACTTATAAATATTTGACAATGAGTCATTGGTTTGGTTTTTCTACGAAAAAAAAAGATTTTTTTAGAGATTTTAAATGCATTTTCATATAGTTAGGGTAGAATTAGTTTTGACAAAAGCATTCAATTTTGATTATTTTGATAGCGTTTGAGAGATATTCTTAATAGTGTCACCTATATTTTTGTTCAAATTGTTCACAGAATCTGAAATCAAACTGGCTTTGTTATTTTTAGATTGTTCTGCGAAATTTCAAAACCTTAGAGCAGATAGATTTTCTTATACTGATCTAAGGAATCAGGTCAGCCATCTCTGATAAAAAAAAAGAAAAATTGGCAATAATTATAACATCCGAATCATTGAGCGTTCAATAAATTCCTTTCCAGCAAAGAAGACTAAAACTAAACTAAATGATGTTTCAAAGTTCATCTTTCCCATCAAATATCGAAGGTTGGAAAGTTTTGAAACCTTTAGATCTTTATTTGTTTTTCGCTCGTTGGAAACAATATGACTTTTTCCAGGTTTTTTTTTGCACTGCCAAAGCATTCACTGACTAATAATGCAACAACGTATAAATTAGAGGTCATAATTCTGCTGTTATGGCTATGATAGCTTTATAATTTTCAATTCTGTCGCAATTTGTTCGGCATGTCAAATTCACAAAACCTTTCATTGCAGGAAGTCGGCAAATGAAAAATTTTATGAGTATGACTTGGTCTGACAAAGTTCGTTTGGAAAGAAATTACTTCAGCTGCTTGGTTTTTATTCCGCGCTATTATCGCTAGGTGCCAAGCCCTAATTCTCGTTCGGACGAACGTAAAACCGACACACCCTGTTGAGTTGGGAATGTTAGGACTAGCGTGCCCATTTGATGTCATCCGAAGGCAAATTGTATAGCTTCGAAAACTGTTGATGAATGTGTTTCTGTTTTGCGAAGAGAACGTCACTTGGCCTGGACCACACAATGAATCCCTCGGAGCAATCATGTGTTCCCATTTCGCTTTGTATGCAACTCTGCATTTTCCGATTGGAGATATAAAGTGACCATGAGAAGAAAAAATTCTACTTTTCTTGAGTGGGGCGCTGGTATATGACATACCAGCGAAGAATGCAAATCGGAGATAAACATGCTGACCGTAGGAACCCGGATGTCTCTAGTGGTGGAGAAAGATGCACTAAAGCGGAGCGACTATCAAGTGCATTCGTGTTGTAGTTTTTTCATAAGATTGATAAAAAAGAGTGCCACAAAAGCAGGTCATACACGAGGAAGCTGTTCTTCTTATCTTAGCTGGAAAGTGTAGAGCTGCTCTTCTAAAGAACAATAAATTGCTGGAGTGTTGATGCACCTAGGCTGTGGCATACAATGGGCCATTAGCAGCGGATTCATGTGGTCGTTTCATTGCTGAAAATTGCTCCATTATTGTGGACCGACTGGCAGAAAGACACTAACAAGTCAACTCTGAGCCTCTGTAGTCGCATGTATGGTGCACATATGGCCATTTTTTGCACGGTTGGGCAAAACCGAGTGATATAGGTTATTAGCTGACAAACACCGTGATTGCACGATGCCGACCCGAGTGGAAAGGCAATTGGGTTATTATTGTCCTCCAAAAAAGAACGCTATTTGCTAATCAAATTATTATATCACGTGTGGAGGCGCTGTCGTGTTGATTAGGTTGTGCAGCGTTGAGCACAAAACCGTTCCGTTTCGTTCCGAAGCAAAATATTACTTTTCAGAGCAAATGTAATTGAGAGATATGAGCAAATGTAATTGAGAGCAATGAGAAAGCTAACTTATTTTGTGAGTAGTTCTAGTACATTTCGAATTAAATCCAAACCTGTATAAGCAAATCAAACAAAATGTGTACTGATTGTCTTCAGTTTTTTTTTCGTTTTTATCGCATGCCGTGCTATTCATATCATAGTTAAATCTCTCTGTTGATTTGATTCAAGCGTTTCCCCTACCCCTGTGAGGTTCGACATAGGAGAACCGCTTCCCGGCGTTGTTGCCTGCTCCGCGTACACGATACTCCTTTGGTACAATTTCCGTGCCGAAACTTGCTAAAGAACAATAATCCATGCCCGATTTGTCTCGAGACGGCAGACCAACAAACCGCGCTAGATTTAATTTCAGGCTTCATAAAATATCCGCTATTCGCCAGCAGCAACGAGCGGGCAGCTCTAGCAGCAGCTGACTGATCATGATCTACCGGCTCATTACTGCGTTGCCGACCACCAAGTTTAATGACTTTTCCAACCGACAGCAGATGCGTCCGACCATGCTGTTTCCAGGAAGAAGCTCAAATTGGTTTCTGGCTCGTTCAGCTCCACGGAGAGCTCGCCGAACAGTTGTGTGGCTAGGTTCGTGATTCGTTCTACTAGGAATTAAACACCCAGCGAAATTTGTCACAGCAATGAAGCTCTTAATCTTCATCAAATGGGCAGATTATTTCTCATAATAACGAACTATCACCACACATCAAAGATGACCGACCGCTCGTTCGACCGGATTCGAGCACTTTCTTCCTGCCCTAAGTCGTGACCTGTCAATGGACGGTTCGATCGATCATCCAAGAGGGATTACTTTCATCCTTCATCGGCACTCACAAGACAGATGTTCAAACCATGCACAGGTTTGCAATTTAAATTCGCCGTAGTTTTATTTCACGATTCCGTGTCTTCCTAATAAAGAAACCTTCGCCATTGAAGCTCGCAATAGCTGCCGTCCGGTATGAAGCGCGCTCGGGTTGCAGAGTTCATCACCTCTGCAACCGCCGACGAGCATCTTGGCCGGTAGCCAAGCCAGGGAATGCCTGCTCAGGTGCAGATTGTGCGGACGTGAAAAGAAGCAATTGAGATTTGCAATAGTTTTTTTTTGCAGCTGTGGTATGGTGTGCTGGTTTTTTTGCGCGAAAGTGAAATAGTTAGGTACATACAATTTTAGGGGCCGGGGAGTGAAAGTGTGAAAAGTATTGAACCGAATGGAAAGCCCTAAAACCTTGGCTTCCGCACTAGTTAAAATGTTTGATGAAAATAAAAATTTGTATTTTTGCAGAGCTGTACTTAACGGGCTGTAATTGTAGCCTTTCTAACTACAAACCGACTGGTGCAGAATGATTTATGTGTAAATTGATATTGGGTGCGTACTATTTACCTATGAAATGTGGTCATCAGAAATACCGATTGCTAAGCGCACATTTTACATCGCCCACAGAGAGCGATGAGGCCATCGAAAAAAAAAATCAAGATTGATCGGATGCTTTCAATAATTGTAGCGAAATCAATACATGGTTGATTTATATCTTGGTTTATTTTGTTAGTCACCTTGACAAGAATTAATTCGTGCAAGCAGAGCAGATACGTATACATTTTTACCAAGATAACTAGGAGAAGTTATTGCTTTCACATGTGGTGTTTTCATTTCGATATAGAAACATTTAATAACATTTTTCATTAGCTAATAATCATCACTCTGTTAAATGGTTTGTAAATTCCATATTTTATTTATACCAGCACCGTTGATTACAAAAAAGTATTGTTGAGTACAAGAATTTTGAATTTCAAAGATTGTTTTTATTTTCAGAGACTAAGTTGAATTATTCTATGTAACACTTGATCTTTAACCCATTATGGGCCAGACTTTATTCAGATTTTTCTCCAACGCAATTTTAACTGTACAGGCTGGTATTGCTCTTATCAAGAAAAAAGTGAAGAAAATTCTTCCCGACTTTCCACAACCGAGTTTTTCACTGTTCGTTTTATCAAACTGTGGCTCAATGTGGGATAAAAAATCTATGTGGAGAACCTCGGAGAATACAATTTTATTGAAATTTATTATTTATGTGGTACAAAAACATTTGGAATGTTTATGAACATTACATTTTGTTCAGATGAAGAGTGATTTTGGATGGATGAATAGTGTGTTCGAGCTTCGTTTAGCGGTAGGGCTCAACAGTGTCGTATTCTCGAAAGAAGTATTTATGTCATATTTCAATTCAATCGTGCCTCAACGCGGCTAAAGTTGATTTCCATGGCACCCTAGTGAACCCGTACTGGGCTACTGTTCGGTGTAATGTCCACGGTCCATACAAAATTTTTAGAATTTATATGAGCAGTTGTTCACGGAGGGGAATCGTTAAAAATCTGTCCACGTGGCTCCTTATCTCTGTCACCATCACTACTGCTTCTGGCACCCGAAGATATTAACTCGTAAATTAAGTATTTATTTAGTCCTCAAAAGGACTACTTCAATTTAATATCATATATGAAGCTGATTGCAACTCTGCGCTGATGCGTCCGCTACCGTACAAAGGCAGTTTTTTGCTAGAGGAAGTGCTGCTGCACCACCTAGCTCTGCCAGTGGCAGAGCCACTATCGCTGCCCCTACCCGCTACCAATGTTGCTGCTATTCGCTACCACTGCTGCTACTGCTAAGTAAGAACTGTCGTAGTCGTTGTCCAGAACTAATATGATTAGTTTAGGCAGAACACGCTCTTTCATAGGCAAAGTAGTACATTTTACTACATTTTACGATTTACTAGGTATATAATTCTGTCGACCGTGCTTGGGAAAGTAAGCATTAAGCGACCAATCAGAGGTCGAATGTTGCGTTTTCACACGGTTCGACAATTTTCAATAGTACAAAGATCGAACAATCATATTGCAATTTTCTGCATTTGAGCGGATTCTTAGAAAATTTCCAATTCGATTGCTGCAAGAACGAAGGAAATTTATTGAAAACTAACCGATTTATTAGCATTTGAAATTGGACATATCTTTAAAAACGGAAAAAGATTTTATGATTTTCATTTTACATCCTCATGTAGCCAAACTGAGAGACGTAGTTCTACGTCAAAATTGAACCGTACGTTGAATAACAGGGGAGCTCGAAGTCTTAAGGTTACAGAGTCTGTTTTGACAAGCGAATGGCCATGGGTTTGAATCTTGGTATGATCAGCGTGGGTTCATTCTCAGTTCCAAAAAAATGTCAAACCCGACGAACAGTTGAATGAACACACCTCTTCAGGGAATTATAATTGCCGATAACTAGCAGGAGTAACTGCCGATGCTCGGTAAAGAAGAAAAGTAGAGTTAAGCATACAGGGAAGGGTTATAAGAGCATAAAAACCCGTCACTTACACCACGGTGACAAAGTACCTTTCTCTCCGTAACAGTTGTTGGAGATGGAAAGACGCTTTGTCCTTCCTTCCCTAACCCTTTGTTTTGGAGATAGATTTTTTCAATCTTCAATGTCCACCATGACCAGCGTTTGTGTGGAAAAGAAAAAATAGTTAATGCAATGCTTTATGCTTTAAAATCGGTCGAACGGCTCAAAAGTGAAAGATTTTCGAAAATACTAAAGTTTGAAAACATACGATTTCTTAGGCTAATCTATTTCAGAAAGTGTTACCCCAAGTGCCGATTTCAAAATATAGGTCCAGCAAGTTAGATCAGAGCAAAAAAATCGGATAGGACTTTTCCGCATGGAGCGTTTGTTATAAGATATAATAAAGAGCAAAAACTAAATAAATAAGTTCCTGAAAGTATGGTTAGTATATAAAATAAAAGAGCTTTGTTTGAACTCATCTGAAAAACTATGTAACCCTATATTTGATTAACGAGTGACAACTAAAAATTTGGATTTTTTTGAGACTCAGAGAGAAATGAGTGAATGTATATGTAAGCTCTTCCTCTCCTCTTTATGCCAGTATTTTTTATTTTGTTCAAGCACGGCCATTTCTGTTCAAAATGGCGTCGGAACAAGGAGCATTCCGCAAGCGCATGTATAGTTTGCTATAAACTGCACACCTGTTTTGGCGGTACACTTCTTGTGTTATAATAAACATCAATAAAATGTTTTTAATTATGACTGTCAACAATTTTTGATGATTAGGAAAATTCCTTGTCAGATGTTTGCAAATTGTTAGAGGAACTGGATTTTATTGATTTATTAATTTCCTCAAGGTAATGTGGGCTTACCTTATTTATAAACATTATTTTAGTTTTAAGTTTGTTTTTTTTTTCGATATTGTTCTACCAATGGTTTCGCCATATAGGTTGTGCTAGCCCAGCAGGCGATTATTGATGTCACTTTTTGCATATGTTTTTCTGCATTGTTTTTAATTTCAGAAAATAGATTTCTCATTCGGAGGTTGTATAAATATTGACATGTTATAGTATGCAAGTGACGGGTTTTGCGCCAACTCGACCTGATGTTAGCAGCATCGTCATAGAATCCAATGAACTTTGTGACTCAGTGGGTTTTACTCTATTTAAACTTAATTTTTCAAAAGTTTTTCAAAAATTTATCTAGATAAACATTTGAAAAACGCTATGTTTTTGAACAAATCGATATATTTGAATGAGATCGATATATTTGAATGAGATGAAATATGAGATGGAGAAATATTATGAAGGGATGGCTTTTAGGAAAATTCCTGAAATTTTATGAAAAAATAACAAAAAAAAAACAAATTTGAGATCCTGCACTGAAATACTACAAGGTATACAGCCCTAGGGTTGTATGGAATGGTGACGTGGGACTAAACTCTGTAATTAGAAGGATTTTTAGTTACAAATGGTACCAAATCTGCAGACAGCAACAGTTCGTTCGTTCTGTGATTTAGTATTTATATGCAGACTCCCCATAAATTACACACAATACTCGAAAATACTTCGATTACACTTAACGATATTGTGTAGTGTTTTTTTTGTGCGAACATTTCTTTAACAAGGCACAAGCGTTTCGTTTTTATTGAAGAAGCACCAAGAATTTTGTCGCAATGCGTCTGAATCAGAATTAACTCTATTTCCTCATAAACCAGATCCAACAATATTTACGTTATCATAATACATGATTTTGTCTTATTAAACTCTGATCAAATTAAATTTATTATATAAATCTCATTATGAAAATAATTTCGAAGCCGTTACATAGGTTCACTCATAGAGAAATATAAGAAGATAAGTTGAACAGAATTATCAACAAGTTCCAGCGAAAAATCATAGCAATCAACAATTACTAGGCAGTTAAAGTTCGAAATGATTAATTTCTGTTTTTTGTTTTACAAGTTTTTTTCATTTGCCAACAATTGCATTCACTGTATAACGAAGACAGGTAATATACGTAAGAATATTA
Organism: Wyeomyia smithii; assembly: GCF_029784165.1. Classification (NCBI taxonomy): domain Eukaryota; kingdom Metazoa; phylum Arthropoda; class Insecta; order Diptera; family Culicidae; genus Wyeomyia; species Wyeomyia smithii. The sequence continues at coordinate 226,448,672 of NC_073695.1, read as the reverse complement.
TTTGTTAAGTTGAAAACAAAAATAGATCATCTAACAATGTTGAAATGTGACAAAAGATTCTGAATAGATCCTAGTGAATCGACAAAATATTCAGAAGCATTCGCTGGCTTTTAAGCTCATATAAATTTGTATTTTCAGAAATCTACTCTTTTGATCACGATCATTTAGTGAATATTGAAGATAAAATGCAAAAAAAAAATCTTATGACCGTTGCAAACATGCTCAATTATTGTTGAGTAGTTTATGTTTTTTTAAGGTTCCTTTGATTTCACGGAAATAGAAGTCGTGTACCACTACAATGATAGAAGACGAGAGACCAGCGGCGCTCTGCTCCACATAATATGTATATTATACTGTACGGTATTGTTCCTTTTACCAGCATGTTTTCTTTCAAGACATCAATTTTTATTATGCTTTGACAGCAGGTTTAGAAATTGTTCAAGTAAAAGGCTTGTTTCAAAATTTTCCGAAAGATCTTTACCTTCGAGACTTCAAATTAGTCTAAGCTCATGGAAGCAAACTTAACCTGTTGGGACGGGGGAACTCTGTCCATTTTTTTTTATATTGATACAGATAATATCACAGGGAATGGTTGGTGTCCATTCACATCGTCTGTGCAAGGAATGCTCGCGTGTGATTGGTCAATTGTTCGCGTGAATTTCCTTGTAACTTTTTATCAATTTTATGTATTATAAAATTGTTACACATTTTATCTATATAACAATATATTGGTTATTGTTATCCATCATGTGGTTAGGCTGTAATTATCGTTTGAAATCTGACGTAACATTTGCCAGTTGTGATTCCTATTCTACAGAATGCATCCCAGTCAGGCTTGTAAACGGTCACCATTTTCATTTGATCTCGCTTCCTTAGCGTGCGTCACAATCGGCTTTTGCTCGTAAATGTAAAACAACCAAACCATCGCCGCTCAGCTCACAGAAAGAAAAAGATAGTCAAACGACACTCGCGTACCAAAGAGATGCATACTGTCAATCGTTTAGCGATGTTATTTCGGCCTGTTTCTGTCTACTTCGTTAATTTATGTTGAGAAATATTATTACAAGATCAATGGTATAAATAATTTCCAGAATACACGCACTCAACGTGCGTAATTCTCATTTCTAGAAAAAATGTCAAATCACGTTTGAGGAAAATAACGTCGTGATGGCGATGCTCATTTGACATGTTTGTTTAAGAGTGTATTCAGACAGCGAGCCTTGGTAGCGTCAGAGGAAGAAAAAGACGATTATCGCAGTGAAAAGTGGTTCTACCGTGACCATTTCGAAGCCTGATCCCAGTATAGTAAACAAAGACGTAGTCCCACGTCGAAAAATCATTAAAAAAAAACAAAGAAAAAATTGAAAAGAAAAAAAACAGATTTGAGATACTGCACTGGAAAAAAATATTTAAAACAAAAACAAAAGATTGAAAAAAATCATTTCAGTTTATCATATTAGGTTTTCAGATAGACAATTCAGATAACTATAACACTTCATGTTTTGCCCCCGAATTTTTTTCAAAGTGCCTATTTTGGTTTGTTCTGACGAGTTATAGGGAATTAAATTTTCTAACCAAAAGCCTAATATGGAAAAAAACTTAAATGCTCGTTTTTTTTAAATCACGTTTTGTTAAAAAAAAAAAAAACATTGAGCAGAATCTGATTTTTTTGTTTGCTGTTCAAAATCCGATATGCCAATCGCAGCCTTTGTGCTGCTTTGCCAGTGGGTGATAAAGGCTTTCTTACGACACACACAGAAAAGAACCGCGATGCTGCTGAGACATGTGACTAACCAGGCAAATGATTTTTTTGAGCCGAAAGCAAATTCGGAAAGCCAGCTGATACTGGCGCATCCCGCTGCTGCTGCAATTGATGTTGGACCGTCCGTCCGGCTCACCTTTCGCCTAAATAATGTAACTTATTTTACCAAAAACACTCTTTTACAGCCGAAGGGTGATATGAAATACGCTCCGCCTTTTTGTTCAGTTTCACCACGTTCTTTAATTTTCTTCCACTCATACCGTTTCGCGCCTGGGAACGTTAAGCGATTTCTTTTGCTCGCTGTTGTATGTTGCACCATGTTGCAATTGAGCGGTTAGCGGTGCCCACCACTGCAGACTATACTTGGTTTCAGCTGTTGATTCATCATTAGTTGGGGGGCAAGGGTAACAATCGTAATAAGGATCATGAATAATAAATGTCGCTAGTCGGTCAGCTGTCGGGCTGACTGAGCGTAATTTTCACGCTCAGGAAACGATAATGATTAACGCTTAGCACGTCTGACTGGCGCCCGGCTTCCAACTCTACTCGTCACCCAGTTGCTGCGAATAGCATCTATGTGTAACCGTTAAGTTCAACACGTATCACGCCGCAATAGATAGTTACTAGCTAGTAGCTCTGTCTGAATAGCGATTCTTAATTTCATGCATCAGTTGTATCCTCTCGCGAGGATTCCTACCAAGAGACACTGTTCTAATGATTTTTTCTCTACTTTTCTGCTCTATAGGTACGTACGAGTGCGACGCATTTAGTTTAGCAACATTTTAGGAGGAAAACTATTTTCGGTCCAACAGCGACACAGATCAAGCTATGCTCAGTGTCTTCGTTTTGGTTGACCAACTTTAAGTGAGTAATTAATTAAGCAGTCTAATTCAATTCGAAGTGAATTCGTCTATGGCTTAAATAATTGTTCTTATCATACCGACGGTCATAACCGTTCCAAAGTTCCTCGACCGTCTGATTGGACTTATTGAGCAATTCGTGCAGTTCGAAACAATTAAGTTCACTTTAATCTTGCTCAAAGGCAACAGGAATGGACAAGATGAGGGGTATGAGTCAGCGGCCGATGAACGTTTGCGTGGCTCCAGTTTATTTTCACTGCCTTCTGGTAAAGTAATCATTTGAATGGTCCAATCTTTCGCACTTTCTGGTGTCAGCGTACAGGGTTTATCACTCTTCAGGAATATTAAAAAAGGAGAAACACTCATTGGAATTGTCGCTGGTCGCAGCAGAGTGTGTGTGGTGATGTCTATAATTAGCATTGCAAACTGCAACGTACGAGTTTTCTGAGTAGAGCGAGTTGCATCGGGATCAGACTGAATCGAGATGCGTTTCGGCTGATAAGTTGTCAGTTCGTTTGAAATGAAAGTTCTGGCACTAACGGGAAGAAACTCACCGACGACACGGTGCGAAGGAAAAACATTGACAGAAAACGTGAAAATTGACATGGCACGCATTTGCTAGACAGTGAGTGCTGCTGCAGTTCGGAGGTATTTTTAGATCCTTTGGGATTGCTGCTACGAGTTCTTGAAACTTTCCTAGAACGTTGACAAAGTGCCGTGTGCACACGCGGTTTGCCGTTCTTATGTTTTGAAAAATTCGTTGAACAACTCGTTCCTGGAAATGTTGAAAAGGTAGCGCCGAAAAGCTGTTTTTTTGAGTTATAGCAGCCAAACAAATTGAATCCGCTAACCTACTCCTCATAACAGCATTATGTGTCACGATCGATTCAGAAAGTTAAGTCAATCGGTGACCTATTCTGTCACCTTCGACCGTTCTCTAAACGGACAAGGCAAGCAAGTTACTACCCGCGTCTTTTCGTAGCATTCCTCTGCAGAATTACGTATGCCGTAGAAAATCGCCGCCACCGCGAAGGAAGTGGCATTTCCTTCGAAATGTTCTTTTTTGTTCTAAGTTCGTGTCTTCTGTTGCTGGCGCATCGCACCCATGGTGAGACAATCATCGTCAATTAGAGTGTCGTTCTTCAGAATCAATAACGCGGGACCGCCAAAGTTTACCGCTTGCGTGCAACTATTCTTCCCTCGTGGCCCCTCCGCGGGGACCGCGGCTACCGTAAGAATTGGTAATAATTCCGAGTTCTGACTATATTTCTATTCACATCATTCGAAATAATAAATCATTTCCTATCAGGTCACAGCTTATACACAGTTTAATAGTAGCTGACAACACGTAACATAGACACACAATGCCAGTAGTTTCATCTGTTATGAGACCTTTGGGAATTCACCAAACTTGTCGCTGTCGGTTCGAACGACAAAAACAAGCGAAAAGGTCAATGAATGAAGAAAAGGCGTTGAAAAAAAAATTGCCATTAAACGAATGTTTACCAGTTGATCTTGAGTTGGCATTAGTTTGGTTATTATATTACTCATTTTCTCGAACACATGCACATGCGGGCAGCTACTTTCCAGCGTGATAAGCTATGATTAAAATAAGGGTCGTATCTGAAATATGGGGAGCACCAGTCTGATAATCATATAGCGTTCTCGTTGAGTGGCTCTCTTGAAACTCGCAGCTGGAAAGAGCTGGGGAAACTGAATCATATGTTTTATCTGGTGGATGAAATCATTGCTGAGACTTGTAATCGGTGTACGGAAAGTTGCTACACGCACTAATCCCAATTGATATACCGACTAATCGCTTAATTACAGGCTTTCTCTGGTTCAATTTGTATAATGCAACCTCCTGGACAGTTCTTCTATTATGAACATTGCAGATGTTTTTTAAAAATATTTTCCTCAGTGGATTTTGCCATTTTTCTTGGCAATCATTGCGCGCCATGTCCTGCACTTTGTTTAGTTTTGTAATATCAGAGAGGAATTGTATTAAACTCACGTGAATTACTATGCACGAATGTTGAATGAAAGATATTAAGAATGAAAAAGAATATTTGAAATATTTTTTGTAAGTAACTTAATCTCCAATCAACTAAAAGTTGAACGTTAATAATAATATTTTTGGGAATGCAAACTAGTTCATAGTCGATGCAAAGCAATAATATTCAATTTTTTTAAGTCATGAAAAGTTACCGAACTGAGATTGTTAAAAATAAATGTAAAATGATAATTATAGCACCAACAGTCAGAATTTTATGAAAAGGTTAACAAGACGTTAGCAATCAAAGCTTGGTGAATATGATGAGAGTTGTCTAATATTGAAGGGCTTTGTAAGGGCTTTGAAGAAAGTGTTAAACTTTCGAGTTTATGTAAACGGTCAGAAACTTGTCAAATTGAGGGAAGTTTAAATCTATTTTTAAGTGCATAGCACCATTTTTATTGCATCAAAGTGGTATTTTTCTAAAAGTACAGTTTATGGACAACAAAAAATACGTTCGATTTTGAGATATGCCAATTTTTACTGGAGTAATGGCCGTTTCCCCGAAACGCTTTTTTTGCAGAGGCTTGCGGTTTTTTTAGGGGGGGGGGGATTTGTTAGTAGCTTAAGTATTTATGTAAATATTAGTAAGTAATGAGTATGTGTGTCCAATCACAAATGGTGACTTCTTAACACTGTTGGAAATTTGCAATTTCAATTGTTAGGATTTGTTTGCTTTCGCAATTAGGACTTATCGTTCGTAGGGATTTAAACCTACTTGTCAAAAAAGGGGAAGTAAACTTACAACTGACTTAATTGCTTATCGTAGCAATTGATGATTGCGACGATTTTTGTCGATAATTGTTAATAATTTTATTTGACATAGCTTCTAATGGTTCAACACCAGTAAGTCTACGTAATTCGAGTGTACCAAACCAAGGAGGACGCTTCAAAATCATTTTCAGAATTTTATTCTGAATCCTTTGGAGCGTTTTCTTCCTTGTTGAATAGCAACTTGACCAGATCAGTACAGCATAAAGCAGAGGCTTGCGGTGATCCTGATAAAGACTCAGCGGATCAACTTAAATAAAAAAAACTCACATTATTTCATTAGTTTACAAGTGTGCCGTGCCCTTGAACGATCGCTTTTATGAGTATTTTGTTTTCGGTGCAAACGGGAAGGTTTTTCCCAAAAAATGCACGTTTTGAGCGCTAAAAATTGCTTTTTTTTGCGGTAAAATGTAACTGTATGTTTCGATCGTTCAAGGCGAATTTAATAACGAAAATTAAAAAAAAAAAATGAAGGAAATCAGTTCTGTAGTTTTCCCGCAATCAGGATCACGGCAAAGTCATTTTTCGAAATTTTTTTTCCGAGATAATCGCGTGTAAAGTTTCAAGTTAAGCTTATGCGGCCGTGGCGAGGCGCACTACAAATCGCTCTAACTTTCTCCCCATTGCTCAGATCTTTATGAAAATTTGTAAAAATGTCCAGAAGATGTTGTATTTGAAGATAATGCAATAAATTTTTTTTTCGGTTTATTGAAAACAAAAAAGGTATATAACCCCTTAATGTAGGGAAAGTATGTCGTATATTGTTACGCTGTATGCGTTGTTGATGTTTTTCTGCTTCGCAGTGTAAAAACAAAATAAGGGAAATTTATAATTATTTATTAACTTTTGAGTCGCTTAATCGATTTTAAATTTTTATCATCAAATTGAATGGAATGGAAAACTATTAAAATGTACTATAAATTAAAGTGATCATGCAAAAGTTATGATACAAAGCATTTCTTCTGCATTTCAGGGAATTTCATATAAAATATCAGATTTTCATGAAGGTATATTTTTTTTATTTTTGAGATGAATGTTTTCAATTTCTAACATCTATCATAATCATTGAGAAAAGCTATGAGAGCACTGCGCGCCAACTCGACTAAGGAACTGGCACCAGGGTGAAAAAAAAAGAATCAAATGGAACTTTGTGGGTGTGTAGGCCTTACTACCATAAGCAACTTTGCTTTTTCTATTTTTTTGCAAACTTTTCTGGATTTACATTTGATGAGGTCAGAAGTTTTTTAACCTCTTTTTCATAAATCGATAGTTCTAAATTATGACGAGAGATAGAGAAAAGTTGTCAGGAGATGACTCTCAGGAAATTGTCTGAACTTTCATTGAATAATATTGTAAAAATTAAATTCAAGATCCTACACCGGAAATTTTTTTTTTCAAAAACAAGTGATTTTAAAACAAGCGGCCATATCAAAAACTTTCTCAAAACAAGTTTTTTAGATAGACAATTTAGTTGCACAAAATTCTTCTGAATAAATCAAAGCGGACACTTTCATGAAAAATAGTGTTTCTAACAAAAACTTTCTCGAGTCAGCTTTTTTACTTTTTTTTGCTTCTCCCATCTCATGAACGGCATGGTAATGACAAGAGTTAGACAGTAGTTTTCAAGAGATGACTTCTAGGAAATCGTCTGAACTTCCATTGAAATAATAGTTGGGGAATGTGAATTTGAGATCCTAAAAAAAATATTTTAAAAACAAATGAAAAAAATTTCAAAAAAAACCCAAATTTAAAAAATTGTCATCACAGATTTCCATTAAATTAAGTTTTCTAGATAGAAAACTTAGAAATCTAAAACTCTTTTAAATGAATCAAAATGAGCACTATTGTGGAAAACAAGTTTGTCTAGCAAAAGCTGTTTCCATGGCTATGAAACATTTTGAACATGAACAGTATTGGCCACAAACAAGGTTGTTGGAAAAACCTTTTTCTCTCAAAAGTGTCCATTTTCAATTGTTTTGAGAAGTGTTTTGCAACTAAATCTTTTATAATAACTTATTCAAAATTACTTTGTTTTTAAAATAAATTCTTTTCAGTGTGAATTCTCAAATTCAGCTTTCAAATATTTTTAACATTTTTAAATGACAGTTCATACGATTCTCTAAAAGTCATCTATTGACAATTTTTCTCTATCTTTTGTCATAATTCAGATGCATAATTTTTCTTTTGAAAAGATCATTCAACTGGTACTGGCAATCTTGAAAAAGTGGATGACAGTTTTACAGTTGATTCCTCTGAAACTCTAAGGGTAATGATGAGAACTCATTTTCCAGGGTCAACATCTATAGCTGCCAAAAAACAAGACTCAGATGAAAAGCCTGCCAAATCTTCACAGCTGCTAGGGTAGAATGGGCTCTAAGTTCTTTTCAACCTTACAAATCGTTTCGCTCACTAAGGTGAACTAACTGCAATGGAACTCTCAGCGATCAACACTGGCTGTCTGTAATCAACACCGGTTGTCTGCTCTGCTATGCATAACCCATTTACCAGCCGCGAGAGCAAGCAAAATAATTTGCCATATTTACCCATAGGCACAGGAGCTGGGTAACGCCGAGTTCACACACGAATGGATAGCAAATGTGGAGCGGAAAGAGCGAAAAAACTGGCTCACTGATCTTCTTAATCAGTAGAGTCAGTTCTTTTTAAGAACGAAATCAGCGAATTACTTTCAGAAGAACTAGTTCTTCTGCTGAAGTGGCTCTTTTGATCAGGTTGCAGGCAATCTGTTTACGACGAGTCAGTTTTTTTGAGGGCGATCAAAAGATTTCGTTCTTTAAAAAAACTGACTCTTCTGATCAGCTCATGATAACACTGGTTATGAAAAGCATCGCAGGCAATTCGACCTGCATCTATTTAAATTTATAAAATGCTGTTTTTAACCAGTGTTACTACGAGTTACATACTAGAAGCCAGGTTCAAGCTGGTTTTATTTTAAAAGTAGGAAAAAGAGACAAAACCTCCAAAGCCTTCAAACCCATAAGTCTTTGCTCTTGCTATGGGAAAAAATTGGAAAACGTTATCAAATCGACAAGCTTGGTGAAGTTTCCATGAGTAAAAATCAATTTGCTTACCGATCCGGTGAATTTACAAAAACCGCGCTGCAATCGCTTATTAGTAAAATTGAGACATCGCTCCAAGCCAAAGAAATAGTTTCGGTTGCTTTTCTCGATAATGAAGAAGCATTTGATAATGTATCTTGTTGTTCAATGCGCTCTGTAATTGAAGCAAGGGGCCTGGATAACTATTTTGTTAAATGGCGATGCTAAAAGATCTATAAATCTCTGTTGATCTTGGAGGTGTGAAGGTGAAGCAAACATAGAAGAGCGTTTTTAAAGGGAACGCACAAACTATTATCTCGAAAAATTCGAAGTGGCGGCTCGAAATTGGCCATTTGGGGCTTTTATACCGTTTGACCTTGAAGCTTTTACATGTAAGTCGAGCTTTGCAGGAGAATGTATTCTTACTATGAGACACTTGGCCAGTAGAAACAACGTAACTCTATACAGGGTGCCCGGCTATTGTGACATTGAAGGAAACGGAGGAGCCGACAGCCAAGCAAGAGAAAGTTCAGCATCAAATTTGATTGGTCCGAAACCATTCTGTGGACTCCCGGAATCTGCTCTAAAGACTGAATTTATAATCGGGGAAATGTCCATGGCAGAAGCAACCTGGCACGCCATGGATGCATCCAGGCAACCCGAAAGATTTATCAAACGGAGTGCAAGAGAAGTGCAGATTTTACTTGATCTCAATAAAAGAGATGTTCGGGTATAAGACTTCAAAAGACGAGTCGATCCTAACTGAGATCGGGTACTATGTCAATCAATATTCATTACACCTTAATTGTGACAGGAGATTTGACTAATACCAAATCAAATATGGGGCATACAACAGTACTCCTAATCAATGGACGCAGTTGTGTTCTGGCTCGGCAGCAAAAAAAAAAATCGGATAGAGCGGTGTCAGTAACGTTTGCGGTAAAAAATGAACTTTTTTCAGATGATGATGAAAAAAAAACTAAGGCAGATGAGATGAGTTGGATAAATTTCCCGTTAATGGTAATTATATTATCTTATTTGCAAAAAAATTCTACGCCCTTGAAAGCGGCCTTACGGTAGTTAATGGGAACATTCGCCATGGTGGACGAAAACATGCGTGTAGGCATGTTTTTAAGCTCTTTCTTCGTTTTTTTTCTATTAATTCCTCCTCCGTTTTCGCGACAAAATTGTTGGAATAGATCTTGCGCTTCAAGTTTACCCAGAAACTCTCGATGGGACGTAGCTGGGGGACGTTGAGCGGATTCGCCGACTTCGGAACACATCGATATTCAGCCGCTCGATCGCTTCGAGTAGTGGGCCGACGCAGAATCTGGCCAGAACACCGTATCTTCGCCCTCATGGTGTTTCTTGATGAACGACGCAACTTCTGGAAGGCACTTCGTACTGTAAATTTCCCCGTTCACGGCCAACCCGGAGCGAAAGAAGAGCAACTTTGACATCCCTTTCTCGCTGATTGTCAGCCACAGCCGCACCTTCTTGGGGAATTTGGTCTGTGCAATAAACTTCACCTCGGTGCTCACTTCCTTCGTAGGGCAAGTAAAATACGAAGTGCGCTGCTAATCGTTGCCATTCAGGGTGAGATAGGTCTCGTCGTCCATCACCACAACTACAAGTTGCCGGGAAAATCGACTTGACCATCTTATTGAACCGCTGTCGCTGCGTCATTGCCTGCAGCTTCAAGAATAGTGGACGGGACTGCCGCTTCCTGGCATGTATGTCCATGTTTACAGATACTTTTTCAATGTTTTATCGCATGCTCCAACCTCCCGGCCAAGTGCACCCAGCGATTTAGCCACTTTTCCCTCGGTCTTCCTCTTCAGCATCCTTTGAAACTTCTTGTCGCTCAGGGTCGTTGGCCGTCCGGAACCGGGCTTTCTTTCGATGCTCTGATCGTTGTCCGATAGTGTCAAGATGCTGTAGACGCTGGAACGGGCATACCCGGCGTCCACAAAGTGCCGCACGATGTCCGTTTTTGACGCGGTGGGGTACCGTCCTTTGAACGCGCACACTTCTGAACGGAGTAGCTTCACTTTTTTCGCCATCACAGTTAGAGTTTGACTGATAGAGCTGTCAATGTTTTTTTTTTTTTTGCTAACTCATGGGTAACTAAGATTGACGATGCATGAGTAGTTTCGTCAGTGCAATTAAAGGTAAACCCAAATCAGCAATTTTTGTCCATTTTTTTTACTGCAAACGTTATAACACAGCGAAGGAGGTAGGATGTGTTTTGACGAAGTCATGCAAAAGAATCACTTCGTTGTTTCTTTTCTTGAAATATGGCCGTTTTTCTTCAACGCTTGGCTCAAAAGCACCATTTGTCATCAGTAGAGAGCTCCTGTTATGGTTTCACCTTCAGATCGGAGTCCACAAATTCTTCCATAGCTCCAGGACGCTCTATGTCTTTTACGTCAAAATCATCAAATTTGTAGCGTTAAAACTATTGTTTCAAATTAGAAGCGAAAATCAAAACTTCTTACAAATGACACTTAGACTAGGCTTGAATTCCAACATTTCACACAACAAAACAAACAAAAGGACTAATCGAAAATTGACAAGCGTGATGTTTTGCAGTTGTTGATTAATGCCTCAGCTTATGATAAGTCGTTTCTAATGTGACCTTTTTACCGACTGAAAATTCTGGCTCCAATGATAAAAAACGACGACATACACTTGATAGGAAAATTTTTTCTACAAAAAATCTTGCAATGATTTTTCATTATTGAAACATTTTGGAAACGCGTAATGTTTTTAAAACTTAGCAGAACATTTTGCGAACCTTGTTGATGTAATATCAATAATATTAGTACCGGAAAATTTGATTGAATTCTACAAAAGATGCGTTAATAATTACTATGACATAGCATTTAAACCTGCAGTAGAAAAAACGAAATTGGGCAAAGATCAATTTTATGATTTGTAATTTCGAACCGTCAAAATCAATTTTTCTTGAGAAAAGCTGTTGACACTGCAAATTATCAATTTAAGCATACAAGTAGGTTGAAATTCCTACGTATGATAAGTTTTAATTGCGAAAGCAAACAAATCCTTATACAGTCGAATCTCTCTATAATGACACTTTTTATAGTGACAAATCTCGCTATAGCGACATTCTCAACAGTCCCTTCTGTTTTATACTAAAATTCTTCGTTTTATTGCGACATTTCGCTATCAAGACCTTCCTCTATAACGGCATACCAAAACTAATACTTGTCATTCTTTATTGCGACAATAGTACAGTCGAATCTCTCTATAACGACATTGCTAAATCTATAACGACATTCTCAACGGTACCTTCTGTTCTACATATGCAAACATTCTTCGTATTATTGCGACATTTCGCTATAACGACAGTCCCTTGCGATGTCGCTATGAAGGGATTCGACTGTAAATAAAATTACAAATTTTAACAGTGTTGAGAAGTCACTATTTGTGATTGGACACACATACTTATTATTTACTAATATTTATCATAAGTACTTAAGCTACTAACAAATCTCCCCCTTAAAAAAATCAATTTAAGCATATAGTGATTGCTTATTTCACTGATGGATAACTAATGTGTAGTCGTTTCGACAAATCAAAATGAAACGTGCTGGTATGTTTCAGAATGCACTTTTGGCATATCTAAGTAGAATATATATACCTACATGCATAATTTAGCATTGAAATTTTCTAATCAGTAACGGTTCGAATTACAAACATTAACTCATATCGCTGTCTATGGTCATCTAAATCTTGCCTCAAGACCTAAAATCCATAACATACGGTTCCTCGTAGAACGGTTTTCTCACATGCTGAATACACTGAAAAATTCACAGATAACATTCTTGCATAATCATTAACGACCGAAACGGACCAGCTTTCTCGAAGCCACGACGGGCTTGACAAAAGTTGTGAAAGTCCTATGAATGGGGGAAATCTTAAACCTTTAGTCAGCAATCAAATTTCCCATGAATTTTGATTATCCAAATAGCTTTTCAGTTTTATTACCGAGCGACGGAGAGAAACGGGAAAAATGAGAAATTTCGAACTGCATTCATATCGACACTCGTAAATAAAAAAAAAAAAAAACGTCAGGGGCACATGGTGCATGCACGCTCCCGTAAGATCATATATAGAACGGCGGCCCCACAATCCATAATCGCGGCTCATAACCGTTAAAACGCGATCCGCAGCAGAGTGACACTAGGCGAAGCGCAACAGTCTCAGAACAACGGATGATTCTTGTTAACGAATTCATGGTAGTGAAAATTAGCTGTTTTACGATGCTTGTTTGTTAATGTTCTGCTACCTTGCTCCCCGAGGATGTTTAATGGCGATACGCACATGATGGGGGATTTCGAAGTTCTTAAATTATGACGCAAATAGCGAAGACTCCACATCGAACTGGAGCCGTTATCGTGAATGTAAATATTTATCAGAACCCTAGCGGACGGATCCCGAGCCACAAACACGCGACGTGACTTCTAAAGCCTCCGTTTGGGAATGAAGAGCTAGTAAATGGCTTCTTCCGCAACTGATTTAGCTAGCCTGACCTCTCGAGGGTCCAACAGCTTCCTTTTCTCACCGTTTGACTCGCTGTTGGAGTCTTTTGCGCACGCACTCTGCCCGGTGTGTGAATTTCTTGTGCGCTTGACTGTTAGAGATTCCATCTTCGGGCCAAAACGATTGTCTTTCGGTGGGTTTTGTTTCCTCCTCCAGATAAGCTGTTTCAGCACACTTGAAGCGACTCATTCAGATCCAGACCTTTACGAGAAATAGGTGAGAAAACAAAAACACAGCCACCAAAATGAATGTTTTTCCCTTCCCACCCAGAGCAGTAATCGCAAGCGTAGCAATAATTAATGACTACTATACAGAAGAAGGTATGGCGAAATCGCTCCCGGGAAGATCTAGTTTCCGGTAGTTGGGAAGCACGCGATATATGTCATTTTAGATGAAAGATTTAACTTTATACCAGGTTGCGCAGTTTACTGGTTTGATATGATATGATGTATGATGAATTTTAAAATTATGATGAATTTTAAAATTATTTGAGAGATTCATTTTAAACAAGTTTTGACGTGACATTATTATTTCTTAGATTTTGCTCTTTATGTTACACGAATGACGTATATAATTTTTTTCTGAAATATTACCTGATAACTAGCAACATTTTTCCAATCATCTGCTTTAAATGCTAAAGCTTCGGTTAACTCTCGTACCTCGTTTGTCTTTCAAAACTACATTAAAATCAGAAATGAGACGAATTTATAGAATAAACCAGTAATTTATTTTTACTAAACACTAAAATCGAAGTAGATGTGCTCAGTAAATTATCTGCCAGGCTTCCATTGTGGCTTTCTCCTCTATAGGTGCCGACAAGAGATATTTTCCAAAAATAACCGCACCCTGCAACTGCCATGTATCGTGTACGAGATTGCATGCTGCATCTCGCGTCTTGCTCCACGTTTACACTCATTTGGTTAGGAAACGAGCATCGGCGCCCGGGGAAGTGCGTAGCTTGTTGAATGTTGCAATCGGTCGTTCGATATTCTTACTGACAATGTGCTGTTGCCGCCTTCACCCTAATTACTGCCAGTTCTGTTAATGTTCTAAATTTTATGTCGAAAGCTGAGTTAAAACAGGCGGTTTTTTGAATCGGGACGGTGCAGGCAAAACTTCATAGTTTCGGTTTGTTTAGATAAACAGACACGAGCAACATTAGTTGCATTCTAAGTAGTGCTCTGTGAAGCACCGTCCATTTTTACTCACAATTGCTTGAATCTGTGTCAGAAATGTAACCACACTCAGGTGCCTAACTGGTAGCAATCATGCAGCTTCCCAGCAATTATTTCCGTAAAGAAACAAATTACTTATAATAACAATTGCAATCAGCCGTTATAGCGTGGCTTCACGTGGAAAGTCAATTGACCGTTTGAATCGAAAAACGCACTAAATCGACCGGCAAGACGAGAGATGAAAGTGCAATGCGAATGATGCAAAAAAAAAAAAAAAATAATAAAACTGTTACCTCGGATCCACACAAAAAATAATAGTTGCGGCCGTTTTAGTAGCGAAGCAAGAAAATCACTGCATTTGCGAATTTCCCCAAAACGAAAGCCGGAAAGCCGGCATTTATTGCCGGTTTGTAGTAGTCTCAAATTGGACGCACGCGTATTGGTTTCACAATGGCGAATCCGTTGACGTGAATCACATGTTTTGAACCTAATTGCATTGCAAAGTTGTGTTGCCACGTTCAAAACTGATCAATCTCACAATTAAATTGCATCGATTAACCGAAATGTATGGGAAAGCAGCGAATCAAAGTGGACAATTATGCTGGAGAGTGGAATCGTTTTGTGTGGAAATGCATTCCGAATGCTCAAGAGACCAAAAAAAAAAGTGAGAGAGAAAGGGTAACCTCCTGTGCATGGGATAATGTTAGTAGTGTTAGGTGAAAGAGCTTCGTTCCGCGCAGTTCATACACCTGACTGACAGACCCTCGTCAGTAATCAACGCTGCGAAGCGCGAAGGATGGAATCTTTTGACCTAACCAGCGCAGTACCGGTTTCCGTTAGAGGCCACTTAGTTCCAAATTCCATTTCGCGATTTTTGAAGACAATGAGCAATTCAGCTAGTAGAGTGTCAAACTGCGACACTACAAGGTTCAACGTAAGAGTTGCTCATAACGTGTATTTCGATTCGATTCAACTTTTAATACAAATACTCCACACAGAAAAATCAGTTGCGTGGCCGAACCCTGTACGGTGAACAATTTGCGAACAAAACCGACCGGTTCGGCTTGACTGATTTGGATTACGATGCCATACCCGGTTGGTTTGGTGTGCGAAGTTTGCATGCTTACTAGAGCTCCATTACCAGCGAACATGGCTGTGAAAATTATTGTTCCCCATTCGGAGTATAACGCGCGTGAGTCTCGTTTGGTGTTCGCGTTACTTAGTACAACACCAGCCAGGTTCCGAATTCTGCAAATCACGAAGGGAGTCAAAACAAAATGATTCCGATTCGCTTCGATTGGTGACATTTGCTGTGATAGACTGTCTTTGAACTTGGCTTTGAATTGGAGTTGTGTGAATGCGAAACCAAATTCTCGATTTTTAAAAAATAAAAATGCAAGTTTATTTTGAAAAAAAAAAAAAAATAAAATAAAATATTGCCAATCGCTAGCTACAACTTTGTTCCATCAGAGCTCGACTACCGTTATGATAAAAGTGACACATATTTTTTGACATTTTGCGATGAGTTTATATGAGTACAACTATTGATCAACCAGACCGTGTGGCATCGAACGAAACAAATGATAATCAGACGGCGCAATATCTGCGGAATATGGCGGGAGAGGTGAGACTTATCGTTCAAGCGTTTCTATATAAGTTTCAACGACTCTGGCAGTTTGAGGCTGAGTGTTGTCATGAAATAGAATCACTTTTTCGTTGAAACTTACGCCTTTTAGATTGGATGTAATCCTACTTCTCGCATCACAAGTTAATTAGGTACTTTATGGCGAAGTTATTTGAGGTAGGGATGCTCAATCAATTGAAAAAATGCGAAACATCAAGAATACTGTTTTGAATTTCTTGTAATCGTTATCATTATTATTTTCATTGCGGTTTTAAGCATTTGCTCTCATTATTGAGCTTTCATAGATTCATCAACATGGAAAGTGCACAAATGAAGTTTCAGTTTCGCAAAGTCACTTCACCCGTTTGCCATAGTATTAAAGGAGGTAGTGAAGAATGCAATGCGAAAATAAATCAGCACCCGTTGTGGGAACTGCACAACAGGGAGCTTGTCGAAGACAGTTATTATTGAAAAAGAAATTGAGTTGTCTTTGTGACAACTAAACAAACTGTGATTAAATCAACAATAGCAATTTAAACCCACCGTCATAAAAATGGCATTAGTTTCCAGACTCATAAAAACGTAATCTCTCCTTCAATCGAATCACCCGCATGGGCCGTTCCATTTGTCGCTCTCAACCAACCCACAGAAACGAGTTTTTCATTAAAACAGCATCAAGTTACCGCCATCGATTGCGCTTCATTGGCGTCAATTTTCCCATCGTAAATTGTTCCAATCTCGAGCGACTATCAACGCGGCCTGGTAACTGGTATAATCTGGAAATCATCCCCCGCAGCGGGGAGTCAAACAGATGTGAGCCCAACTCTGGGAGCTATGTTTGAATCCACTTTGAACCAATTTGACTAGGTATAACGTGAAAGGCTGTGATTGTCCCGGCCGCCGGCCGGCCACTGCCCCTCCCAAATCGCTTCCGAAAAAATCGGTACATCATTATCTTGTTCGATCGCCATTAATACTCGGAAGCAGCAAGCGCGGCAATTGATAGTGTGTTTTGTGTTGCCCATCAGTCGGAAGCATTATAATTGGATAAATTTAGGTTTGCTGGTTACCTTTGCTTTGCTTCCTTCCGAAAGCTGCCGTTTTTCATCGCTCTTTGTTTGAAATAGATGGTTATGTTTTTCGGTATATAATACCTTTGGCCGTGTCTAGGGTGGAGCAGGTGCTCTAAATTCCTTTTTAAGCTTGATGCTTGATATGAATCTTATCTTGAGTTTTAAACACCCGGTAATTATCACAACAAATAAACATGGGTTATTGACCAAACTCGCGTTTTGGTGGGTTGTGTGCCGAGAGTTATGCTAAGCTCATTATTTTGCAATTATTTGTGTTTTATCTCATTCACAGTATGCATCTTTCAATTTGCAAGACGAAAATGTTGATGAAATGTTTTTGTTGCAAGCATATGTTTTATGTTTTATTAAAGTAGTAGTTTGTGGGGTGTTATTACACCGCCCTATACATACAACTTTCCGCTCGCAAAAAAAATGGAAAAATCGGAAACTGTTCCATTATTCATTTCATGGAACATTGGCGCTCAATTGAATACTAGATTTTTTTTTACTCTCGCTTATTTTCCGTCGGTCTAGTTCCGCCACTGTTGTGGCCAATCACCGACGCCCAGGGAAGCGACTCCACACCCAGGACCCTAACTCACGACCCGTTTATCAACGGACCGGCGCCAACGGCTTTACTTCCTCATGCGATGGAAGGCGTGATCCCAGAGATTTTTCGCCTCAGAAAATCTCCCGGTGTCGGCTAGGATTGAATCTAGACCAGTTGGGTTGGTTGTGAGTGGATCACGGCACCTCACAACCATCGACACCTATGTCGGTGGTGGGATTCGAACCCAGGCGTCGAGCGTGGTTGGCGGAGACGTTACCAACCGCTCTGAAAACTAGATAAAACCCTTAATTCTTCAACTAAATCAGTCTACCAATCCATGAAAGAAACGTGATTTTCCCGAAACCGAAACACAGTTGTGTCGCACTAGTTCACACAACTACTACGGGATTCGTCCGATATCCGGTCAAAGTTTTTCGTCCAATAGCGAACCACTCTGCACTTTGATTGTTCAACACTACACTAACACTTACACAAAGAATACTGTAATCTCTGAAGTACTCATATCAGATTCTTGAAAAAAGACTTCAGATGGTAGAAATATGTGAGAATATAAAAAAATCATGTTGAAAATGTGAAATTTGGACCACAACAATTTCTCAATTTGGACCAGTTCTCTTGTATGAACTTTCTAATTCTTGTATGTAACGGGTTGTGAACAATTGCATTGTGCTATAAATTGCTGTGAACTATAAGGAGTCATAGACCATGTGGTAATATTTTGGCCTTTTCCACTCTTGTGTGCTCAATCGTCCTTGCATTTCAATGGTTTTAAATAGCTTGCTGATCATGTGTATTTGTTCGACATTGAGCTTGTCGAAATAAGGAAAACAGTGTTTTGCTACCTTCAAATGGACCAATATTTTTTTAAATGTTCTACCTAAGTGTTTCCAGTAATAACGATTGTTCATCTTATAGAAACATTATTTGCAATCCGTTCTTCAAATATCTTGTGATTGTCACTCAGAAAGTGTTATTTGAGCGAGGTATTCGATGAAGCTATTTTTTGCGTGAACAGATTGGGTAGGGTAGAACTACCTTGGATGGACCACTTCTTTCAGTGGACTACCCTGACGAAAAACTGCTTATTTTCTTGATAAAGGGTAAAACTACATTGGACCACGCCTTCTAGTGGTTTCCATTAGGAAACATCTTATCCAGCTAATCACGAAATTCCAATTTAGGTTAGAACTACTTTGGATGGACCACTTCCTTCAGTGGACCACCATGATGAAAAACTTTTCATTCTCTTGATAAAATTGGAATTTACGAATGTTTCTCGTAATTCTGATGCAGATTAGTTGGCTAAGATATTCTCCGATGAAATTTTCCTGGAAATCCCTAGAGTTTTCGAATGAACTGAATCAATTTGACCGCTGTGCAGTGTTTACGAAACTGCAAAAACGTGATCAGAATTTTTCTGACCCAGAAAACTTGATTTCAGAGGCGTAGTGCCCTAAGAAAAGATGATCCATTAATTATTATCCATTTGATAGGAGTTGCAATTTTGTGATTAATCCACCTATAATTGATAAACGAATTGAACTTTTCTCATTTTTGCATATGAGCCGTTGCGAAACAGAGTGGTTTAAAGACCATTTTTTTCAAAAATGAGTTTTTTACATATACCGCATCTACGCAGGAAGCTGAAGTTAGGAGACTGGAAAAATTTCGAAAAATCGAACTTTAAAGCTGATTTATACCATGTTGAAATTTCGTCCGAAACAGAATGGCCATTCTATTTCGGAATAGAGTGATCTATGTATATAAATCGAGGTAATACCATCATGTAAGATGTGCCATGTAACATATTCCATGTGATATGTAACTTGTCACTTGCCCTGTAACATGCTACACGTGATTTGTAACATGTTACACGTAATGTAACATGTCAAAAATCATGTAATATGTAACATGTTGTGTTACATGTAATGTTACACGTAATGTTACACGTTACATGTTACATGTGACATAACATGACGTGGTCCATCCAATGTAATTTTAGCCTATACAGGTCGGACTCGATTATTCGGAACATCAAAAATTGATAATCGAGTTTTCCGCATAATCGAATCATGGAAAAAATATTAGAATTTGGATTACCGGCGACCAGAAATTATTTTTGAGGTAAAAAGGGGTAAAATCTTGAGAAGCCAAAAAAAATTGAACATTGTTTTATTTTTTAATTCGAACATGTTCCAAACATGCCGGAAGTGACATAAATGGTAACAAATATTCCAGAAGGGATGGTAAAAGTAAAAACGAACAACAAAAAAATAAAGTTCCGGATAATCGAGTCTAAAATTTCGGATCATTGTCTCTCCGGATAATTCCGAGTCCGGGCTGTATCAGCATAATGAACTGTTTTAGTCAGGGTGGTCCATTGAAGGAAGTGGCACATCCAAAGTAGTTTTACCTTACTACGCCGTTTCTTCACGAAAATTATTAACAGTAGGATAGAACTGCCTTGGATGGATTACGTCCTTTAGTGGACCATCGGTCATTTTGACTCAATTTATACAAAAACATTTCCAGAAAACTTTCATCAGGGAATATCTTATCCAGCTAATCATTAGAATCACGACAAACGTAAAGGACTACTCGCCAGATTAACTGAATGTATGCAAAAATTCGAGGGATTTCCAGAAAACTTCTATCGACAAACATCTTATCCTGCCAATCTGCAGTAGAATAACGAGAATCATTTATAAATTCCGATTTATGATAAGAAAAATTGAGTTAATCTGATGAGTTTCTACTATAGAAAAGTGATCCACTATACCTTAACTTACCTCAAATTCCAATCTATATCAAGAGAACAAACAGTTTTTCGTCAATATGGTCCACTGAATGAATTGGTCCATCCAAAGTAAGGTAAAACTACCTTGAATGGACTAAGTGTTTCAGTCAAATCAACTCAGTTTATGCAAAAACTCGTTAAAAGAATCGAACTCGAACTCGAAAAAAATCTAACTGGCAACATCTTATCCAGCTAATCTACATCACAAACAGTTATAAATTCCGATCAAAGTTAAGAGAAATGGAATTTAGCTTATGGATGGTTCACTATAGGTTAATAAAGGAGAGGGGTCCACTATAGGTTAATTTACCCAAGTTTTACCTTACAGTGACGTTGTGCGGCTACGTTTCTCTACGAAAATTATTAACAGTAGGGTAGAACTGCGTACTTCCTTTAGTGGTTTACCGGTCGTATTAACTAAGTTTACACGAAAACTCGAGGGGGTTTCAAAAAACTTCCATCAGGGCATAGACGTGAATGCCATGCCAGTGGTGAAGCGTCTTAAATAAATAATAATAATAATTTCATCAGGGCACATCTTATCTAGCCAAACTTCACTAGAACTAGGGTAAATTACCCTATAGACCATCCGCCAGATTAGAGGGATTTTCAGAAAATTTCATTCGGGAAACATGTTGGCCAGCCAGTTTGCATCACAAACATCAATGAATTGCGATATATGTTAATAGAAATTGAGTTAATTTGACGGTTGGTCCACTACCGATTAATAAAGTAAAGGGGCCCACTATAGGTTAATTTACCCTACGAGAAGCATTTGTAAAATTCCAATTTAGGGTAAATTAACTTACAGTGGACCACCCGCCAGATTAACTCAATTTATGCGAAAACTCGTAAGAGATTTTCAAAAAACTTCTATCACGAAACATTTTGTCCAGCCAGTCTGCATGACAAACATATATAAATTCTGATTTTTGTTAAGAAAACCAGAGTTAATCTGACGGGTGGTCCACTAAAGGGTAATAAAATAATAGGTTAACTAATGTTATATTAAGAGAATTTATTAACTTTCATTATAGAGGTCCACTCAAGGAAGTGGTCTATCAAAGGTAGTTCTATTCTATGGTGAATTTTGAGGCATGTCGTGAGATGAATGCTTGAGCAATGATTTAGGGTAAGGTCACCTATAATGGACCCCATTCCTATGATGGACCCCCCACCCTTAACTCAATTTATGCGAGACTTTGAAGGATTTTCAGAAAACTTTCATCGGGAAACATCTTGTTCAGTCAATCTGCCTCACAAACATTTATAAATTCCGATTTATGTTAAGAGAAATTGAGTTATTCTGATGGGTGGTCCAATATAGGTTGATGAAGCGAAGGGGTCCACTATAGATAAGTTTACCCTACCTACATGGGAGCGTAGCGAAAAGTGATTTGTTTCACAAAATTTGGAATAAATTTTGGTATGCTTACTTGCTGGGCGCAATTTGTTTTTTTTTTTTAAACTTATGTGAAAATTTAATGTTTAATTTGTAAATTCTCACGAACGTCGGTTCAATGAGATGAATAATGGAACAATCGATGTCTTCCAAGCTCTTTTTTTCTGGAGAGGTTTGGGATGGCTGGGATAAATAAACTTATAGTGGATCTCTTTCCTTTTTTAACCTATACTGGACCACCCGTCAGATTAATTCAAGTTGTCTTAAAATAAGTCGGAATAAATAAATGTTGGTAATGCAGATTGGCTGGTTAAGATGTTTCCCGATGGAAGTTTTCTGAAAATCCCTCTAGTTTTCGCATGAATTGAGTTATTCTAGCGAGTGGTCCATTTTAGGAAAAGGGGCTCATATAGGTTAATTTACCATACAATGAAAGTCGAGCACACGAAAACATTTTTCCCAAAACTTCAATTTTTTGGGTGCTGAAAGTTGTGTTTTAAAACGTTTATCGGCGAAATATAAAAAAAAAATCATAAAAGTGATTAGGGTAAATTTACCTTGGATGGACCACATCCTTTAGTGGACCACCGGTCAAACTAACTCAATTTATGCGAAAGCTCGAGGGATTTACAGAAAACTTCCATCTAGAAACATCTTATCTAGCCAATCTACATCACAAACATTCATAAACTCCGATCCATGTTAAGAAAAATTCAGTTAATCTGACGGGTGGTCCACTAAAGGGTAATAAAATTAAGGGGTCCACTATAGGTTTTTTTTACCCTATTTACTGGCTGATAACTTTAATAACGATCATTTGGTAAATAGAATGAAGAAATCGCTATAATAGGTTCTCGCCTATTATGTTTATGGCTTTGACATCATTCCAATTTCTATTGTTTGTGACGTTGGTAATTTTTTTTCCATCTTGTTGGTTCGTCTTCTTTTTCTAATGATTATGCTCGGAAAAATGCAATATTTTCTAGTGTATATAACTTATTATTGCAGGGGTAAAAATTAACGACATTTTGCAGGGAGATTTGGGTAAAACTAGTTTGCAGTGTAATTTTTCGGTTAGTATTCTACATAATGCAAGAGTAACGGGAAGTAAGCTTAGAATCCAGTTCCACTCCTAGATCTTTGGCCTGTCGAATTATGGATTGGAGTAGAGATAAATTAACAAATAAACAAATGCAATGGAGCTAAGTTAATTCCCTGTGGGATACCAGACTGATTGCAGAAAATATGAGATTCAGTGGAACTAATCTTCAATGGGAGGCTGCGTTTTGAACAGTTTTTATGTGAAAATTGAAATAAGAAAGTTAGAGTATAAGAGGTGTTTTTTAAAAATATTATCCAGTTATTTTTGAAGATAGCAAGAAGACAAAGTTGCCTAAAATAAACGGGGCTACACTATGTAGGTCAATTTGCTTCTCTATTTACGAAGATAAAAAAGTTTGACTTTTTTTCACTTATGAAAAAGTTACACTTTAAATTTCATAAAAAAGTGTTGGCCTCTCTAATTTTTGATTTGATTCTTTCCATGATTCCAGGAATTTACTCTGTGAAAGTGACAAATTTTGTGTGCTGGGTTGCATAACTCTTCGGCACAATTTTTGATATTTTTGCTGAGTGTATCCCATTAGGGCCCATATTATTAGAAGTTTTGAGGTCAAGTTTTATGATATTCAGGTTTTACAACAACGTTATTATTTGTAGTAATGATTTTTCGCAATTGTTAGATTTTTTCGCCATCCGGGACTAATTCAGAATCATTTCCTACAAGGCTTTTCTAGCTTTTTCCAACCTTTTGTTGAAATTTTAATTTGGGATCTTGTTTTAACCTTTAGAAATATTTTTTCGCAGTACTGAGCTCGTTGTAAGGTCTTTTTTATTTAGAACCTTTATTGATCTTCACGAGCTTTTTATTATTAATGTTGCGAATTTCTTAAGTAAATTCAGGATCGTGAAAAATTTAATTAAAACCTATTTAATTAAACCTACGTATCTGGTATTTTATTTTAATTTTTATATTTCGACAATCAGTAATAAGTTGTGTTACAAGTTGAAATAAAACAGGACTTTTTCATATTTCTACGTGTAAAACCTGATTTTTATTGCCAGCATCCGATCAAATTATTAAGGGGTAATATCCACCAAATGCTAAAAAAACAAGGCTTTTTTCATGATTTTCTAAAGAACATTTGAGATGTAAGATATGTAAATAATATATCGTTGGATTTAGCAACTCTTGGAGAATAGAAAAAAAATATTGCTAAATTTTTTACAAAATGACGGCCGTGCAACGATGGCCGTGAACCGCTTTTTTGAAAGTTCTTCAGTGGCGAGCAGTAGAAGTTGTGCCCAACTCCACCTATAATATCGATAAGAGCAATGTAATTGGATTTCTCAAAACAGTTTGAAAGGTTTTTTATTCGAAATTTAAAATTATTACCTTAACTATACACCAGCATAAAATTTAACGCATGATAATCTGACAAATGGTTTAGTGTCAGACTTTCCGTGCACAATTAAAGCTGAACTCACTAGCGTGTTCGTATGGGACAATAGTCCCCTCTGTCTCATTCTGTCGCGTAAATTTTTTTACCGGCTGGGTGAAAACGCACTCAACTATTGTTATCATATTTCGCGCGGCACCTCGGAGCCGGAGTTTCGATTTGCTGTTGATCTCGGCGAATTAATCCAATCAAAGCGTAAAGGGCGACTTGTCGGCGGTATTGCCGCCTTCTCGGCCGGTTGCGTCGCTCGCTCGTTCGTTCAGTGTACAAAACCGATTGCTCACGAACCCTGACGGATGACGAGAAATGTGAACCGGCGGTCCAAGTTCGCAGAATCGCGGTCAATGTTCCAGTTCCAGCCGTCGATTTTGCCATGCTTGCTAACTCGTCTTTCTCCTTTGCCGTGTGTATAAGCAAACCGATCACGCCTTATCACGGCCGGTCGGTCAGTCCGTACGCCGGGCACCCGGACCGGGAATCGTCCGAAGTGGTGGTGTTGGTTTTTCAACTTCAACTCCCTTCTTCTACCCTGCTACCACTTTCCTTTTATATAAAAATATATATCGAAGTGAACTGGCCGAAACTAATGGTTTACCCAGCTATACACTGAGCAACGCGATGGAGGCTCTCGAGAGCGAACGAAAATTTTGCACATTTTGCGAGGTCCGAAAAGTACACCGGCTAGAGCGTAGTGTCCGTTACCTGATTTCCAAGAGGTTGATTTCACTGTTTTGAGCTTCACTCGATCGAGTTTGATTGACTTTGCTAGAGTTTGGCTCCTGACAGATGTTTACTGCCGGTGGATGAAGGTGCAAATGTTTACAATATAATTTTCCAACTCACTTATCGATGCTGGATACTTTCGTTCCGATATGATGGTTCAATTTTGGTTAATCTCTTTGCACAATCATTTGGTTTATGCCATTTTAAAATATTGGTTTATCATTTGAATTGAGAGCATATTTATTTAGAGTTTTTCTTAACACTAGTGAATTTCATATTATTTTATTACAAAAATGTTCTTTAAAATTAGTACGGTGTTTATTAAAGTTTTACAACATAACATAATGTCAACTTCTTTTAATTGTTATGCAGTGAAACAATAATAGTAATTAGCGACTGTGTCCCAGTATGGAAAGATTCAGTACAACTGTAAAAAAATGCACTGCAACTTTGCCGAGGAAACGATTCCAATTAAGTGGAATGATTGTTGCCATTTTATAATAGCCACTTTCGAAAAGACAATTGTGATTTTAATTGAAAAACTAGCATCATAAAATGACATCTCTATCAAAACCAACAGAGAAAACGGAAACGATCGGGATCCGGATCGATTCGCAGAGCTTTGAAACTTTGTACTATCATAATTTCTTAGTACTTCAGAAGAAATCGCTTTCCGGCTGTTTCCTCGTCGAACTGCTTCAAATTACCTGAAAGCCATTTCCACATGACGACGCCCATTCGAATTCAACCAATGTGAGGAAGACTGAAGTCTCGAAAATTACTTCCTTCAAAATTGGACCACCAGCAGATCGTAGTTTGTCTAATTGTGATACTTATGAGCATGTGAGAAATTTCTTCACTCTTTCGAATTCGCTGCCGGCAGCGATCAAAATCGTTATATTTTGTAACTTGATCTCCTGTCTTCCACTTCGCGTTTGAGTGTTTGCTTCGGCATCACAGAAACGTGCTCGGGGTGGCGTGAGTTCGACGAACCTTTTACTTTGTTTCGGTTTTTTTTTCTTAACTGTTTTCCGCCCGTTCAAATCACTTTTCATTTCGGAAGTTTTCGTAACAAGCCAGCGCATTCATTCATCACCGAAAGATCGCAGGCTAAAATTGGCTCACACTACACGAGATGAATGCGTTCGTGTTGTTTCCTGCCCTGCGATAGGGAAATCCTGAAACAGATGACGATATCTTATGTCAGAGAAATCACTTCATTGTATGCACTGACGTTGATAGATTTCTAATGAGTAATTGTTTTATTTTCTTCGCTCTATTTTTAGGTACGTTTTCGTTTCACCTCCAGACCCTACGTAATTGCGCATCCGCCTCGTATCAATTTAATTGCGAAGACCCTCTAGCTTGGAAACTCGAAACGAGGGGACAGGTTATCAAAGGTAAAGTGTGTCTGTGGTCCAAATGTTTACATGCCAGAAGCCGTATCACGAAACCGGTAAAGCCAAAACAGGCATGTGTTAACCCGAAATTTGAGGCATCAAAGGCAATCGCATTATGACGGGCGGAAGTCGTACGAATGCATCATGCGGAGCGCCATCCATGCTTCAGAAGTGGCAGCAGTAGCAGTAGCAGTGGCACTTTTTCCTAACTACATTTTTAATTATGACCCCCGCTGGCGTCTCCTGTATCCACCGAACACCGGATAACCTAGCTGTGAGCCACGTTCGACTTGCCGACCATCGATTCGAACGGCACGCATGTGGAAGGCTGGAATTAGGGAATGGGTTTAAATTATGTTTGATGGCCTCTTACAGACGGCTGTATTTTAACAGTCAGTAATGTCACACACGGTTACGCTGATTCGTAGTTCCAGTTGTTGATGAGTGCGTTTAACGACGAACCATTGGCCTGTTTTTCGTTTTAACGTCGTACGTTCGCTACGATGAATTTGGAAAGGCATTCACGCATTTGTGTTTTTGATTTTTGGACAGACTCCCTATATCAAAAAACAATGATTTTCTTTATACAGCCATGCGGGTCGGTAGTTATCGAGGTAGTATAACTGTTCATTATTACAGAGTTGTAATTATTATCGCTTCAGCTAAACCGTTTTAAAGTGGCGTGTCGTTCTTGAAAGGCATCCAATCAAAACCAGTGCCAGATGTTCGAGTTTGTTTGTTTGAAAAGCTGTGCACATAGATGTGTGTTTTAATTTTTTTAGATTTTTATATTTTTTCGCAAATTGATGAGATCACTTTTACAGTAAGATCATATACTAACTTACGAAAAAATACATTAAAATTGTTCTAGGAAAAAATGACCCAATGTTTTATAACTTTTTCTGGAACCAATTATTTTGTATAAGGCTTTAAAAACGGCTAGATTTTTTATTTTAAGTTGTAAATCCATGATAACTTAATTCATTAACTGTGAGCACCGCGGGTGCCGTAGGTTATGGCCCAACAATTAAACTTTTTTTCCATCTCAATAATTGTCAAAAAAAAATATATAAAACTGAATGATTAAGGAACATTTAGAGAACAGATCGAAACTTCATTCGAAGTTCAGAAGAACGAACCACGTGGTTTGCTTCTATTTTGAATGATGTCTTGCATTATTGCTGGGAAGCGACTGCAACTTGCTCCTGAGCTATCAGAATCCTAGTTTTTACTCAAAAACAATCGAATAAAAATTTGCAGCAAAAATATCTTAAAAATTACTAATCTGACCAAAAAGGCAGATAAAGTTAAAGATTATTTAATATGCTTCTATCATATTTACCCATAAAAACAATTCAGTGATCTTCAAGAAAAAGGGGTTTTGCGGCGAGTTGGAGCTCTGAGTTGAGCGAAACACACAAAAAATAGGTTTTGAATATTTGAAATGCAACTTTACTTACCCATTTCTGTTTTTTTGATTTTTATAATTTAATTTTTGACGAACATGAATGAAAAAGGCCATACATTTTGTCCATTCTACCTAGAAAAAAAAATCATATTTTTATTGCAATTTAGAGAAAACAATGTGAGAAATTATAAGTTCACTGTATTTAAGAACTATGCTGGAAAAAAATTGGGAGATGCCTTACGTATGCGATTTTTTGGGAGTATGTCAAAATGGGCCTTTTGTGAGTTGAATTGTAAATTGACTATTGTAAATTGAAAATTGTTAAGCTTCGTTGAAACGCCGATTTCGACTTCTGATTAGTCGCTTAATGCTTGCTTTACCTTGCACACGATCGACAGAATATTATACCTAGTTAACCGAGAAATGAGAGCACTACCGTGAAACGGGGCGAAAAGAAGCAGTGGGGCGAATAGAAACAAAGCTTTCTAACTTGAAAAATGCGATTTTAAGTCTTCGATTATATTTGAAAACCATGCAAAGAATATTTTCTTGGATAGTTCAATAGTAAACAAGTCCTGCAAACCCATTTTTGGGTTAGCAGCACTACTGGCAGGTTGATTAAAAAAATGCAAAATGGGGGCTCAAATTCTGAACGTTCCCGAGTACCAAAAAACTTTGTCTGTGGAAGCCATTCTGCTCCACTTAGAACTTGTTCGTGTGATATACTGGGTCGGTAGTTAAGCATTTCAAGTTTTTACGGTGAATTAGAAGATTGCCGTAAGGTATCCATCACCACGTTACCTATGTTTCATGGAAAACTCGCGGTTCTCAGATTAACGGGGCGGATAGAAACAACGCCGTAGCGGCTATTTTTTGTACCAAAACATGTGGATTTGAGAAATGCTATAATGTTTTATATGTAAAATGATGTTTGGAACATGTTTTGTGCATTCTCAGCCCATCATGGTCACGACTTACCAACAAAAAAGTCCAAAAACCTATTCGCTCCGCCTGTTGCTGTTGAGATTTTACGCAAAAAACTGTTTCCTTGTCAAGCGGTTACGAAATATAGAATCAACTACTCTGTGATAAATCGGATGTTACCTTTAGACTTCAATCCAGTAGAAAACCAGGCTAGTTTCCAAAAACGTGATGAAAGTCTGATTTATCTGCTGCATAATGCTCGACATGGACTGACCCGAGAGATATGAATCAAGGTTTCAGTTCCACCAAGACAAAATGTTCCCGGATGTCGTGTCCTAGATGAAACACCGGAAGATGCCAGACCGGTGGAAATGCTTGACCCAACCCCGAGTCCTTCTGTTCTTAAAAAGGACTCTAATAGAACATATTCATTCATAAGATAACAAACACGAAGTAATAAACCGAACATTTCCACTATTTTGATATTTTATATCGTTTTCTTGCCTCTCATATCAATAAATATGATGCAATTGTTCTGTTTCCTTCAAATTATAACTAAAATTTTCTATCAGAACAAGGAAAACTTATTTTATTGGCGAGTGTTTCTATTCGCCCCATTGCGGGGTGAATAGAAACATGCAACATTTTTTTCAATAAAACAATGAATTACTTATTTTATCAAAATGGATGTTACACCCTTAATAAAGGGAGGCAAGACCCATGTTTTAAAACTTTTATATTCATTCTACATATTATAGTATTTTTTGTACACTGCAAGATATATCGCAGACTGTTTCTATTCGCCCCGTTTCACGGTATTTGTTTTTTTTGGGCTATACAAGTGCCTTCTTCTGCTCAAACCAATCAGCAGCTGTAGTGGTAGCAGCGTCAGTAGCACTACTTTCTCTAACTGCCTGTGTGCGGTAGCGGTCGTATCAGCATTGATTATATTGGGCGGTACTTCCTCCTTCAAAAAACTGCCGTATTTTGGAAACACACAAACAGGGTAATTTAAATCTGTCGGCCGTCAAACTTGTAGTGTGAAAACAGTTTCCCGCTGTGTTATCGAAAGAATATCTTATTCCCACTGGCAGGCAAAGGGATGCGATTAGCATCATATCCAATATTAAATTGAACAAAAATTGTTCTTTCAAGGACAAATTGAATACTTAATTGATGAGTAAATTTTTCCATCTTCGTAGATTACACTTCATACAAAATGTTAGAATGCATTGACAAAGATAATTGTAAATTCGACTTCATCTCTATGTCTCAGTGCGAACTGAATTTTCTTTCCCTTCTGCAATACGCAACACCCAACAGTAGCGTAATAAAATGATCCGTAAATGATTGCGGCATCATCTGTTCCCCTACGACACTAGAATATATAATAAAGCCTTGAAAATTGTCTTGAAACCTGATCCCGTCGAGATGCGGTATACTTTTCCAAATCTGCATCATATTTCCAGTTCCCTCATTTTTCGCCCCTGCTGCACACATTGTCTGCTTAATGAACTTTACTTGAGCTTTGAGCTTGAACGACCGCACATTCTGTAGTTGCTCCTCCGTGATCGATCGGAGCTAGTGAAGTTGCGCAAGGAATCACATATATCTTGATTATGCTAACAATATACTATTCAAAATAGTCAAGCCTTGTTGAAACGCAGATTTCTGTCGATCTGATTGGTCGTTTAATTTTCGCTTTCCCTTACACTGTCGACAGACTATTACCTCTTGGATGGTCCTAACTAAGTAGCAGTGGATGGTAACAGCGGATAGCAGCAGTGTTATATCCGATCACTGTTAAAAGAGGTTGATTTACTGCGAACTGGATCGAACAGCAGTACATATTTGACTAAGCGTTGCAAACCATACGACACATTTTAAGGATCTATACATAAGGAGAGGGTATCAAAAATAATTATTTTACGCTGCATAAATAATGAACGTTCCAGTATTGACTCGTAAAATTAAAAAAAAAATAAATGAAAAATAAAACACAAAAAAATAAAAATGATTAAAAAGTGAACAAAAAATAAATTAAAAAATTAAAAAATTATTTGAAAAAATTGAGGTTTATGACTAAAAGTAAACAAATCAATATACTCTGATCAGATATCTTCTTTACGTTTGCTGCATTTACATAACAAATAAGTTCAAGACATAATTGATCTTTGTTCTATGACTTTATGTGGGTTAATCAAAAATAAAATTCTTCTTATTTACAATCAATAAAAAAAATGAATTTCTAAACTTGTTACAAGAAACATTACGTTAAACTTGCGGTCGTGTCTTATAAACAACCTCTTGAACATTTTTTTTCGAAATTGTAGTTAAAAAATTTAATTTCCTCTCGTCCCATTTACGATAGCGCTTCATATTTAGCAATATCTTAAATATTTTAAAAATCCTGAAATAATGATTTGTTGAATAATTTATGCTGAGGAATCAATAAAAAATTACAGTACATATATAGTTTTTTTTGGGGGATAAATCACATTCTTTTCTTATGAAAATATAAAAGCATTTGATTAAATTTGAATTCAGTATTTTACATTCAGAACTGGGCTACTGGGTGTAAGTTTATATGAAACTTGGTGCACGAGACTACGCGGGAAGAAAACGGTACGGAATTTCTCCAAAAAATGGTTACGTAATTCAGGTACGTCACCTTTCAAAGTATTCAATTTTTCCCAAAATATGCTGAAGTCTTTTTTACGCGTTTTTTACACGCGGATTGTTTTTCTCCATTACTCAAAAACGGTACCAAATATCGACCTCTTTTCAATCACGTTTTCCGTCTGAGGCCAAGAATAAACAAATTCCCTTAAAAAAAAAATCTGGTATAAATTCTGAAAATTTCAAATATTGCATTTTGGCCATTATCACAGTCAAATAAAGTTCAAACATTTCAGATAGGTTTTCTTCGTTATATTTTCAACTCTATGTCGCAATCCCATACAAATTTGGAACGCATCCCCCGGAAGTAATACAGAACCTCTGGGCCATTTTATAAAAAGTGTCCAAGTGGGAGACGTCCAGACGTTCCAGAGGACCTTTTTTGAAGTAGAATACTTCTCTCAGGAAGTTCGGCTACATAGGGATGTGAAATGAAAATCTAAAACCGAAAAAAGTGAAAATTTTGTCCAATTTCAAATGCTAATAAATCGGTTAGTATTCGATGGATTACCTTCGTTCTTGCAGAAATAGATTGGAAAATCTTCTAAGATTCTTCCAAAATAAAGATAATTGTAATTTTATTATTCAAACTATTGTACTATTGAAAATAGTTAAGCCTTGTCAAAACGGAAAATTAGACTTCTGATTGGTCGTTATAAGATTGCTTCCCAAGCACGGTCGACATAATCCTATACCTTGCAGTTTAAAATATGCTATTTAAGTTTTAAATATGGCATGGCTATGGATAGCGTAGTAGTTGCAGCAGGGTATATCTGACCATGAAGCATTTATGCAATAGTTGAATGAAAGTTGCAATTGCAGCAATCGCCCTTTTACAAGGCTACTAAATGTATTTGGAAGCGCATAATGAATGGTTATTATTAAACTGCAACTGAGGTTTGATGCTGCTGCAAATGCACAGCAGTATGATGTTTATTACGATTTGTTGATACGGTGCTTAACAAGCGGTATATACGAAACAAATCCGATTTAGAAATGACTGACACGCAAGCAGCCGGGTAATCTTTCTTGTAAAAGTATTCTACTTCAACCTTGCGGTCGTGGCTTTGCACACAACCCTCCTGTGTTTTTTTGTATGATTTGGACCACTGCGACCATTGTTTTGATCTTTTGTGGTCAACTTTCCTCTGGAACCTCTGGACCTTACTTTGGAAAGTTGAAAAATAATGATTTTTTTAATTTGTCTTCGGATGTTTAGAATAAGAAAAATGAATTATCTAATTTGTTACATAGCCGTTTTACGGTATCTGAGTTTTACAATATTTTATGATTTTTCAAATAGTATTTTTTCATGTAAAAAATTAATTTTTTACTAAAATGGCCGTCATTCTGGCAATTTTAGGAATTTTTAAAACGGCTCTGTAACAAGTAAAACAATCCATTTTCACATGCTCAAACAAAAATTCAACCAAATCGGTTCAGTACATGCTAAGAAAAACTCAGGTACCAATTTAGAGAGAGCATTCACGTTTCCAGCTGCCAACAGCGTAATACTCATTATATTCGCATTCACGATATGAGAAATACATCTTCGAATATACCTCAACCGATAGCCAAAACACCCGAGTATTCCCTATACTTAAAAGGTCCGAGAAAAAAAATCACGAAAATTCATTATTTTTCGACCTTCCAGAGTGGCATTCATGAATTACGTAACGCTCATAGGAAGAAGGGGGGGTATCCTCGAGCGTTATGATTTGTTACATAGGGGATCATTAAGATCAGCGTTACGTAACAAAAATCTCTGGAGAGACTCTCAAAAAACGAGTGTTTTGCCTTTCTCCTAGAAAGGTATAGCAATCACTTGCAAAACCGAAAGTATAAAAGTGCTCCAAACGGCCGAATGGCATATATCACTCGACTCAGCTCGACGAGCTGAGCATTTTCTGTATGTGTGTGTGTGTATGTATGTGTGTGTGTGTGTGTGTGTGTGTGTGTGTGTGTGTGTGTGTGTGTGTGTGTGTGTGTATGTGCAGATTTATATTCTCACTTACTTTTCTCAGGGATGGCTGGACCGATTTTCATGAAATTAATTGCAAATGAAAGGTCTTGGTGTCCCTTAAGACCCTATTCAATTTTATTGTAATCGGATTTTTAGTTTAGAGGTTATGTATCAAAATGTAAAAATCATGAAACATCATTAGCTCGAAAACTACAAAATCGATTAGAACAAAATTAGTTTCAAATAAACGGGCTACCTAAAATACCCTTAAGTTTTGAATTTCATAGAGATTGATCTTGTGGTTCAAAAGTTCTGGCAAGAAACGTGTTTTGAAGACTACTTAATCTCACTCATGTTTCTCAGAGATGGCTGGACCGATTTTCATAAAATCTGTTTTTTTTTATTCTCGCTTATTTTCCGTCGGTCTAGTTCCGCCACTGTTGTGGCCATTCATAAAATCAGTGTCAAATAGAAGGTCTAGTTGCCCCATAAGACCCTATTGATTTGTTTTGCAATCAGACTATTACTTTGCCTGTTATGTTTAAAAATGTGAAATCCAGCTATGAAAAAGAACATATACCGAAGACTACTTGAACTCACTCACTTTTCTCAGAGATGGCTGACCCGATTTCCACAAAATTAGTGTCAACTAATAAGTCTAGCTGCCTCGTAACAACCTATTGAATTTTACTGTAATCGGACTGTAACTTCGTCTGTAAAGTACCAAAATGTGAAAATCACGAAACTTCATTGTCTCAGAAACTACACAACCGATTTGATCAATATTATTAACAGATGAGCGGGCTAGTTAAGGGTTAACTGATGAATTATGATTCAACACGTCGTTTCAAAGTTTGGCTGCTCTATACGTTCCCATTTCATTTGATTATAATTAAACCTAAGCCACCGTTATGTATCAAATTGTTAATGAAACAACGAAAGTCTATTATGTCAAAGATTACATGACTTATCTGAACATTACTAGTGTCATACGAACGAGTCATCTCTCGAACTTACAAATAACAAATTTCATAACAATTTGATATGTGGCTCAAAAGTTATGGAAAGAAAAGAAATTCAAAGGCTATTTAAAACTATACCTGCTTTGATTGATATATGTGGTCTCAACATAATTTAAATGTGGTTTTGTACTATTTGAACGTTCCAAATTCATTGATTCCTTGCGATGTGTTTAAAGTCTGAAACTGCACGACGAATTGGCCATAGGATATGATCAAAGTCGAAAAACAAATCGTTTGAAATGATTGGTTTTATCGGAATGACAACATCCTCGACTTTTGGCTTCTGTACATCGCAATATTCATTGGTTTGTGCCAACTTAAGAACCCCGATAACACTCACGGAACGCGACGAGAGACAGGACACAACACGTATTGTTCTTACAAAACATAAAAAAGGAATTTAATTTACCTTTTTAGTCGACCGGTTTCGGGCAGCGATCTTGCCCATCAGCTGGACGATGTCCGACTAGTTGCGCATAGTAGCTGTTGTTTTCTAGATATCACAATTTCTCCCCTGTTACAGCTTCGTCAGGTGGAAGAGCGAAGAGAGTATTGGGGGATCATCCTCATTCATTAATGGATTGTCGGCGGCGGTGATGTACATTGATTCCCATGCGTTTAGGTTCGATGTTTTTCGTACATTTTTTAATAATTTTGCATTTTCCCAGTCGCTGGCATGGTTTTGGGATATAGTGTGTGCTGCCACACTCGATTCATTAGCCCGATCGTTATCAACTGCACTCTTATGCTCTCGCAGTCGCACTTTGAATTTTCGTCGTGTTTGGCCAATGTAAACCGCCGAGCAGTTTTTGCAGGGGATTTGGTAGATACCTGATTTTTCATCCGGGGGTACTTTGTCTTTTGAATTACACAACAGATCTTTCAAAGTGTTTTCACTTTTGTAAACAGCATAGAAGTCATGTTTCTGTAGTACGGATTGGACGGGATTAGTTATTTTTGGGTAAAATGGAAGACTAATTCTATGCTGTTCTTTTTTTTTCCGGTTTTAGTGTTGTGCAATTTAGCCTGTGTTTTTTCCGTTGGTGTTTTCGGAGAATTTTGTTTACGAAGTCTTTGTCATACCCATTCAACTCAGCAGCTTTATGTATTCTGTTTCTCTGGGTTTCAAAATCTTCTCTGTCCATCGGTATGTTGTATAGGCGGTGTGCCATAGAATGGAATGCTGCTTGCTTCTGGGCGCCGTAATGATTAGAGTCGGATGTTATGTATCTGTCTGTGGCTGTTGGTTTTCGGTATATTGAGAATTTCAGTGTGTTATCTCCGTTTCTCTTTATCGTCAGATCCAAGAATGGCAGAGACCCATTGGTTTCTTTCTCTACCGTAAACTTTATCGTTCTATGACGGGAGTTCAACAACTCGAATGTTTGTATAAGGTAGCGTTCTTTCACGACTGCAAAAATATCGTCCACATAGCGTTTCCACACTCGAGGGAAGTATTTCTCGATCGATAGTGCCACCTCAAAGTCACTCATAAAAAGGTCTGCCAAAAGTGGGGATAACTTGTTGCCCATACTGAGCCCAAATACTTGCCTGTAAAACCTCCCCCTGAACGAAAAGAAGTTTTGGTTCATACAGGTTTCGGTAATCAGCAGGTATGCTTCGATGTGATTGGGTGGTGCTTTCTTCCGTTCTAGGTGTCTGCGCAAGCTGTTCAATGCATCAGTCACTGGTACGCTGGGGAATAGAGCAGTGACATCAAATGAAACTAGAGCTTCACCCCTTCTTATCTCTACATCTTTAAGATAATCCACCAGTTCTACGGAGTTTTTAACACTCATACCATGTGTTACGGGGTAATTTTTCATTTCGTCCACCACCCATGCAGCCATTTTTTCTGTCGGTGTGCAAATGTTTGACGATATAGGGCGCATCGCCAGTGGACTTTTATGGATTTTTGGCAGGCAATACAAGGACGCAACTTTCGGGTTGGGGACATGAAACTTACGTTCTAATTTATCCTCTCCCATCAGGCGCGCAACCTTTTGCCGAACAGTGTTAGCTTCTTCTGTCATTGTATTGAGTGGATCTTCGGGTTTCCCGTTTTTGAACTTGTACGCTTCGTACGGGCCAGCAGCGATCATATCCAAAACGCGAGCATCGTAATCTTGTTTATCCATGATCACCACTGCATTCCCCTTATCCGCACGAGATGGATCTGACGATAAAGAGAAACGGAGATAACTTCGGCAAAATTTTAGGTGATCTCAAAACAATAAACTTTGCCGAACACATCATGTTTCTATCTCTTATATTTTACGAGCAACATAAAGTTTTCTATGAAGAGGTCCCGAAAATCACAATTTTCTTTATAACTTTTTTCTCAGATTTTTCCGAATTTTCAAACCTTCTACAAAGTTATCAGTCATCCCAATATGCATGTTTATGCTGATTATTGTTATTTTTTATCTCCTAAAATAAAAGAGTTATTTGACATATTTCGATATTTTTGGAGATACTCTCACCTCAACCATCTCAAAATTACGCAATTTTACGCACGTGACCGTTTCATACGATTAAA
Organism: Wyeomyia smithii; assembly: GCF_029784165.1. Lineage (NCBI taxonomy): Eukaryota > Metazoa > Arthropoda > Insecta > Diptera > Culicidae > Wyeomyia > Wyeomyia smithii. Next base: position 226,411,785 of record NC_073695.1, on the reverse strand, counting down.
TCAATTAAAGGTCAATTAAAGGTACACACGATTAAATCAATTAAAGGTCAATTAAATCAATTAAAGGTACACACTTTGGTATGTAAGAGTATGTAAGCAGCCTTTTCGCCTGTTTTTCAAAGCTATTTGCTGCCGATTTTTGTATACAAAAATTTAAAAATAAAGCAGTTTTGAGCTTCGAAAGTGGCCCCGACCGATCTTGAGCTAAACATGCATGCATGTTTGATGAGGTTACAAAAAATGGAGAAAATGTTAGAAATAGATTAACTAAAAATTGAGGTTTTTCTTATATTCAGTTATATATTCAGTATTGTAAGCGTGGATGCAAATAGTAGCTTTTATCAATTTCGCGTCTTCCGAAAATGTTTCAATGTAGATGATGGACGTGGATTTTGGAAAAGAACGTGATGCTTCGAAGCAGCTCTAATTGGAACAAGTGAGGACATGAAAATGCTCGCCTCGGTTTTTGTTCCATCATCATTCTCGAAGATTTGGTTATACTCCGGATTCCCGGATGGACGGCAGATCCCATATTCCACCGTCATCTCCTTATACAGAAACTCTGCATCCGTGAGATTGATTAATTTCCCTTCGTTCACCTCGATGATACGCTCGGCTGTTAAGTCAAGTAAATGTTGCAGTTTGATTTCAATCTCTGTTTCCGATATAACGACAAATTCATCCGCTGGATAGCAACTCTTTCTAGCAATTAGCAATCTATAGTAAGGGGAAAAAATATTTGCATTTCGTTTTTTTTTGCGCCTTACTGGGTATTGTTGTACTGCGAGACTGACAAATCGCTTTCCACCATGAGTGGCAGAGCTTCCACATCCGTATAGGTGACTTTCTGCTCTACTCCAGGAATCCCTAATTCTGGTTAATCAAGGAGTTCTTTGGGTAGCTTCATTAATCATCTCAGCCGCATCCGTTTGCCTCTCTTCCCGAAGCTTCATTCCCGTCGCAAATGCCAGCTCATTTGACGGGTAGCGATTTGGAATGTCAATATATGCTTACAATACTGAATATATAACTGATTATAAGAAAAAACTCAATTTTTAGTTAATCTATTTCTAATATTTTCTCCATTTTTTGTAACCTTATCAAAGCATGCATGCATGTTTAGCTCAGGATCGTTTGAGGCCACTTTCGAAACTCAAAACTGCTTTATTTTTAAATTTTTTAATACAAAAATCGGCACCGAATAGCTTCGAAAAACAGGCGAAAACGCTGTTTACATACTTTTACATACCAAAGTGTGTACCTTTAATTGAAAGTCTAAGGATAGTTATTTCATCGTATGGAACTGCCACGTGCGTAAAATTGCGTAATTTTGAGATGATTGAGGTGAAAATATCCCCAAAAATATTGAAATATATCAAATAACTTTTTTATTTAGGGAGATAAAAAATAACAATGTTCAGCATAAACATGCATATTGGGATGACTGATAACTTTGTAGAAGGTTTGAAAATTCGGAAAAATCTGAGAAAAAAGTTATAACGAAAATTGTGATTTTCAGGACCTCTTCATAGAAAACTTTCTGTTGCTCGTAACATATAAGAGATAGAAACATGGTGTCTTCGACAAAGTTTATTGTTTTGAGATCACCTAAAATTTTGCCGAAGAAACCATGCGTCTATCTCAATCTGTTAAAAAAATAAATTTTCTATCTCACTTTTAGGTGGATTGAGGACTCATATTCCTACATTTAAAGATGTATTTTTGAATATCTTGAAACTTCTCCGAACATACATTATTAGTATAATCAACATTTGAAACGCTATTTAATTAATCGCACGAAAACGGCAAAATAAAACACTGTGCATTGCACAATGGTCCAGAAACCGAATTTAGGGGGAAATTTGGGTCTAGAGCTCTATAGCAACATTTTAGAGAAAAACTTTCTTCTACAAAGTTGTTACATATGATGAAGCGCTCATTGAAAAATTATCAAAAATTAGGGTGACCAACATTTTCGATGCAATCAAATATCCAACTTTTTTATCTTTGTAGATAAAAGAAAAATTTGTTCTACAATGTTATAGCTCCATTAATTTTAAGTAACTTTGTAAAAAAAGTTTTTCCCTATCTTTGAAAACAACCGATTTATATTGAAAAAACATATTTTACGCTCCAACTTTTTTATTTCAAGTTTCATCTCAAAACTGTCTTTGAACGACTTTTAGAGCTTTTCAAGAGAAACAATTTGCAATGTTAACATCGTAAATATCTCAATTTTACTCAAAGTTATTAATATTTTTCATCAAAAAATATGCGTTTTTCATTTGTATGTCATTCTTTTTGGGGCAAACATAAAAAATATCTCTTGGTCTCATTTTAAAGGGCATATTTGACTCTATAAATGGAGGAACTGTTAGAAATATGTTATTTTTTCAATTTGAGTAAATTCAATTTAAAAACAAGACGAAAATTTCAATAATTTTATACATTATGCATATGAAAGCACCCAGATTTATTTTTCGGTATTTTTCCTTATAACTAGACGTAATTACCTTCAATTTGACCCTAAATGATCGAAAATCGATCAACTGGTTCAAAAGTTATGATTTTTTTTTAAATAAAATACATCGAATATAGCCGTTTTAATGGTCACCCTAAAAGTTGATTTTTTTGTTGCGTTACGTAATTTATGAATGTCGCATTATTTTAGTTAGTTTACTGCTATTTTCATTTATATTGTTTTATTCTTTGGTAATACAAAATTGAAAAAAAAAATTGTTTGATTATTCCGTGATAATGGAATGAACAAATACGAAGACGAGATAAAAAAACCACCTTACGAAACAACAATTTGCTTACTTTTTGAAAAAATATAGCTTTGTCGTTGTTGAGCTAGAAGTTGTTCTTACAAGAACGGAAGCGATACTAACGGGTGAAAAACTAAAATTTCGGATTTTTTGAGGCTCCGCAAGAAGGGTAGTGGAGGACCGGTCAATGTAATGACCGAAACAGGACTTCGTTCTTCTTGTCTTAATCATGGCTCAAGCCTAGTGGATTGGCAGTTAATCTAGTTGGGTATTTGAACGCATATTTGAAGAAAATTTGGATTCTTTTTTTTTTTCAAAAAGACCTTCTCGATAAAAAGTCTCTGTTATAAATAACAAATATTCCTGAACAACCACTCGAATCATTTTGTACCCTAAATACGCAACCCAACGAGTCTGCCTAAGTGTCGCCCAATTGAAATTTTTTTTGGGATTTTGAGTTGCTTGGTGTACAAAAATAGCTGGAGGGAAGCAAACTGTAAACAGTTGATTGATTGGTGGCCGTACACCACTCTTGTTCCGGCATAACGAAACGCTTCGATTGACAAATAAACCAGATGATTATCATGACAAATTAATCAGTTTCGCTTTGAGTACATCTATCTTCTCTGACAGCATTATAAACATTCTAAGTTTTTAATTGTCACCCGTTAGGAAGAATTTCAGTAGGACGGAAGACTCTACACATGGATCGCCTTCAGTCATCGTGGCAGCTTTGTCGAAACGAGTTTCCTAGACATGTGTCACCATCAGCTTAGCTCTTCCCTTCTGCAGACTATGAAAATTTCGGCTAATTTTCACTATTTGCGCTAAGCTAACGAGTCATTGATTGAATGGGAAGAAAACTGGTAACACTGCTGCAAAATGAGAAATTGTCTTTGGGTTAAAAAGTTAACAGACATTTTCAAATAAGTATAATTGTTTGAGGAAAATTACCCTTTTTTTTAATTTCTCCATGATCGATCGGATCGGTTTTATTGTTTAGGTAATCTTTCGTAGTTTTTTTAAAAAAAAATCAGATTTTTTAAAAATGAGCTTTTTAGGATAATTATTTTTAATCTTTCTTCTAACTTTTGTTCAAAAAAAAAAAAACAATAATTTTTAGAATGTATATGTTTTTTTGAAAGACAAAATTGTTATCTATAACTTTGCCGAGGACGTTATACCGATCAAATAAAACCTTTTGGCTCTAAAAATATTTGTAAGCATCAATACCTTCCCAAAAGGGCATTTTTAAATAACTTCAAAAAATGAGTCAAAGTTTCAGCCAAATCCAAAAATGGTCGTTTAAATTGGTTGCCCGTTTTTTTTTTGTGGAATTGCTCAGTGATGGAAAAATATACATTTCATATTTTGTTCAGCAAACATTGAATAATTTTTAAAAATAAACCACCGCTGATAAAAAAGAAAATGTTTCTGGCAAGGCAAGGGTCCTTAAGTTTTACACGGTTTTCTGATTTCTATATTTTAGCTGAAAGATTCAATTTCCTGATCATAACGTGATTTTCAAAATGTTTATCATTGTCTTTCGATTCTTAAATGAAGAATAAAAAACTGCTAGAAATGCCTTAAATGACAGTTTACAGTACATGGGTGAAATGTCATTGGAGACATTTCGAGCAGTTTTTTATTCTTTATTTAAAAATCAAAGGAAAACGATAAACATTCCTTGAAAATCACGTTTTGCTCAGAAAACGCGGCCTTTTCAAATGATATATAAAAACTGAGTGTAACTTTAGGACTTAATTTCCAATAACATTATTGTAAAAATTATTATGTTTCATCCTAGTTTACAAATAGTGAATCTGTTAGCTTCGCTATGCTGCTATATTGACAACTCAGTAAAAACTAAAACAACGTTAGTTTTGATCTAGGTATAGGAAATAAAATGAATTTGTGTCCATTTGTCACCTCGATTAGTTCCCACGATTATTGCTAGTTGCTTGAGACCGCAATGTTCATGTCTAACAGACTCAATCCAAACGTTTCCTATATTAGCTTAAGAGTGCGCAGAGTAATTTGTAAAATGAGGAGAAAAAACACAACAAATCACTCTTGCGGTTTAAAACCATAATCCTCCTTCACTCCAATAAGCACCCGGTATTACCGGCGAAAGTAATGGCGCATTGCCATCCTATTGGTAGCAGACAGCGCCGGACGCGACTGCCTCTACTGCCAGAAGCAGGAAAGACATCTTGTTAGCTTCTGCTCCATCTATCAATGAGGTTAGGAAGAATCTTGCGCGCACTAAAACGAAACCAGTAGTCTACAATTAAGACCAACTAAATAACAAAATAAATTATACAGTTTCAAAAAAACAACATCCTGAAACTTGATTACTCTGATGTTCAAGTTAGTTAGTAATCCTTTAGCACGGTAGTCGAAATAACGTTGCATGGAATCGATTACACCCCTCAAGGCGACTTGTAAGATTTCCTTGCTTCCACAGGCGTAAAAGTGGATGTGTCATCAGTTTACTTGTTTCCCCTGCGAGCCGAGATAAGGCATCCGTAGAATAGTGTTCGACATCGGACCGGGTAGGATCCGGTAAAAGTCCGGTCCGGTCCGGTCCGAAGTCCGATCGGACCGGAACCTTCAAAGTCCGATTTTTTTCCAGACCGGACCGGAACGAAGCCATCCGGACTTCGGAACGGACCGGGTAATGCTTTCCGGACCACGGACATTTTCGGTGAAAAAAAAAATTATTTAATTTAGGTCATGGAACGCAGCTAGTTCATCCTTTTTGATTTTCTTCGCTGCTTTTATTAAAAGTCAACCCATTTGGCCTTGCTCGCCTTTTTAACCTGTAATGTATGCTTTAATTGATCACATGGTTCTTATAAAATTAGAAAGACATTAATTGTCACATTTTTTTTGCTATTTCAATTTTGTTCCTGCTATCACTTCGAAACTAGTGAACAACTGATAGACTCGCACAACTTGTTCTGAATTTGTGCTTAATTCAAGGTGGTCAGCGAACCGGGAAAACCTTGAAAACCGGGAAAAAGTCGGGAATTCGAAACTGAACCGGGAAACCGGGAAATTTATCATGTCCATTTTTAACATTGTTTTTCATTTACACATGCTTGGGATCTGTTGTATTAGTTCAACGCACTATACATTTTCTGCCATCTCACAAACACTGGAAGGCTCAAGGAACCATTTAGTTGGTCTCGGGGTAAGGTGCTGGAATAACAAGCCAGTCGTCATACTTTAGAATCTTGGCAAAAAGAGATGACCGTTAGAGTCAATAGGATCCTAGCGTTAGCCCCGCAATTGTTCTGTACACTAACAGTTGACTGCGATTGTTTTTCTCTAATTTGTCTCTCTTCTCATTCGCACTGGTTAGGGCTTCAACAGTAAGTGGCGATCAAACATCAAAACAACCACCACTTTACAGGATCAACGTCTAATGTCATTTATGGCTGAGTTTGTTTCAAAGTTATGTACCGAATTCTTCACAATTGATGTAAAATATTTTTTAAAAAGGAACAAGATTTGAATCTTGGGTTACAAATCGCCAACAAAAGCCTACAAGGCCAGGGAAGGTGAAAACTTCAAATTACTAAAAAATATTTTGAAGGCCAGAGAAGTCAAGAATGATTCCAATAAAATTTTATATGTTAACTTGAAATAGGCAAAAACTAAACAATGATAAAAAAAAAATATTTTAAACCTGAAACAAGTAATGCCTCCACCAACAACGCTGGATCTGGGTTCGCATCCCAACGCCATAGGTGTCGATGGTTGTGTGCCGTGTGGTGACGTTATTCACTCACAATTAACCAAAACTGATCTAGATTCAATTCCTCCGGAGATTTTTTTTTATTCTCGCTTATTCTCTGTCGGTCTAGTTCCGCCCCTGTTGTTGTGCCAATCACCGACGCCCAGGGAGGCGACTCCACCCAGGACCCTAACTTTCGACCCGTTGATCAACGGACCGGCGCCAACGGGTTTACTTCCTCATGCGATGGGGCGTGATCCCAGAGATTTTTCGCCTCAGAAAATCTCCCAGTGTCGGCTAGGATTGAATCTAGACCAGTTTGGTTGGTTGTGAGTGGATCACGCCACCTCACAACCCTCGACACCTATGTCGGCGGTGGGATTCGAACCCAGGCGTCGAGCGTGGTTGGCGGAGACGTTAATCCTCCGGAGATTTTCTGTGGCGTAAAATCTCTGGGTTCTTCTATCGCATGGGACAGTGAAGCCATTGGAACCGGTCCGTTAATCAACGGATCGTTAGTTAAGATTCTAGTTGAAGTCGCCTCCCCGGGTGTCGGTGATTGACATGATAGTGGCAGAAATAGACCATCAGAAAATAAGCGAAAATAAAAAAATCGTAACCTAACCCATTCCCGGCGTATGATGCCATATGACATTACCTGACATTAAACTTTGATTTGAGTTCAACAATTATACTTGAAAATTTACACGAGAATAGATTGATGCTTAATATGCAATACAGTTTATGTTGAATATGCATATAGTTGATTAGTAATGAGAGTTTAAAGTTCATCGTTTGAGGTAAAAACTGATTTTTCTCCACCGGTAATCGGTTAAGCTTAAATCCGCTTGCGAAAATGTTTACAGAGACTAGAAAAAGATAAAAGATATATAGTTTCTAAAGTTCTCGATAAAAGTCAGCAATCAGATTTTAATTTAAAGCCAGAAATGCACCATAAATATGAAAAGAATTCAATGATATTATAAAAGTAATAAATTCAATTTTTTAAAACAGATTTTTGTGGAAACTTCTGAAATCTAGAACGCGGAATCGCGGAATCAAACACAAACCAATTTCATATTTAGCTCAAAAAGGCAAAAATTGTTTCTTAGTAGCAATAATATTAAATTGATTTAAATTTAGAATTTCAAGTAGATTTTTGTTGAAAATTCTGAAATTTAGAACGCGGATTCAAAAAAAAAACAAAACAATTTTCTTATTTAGCTCAAAAGGGCAAACAATGTTTCTAAGTAGCAATAAAATTGTATTGAAGCCTGAAAGAAACTAATAGTATCAATTTAAAATCAATTTCAAAACTAAAGTGTGTGAACACTAGGAAATGGGTAATAATTAGGTTGAAAATGCAAAAAATTATTCTTTATATTTATATTTATTCTTAAAGAAATTTAAAATTGTCAGAAACGGCTATCATTGCAGATTCAGGCAAGGCGAAAAACTAGCTCAATTCGGGGTCAAAAAATATGTTCTAATTATTTTAAAAACTCTGAAAAATAACTAGAATGTTTCCTCTCATCAACTAAAAAAAATGACTATGAACAAGTTATCAGGAAGGTTGGTAACGTCTCCGCCAACCACGCTCGACGCCTGGGTTCGAATCCCACCGCCGACATAGGTGTCGATGGTTGTGAGGTGGCGTGATCCACTCACAACCAACCCAACTGGTCTAGATTCAATCCTAGCCGACACCGGGAGATTTTCTGGGGCGAAAAATCTCTGGGATCACGCCTTCCATCGCATGAGGAAGTAAAGCCGTTGGCGCCGGTCCGTTGATAAACGGGTCGTGAGTTAGGGTCCTGGGTGTGGAGTCGCCCCCCTGGGCGTCGGTGATTGGCCACAACAGTGGCGGAACTAGACCGACGGAAAATGAGCGAGAATAAAAAAAAAAAAAAAGTTATCAGGAAACAAGAAAAAAATAATAAAAAAATTTTGAAGTCAATTCAATAAGAATAATTTGAAGTCAATTCAATTTAAAATTAGGTTTTAAAAGAGAAAATTAACTCAGAATTGGGAATTTAGCTAAAAAAATTGCTAAATTTTAGTCTGACGAGAAATCTGGAGAAGAAACTCCAGAAAAGATTCCAATTTGAATTTTTCACAAGGCTTGAAATGACAGAAAATGATTTCAAAGATTTGTCGTTTCCGAAGTTCAACAGCAGCCAAAACAACTTTGAATTAAATTCCAAATTTGTAAAAATATATATTAAAGGTTTGAAAAAGCAGAAACCAGTTCTACAAAACGCAGAGAATCTCCACCAGAGAGTGCAGAAAGTTACAAATATTGCTTTAGTTGAACAGTTTAATTAAACCTGAAATTATTTACGTAAGTCTAAAATGACAGGAAATTGTTCCAAAAAACGGTTCAAAACAAATTAAAAATTTATGTGAAAATATTCTGAAACATAAGGCACAAATTGATTCTAAATTATATCCTGATTTTAGCTGAGTGAAATAATGAAAATCTCAGCCATGAAAAGTCGAAAAATCATCAGCAACATGTTGGCCAAGGAAGTTAACCCTTTTTCAAGTTTTGAAATGAAATAATGATATCAAAAACAAGATTCTCTCACAAAATTATTTTGTTAATAAATAAACGTTGTTGAACTTATATATATTCATGCGTTTTAAAACCGGAAAAAACATCAATTTCTAACCGGGAATTTGAAACTGGAAATCTCCTGGCCACCCTGTTAATTGAATGCCATCGGCTAAATTGGTGGAAAGTGAGTTACAGTATACATAATTTTTGTTTCATTTATGGTGTTGTTTATTTTCTTTTCATCATGCAGGACAATTCTGAAAGATTTCCGAACCTGTCGTTAATAGCATGAGACGTCCTGTGTGTTTCTGCATCGAGTGTTCCACTCGAAAACAAATTTTCTTCGGGACGGGTCCTCGTCACATCACGCATAAACAGACTTAGTAGGAATCCGGCAGCTACTTTTACTAAAATATTGGCTTAAATAAATGTTCCAAAACTAGGAAAATTGTAGAACCAGCCTTTTTTGTTACTACACTCCAAATGAAAACAATTAGAAAAAAAATGTAATAAAAAAAAAAATAGAAAAACAAATTGCAAAACTTAGTTTGTATTGTCAAACATTTTTCAACATGCATAAAAGTCTTTATAATATTTTTTTCACTTAAATAACGCTCTCGAAAAAACTGGCAACTTTTGTTCCCGGACTTCGGACCGGACTCCAGACCGGAACCGGAACGAAGCCAATCGGACCGGACCCAAATCGGACCGGAACGAGCTAGTTCCGATTTTTTACCGGACCGGACCGGACCGGAACGCGGACCAAACGTTTTCGTTCCGATGTCGAACACTACCGTAGAATGAACCTTGGGTCAGAAAACGGGAAATAATATATTGCTGGTTCTAAATGTAGCACTTCCTTTGCACCGTCCGTCCATCCATCATCGTCGTCGATGCGTCGTCGGTCGTGCGCTCCGTCAAGCGTAGTAGCGATGACGATGAGTGCGACTTCTTGAACGCGAAACTGCGCACTCTTCTTAATCCAGAAGCAACCGAACAACGCGGTAAAACATTCTCGAAACAAGGATAAATCACACCAAACCTGGCGCGACTTGTAATATGGTCACATAAATTATACAGTTCTATAAATAACGGTCGGCTCGAGTTGGTTACTTCTAGGCGGGATAATGCGAACCGCTTACAGCAAAACTGCATGCTGCACTTTCGACGCCCGTTGCTTGCGTTGATGCAAGTTGGACATTACGACCCGAAAGTGACGACTAGCATAATTAAACGTATCAATCATTCGGTGGTCATCGTCGTCTGTCGGAACTTTTTCGATTTCTGTCAAAATTACGGTCAGCACAGCATCGGGTGCAATCGAGTTTCGCTTTTGCAAAGGCGAACGACCTGCACCCGGGTCTCTCTATAGAGTACAATGCGATGATGGTTCGGATAGTGGGCAGTCTTTCAATTTCGATTCCGTTAGATATCGAACAAAAACTAGACGAAAAAAGTAAGGCAAAGAAGTAATCACGCCGGAGATTGGACTAGTTATTAGCTCATTTTCGTGACCGTTCACCAAAGTAAATAATACTATTTTGATTAGAGCAGCCTTGCGCTTCATTGCGTTGCTCACGATCCATCCAATTGGCAGACATTTTTGTTTTGCAGCTGATTGCCGTTAGTCGTGCAGTTCGCTTTTTGTTTTCTCGACTTTCGCTGTTTGCAAAATGATTGGAAAAGTTATCGAATTATCGGGTTTATCATAATTTGCCAGATTTAGTTACTTTATAGCAGAGTAGGCAGTGTGACTTTGTACTCGTATCCAAGTGAGTTTTAAAACTTGCTCGCACATTTATTTTCGGTTTGCACGTAAGCCCTACTAACAGTGCACTACACTTGAGTTGGATTTGAGTTTGAATCCTGCATAACAACCATTGCATAAAAATCGAATTGCGATGAAATTCGCGCCGCGTCTGCTGCAACAGTTTGTTGCATTGTCCTTTGAAAGCATAAATTCGATCTAAAAACAAAACTCATCGCGTTACATTATCGCCTGCATCGCTGGATACATCGTGCACTGCATGCATTGCACGCATTTAAACTCAATCGATCAGAGTGTGCGGTGCAAAAAAACTCAAACTATCGAGAGGAAGCAGATACAAGTTGGATTCAAATCTGGAAAAGTGTTACTCAGTTCAACTTTGCACGAGCTCATGCCATCACTGCTTTATAGCATTGCATTTTAATCTTTATACTGATTTTTATGAGTCTTCTTCTTACAGCAGTCAGTTGAATAGAAAAGTAATTTATGTCGTTTTATTTTTTAATTTCAGTTTTGGGAAATCATCTCGGAGGAACACGGTATTGATGCTACCGGCATTTACCACGGGGAATCAGATCTGCAACTGGAACGAGTCAGCGTTTATTACAATGAAGCCTCAGGTAATTTTTACTATCGAATACTACGCTACCATTCCCTTTGCGTTGCGAAAAGAGTAGCCTTAGCAGTGAATGGCTGCTATTGTGTAATTTTATCGTAAGATGGACCTCCGTTGTGTGACTGCGCTTGGGGCACTGCTTTGATATGAATGGAGAATTGATTTTGAACAAAACCTAATTAAGCAATAAACTGGTGCAATAAAGATTCCAAATTCGTTTTAAAATTGATCAGTTAATATGAAATTCGAAATGGGTCGATTTTATTGCGTTTACTTTTTACTAAAGATGGCAACCATTTTTAACTAAAATATAAGCGAAGATTACCAAATTATGTACACTAAGGTCGCTTTTTACGCGTTTTTACGCGTTACTTGTACGAAAATTTCTGATGTTGCATGAAACATTGTGTTCAACTTGTGTAAATTAGTCATACACTAAAGTCTCTTTTTACGCGGGGGATACATGCCGCGTAAAAAAAACCGCGTAAATTCCGGAATCCGCGAAAAAAAAACGCGTAAATTCCGGAATCCGCGTAAAAAAACGCGTAAATTCCGGAATCCGCGTAAAAAACCGCGTAAATTCCGGAATCCGCGTAAAAAAAACGCGTAAATTCCGGAATCCGCGTAAAAAACCCGCGTAATAAAAACCGCGCAAAAAGCGACCTTAGTGTATCATGAATATCAAAATTGATGGTGTCAACATTATGTTGTGTCCCCTTTACAGCCGTCTCCCGCTCGTCGGGTGGCAAGTACGTGCCGCGTGCGATTCTGCTCGATCTGGAACCAGGAACGATGGAGGCGGTCCGCTCCGGACCCTACGGAAAGCTGTTCCGTCCGGATAACTTTGTGTTCGGGCAGTCCGGCGCTGGCAACAACTGGGCCAAGGGACACTACACCGAAGGTGCCGAACTGGTCGATGCCGTCCTAGATGTGGTGCGTAAGGAGTGCGAGAACTGCGATTGCTTGCAGGTAAGGATTATCAAATCTGCAGTGTCTTTCGTAACTTCATCTTTGTTTTCTAAATTTTAGGGTTTCCAACTAACGCATTCGTTGGGAGGTGGTACCGGATCTGGCATGGGAACGCTGTTGATTTCTAAGATTCGTGAAGAATATCCAGATAGAATCATGAACACATACTCGGTGGTGCCATCGCCGAAGGTATCGGACACCGTGGTCGAACCGTACAACGCGACCCTGTCAATCCACCAGCTGGTGGAAAATACCGACGAAACTTACTGCATCGACAATGAAGCATTGTACGACATCTGTTTCCGCACATTGAAGGTGCCAAATCCCAGCTACGGCGATTTGAACCACTTAGTTTCGCTGACAATGTCCGGTGTAACTACCTGTCTGCGATTCCCCGGCCAGTTGAACGCGGATTTGCGAAAACTCGCCGTCAATATGGTTCCGTTCCCTCGTTTGCATTTCTTCATGCCTGGCTTTGCTCCACTAACCTCTCGTGGATCTCAGCAGTACCGTGCTCTGACAGTTCCGGAACTCACCCAACAGATGTTCGATGCTAAGAACATGATGGCAGCTTGCGACCCAAGACACGGTCGATACCTGACCGTTGCTGCTGTCTTCCGTGGTCGGATGTCAATGAAGGAAGTCGACGAACAGATGCTCGCTGTGCAGAACAAGAACAGCAGCTACTTCGTAGAGTGGATCCCGAACAACGTGAAGACCGCCGTCTGTGATATCCCGCCGAAGGGCTTGAAGATGTCGTCGACCTTCATCGGAAACACAACCGCCATCCAGGAGCTGTTCAAGCGTATCTCTGAGCAATTCTCCGCTATGTTCCGTCGTAAGGCTTTCTTGCATTGGTACACCGGCGAGGGTATGGATGAGATGGAGTTCACCGAGGCGGAGAGCAACATGAACGATCTGGTGTCCGAGTATCAGCAGTACCAGGAAGCGACGGCCGACGACGAGTTCGAGCAGGAGGAGTGTGCCGACGAAATGGAGGGCGAATGCGTTTAAATCTACCATGTTGGATGGCAGTGAAGCATTTTTACTATTTATTATTATTATTATTAGATAGATAAAACGTAATGAGGTTTTATGAGTACACAAGCCGAAGAAATAGTCTTTAAAAATCTAATCCTTCATCTACTCTCGGATCTCAGCATATCTACTAATCGACCAGATTTAGAGCTGCCCTTGGCAGCGATTGCACCAAACTTTACTTATACCGGCAATTCAGACAACTTTTCACCATAAATAGATCACGCATTACAAAAGCATCAATCAAAGTAGATTCATAAGTTAGATAACGTGAGAGTGCGCGAATATATTGAGTTTAGGAGAGAAGTGCAGTCCTGTTCCCCAACAAACACGGAGTGTGTAGCGAATGCACCATGTAGCCTACATTCAGGCACTATTTCTACTGGAATGAAATAGTGGACGTCACCGAGAGTCGATGGCTTTTTATGGTAACAGTAAGTCTACCGTGCAGAGGGGCATGACTGGAACGCCGTTTGATATAGATAGAGATATAAAGTTGAGAAGAAAAAAAAAAAACCCGACAAAAGTGCTGCCAATCAATCCAATACAAAAGCAATCGGAATAGTTGTTCAATACTTATTTGCTTCCTTAAACGTTTATTTCCAGATCGTCTGGCTATTTATCCAAAGATTATTTTTGAAACTCATTTGATTTGCTCCAAGAATCGGTTTACTTCGGGGCAGGATTGATTAGTTAACTCTAAATAATATATGAACCCAACTTCAATACTAACCGCCAGTATATCACTGTACTATATTTATCACTTTGGATATATGCAAATGAATTACAGGAATTTGTCGATTCTGTGTCGAATGGTCATTTGATTTTACAACGACAATCACCTTGAGGTAGAATTGGACTTAAACGAAATACACACAATTGTAATGTTAATATTTGAAACGGAACAATAAAACCACAATTGTATTTATTTGTAAAACCGTGTGTGTTTTTGTATGAAGCATTCATTGATCCACATAGTTCTAAAGGCTAATGTTACGATTTTAGTGACGCCGTCAATCTCTCCCAGAGTGGAACTTCGTAGTAACGAACCACTTCTTTTTCAAGTGAATTCTTGTTCGATACAAAACATAACAATGGCTATGTGCAAAGCAAGGACCGCAAGGTTGAACTACTTAACGACATTTGAATCTTTCATTCGGTTGTCCTCATAAGATAAGTTTTCAAGATCGAAGACTTTTTACTCTAACGTTTTGATGTCACTTGAGATGAGATCTCGTTAATTTAATCCGCGGCTGCAACCCGCTGCTGTTGTATTATGTGGTTCAATTCTAAATCGGATATGATGCTGATTGCCTCTCTATGCTACACCGACAATGGGAATGAGGCACTCTGAGTAGGAGGCTCCCACTAAATATTAGATGGCCGGCAGATTTTAATTGCTACACGCAAAAGTTGAAGTCTTGTACAATCATTGTGTCTCCCCGATTCGCACAAATGTTGCACAGAAATCGCACAATAAATGTGTGAAACACATAACGCAACAGTTGTACTGCGAATACATTGACATAGAATGAAATCAGAATATGTATCATATACCGACACTTTATTTCTCACGTCGAGTGTATTAGTGACTAGACTAGACACATCACATACAATTTGCAGGTTGCTCTTTCGCTTCTCTTTCGGTTCGGATTGCGACGCGCAAGGCGATATTTCGTTGCTTCACGAAATGAGCGAGACACCCGTGCTGTACATACTTGATACCATGGTGTTGTTAGTCTCACTCAAACTGTCGGTGCGTGCTTGCTGCTATTCAGAGGAATGCATGAAGAAGAAAAAGTATCTCGGAAGCGTGTGTGCAAAAGACTTGAAAAGCGTAGCATATGTCTCGTCCACAAGCAGAAAGGAGGAGAATGGTTTTGCCCTTGCTCGCTTTGCAATGCTGCTTGATACCAGTTGAAACTGTTTAGGTGTAGTAGTTTGGAGCTGCCAAATACATTGGAAAAACGCTAGAGCATTAATTGCGTTATGCCCAACACGCAATCATTGTACTGGTTCCGAATTACATCAACAATTGCGCTAAAAACGCACAATTTTGTACTGGTTTCGCACCATCCAACTTTTGCGTGTAGGATCCAGCTTCCCCGGATGAAGTGGCCGTATGTGTCCCACCATCTGCTAGTACAATGATTTCTTTGAGCCGAATGCTACCTTTATCACTGCGGGTTTCCGCTGCAGCTATTGCTGCTGGTATCCGCAGCTGCTACCAGCTGCTACTAAGTTGGGATCTTCCATCCCACACTTCACTTGTAAAAAGAGCAGAGGTAGGCTCTTATATAAAAAGTTTATTTCTGGTTAACTAGTTATTATATTCAGTCGACCGTGTTATGAAGAGCAAGCATTAAGTGGCCAATCAGAATTCTAAATCTGCGTTTCAACAAGGCTTCACAGTTTTTAATAGTACGACAGTCTACATAATCAAACTGAAGTTTTTTGCGTTTGGGTGGGTGCATAGATAATTTTTCAATCAGTTGCTGCAAGAACGTAGGAAATCCGTTAAAAAATAACCGATTTAAAGGCATTTGAAATTGTACGTATTTTCTTCTGTTCCGTTTTCAGATTTTTATTTTACACCCCCATGTAGTAGAACTTTCTGCAAGACATAGTTCTAAGTCAAAATCATAACCGTGTTGCGGCTTGGAACGACAAGCGGATAATAAATGTTTGTCACCCTCAAATGTTTTAATATCGTAACCTAATCTGGATAAAAAGAAAATGAACCCATTCTGTGAGTTCTACAATTGTTGTTTTACCTATTAGTAGTTTTTAGTCTCGACGTCATGCAGCTGTCAGAACTAAACCGATTTTTGAATGGCCAGGTAGTGGGTCTGGAGGAATACAAGCTCTAAGTCACGTAACAGTTAACTTCTCAATGAG
This sequence comes from Wyeomyia smithii, assembly GCF_029784165.1. NCBI lineage: Eukaryota > Metazoa > Arthropoda > Insecta > Diptera > Culicidae > Wyeomyia > Wyeomyia smithii. The sequence goes on along the minus strand of NC_073695.1, from coordinate 226,395,429 downwards.
TGACACTACAAACAGAAAATAAGTGCTAACAGAAAGAAACGTTTGGACAATGCTCCAAAAACAGTGCTGCTAGTGATCATGACATGCGTAATATTTTAACCTTAACTTATCTCCTGATTCTGACTTCCTAAATAGCTATGGTCCTCAGCAAAGTTGTCCAGAAAGGCAGTGTGTATGCAATTCTTCATATTTCAACCTTAACTTATCTCTGAGTTACAATAACTTCTAAGAAAACTTCACTCGCACTTCGGTAAGCTCCACCAGCGGTGGTAATGTAACTTAAAAATATTTCAACTTCGTTGGTAATGATGACGCCGCTATCTGCAAGACCACAAAATTTATGAGTCACTTCGGGCTACAAAATTCATGAGTGTACTTCTTTAAAATTAACACAGCAGAATTTATGGATATACCTACTTAGTGTTTCCGAACATTTGGCGCGCACCAATTTACCATTAACATTAACCCATTAACCAATAACAGCATGTCTTATATGTTCCAATGTACCGTAGGTAGGTATAACTCTTAGTAGTCACGTATAAAAGCTAGAATGCAGAAATTTGATCTTCATTGTTTACTTGGTCACTATAGCGTGTTCTGTTAGCGTGTGTTTAGTTATAATATGTGTTGTTTGCTTGCTTGCAGTGTTTATGTGAAGAAATAACAAGAGAACTAGAATCATCTCGGGTTATAGGGAAATGACAATCCGGAGTGACGATAAAAGAAACAAACTTGCCGGTGTCACTATTATGAAACTCCAATGGCACTTTTCGCGCTCCATAATTATATAATTGGAGTAATTGATGCATTGCTGCTAAGGGGTGGAAACGGAATTATTGCACCACAGAAATCATGGTGTCAAACATCGCATAATTATCGCATGTAATAAATAATAAATTCAGAGATTTATACATTAATGAGCTTGTTAGCATATATTGGATCAATTTTTCAAAGTTTCCTTGATAAATGCTCGACAAACATTCTCCTTGGTCTTTCTGAGTTCCTTTTTCATCAAAGCCAAGTACGTTTCGATAAGCTCAAGCTTCTTGCAGTTTGGCAGATTCATGTCTTCAGGTACAAACTTGACCTACTTCACTGAATACAATTTTAACACAGTTTTCGAATAGTAACAAGTGGCTAGATCTTACCAAAATGATGGGCTTCTTATGTGCTGTCTCAGAAGTGGCAAAAGACGTTGTTTGAGGCATTCAGTCTTGTGAATTTGATGTAGGGTTACCATCTGATCGAAGTTAGAAATCAGGACACCTTGTTTTTCGGTACAAATTTGACCGCCATTTTGTCAATTCCATTAGATTAGATAATCCATTAAAAAGCAAAGCCTTGGTGCTACATTCGAATTCGGAACTTGACCTTCTGTATTTTATACACAGACTTCGCAGCCAACTGTTAAGTGTACAGGACAATTGCGGGGCCAGCGCTACGATCCTACTAACACTAACAGTCTCTCCCGAGCCGAGACTCGAACCCACGACAACTGGCTTGTTAGGCCAGCATCGTACCTCGAGACCAGCTGGGAGGGTCCATTCCATTAATCCATTATTACATGATAAAAAAAATTCAGCCAAATCGGTTCAGTACACGCTGAGAAAAAAATACCACCAGTTAGGTAGAGAGCATTCACGTTCCCAGATGCCAACAACGTAATACTCACTATATGTGCAACCACAACATGCAAAATAAATCTTCAAAAATACCTTAATCAGTAGTCAAAACAGCCGAACACTTCACTTTACTCTAAACATTGGAAAAAAAATAATTTTCAACTTTTCAGAGTAGGGTCCCCAGTTAAGCCAAATGTTTAACGGTTACAATACCGTAAAAATTTCTCTCGTCATTTCATTAAGATTCAACCAAAAACAAAATCGTCCGTAGTGACAGTTGTGTTCTGGAATCAAAAAAGTTATTGATTTTGAAAAAATTTGCATATTATTATCACACTACAAAATTGAAAATCTTATGAAAATCAGGACAAATGCTAGAGAATTAAAAATAAATCAGGACGTCAAAAAAGGGTCTCAAAATCAGGACATGTCCTGCTAAATCAGGATGGATGGTATCCCTATGTTGAGGGTTCCTCTTGTGACGAAAACATGACTTCGCTTGCCGCAGGTATAGATAGCCCCCCGAATCAGTTACTTGGCAGCGGATGTGGACACTTTCTCCTTCTCGAAACGATCATCCATTTTAAACTTATCCTTTCTAGTGAAAAACTCTTGACCTGGTAGTTGTTCGAAGTCAGCTTTGACCTATGTTTCATCGTCAATCTCACAGCAACTACTTTTGGTCTACAGGTTTGTGTGGAGCTTTCTGGAGCGGGTTTTGGCAGTTGTCTGATTGCATTCATCAACTTTTGAACCTTGTACGTGTGTAATCTACTTTTATGATCCAACCTGAAATTGTCCTAGAACATTTTTAGAACTCTTGACTCAGGGTTGATATTTGTTGACACTCTTGAGTGAAGGTGAAAAAAAGCATCCATAAATTTTATTTTTTTACAATCCTTTAAGAGTTCTCCCTTCCCGCTTTTTGTATGGAAGTGAACTGTCAAAACCCCTCATTATATTTCATGCGATGGAAGCAAGGCAACAAAATCAGTTTATCAGTTAACGAAGATTGTCAAGGCATCGGTCAGTGTCAGTGGAAAAGTGTTACGGTGAGGTTCATTTTGGTTGAGTGGACTGTTTGTTTTTCTTTTTTGCTTTGAAGTGAAAATCATTTGGTTGGATTTGTCGTCAAATTTTATTCCGTAACCGTGAACGATGCGCGCGATCTATTTCATCTGAGTATAACAGCACGTTACTAGGACGAAAATCTAGTGTATCTGAAAGAGTGCTGCGATCATTGGAAGTGAAAATTGAAAATGATTGGCTGCAATTTTCTAAGAATTTTGCTGGGGAAAATGACTTTTATCAGCACTGCTCTTGAGACGGTCGGATTGCAAATGTGAAGCATTTCTCTCAATGTATAATGGGAAAGCTCCGGATTTGTTTGCGTAGGGGAAAGGGGAGCAGTTTCGGACAGGGCTTAAAAAAACGAATGGTGCAATTTTCAACCTAACAAAAAATATAAGTGAGTTGACAGCCCTTCCTACAACAGCTACCATATATTTTGACAGCTCTTGGTTTTTTATTACTTACGAAAACAACACAGTGCCATTTTTCATTCTTGTTTTCAACCGTTTGAGCTTGAAGTTGTAAGGATTTCACTAATTTCTTTGTGAGAGATTTAGAAATTCAAGTACACCAGCTTAGTTCATAACTAGTATGTAATGACGTGACAACAACGGGGAAACAAATATCTTATTTATTAGATAAAACTAAGATTTGTCTTCGGATGGTGGTGGGGCACATCCAGACATCGTTCACGGGTCACATTCGGACACTTACCAAATTTGTGTTTGATTGTTGTTTATTAAAAAATATCGATTTAGACTGATTCTCAGTCCTGAAATGGTTCAGAACTAAAAAAGGAAAACCGATTGAGCAAGCATCAACGAAGATGAGCTGGGAATAGTTCCTAATGGAACAATGTCTTTGAGACACGCTTCTGATACCTGCGGATATAAAAAAAGTACCTTGGTCTGTCGTCTGAAAAATCAAAGAAACTAAAAAACGGAAAAATCAGAGAACTTCTCGTCTAAAAACTCAGATCAACAAGTATTTACGAACGTGGAAGAAACATTCCTAGAGAAATATTTGATCGAAAGTTCCCATATGAATTATGGAATGACGTACCGTATACCAAGGCGATTGAAAAATTGTTCCACACTGTTCTGGAACACTTGAATAAGGTTCCAAAGCAGCGTAAGTGGACCAATTTGCGCTTGTTTGTCAATCACAAATGCCAATGCACTTTGAATCAATCAAATATTCCAGAGAAAATGGCATAGTTCTTGTATCCTTTTCCCCTCATAGCCAGTTTGCCCGGTTTTTATTTTATGAATTAAATTTGAAATAAAAGAATGAGTTTCGCGATTGGTGAAGCATCCGATTTCAGTCTCTGCTTATATGGAAGAAAGAGTTGAAAAACACAAAGTTTTCATTAATCTAGAAAAGTTTTTCAACACTGTCCGAATGTGCCCCAGGACTGTCCGAAACTACCCCACACACGGGGCACATTCGGACAAAAAGCAATTTTTAAAAATTCAAATGAATCAATGAAAATCGCATCAACGCACACTACTAACACGCATATATGATACTCCGATATTCAAGTAACAGCCAGGATGAATTAAGATTTTTTAAAAAACAAACAACTCTTAAAAATGAAGATAGAAAAAGTGTCAAAAACTGCCTCCCTTCCCCCTACAAATTTTTTTCTTGCCCTTTTAGTTAGAAAATATGAATTTTTATAAATTTTATTAGAGTTTCAATGTTCCATGAGATGCATGTAGCGTAGGGGATGAGATAAACAATGATGTTATTTTGTGCGGGGAAATTTAATTTTTCGCGAGAAATATGTTAAAAATGTGGAGGTTGCTATTTAAAGTTGCTTGTTTCACATAGTGGGGCGCTGCAAGCGCATAGGAACTGGTTTATGCCACGGTGTATGCTTGTTGCATACCTATCAGGCGATTACTGCGTGGATTTGTTTCGGATTCTTGGCTTGATATTTTAATCATAGGGGTGGGATGTTTCTAATGGTTTAATTATTCACTAATATTTATTCAGATTTTATATTGTGTGTTCTGGCACAAACGGTGTCATATTAACACTTACATATATTTTAAAGTTTGTCATGATAATACATATTAATTGCTTTCGCAGTGAAAATAATAATAGGAATATTTTAAATCTACTTGTCAAGCAAATTAAATGAAAAATAGAATAAAATAAATCTAAACTTGAACCTAAAACTTTTCTTACTGGTCATTATATGAGCTTCAAGGGCGGGTTTGTTTGTAGCTTGAGTATTTATAATAAATATTAGTAAATAAACAGTTTGTATGGCCAATCACAAATCGTGACATTTTAACACTGCAAGAAATTGTTAGAATTTCTCGCTTTCGCAACTAGGATTTATCATTCGTAGAAATTCAATTCTACTTGTCAGAAGAAGGAAATAATCATACATTGTACGCTTATATCCTTTTTTGCTCTCTTCAGCAATAACTTAGAAGCTAAGCTAGTTGAACTAACTTTACTGCTAACATATTACTAAAAAGAGCTCATCGTAGCAATTGAGGCTTGCAACGATATTTGTCGGATATTGGTAATAATTTTATTTGACATAGCTTCTAATGTTTCAACACTGGTAAGTTTTTGTAATTCAAGTGTACCAAACCAGGGATGATGCTTCAAAATCATTTTCAGGATTTCATTTCGAATCCCTCGAAGTGTTTTCTTTCTTGTTAAACAACTACTTGACCGGATCGTTAAAACATTGCTGGTCTAAAATTTGTTTGTTTATCAGAAAATTGTTCTTTGGACAAAGTTGTGAATTCTTGGTAATTAGAGGATATAAAGATCTTGTATATTTGATGCACTTTGCTGGTATACTCTCAGACCAATTCGAAGTAACCACATGCTATGAAGTGAGCTTATTGCTGTAATTGAGGATTGCATTGATTGGATTGGATTGATTGATTTTTGTCGGAATTGGTTGATAATTTGGATCGACAAATTTTCTAGTGTTTCCACATTAATAAGATTATGTAGTTCAGTCGTTTTTAATCAGGGAAGACGCTTCAAAATCATTTTCAAAAGTTTAATTCTGAGTCCTTTGAAGCATTTCCTCCTTGGTTGCTCAACAACTTGCTTAGAAGGGGACTGCATATAACATTGCTGGTCTAAATATTTGTTTGTAAATTATTTTCTCTTATTCTTGAGACAAAGTGTAAGTGTACAAAGTGTTCGTAAATTAATAGTTTATTCTTGAGACAAAGTCTAGAATTTCGTTGATAAGAGAGTATAAACATTTTACATACTTTTTGCACTTTGATTGGATATTCTCAATGTGCTCCTTGACAGTAAGATTCTTATCATAAATTAGTCCTAAATATTTAATTAATCTTAATAACGTGATTATTGGTAGTCGGCTCGTATTAATTTAACCATTTTCCTCGATTTAATGTTCAGATTTCTGTTTATACAAATCCACAGAAGAATCCTTATCAACCTGTTGCTTTTAATTCACTCACAATTGTATTCTTTTTGGATGTTAAATAAATTGGTATATTACAGCCGACTCTATTGCATTTGAATATATTCAAATTGAATAGAGTGCCGTTAGGCTGGCCATTTAATAAATATATTTCAAACACTGTCTAAAACAACTCGAATTCTCATGTTTTTTGGCAATGTCCCAGATAACTATGATGTGATTTATGTGTCATATATTTTTTTCCAAAATGGCAGCGGCTTTTTTACATACACAAAAATGAGTCAAAGCCAATTTATGCTAACAGTGACTACCAAATCAAACTTTGTATTCCCATGCTTTTCGATGCAAATTTAAATTTATATCTGAAAAGTTTGATGAGCTCGTAACACACATGTGGATATCAAATTTACACCTGTCAATGAGAAAAAAAACTTCTGCAATAGCGAATTTAGTATCCGTCTCACTTCATCCTATTAAACCGCTGTGATGAAACAGTGAATAAAGTGGTGAACCTTAGGCTTGTCCGAAACTAGATATTTAAAGTTTTAAAATGATCACAAAACACATATTTTGACTCAAAATTAACGTAAGAACCAAACCAAGACAGACCAGCTACTGTAAACTTGAGGGAAAAACTTCCACACCCTTCTAGAACGAGCGAGCTTTCAGTCCATCCGCTAAAGGCCGGCCCGGTCGTCCCCGTCCGCGGTCTGACGGGGCGGGAGGGAAAACACTTTTGTTTTCATTTCATTTCCACTGGAGCGAAAAGTGGGCGAATTGCGACATTACCCTGGGGCGGCCGGACGGTTCAGTTCGGTTCGGTGGGGCCGCATCGTGTGCACTAAATCACAGCTTATGGTTTGGGCTGACGCAAGCGAAAAGTTGTTTTCTATGCTTCTTCTTCTTCTCGCTGTTGTTGTACGTTTTCTGTCTCTCGCCAGTTAAGTTGGATTAAAAGGGTATCTTGGCTTTTGTTGTGCTTTGCTGGTTTCCTCTGTGGGTGGAAACAAATCCACGAAAAGAAAATTGTCTGCGCTTGAAAATCCGCTCGCTGCCATCGAAAGTAAACTCTAAACAGCCAGTTCTGCTATGCTTTTTGTTTGTAGAAACAGAATTTAAGAATCCTTCGCAATTCGTTGGAAATTTGCCATTAACTGTCAGCACTGAACGAAATTACGTGTTTGTGTTTGGATAAAATTTGTCCACGCCAATTGGCGGGCGTCAGCTTAAATCTCCCCATCAACATGCTGCTGGCAGAAAAGCTTACAGCACAAGCGCTAATTTGGAGGGAAGCACATTTGCTCACAGAAATCGGCTCGTGGTGTTTGATCAGATTAACTTAATTCGTTCGGCTTGCAGGAATTGTCATTTGTTGCGGTTCATAGCAATTTCAGCTACGCTTTTATTTTATGGGCACTCATTTCTGCAATGGTTTTTCGTGTCTAAGTGGTAAAACGAATAGCCTCAATCGTGCGTGGTTGCGTGTTAGATCAGAAAATGCTCGGTTAGATAAACATTTTAATTGGCTGTATCGTTGTTAATTGATTCTGGAACTTTCTGCCACAGGTTGTCGGTGATAAATTTTTTTCAGGAGTTCAGAATCAGAAATTTATAAATATATAAATTGAAATACCAAGATGAAACAAGAATACCTCAAAAAGGGTGTAAACAGTTAGACAATAGTAAATCTGTCTAAAGTCTGTCAATTAGAAATTATTCAATTTCATAATTTATCAGTATTATCAGTATATTCTGAGACTCTTATAGTTCATTTGTTAAAAAACAACTCGCCTTGAACAAAAAATTTGCACACATATTAATATTAATATTAATATAATTGATAAGCAGGGCGAGTAAAAATTGTTTTGATTATAGAATTGTTTCAATGGAGCACAACAATTCAATATATATAAATGTTATTTTTATGGCGGTATAACCATTTTAAAGAGCCGATCCTTGAATCCTAAATCAATAAACAAACGCATTATCCAAACAAATTTAGGCTCGTCGCTAGACTGGCATCACACTTTTTCGGCAGGCACCTGCCGAAGACCGAGTAAAGTGTTTGCAAAAATATAGCGAAAAAAAGGGTGAGCGATTTCGATGGCGGCACAAACGAGAAGCCTTGCCTGCCACGCTATGCCATCATAGCGGTCGAAGTTCTGTGCGTGCTTCCACCTTCCAGTTGTACATTTCTTTCGTTGGCGAAAGGCTTTAGTGTGTAGCAATAATAGCCTAGCACTGCATGCCATCATAAAGGGGCCGTCGCGAGCCCTCGAAGCAAGTTGAGTTCCAGAGTGCAATGCAGGCTCCATTAATCTTACGGAAAACTAGGGCCACTGGCGATGGAATTCGAATTCGTATAGTGCGGAGACAAATGGACGCTAATGTAGGTGGTAAACGGGTTGAAACATTTTTCAACAGTGAAGGTATTTTTGTGCGCGAACCGCGGAGAGCCTGTTGTAGGAAAGGGCACTGCTGGGGTCATCTGATTACCCTGCGGATAAATCAAACAGCGTCGAATTTTTCATAATTGATTCAACATGCTGCGCAGTGTTTTTGTTTAAGACCATGAAACCTCCTGCTACAACGTTTGAGTATCTATTGATTCTTTGCAGATAGTGTTTTGCAGTGGCGAACTTTTTGCACTCCCAAAATCGTGCATGTAATTAGTTATCAGGCCTTTTAGGTGCATACTTTCCCAGCAAAGCTGTGCGGCGGCAATTTTTTGCCTATTAATTGTTTGGCAGCTGGAGCGCAGGTCTTTGGCGTGGGTTGTTTGCATTGGGGCGGTTTTCCTTTCCAGTTTTGTTGCATTTGAATGCATGCATAGAGGTTCGTGCGAGTTGATAGGTAAACAGGTGAAACTGAGGGCGAGAAAATTGTGACCGTATTGAGTAACGGTGATTAATTATCGGTGAGGTTTTATTCCATGTTCCACACGTGAGGTGAGACATTATCTAATAACACGAGTTCTGCGGGTTTACATTTTTAAATACCATAATGAGTGATGTTATTATTGACGAAATTACAAGCCCTACTCTGGTTTGCTTTTTTCAATCTAACTTGCAACAATCGAAAGAGTATCGAAAAATGCGCAATAAAATCCCCTCGATAGAAATTGCATCCGAAAAATCCAATTTTACCATCAAAACTCATCATTCAATCAAGCTAAACCCTCGTCGCCAAGACACCATTCCGAGTATGGTCGTCTATCGCCGTCGTCGTCGTCGTCGTCGCACGGTTGCATGCTTGCTGCTGCTTCGCTTTCTGTTCCTGCTTTGGCAAGGCCATTCGGCCACCAGATCACTGTGTCACTAGTGCCATACGGCAGCTGTGGCCGTGCCACCGGCGCCGATGTTTCTCGGTTCACTGTACTATAAATATACCCGCAGCACGGTTGGCAGCTTTCGATTTCAACAGGCGAATGGAAAAACACCGTGAAATGCGCGGCAGGGAGTGGGAGAGACTAGAGCGGGGTAGTGCAGCGCAGAAAAAAATCTTACCACTGCCACTGCGCTCCGTGGTGCAGTTTGTGATACCGTTAGGTTGCAGCTTGAATCAGCTGATTCGGCAGAATTTACGAGTCAATCAGTTATACCTCTTTGTTGAGCTGGATCCTTGGCCGGGTAGCTTCAAAAGTTTGCGAAATATTCGAATTTTTGTTCAATTTTTCTAAGTTATTGAATTGTGTTAGGATGTCTTCGCAAATGTAATAATATTTTATTTTCAACACTCTATAAAAAATGCTGTTCACCGAAATTTTGCGACCATATCAAGTTTCGTAATCTGCGTTATGTAAGGATGAGCCAATCCTACTTTATAACTTTAGAAGCTTGAATTTTCCGGTCGGTTTCCTCTTCTTAGTTTTAAAGACGTTTACATGTTTAATTTTCTCAGGCTTGTGTACATAAATTTTGGATACTGGTGAGATTCCTTCAAGTGAAAGCCTAATAGGAATGAAATTCCTAATAGTGATAAAATGAAAATGATTTTGAAACAATAAAATTGTTGCTTGTAACATGCAAATTGCATGAACAGCAAATCTTACCAGAAAATTATCTAATTCCCTGGAAAAGAAAGGTAACTACACTTGAAACTTCGCAGCACCTACTGTGTTAATGTAGCGCTAAGACTTCGTATCCTCGGACAAGGTGTCTTTGTGCCTAAGGGGCCATCCACATACCACGTGGACAGCCTTGGGGGGGTAGGGTAATACCATACAATTTTTTTAGAATTTATATGGGCAGTTGTCCACGGAGGGAGATGGGGGGGGGGTCAAAATCGTTAAAAATCTGTCCACGTGGTATGTGGATGGCCCCTAACGAGATATGGTCAGCTGAACTTATGAACGTAGGGAACTTCATCGAAGAAGTCATACCTTCTTGGGGTGAAATGCAAATTCTTAGGGCGACTATCATTGAAACCCATAGTGCAGGAACGAACAGTAATATTCTTAACTAAAAACTACACTGGATCGTGTTTAAATACATTAAAGTGTGTTTTAGTTAACTTTCAAGAATATTATAATGCAATCTCTTGTTCCACATAAAAGAGTACAGAATAAACCAAATGGAATTGAATAAATACATGGAAGATAAATTTGAAAATTATATACCGTAAACCGGGGTGAGATTGTGCCAGTGGGAGTGAGATTATGCCATACAAACCCATTGTTTGCCAGCCATCCTATGGCGATCACAAGACAAATCTTTCTTGAATAAGTTTCTTCGAATATTTAACCAAAAAAGACTAGTCTTTTGACCCAGAAGAGATGGCTGACAAGTCGCGGGTTGGATGGCTCAATCTCACCCCCACTGGCACAATCTCATCCCGGCTGAGTGAAATATTAATCAAATTTAGAACCTATATTCACTAAAGCGGACATTACACGAAGCAAATATTTGCATAAAATGACGGTCAATATTTGTTTGCTCGTGTAATCTCAAAGTATTTGCCTAAACTATTTGTTGAAAAATATTCGCCATCGCATTTGCTGAACAAAAAATTAGGCAAATATTTGATTCGTCTAATGTCGTTCTTTGCTACTAAGGCGCCAACCGAGCGAATATTTGCTTGCATTTTTTCTTTGTTCATACAGAAATTTGGTATGAGCAAACTGCAGAAAATGGATTCGAATGCGTCACTTCACCTCACATGTTTTGATTCTACATGATGAGAGTAGTCCTTGTAGTTATCAGTACACGTGAAACTGATATAATTTCACTTAAGTAAAGATTTTTCGAATCGTTAAAAAATATTAACCAAACTTACAAGTCATACTTCATATAATTATAATTCAATTTCTTCAGCAAACTTGATAATATAATAGCAGGGTCAAATAATACGGTAAATTTTACCTATAATCGATGTTAATAAATCGAAAATTGATCTGAGCTTTCAAAAATGCTACTTGAAATAAATGGTTTAACTAAACTCAAAGTCAAAGGTTTCTTTCTTTCCCAGCAATAATACGGATAATGTCACGTGCAATTGTATAGTTCTTCGTGTTTTTTAAATAAAATCCCCATACCAAATGCTACTTTTCAATCAGTGGAGATACAAACTCCGAAACGGTGTGAAAATTAAATGTTCTTGTGTAAGAAATTTTGATTCAATAGTGGAACTTTATCAGTTAACCGTAGCATTTTTGTTTCGCCATGAAAGTTTGACCCAATCTCGCACCAGCACGCATTTAAACAGCCTTCTGATTCTCGTCATTTCCCATGGTAAATTGGCAAGCATGACCAGAAAGGCAAACTAAAAACACTTCCCCTTATTTGCGTTGGGCAATTGTCACTCGGAGCAAAATATATTTCATTGCAACGGTAGCCTTTATGAACCAAAACAAAGAAATTATATTTTCTAGTGGCAGATGAAATCTTGTTGGGTAGAGGAAACTAGATATAAAACAAATCTAGTTTCCATTACCCAACAACATTTCTACGAAATTTGTTTTCTGAAAATAATTTGCATCGTCTAACAGCACAGCAAATATATTTGCAAAAAAAGCAAACAGAGTTTCGAACAAATATTTGATATAGAGCAAGATCGCGCCAAATCACCGATGGTCGACCATTTTTGATTTGAATGAAACTTTGCACACGTATTTGGCTTAGCAAACTGAGCATTTTCCACAGATGGAGCGATTTTTCACACCCATGAGTTACATTCTAAAAGGGCGTATGCCTGTTGGCACAGGTTTTATTCGAAGCGTTGTAGCCCAGAAACCGTTGGTTGTATAGAAAAACTGTCTGAGAATGAGTTGTAGGGAATTAAAAATGCACCATAAAAAAACATACACTGTACAAAAAAATTTTTTTTACCAAAAAAAATTAAAAATAAACATTAAATTTCAATTTAATGAAAAAAAGTTGAATTTTTTTATTTATTTTTAAGAAACTTGACGTTAATACGCAACTTCTAAAAAAAAGTCCAGGATGGAGAAATGAAAAATAATTTTGTTATGGTAGATTAATTTTTTTATAAAAATTCTAATTTAAACATTTTTCAAAATATTTGTATTCTGATGATCTCAAAAGATGCAGAGAGTCATTTTGAATCAAAAAGCTCTTGGTAGTAAACATTCTAAAGGCATCGGTTTTCGAGTTATTTAAAATTTAAGCTCAATAAATTATTATTATTTCGGAAAATACACGTATTTTTTAATTTGTCCATGGTTCTCCAGCAAAAACCATACGTTCATTGGAATGCTTGATCAAAAATATACAATTCATTCTTTGACAACAAAACGATTGGGCGAACGGTTCTCAAGAAAAGAGTTAAATGTTCTAAGTGATATAAATATATATAAGAATCAAATATTTATTTTCGAGTTTTATTATCTTAGGAACATATTTTTTTATGACATAGATACTTTACAGAACTAGTTTCACCTTATATTTTATATACATCATAAGTTTGCTCGAATGTTTTATAAAAATGTTTTATAAAATAATATGTTTGTCGTGCAACAATACCTACTTGTTTACTAATAATAACTGTTTGTAAAGTACGCGACCAATAACTACTGGGTCACCTATAATATCTGTTCTCGTATATAAATACGATTGCACTACTCCAGATGTGTTAGTAACAGTTTGCATTTTGTGAAGATGAATAAAGTGAAAATGGAATACACCAAGCCCAAATGCTGTAAACCCTTTCCTGATCATCGGTGCTCATCAAGCTTACGCAAATTAAACGAAAACGTTATTGCAAAATTAAAAATATTGAATGGTCAAGCTCATTTTAATACGTCTTTATCAATTTGTGATTCGTGTAGTTATTGGAATGATAGTCAAGCCACCATTCATCCCTTCATTGTTTACTTTTCAGAATCTGGAACACTTAAGAATATCAGCTTCATCATATTATCGGAAGTACTCCATCATGATACTGTTGTGGTTCAGGTGTTCATTGCCAAATTAATGAGTTTTTTGAAAACAACAATAGAGTTGAAAAAAGCGATATTAATTTCTGATGGAGCTGCCTCACAATATAAAAATAGAAAAAACTTTGCAACAAAATATAACGTCGATGCAGAGTGGCATTTTTTGCGACTTCTCATGGTAAAGGCCCATGCGATGCAATTGGTGGCATATTAAAACGAATGGCAGGAAATGCAAGTTTAGCTAAAGAACATGAACATCCCATTACAAGCGCAAAAGAATTGTATGATTGCAATAAAAATTCATCAAAAATGTCATTTAGTTGGGTATCATATGAAGAATATGAACAAGGAGTAACAGAATGGAGCAATATTTTCAAAAAATCTATAATAATAGCTGCCAGACAAAAGTATTACTCTTTTGTTCCGACTTCAGAAAATATGATACAAACGAAGCTGTTTTCAAAAGATGACGAATCATTTACTTATGATGTATATAAAATATAAGGTGAAACTAGTTCTGTAAAGTATCTATGTCATAAAAAAATATGTTCCTAAGATAATGAAACTCGAAAATAAATATTTGATTCTTATATATATTTATATCACTTAGAACATTTAACTCTTTTCTTGAGAACCGTTCGCCCAATCGTTTTATTGTCAAAGAATGAATTGTATATTTTTGATGAAGCATTCCAATGAACTATGGTTTTTGCTGGAGAACCATGGACAAATTAAGAGAAACGTGTATTTTCCTAAATAATTATGATTTTTCGAGCTTAAATTAGAAATAACTCGAAAACCAATTTTTGAATATTTTGCATGGTTTGGTTCAGCATCGCATTCAATTATTTGACTTACAGAGCCCTCTGAACATCACAAAAAAGTGAATTTTCTTAATAATTTACAGAAAAAACCCTTCAAAATACATATAATTTTTTTTTTAATCAAAAACTGAAATTTTTAATGCAAAGCGGAATTCGAAACGAAAATTTACATGAAAAAAGATTTTTGATATCTTATCGGGGGGCTGAGATATTGGAGTTTTTACATGTGATAGAAAACTTTGCATTTTGTAAAAAATGCCACTTAAGATCAATATCTCCTTTGCACAGTGTTTTATTTTGCCGTTTGTGCATATAATTTTCTAAATAGTGATTCAAATGTTGATTATAGCCATGAGGTATGTTCGGAGAAGTTTCAGGATATTCAAAAATGCATCTTTTAATGTAGAATGAAGGGTGATCAATCCACCAATAAGTGAGATAAAAAATTTTTTTTTAATCAGATAAGATAGACGCAAGGTCGCAAAGTTTCAGGTTATCTTAAAACAAGAAACTTTACCGAATACATCATGTTTCTATCTCTTACATATTACGAGCAACATTGAGTTTTTTATTAGAAGGTACAAATAATCACAATTTTCGTTCTAACTTTTTTCGCAGATTTTTCCAAATTTTGAAACCTTCTACTAAGTTATCAGCCATCCAAAAATGCATTTGTTTCCTGAACATTGTTATTTTTAATCTACCAAAATAAAACAGTTATTTAACATGTTTGTTAAAATGCATAGTTTTCCATCACATAGAAAAATGCCAATATCGCAGCTCCCCGATAAGATATCAAGTATCTTTTCTCATGTCAATTCTCGTGGTAAATCCCGCTTCGCAATTAAAATTTCAGTTCATGCTCAAAAATTGGTTTTATTTGTGTTTTGAAGGGTTTTATCTAAAAATTATTAGAAAAATTTATTTTATTTGTGATGTTTAATAGGCTCTGGGGGTCAAAAAACTGAATACAATGCTGAACCAAACCAGGCAAAATATTCAAAAATAACCCCACAAAATAAAAAAATGTACGAAAAAATGTAGGAATCGAACAGAATTGAAAAAAGTGCAAAAAAGTGGGTTCGTAGCTTAAAAAAGTCATTTTATCATAAATCACGTTTGGGCAACCTGAAAACAATTTTTTAAAAAGTCGAAATGTTCTACAAAAATTTTATATATAACATTATCTTTCAATTTAGGGCTGAGCACCTTGACTTTTTCAACATCGATTTTTTTGGGACACCCTAATCACCAGTCAATACGTTATTAAATAATAAGATATTATGTCATTGCTTTTTAAACACAGATACAGTATAAGGTTACACTATTTGTCATTACTTTGAAACATGATGCTAAGGTACTCTCCTACAAAAACCAAGCAATTGATTTGTTTAAAGAAAAAGATCACGACAAATTCCAAAATCGACGTAAAAACCCGCTAAAATTCTGCAATTCGCGTAGAAAACTTAATTTGCTAAAGGTTCTTAACCATTTCTGCTAAATACTAAAAAAAAAAAAAATAAACAGCAGTGTTATTTTCACCTACGAACTGAGCTGAACATCAAGGAAAAATGTAAAACGAACGATCCTCAGGCATTCTAAATAAGCGATTTTAAAATGAAATGCCATGTAAAAAAGCCGCGACAAAAACGACTATTCTGAAAAATCTGCCTAGAATCCGAAATGCGCATAAAAAAACGCGTTAATTTCGAAATCTGCGTAAAAAGAACTTAGTGTATTTTCCGTTGAGAACCTTATACACATTCAAGGCTTACACCACACATTTCAGGTTTAAAACCAGGAACAAGGGAACGCGGGGGACAGGCTTTACATGCGCGAAATTGATAATGTGTGAGGTTGTACCGGAGTATCACAGAGTGATTCGAACTGCCCAATAATGATTAGGAGACGTCAGTACCCAGTTATTCTAGGCTTTGCCATGACTATTATAAAGTACGGAGGCAAACTTTTGCACGAGTGAATAACTTCTGGAGTAGTTCAGTATCGTAGACAACTATTTTGCAAATTGTTATGTTTTTCTCAATCATATTTGTTTTTGTTTGTTTTGTTAGTTTTACTTGAAATGTAACATCATACAATTTGAAAATTGAACTCTTATTTAAATTATGAAGCTTAAACGAAAATTAATAAATCATTAGACTTTTTTTTCGAAAATGGTTAAATAATGGAAAAAATATTCTGTGCAGTGGTTCCGTAACGATTAATCCAAGAATTTTCATGATACTCTGAAAGAAAGATGTTTCTCATAGTTAAGGTTAACATTTGAGTTTCAAATTAGCGTTGATCATCTGCATCGAATTGTCGAATTGTCATAGTTGAATCTTGATTCCAAACTAGATTTTTTGAAGGAGCATCATCATTTTAGAATAAATACCAGTATTTGTAGTGAGTCCAAGTAATGGTCCAACTTGCATTTTAAAAGTGGCTACTACGGGTCAACTACACGCAAAACTTTTCCTTATTACCTTAGAAGCAATAGCGCAAAATTGCCTTTAAGGCAACAAACCTATTACTAAAAAGGCAATAAAATTCTTCCCCAGTCAAGTAACAACACATACTGTCATATATTTAGCACGTGTTACGGGAGTACGACCATCTAATAATGGTCGTGCAACCACATGCAACATTTTTTCTGTCATAAACTGCCCCCTTTCCATCACAAGTTAAAAAAAAATCACACACCGTCGCATATGTTGCACATGTTACAAGTTTCTTCAATCTCCAATTCATCCGGTGAGCGTGTATTAGTTCGCTCGTTGTATGCATACGGAGTAGAGGAAGAATATGACAAGAGCTGCCAAGCAGCATGTTCCCCGTCATAGAGTATGCAAACGTTGATGATTTCAAAGACTTGAAATGCGTCTTTAAATGACATCACGATCTGTAAACTGCGTTAGAGAAAAACAAAAACATTCGCTTTCTTGCAAGCTATCCAAAACACATACTCATTGGTTCATGGAAACTCATTTGCACCTGTTTGAAAATACAAAACTCGTGCCCATCCAGAACAATATTCGCAACTTCGGCAACTCTGTTCAGACAGTATAACATATTTTCATTTCATGAAACACTGGGGGATGAAACGAAAGTGTTTCTAATTAGACATTTGAGGTTGACGGGTGAGATTCTCATTATGTGAGGATGAAGGGAAGCAAAAATGAATCTGATCGTTGCATCAATACAAATGCAGCGAGTTAAGTCTTGCTAACACATGCACTGCGGTGCTTGGCTGTATGTTCTCCTGCAGAAACACATACAAGCGTGTGCCCGTCATAATTTTTGTTACTTTTCGGTTATTACTATTTGTGTATAATGCGCAGTCATAAGACACAATAAGTAATAAAAAAATGCCCTAAAGTAATAAAATGTTCCTCGTTTGCGTTGGGTGTAGTTTTTCAAATATTATTCGAAAAAAATTCATTCCTTGAAAACTAAAGTCCTAAATTCTCTAAACCAAAAAACTAAAATTTAATTGAATGGCAACTAAATAAGGTCAAAACTTTCGTCCTGCTAACAAAAATTAAAAAAAAACATCAGAGTACCGTCTGCAGGGGTGACATTAAGCCACAGTGGTGAGATTGATTGATTGATTGACTAAAAGCCTGAGAACTGTAGCTGAACTGTAACTGAACTTTTAAGCAATATCTTTCGAGGATGAGATAAATCAGATTTTTTCGAAACTCTTTTGCCCCCCTAATAATTCTATAATGTGGGCGCCCTTGCCAATGACTCATATTAATTATGGAATGTGACATGGTACCCAATCCCATCTCAACTGATGACTTTCAAAGAAAGGAAGGAAGGTTATGGGTATCTTCAATGGAATATACAATGGAGAAAGACAAATATTAATTGGAAACGAAAGGTCTTCTGAGGCTTCACGTACAAAGGGTTTCCCTCTCTGAGAAACCTGGAGACGCCACTGTGTGAAGAGGCTGCCAGTAAATCATGTTCTTTACTGGTTATTTTAAATGTTTCCCTACCCTTCAAATTGGTTCGGTCATGTGTGTTATTCGTAGATACATTACTTATTATTTTCAGGATATTAAACTCAATTTTTTGTTTTTGGCACAAGGTCACCCCATAGAAGGGGCGAGATTGAGCCAATACTCATGTATTTTTAGCAAAATTATAGTATATTGTAACTTAACCATATTTGTGGCAGTTGTTAACTAAACATTTAAGTGTGTATTAACGTGCTTTAGATCGAGTTCATTGCTTAAATGTGTGCATTACAAGCTCAGGAACAAAAATGTACACCCAACGCAAACGGGGAACATTTTATTACTTTAGGGCAATTTTTTATTACTTATTGTGTCTTATGACTGCGCATTATACACAAATAGTTATAACCGAAAAGTAACAAAAATTATGACGGGCACACGCTTGTATGTGTTTCTGCAGGAGAACATACAGCCAAGCACCGCAGTGCATGTGTTAGCAAGACTTAACTCGCTGCATTTGTATTGATGCAACGATCAGATTCATTTTTGCTTCCCTTCATCCTCACATAATGAGAATCTCACCCGTCAACCTCAAATGTCTAATTAGAAACACTTTCGTTTCATCCCCCAGTGTTTCATGAAATGAAAATATGTTATACTGTCTGAACAGAGTTGCCGAAGTTGCGAATATTGTTCTGGATGGGCACGAGTTTTGTATTTTCAAACAGGTGCAAATGAGTTTCCATGAACCAATGAGTATGTGTTTTGGATAGCTTGCAAGAAAGCGAATGTTTTTGTTTTTCTCTAACGCAGTTTACAGATCGTGATGTCATTTAAAGACGCATTTCAAGTCTTTGAAATCATCAACGTTTGCATACTCTATGACGGGGAACATGCTGCTTGGCAGCTCTTGTCATATTCTTCCTCTACTCCGTATGCATACAACGAGCGAACTAATACACGCTCACCGGATGAATTGGAGATTGAAGAAACTTGTAACATGTGCAACATATGCGACGGTGTGTGATTTTTTTTTAACTTGTGATGGAAAGGGGGCAGTTTATGACAGAAAAAATGTTGCATGTGGTTGCACGACCATTATTAGATGGTCGTACTCCCGTAACACGTGCTAAATATATGACAGTATGTGTTGTTACTTGACTGGGGAAGAATTTTATTGCCTTTTTAGTAATAGGTTTGTTGCCTTAAAGGCAATTTTGCGCTATTGCTTCTAAGGTAATAAGGAAAAGTTTTGCGTGTAGTTAAAAGGATTTACAGTTTTTTTTAGAGATCTTCATAAATTTTTGTTTTGGTTTCTGTTTTTAAAGCATAAGAATTTTAGAAATTAAGGAAAAGTATAAAGTCACGTGTTCTTGTCCATTCTCAAAGGTTTTAGAGCATATCATGCTATAAAGTAATCAACTAAATCATGAAAATCTTCGGAAAATCGTGAATGAATATATGAAAAACTACTGTAATTTATGCTCGCCGTACTCTGAAATGAGTGAATTGAGACAAATAAGGGCCATAACAGTTTGTATTATTTAAGCTAAGATTTATGTAAAAATATTTACATCATACCTTTACTGGCCCTATTTTACTTTAAACGTTCTCGAAGATAGCATAGCATAGCATAGCATAGCATAGCATAGCATAGCATATTTGATCGCCCGTGTGTTGCCCGCGATTGACCAGAATCAGCTGAAATTGCACAAAGAACCGTCAAAATGGTGCCTAGGAGTAGCAAGCCATTTTCAGTGTACAATTCCTGGTGATTTTTCTTTTCACTGGTCAATAACGTAGCTGGCCACGCCCAATGCAGATCAATAGAGGAAGGGATATCGGGAGTGTTAGTTTAATACTTGTTGCTACTAGAGACCGAGGAATCCTCTGCATCATCCACAAGTATCAAAGGAAGGAATTAGTGTTAGTGGAAAGGAATTGATCTGGATCCATCGAGGTTGATGGTGCGATCTTTTCTACACAAATTCGCGCCCGATATGGATATTTCTCGGTCTCTGCGCAACCGGCCATCAGAAGACGATATAAATAGAACCGCATCACGATCGCTGTATCGGCATATAGGAGAATCGAAGTTTCTAGGTATCATCGGCAACCAATCGTTTACAGTCTGTATCACACCAAACTTCGCGTTTCATCCCGTGAACTATTAAAATTTACCTCGAAACGAATGAATTTCGTAAAACGCACCGCACGCCGAACGCAAACTACTGGTACCAGCTCAAAGAACCGTTAGAGCGAGTAAAAAAACCCACAAGGCACACCAGAGCATTGAACGATGTAATGGTCATTGAGCTCCGAAATCGCTGTATTAAGATAGTTACACTGAGCGCTGTCAAAATAACGTGCGCGAAACTGAGCTGACTTCCCCGAAGTGAACAATAGCGTGCCCACTGCACTCCGGAAACCCCTAGATAAACAAAACTCACCCGGGCCGATGATGCGTTTCACCGGGGCATTATGGACGACCGCTTCATTTTCTCCTACCGACGCATACGCGACACGACGTTTCGCACAAAAGACACCTACTGAATATAAAAACTGACAAAGTTACATGCATTCATAGCCCAAAAACTTAAAAAAATGCAAATAAGCATATTAAACAAAACAGAGTTCCAAGTTTATTATTAAAATGCCAAAATAATTGCAATCAAAGTTCAGTTGTCGTGAACTATTTTCACGCCCAAAACGATTTCAACATAATTAAATAAAAGTTACTTATGTATATCAACATTTGTCCAAAAGCTAGGAAAATCATAAAACAAGAACATAGAACTGAATAAAATGTCACCGCCCTGCCAGGACTCACAATTGTAGACGATGCAAAAATTTTGAAACTATATTGTAAAACTGCCAATTTTGACCTGTGAGAGTGCACCGTACAATCTGGTTTGTAAATATAAAAAAAAACTCCACCCGCAACCGAAAAGCTACCACACTTTGTGCACCCAACAGATGACATATTTACACTTCTGGCAAAGTCCTAAACCCGCTAAAAACCACTACACACAGAGCCTATGCATTCTTAAAATGTTTGATACAAAAACTTATACTCATCTGTTTTATTTTGGTTATGCCTGTGCCAGCGAAACAAACGCCGACAAACACAGCGCAACACTAATCTCTTCGCTCTCTCGCCAGATATTATTGTTCTCTTCGCTCACACCGCCATGCATTCCATTTTCGCATGTTAATAACGAACCGCTAGTTAGCGCGACGCACAAAGTAGGCACTCACACTCACGCAACTTAGCTGGCCTTACAATTTTCAATTGCAATTCGAGGAAAAAATACTATTTTCACGCAAAGAACACTGTGTTTTTCACAAAACCTTCACTTTTCTCACTTAGACAAAGCATCACAGATCACAACTTGACACTTTTCAACAAGTTTGGCCACTTAATTCACTTATAAATTAATAACTTAAACAGATAGCTTTCGGGGCACGTATTATTAGTTAGCCGTGATGCCAGCCTCTCCCCTTTACTTTAAACGTTCTCGAAGATATCGAAAAACCCAAATTATACCACCTAGTGGTGAGACCCAGCCTTTCTCATAGGAACTTAATCTTTGTTCAAATAGAATTACACAACACTCCCGTTTAAAAAAAATACACCTTGAAAATTTCTGCTGGATTTATTTTCCACTTTAAATAACGAATTTCTGGTAGCCAACAGCACAACTATAACGAACATTCAAAACCTAACATTCACACACATATGAGCATACATTAACACTTACACATGCAAATACCATGAAATAAATATGATTCAAATACATCACGCGAAAAATCCACTGCCGACTTATTCTAACTATTATTGGTAACTCTTATAGACCTGTGTGATCGAGACCAAAGCCAGTCTGAGTCATGCTTGCGAGTACAACACAACAACGGAAGGTGCTCAGTAGGGCTAAATATTTTCGAATTGATTTCTATCTTTAACAACGGCTTTTACCCGTTAACATTCAAATTCATTAAAGGTAGACTGTGTGTGCAGCCGGGGAAGCGAAAAATTAACGAACTGAAAATATGATACAGATTTGATAAATATACCGCATCCAGACGGGACTTGAACCCGCAGTCTCCCTGACTGCTTCACTGGTTGCCGGAATACTTCCTAAAATGGCCAAATTCTGCCTAATCTGGTTATAGTACATAACCTCTGGTTATAATTTGAAAAATGTTGAGACCACATATTTTGATCGTTGCTATAGTTTGAAACAGTCTCCGAGTAACTTTTCTTTCCATAACTTTTAAACCACATGCCTAAACATTATGACGGTTTTAAAGACAAGTTTATTTGGTCTATTGAATCCAACTATGTTCGATCGGTTGTGTAGTTTCTGTGGTACCTAATTAAGTTTTGTGATTTTTACAATTTGATACATAACGGACAAAGTTAAAGTTAAATAGAATTTAATTGCGCAACTACATAGATCTTTTATTTGAGAATAATTTAGTGAAAATCCAACCATTCTGAAAAAATTGAGTGAGCTCAAGCAATCTTTGGAATATGTTTCTTTTCACAACATGATTTCCTTCTTTTATAAATATCTTTTATACATCATTTATACAACCACATGTTCAATGATTAGTTAATGATTTTCAAGACAGGCCGTTCATTTGGCACCAGTTTCGTTTAAATTGGTTGTTAAGTTTCTGAGATAATGAAATTTCGTGATTTTCACATTTTGATACACGGTGCCTAAACTAAAAATCCGATTATAATGAAGTTCAATAGGGTGTTATGAGGCCACTAGACCTTTCATTGCAACTAATTTCGTAAAAACCGGTCTGGCCATTTCTGAGAAAAGTAAGTGAGTTTGAGCAGTCTTTGGTATATGCTTTGATTTTATAACGTGATTTGACATTATTATAAATAACGAACAAAGTTACTAACCGATTACAATGAAATTCAATTGCAACCTATGGGACATCAAGGCCTTTCATTTGAGACTAATTTTGTGGAAATCGATCCAGCCATCTCTGAGAAAAGTGAGTGAGCTTAAACAACCTCTGGAAAACATTTCTTCACATAACTTTTGAACCATATGTCTAATCTTTGTGAAATTTATTTCTGAAGATAGTCCGTTCATTTGATATCAGTTTTGTTGAAGTCGGTTGTGCAGTTTTTGAGATATTGATGTTTCGTGATTTTTACATTTTGATACATAACCTCTAAACCAAAAATCCGATTACAATGAAATTTAATAGCAACCTACGGGGTAACTACACCTTCAGATCGGTTCAACCATCTCTGAGAAAAGCGAGTGAGAAAAAAAAGTTGCACAAACACACACGCACACACACGCACACACATACACACACACATACACACATATATACATACATACAGAAAATTCTCAGCTCGTCGAACTAAGTCGAGTGATATACGACATTCGCCCCTCTGGGGCACTTTCATACCTTTAGTTTTTTCAGTGATTGCTATACTTTTCTAGGAGAAAGACAAAAAGCTAAAAAATGCTATAAATTTAGGAGGAAAAATCTTGAAGTTGTGAGGTCTTTGGCAACAATGGTTGTTGTTGCCAAAGACCTCACAACTTGCCCCATTTTTTTTGTAAATTGCACTAACAAAATTTAAGTACGAAAAACGATATTTCAGATAGCTTCCATATATGTTCCATATATTCCATATATACATATAATCCGCTATCTGTCAATACAAAAATTTTAGTTTTGTTAGTTTTATCATGAAAAGCTTTGATTATCTTCAGACCTTTCGAAATTATGTGGGTCATTCGCACAAACAATTGTCCCGAAGACACCTTTAAGCTAGCATGGAGGTAAAATGCGCTAAGGAATAATATTCCATTTTTTGCTCCTTCGGACCAAAATGCAGTATGTGTGGTGTATTTCAACAGAGCACAAAATTGTTTAATTTCCTGATTTTCCATCAATTTCAATCAGCAGACTACAGTATTCCATTCGGGCCATGCATAGGTGCAGAGCCGAATTTAAGGAAAGACCCAGGGGGCACCGGGCCCCCTCATTTTTGGGGCCCCCACAAATCGAGAAAAAGTTTCTATCGGAAAAGAGATTCCATCAAAAGTTCGATTCACAGCAAGATTCACAGCAAATTCGAACAGACCATTTCAATCTGAAACTTTTCTTCAATATTATTTTTTCGCGATCGCCAATATCACAACTACATCCATAAGAGTTCACCTTGGATTCCCTTCGAATTCGGGTTATTCGCGTTGGAAGAGATTTAGGCTGTTCGTATTTGCGTGAACTCTCTTATGTAATTGTCAAAATGTGCGTGATGACAAAAGCAAAAATATTTTCTTCCTTCTTTTTCGCATGCAAAAACCAAACAAATATCAGCAACACCGTCAATGCGAATGCACCAGCGTGCATCGGAGGTGCTGTTGCTTACTTGTCCGAATTAAGGATACCAGATGTTCTTTGCAAAATGCATATTGAGCAAGATCGCGCCAAATGACCAATGGTCAAATATCGACCATTTTTGATTTGAATGAAACTTTGCACACGTATTTGGCTTAGCAAACTGAGCATTTTTCACAGGTGGAGAGATTTTTTACACCCATGAGTTACATTCTAAAAGGGCGTACGCCTTTTGGCATAGGTTTTATTCGAAGCATTGTAGCCCAGAAACCGTTGGTTGTATAGAAAAACTGTCTGAGAATGAGTTGTAGGGAATTAAAAATGCACCATAAAAAATATACACTGTACAAAAAAATATTTTTTGACCAAAAAAAATTATAAATAAACATTAAATTTCAATTTAAAAAAAAAGAGTTGATTTTTTTCATTTTTTTTAAAGAAGCTTGACGTTATTACGCAACTTTTTCAAAAAAGTCCAGGATGGAGAAATGAAAAATAATATTTTTAAGGTAGATTAATTTTTTTATGAAAATTCTAATTTAAACATTTTTCAAAATATTTGCATTCTGATGATTTTAAAAGATGCAGAGAGTCATTTTGAATCAAAAAGCTTTTGGTAGTAAACATTCTGAAGGCATCGGTTTTCGAGTTATTTTTAATTTAAGCTCGAAAAATTATAAATAGTTGGAAAATACACGTTTTTCTTAATTTGTCCATGGTTCTCCAGCAAGAACCACAGGTTCATTGGAATGCTTGATCAAAAATATACAATTCATTTTTTGACAACAAAACGATTGGATAAATAACTCAAGCGCTTAACCTTAGCCTTCCTACACGTTCCCCCTTGCCGAATGTTTTATAAAAAAATATGTTTGTCGTGCAACACTGCCTACTTGTTTACTTATAATAACTGTTTGTAAAGTACGCAACCAATAACTATTGGGTTACCTATAATATCTGTTTTCGTATATAAATACAATTGCACTTCTCTAGAAGTGTTAGTAACAGTTTGCATTTTGTGAGAATGAATTAAGTGAAAATGGAATACACCAAGCCCAAATGCTGTAAACCCTTCCCTGATCATCGGTGCTCATCAAGTTTACGCAAATTAAACGAAAACGTTATTGTAAAATTAAAAATATTGAACTATCAAGCTCATTTTAATACGTCTTTATAAATTGAGCCGTTGCGAAAATATTTCAAAAAATTAAACTTTAAAGGTGATTTATACCTTGTTGAAATTGCGTCCGAAACAGAATGACCATTCTGTTTCGGAACAGAGTGGTCTATGCACATAAATCGGTGTAATACTATCATGTAACACGTAACATGTAGCATATTACATGTGATAAGTTACATATCACTTGTTCTGTACATGTCACACGTAATATGTAACATGTTACACGTAATGTAACACGAAAGATGTAACATGTAAAATATTATGTAATATGTAACATTTTGTGTTACATGTAATGTTACACGTGACATCTTACATGTGCCATGCTATATGTACCATATAACCTGTGACATTTGCCATTTTATACGAGTTACCGTCATTTTCTTTGTCTTTTACCAGGTTTGTGTACATAGACCACTCTGTTCCGAAACGATTCGAGGATTCCAGTGAATATATATATGGAGCCAGAGTGGTCTATGTACATTGGTGAGATAATATCACCGATTGCGCGCAGAAACTGTTAATTTTATGTATCCCAATGTTAAACCACTTCATAACTTTTATATTTGAACATTTTGTTTGAAAGAATCCGTTGAACAGAATTTTATTCAGAGATTTTTCGAAAATTGCTTCTCCTGCACAATTTGCTCGATGGCACATAGACCACTCTGGTTCGCAACGGCTCAATTAGTGATTCGTGTAGTTATTGGAATGATAGTCAAGCCACCATTCATCCCTTCGTTGTTTACTATTCAGAATCTGGAACACTTAAGAATATCAGCTTCATCATATTATCGGAAGTACTCCATCATGATACTGTTGCGGTTCAGGTGTTCATTGCCAAATTATTGAGTTTTTTGAAAACAACAATAGAGTTGAAAAGCGATATTAATGTCTGATGGAGCTGCCTCACAATATAAAAATAGGAAAAACTTTGCAAGTCTTTGCAAGTTCAAAACAAAATATAACGTTGATACAGAGTGGCATTTTTCTGCGACTTCTCATGTTAAAGGCCCATGCGATGCAATTGGTGGCATATTAAAACGAATGGCAGGAAATGCAAGTTTAGCTAAAGAACATGAACATCCCATTACAAGCGCAAAAGAATTGTATGATTGTAATAAAAATTCATCAAAAATGTCATTTAGTTGGGTATCATATGAAGAATATGAACAAGGAGTAACAGAATGGAGCAATATTTTCAAAAAATCTATAATAATAGCTGCCACACAAAAGTATTACTCTTTTGTTACGATTTCAGAAAATAAGATACAAACGAAGCTGTTTTCAAAAGATGACGAATCATTTACTTATGATGTATATAAAATATAAGGTGAAACTAGTTCTGTGAAGTATCTATGTCATCAAAAAATATGTTCCTATGATAATAAAACTCGAAAATAAATATTTGATTCTTATATATATTTATATCACTTTTAACTCTTTTCTTGAGAACCGTTCGCCCAATCGTTTTGTTCTCAAAGAATGAATTAAATATTTTCAGTGGTGGGCACCGCTAATCGAAAATTTAGCGACGCTAATCGCTAAGCCGCTAACCGGAAAATTTAGTTTGATAATCGCTAAACGCTAAACGCTAAGCCCACATTAGCGGAACTTTCGCTAATCGCTAATCGCTAACTTTTTAATATGTATATAGTCATATCGCTATATTAATTGCTCGTGTTTTAAACTTTTTAAAGCTATTTACAATAAGAGGTTCACGAAACGGTATTCATATTTGATTTTGTAAAAACAATAATAACAAAAGATATTTAGCTTGCATTGAAAATAGATACTCTTAGGAACGTTTTCTGAATGTATCTGAATCGAAAAAGTAGAACCAAAGTTGTCATAATTTCAAGCGCATTGCAATTCACCAAAGTTCTTGGTGTGCCGAAAATTCAATCTAGACCTTGTGCTTGTTCTTCAAAATGCTCCTGTGGCTTGTACGATAACTGGAACTCCATTCTATGGTAAAAAAACTGACAAAAGTAACTTTCGCAGTAAAGTATGTTCATCTTTCGAAACAATTTACGTTCGTCATCAGCAATTCACAGTTTTTCTAAATATTTCTACTGTCGCTTCTCTACAAAATTTAGCGAATTAGCGATTAGCGTTTCGAAGGCCAAAATTTTAGCGACACTAACAGTTTTGCTAACCAGCTCAAAAATTAGCGAAATCGCTAAATCGCTAACTGGATTTTAGCGTCGCTAATTAGCGAGTTAGCGAATTAGCGGAATGGTGCCCACCACTGCATATTTTTGATCAAGCATTCCAATGAACGTATGGTTTTTGCTGGAGAACCATGGACAAATTAAAAAAAAAAGTATATTTTCCTAAATTATTATAATTTTTCGAGCTTAAAATAGAAATAACTCGAAAACAAATGCCTTTCGAATGTTTACTACCAAGAGCTTTTTGATTCAAAATGACTCTCTGCATTTTTTTAAATCATCAGAATAAAAATATTTTAAAAAATGTTTGAATTAGAATTTTCATAAAAAAAATAATCTACCAAAAAAAAATTATTTTTCATTTCTCCATCCTGGACTTTTTTTTAAAAGTTGCGTATTAACGTCAAGTTTCTTTAAAAAAAAAGAATAAAAAAAAATTTAACTCTTTTTTTTTAAATTGAAATTTAATGTTTATTTATAATTTTTTTCGGTAAAAAAAATTTTTTTTTGTACAGTGTATATTTTTTTATGATGCATTTTTGATTCGCTACAACTCATTCTCAGACAGTTTTTCTATACAACCAACGGTTTCTGGGCTACAATGCTTCGAATAAAACCTATGCCAAAAGGCATACGCCCTTTTAGGATGTAACTCATGGGTGTAAAAATTCTCTCCACCTGTGAAAAATGCTCGGCTTGCTTAGCCAAATACGTGTGCAAAGTTTCATTCAAATCAAAAATGGTCGATTAAATTTTCGCGTATATCCAGGCGATTTGAAATGATTTTGCTCTATTTTTTAGATTTTATTGACCTGCAGATGTGCGTAGTTTTTTTCTAATTTCTGTAGATTATTGTCAGGGTCGCCTTATATTTGCGCAATTTTTATCAAATTGTGTGCAAATTTTACCGTGTGGATTGCAATGCGGTAGGTTTTTTTTTTCAGATGTCAAGAAAAACTTTGCGGTTTTCGAGCAGTTGCAGACATCTTTGAAAACCTCTGATCCAAATCTCGTACTCGTACGATAAAAAAAACTTAAAACTGGGCCCCGGGCCCCCACAATCGTAAATCCGGCTCTGCATAGGTGTATGTGGTATATCACCAACCAACATATAAAAAGAAGGCTGTTGGGGCCACGCACAAATGTGTCGTTTACTTGAAAGAAAAGAATAAAAGTTGTCATATTTGAAACCGAGTTGTACCAACAAATAAGTTCAATTCCATTTTAAAAGAAAAGGAAAATACTACAAGGTATACAGCCTTGGGGGTTGTATGAAATGGTGACGTAGGACTAAATGTATATATTATATGCTGCGCTAAACTGTTCATAGGCAACACTACCGTTTATTTTTGATGGTCGTTATTGTAAAACTAACGATGCATGAAAACATGAATACATGAAAATTTTACACTAGTAGTAGTTGCGAAAATTCTCATAACTCTTATCTTCAAGCATCTATAGTTCTGAAAAGAACCGATTCCATAATCTTCATATAGAAATTCGTGCTACAGAACGCTGATGATCGCATCAACGGTAGCTTTGATTATTTTTCTTGGCCGCGCATAATAAAATTTGCTCTCCGCTGTGCCCTCCAGTAGCTGTGCCAGCAAAATATCCTGCAGCGTACGATGATAACTGTTGCTGCCGTATGCAAAATAAAGGAACCATGCTCCGCAGTGCCTGGAGGTTGACTCGTATGCAGCTCTCGTTTCTCAATGTCGCGTACCTTTAACAGCTGCACTGCACTCGCTATTGTGTAACAAAATAAACTGAAGCTGAAAATTCACGCAGTCTTTTGTATCAAATTCAGAGTAGATTTTTGCGTGGCCACACAGCTTAGAGAAAGACAAACAAACCAAAACACTGTTGAGTCAAAATATGTAGGGAGTAGAATTTATTTCGTTCATGTTATTGTTATCTGTGCTCGGGAAGCAAGCCAATAACGAGGAAAAAGTTTGAAAGTTTGACCTTGGAACTTTTCACCTTTTTCCACCATTAAGCAGTAAAGCAACAATGTTGAACATTATATAAAACAATTGTTACACATTTTATCTATCCACCGACACATAAATGACTAAGATGCATTAAGTCGTTCGCTTGCTATAATCGTTTGAAATCTGACACAACATTTGCCAGTTTCATTTTCAATTTCACAAAGTGTAATCTAGTATAGAAAACAGAGACGTAGTCCAACGTCAAAAACAGAAAGGTTTGTTTGATTGATATGACGTCTTTGCATATATATTATATTTGTCTCATGGTCTTCGTTATAAAATCGTACAGACTATGGTCTTAAGTTATCTCTTATTCTAGTTTAACACTAGTTGTTTTGGACATTCCAAACTCATGGACACTACTGACGTCATTGAATGCCCTAAGACAGGAGTCGTAAGGGCTATTATGTCCGCAATTTGTTCTGTGAAACGGTACATTAATGACAGGAAAACTACGAAGAGCACGCTGGGGCACGTTGAAGTTAATTTGTTGTAATAGTTCAGGACAGTCGATATTTCCTTCTATGATGTCGAACACGAACATTCGTTGCAGTTTGAGACGACGAGCTGTTAATGTTTCCATGCTAATGAGCATGCAATGCGAACGGTAGTCAGGCAGGTTGACGGGATCAATAAATAGCTTCTGTGGGGCCATCTACATACCACGTGGACAGATTTTTAACGATTTTGACCCCCCCCCCCTCCCCCTCCATGGACAACTGCCCATATAAATTCAAAAAAAATTGTATGGACCGTGGACATTAGTCAACCCCCCTAATAATCTAACGATCAGAAATAACAAATGCTGCAGATTTTATAGATTTTACTGGTTTTTAATAATTTATTCATGCTTGGTAGGACTAATTGAAATCGTTCAAAAACTGCAATTAAAGCATCTACCGCTCAAAATCGCATTCTACACCACATCACATTGCCTGAAAACATTCAATCATAAACGCCAGCCCTACGAACGCCACATTTGCTCCGACGGTGACGAAATACATTTCTCACACCTTTCTAAAACCCTTCGTCATCGTTTGCTCCGCCACCGCCGCTATAATGCCTTCGAAGTGTGTGCAAGAAAACAAGAGGTTTCATTTAAAAAAGGGTTTTATGTTCATCTGTCTCTCCGAAGCAACGTATCTCCAGTCACCTGTGAACGGTTTACTGCTCTTGCATAAACATGAACAATGTTTAACTAGCCGCCAGTTCACAGCAAACAGGCAAGAATTAAGTACACACTGCGAATCAAAATGCGTGATAATGAGATAGATACTCCGATCGTGATAAAGTATTTGATTACAAAGAAAAAAACCTACTTCATGACACATCGAGTTGATTTGAATACTGGTTGTTCTTGCGAAAGTGAGTATCTCCTATGAGCGTAGTAACTATATCGATATTAATTTGATTTAGATTTGCATATTGATTTTTTCTTTTCTGATTCAGTCGAAAAAAACTAATTAAAGTTTTTTTGCTTCCCGAGTAAAATTACTACATCATATGCATTGGCATTGCCTGTCTATACCCTATGGAATAGTAAGCAGTATAAGTTAACTACACCAATAACGATCGGTCCCCGCTTCCGTTGTTTTCGCGCGTAAAAGTTGACTTGCCAACGCACAACCTATGCATCTCGTGTCTGCATTTCAAATCCATCGGTCACCGCTATTCGGTGTCATCGGGTTTCAGTCGCATAGTAACGACCGACATTACACTATTATTAATTCATAAATCACGACAGATGCTGAGAATGCGCTACTTTCGCCTCGTGCTGCCGTCTCGTCGACTAGAGTGGTAGGAAAATCGAGTTGCCGAGAAGCGAGGGCACGGCAGTAGCGCGAAGTAAGGTAGTGCTGCTTGGTATCTTTGGCAATAGCTTTCTCGTGAAAAAAACATCTGACATTGATCCGATCTTAGTGCGTCGACCCTAGCCGCGAGATACCGAACTAACCACAAGACAAAAAGCGAAAGCGTTGAGATATAAACAAATATTATGTAATATTTGCGCCTGCATTTTAATGTGCTTTATAGAGTTTAAAACATGCCGTGAAAAATTAGATACCGAGCGTAGAAGAGAAACAAACGAGGACGACTGAGGCTCTCAATAAAATGGATGAATAAGTGGCGCTGGGTCACTCGCTTTTTATTTTCTATGTTACTTGAGATCTTTTGTGTCAGAAATACAGTTTCGAGCGTGTTTTAATTACATTTTAAACAACTTCACTTTGTGTGAAACAAGACACAGGACAAATTGCCTGAAATCAACATTATTATAGAATTACCAAAAATGAGAAAAAAAATTCAGGAATCAGAAATGTGAAAACTGAAAACTTCTGGAGTCAGGTGAAAACTGAAAACAGTATAAGTAATCAGAAATAAAAAAATCGGAAGTAGAAAAAATCAGCGAAAATAAAACAAAACAAAAATCGTACAGAAGAAAATAGCAAATAAATTGAAAAATGGTATTTTAAAATTTAAACTACCATTAAATTCAGGAGCTAAGTACTGTCCTGATTGATCAAGATCTCAAATCAGTACCCTGTTTAGTTTAGAGCGCCAGACTGTAGCGGCCAGCCGAAGAGATAAATGCACTCAAACTTGAAGCATTAGCCCGAATTATCGCCCCGTATCTTCGAATCTGTGTCAATCGGTTTCTCGTTCGAGCAGCATCTCGGTTTGAACTCGGCTCGAATTCAGTTCATTAACAAGCAATACGTAACAGCTCAAGCTCGAGCCAAAAGTGATTAAAAATCAGTCAGTAGCAAAATTAGTTACATTATGAGAAAAAATTGAATAATAACAGCAAGCTGAAGAAGCAGACGACAGTCAGACGAGTGGCGAGTGGCTGGGCTGGCCGCGACTCCGTGCAGCCCAACAAGCGTTGAACGACGCGACGGCGAAGAAGCAGAGCGAAAAAAAGAGTAAAATTAGGTCAAAATGCTAATTAGTTTCGGTTGCTTTTCTTTGCGCCCCATTCGCACCTAAGCACATTCCGTACAGAGCAGTAACAATTAATATTTTTTGTTTTGCTCATAATCTTCATCACAACCACACCGCAACGTGGCGCTAGCGGTCCATCAAGCCGCAATTAGGCTGGGCGGCTTTCCCGAGACCCATAGGGGCCCCCGTGTGCACTTTGCATCGAACATTAGTGACGAGATCGAACACCGCGCGCCTGCGCTGCCGTTTTTCCTGACGAGTTTTAGCGAGCAAAGTGCGCTTTTGTTTCGGTTTTCATTCAATTTTCTTTAGTCTCACGTGTATACCCACTAGTGGGCTGTGCCGTGCTGGTAGTATGCAAAAGCGATACTGGCTGTAGATGTGCGTGTTATGTAACATCTCTAACTACTGCCTCACTCTGGCGGCTATGCTTCGACATATCGTACAACAATCATACTCAGCATAATAATGCTTAATTCTGGCTGGCTGCTTTTGTATATTTTGTGTTTTTTTTTCTCTTGCCGCATCTCATTTGGTCGTTTCGTACTCGGCAGTAGCCGATCTGGTAAATTTAATTAACATTGCCCGCTGTCGATGAATAATAGAAGCTGTTAATCTAGAAAATGGTTCATAGATTAGTTTTTGCCTGAGAAAATTGAACAACTCAACTCGAACCTAATAGCGATGTTTGAAGCTGGTAATTATGAGTTCTATTTCAGTAATTGATCACTTACGCGCAATGCAGTGCTATATTTTTAAAGATATTATAGATTCCACGAGATGGTTTTGATGTTGCAATCCAGGTTAAGACCATAAGTAATTTAAGTTTTATGCCAAAACCACTCGTAAGTATTGCATAAAAGCGATTAATACCAAACGTTCAACCGAATCGGGAGCCAAAGCGATCGTGCACTACGATAGCAGATCAAGATTCTGGCGTCGATTGTTCTCCAAATACCAACGCCGCGGTATCAAATGGGCCAGAAGATTCCCTGCGGCCAACGCAGAAAGCCATCTATCGGATTGTGCAACCGTTCCGAACCGCTCTGAAAACCGACGGCATACCAGGCCAGACCACCGCTCGAATTGTGCAACTTCCCTAGCCGACCGGCTCTGATCAGGCAATCAGGCCGACCACCGCGAGTGGAGCGAACGGACAAGCCAAAGCACAGCACCGAGCATTCATCGTAATTTTTTTTTCGCGCAGTTCCATTCTATGCTAAAAATCTATTCAGGAAAACTAGCATCAACCGACGACGACGACGCCGCGCGTTGCCGTCTTGCTTCGCCATGGCCGGGTTAAGCATTTCCATTTTAATTCGCTTCTTTCTATTTTGGCTTAATAAAACCATAAATATCAGTATCCATCCCACGCTGGTCGACCGGTTCGCTGGCCGCAGGTTTTTTTCGGGGGTTGACTTTTCTCGCCTTTGCGGTGGCAGTTCCTCGCGGGTCTGGCCGAATTCTGTCAAGTTGAATCATACTGGCTTACGCTATAAACGAACGAGAAAACGTGCCGGTGCCGGCGGTTCCCAGATCGTTTCTTCGCCGCAATCGCACTAAATGCGGCAGAATGATACAGAAGTTTTCGCTTTTTATTATTGCACACTAATCTTGGGCTGACTTGTGACCGCAGGCGCGAAAAGCAGAAACCTAATACATAATCGACATAACAATAGAAAGCGAGAGTGGGATAAGCGCCCGATTTTCGTGATCTGCGGTGGGAGTTTGAAAGCCCCGGCCCGGACGCTGTCGGTCGGAATTCGAGAATCGTGACCCATTTGCCTGTCGTCAACATTTGGTCGCCATTTTAAGGGTTTTCGAATTTACGGTCGTGTTCTGAAGCGTAGAACAATGGCGCTAGATTAAACGATCAGGTAAGTAATTTTGCGCTTGATTTTTAATAAATTGCAAGTTTGATTCGAATTGAGTCGAGTTGTTTATTATTTCCAATCAACAATTTTATGTATATGCAAATATGTTCGGTCTTATTTTCCATTAAATAATAAGTTTATTATGAAAATTAATTTTTCAAAAACAGCGTATTTAAAAAAAATAAATATAAGTATTTATGATCAAATTGACATCGAAGGACATCGGAACTTCCAGTTGATTTAGAGGTACGATGCTGGTCTAACAAGAGAGTCGTCGTAGGTTCGAGTCTCAGCTCGGGAGCAACTGTTAGTGTCGCGGTCTTGGTTGGAGGAATGAGGTTTCGATAAGACTCCTTCCTCCTGACAAAATAAGTCCTTCTTATAATAAAACTGATCTCAGGAATATATATCCTCTACAGGGAATTGTAATTGGCGATATTGGCACGGGGAACGAGGTTTCGATAAGACTCCTTCCTCTTAACATAATAAGTCCCTCTCAGAATTAACCTGGTCAGAGAGGAACGTTAAGTGTAGCCTTAGTTCAGGGAATTGTAATTGGCGATATTGGTAGGATAGAAAGAGGCTCGGTATAGTAGAGCAGTAAGCTTGAAATGAAAGGGTAAACTCTCACACACAAGCACGGATATAAATGGAAAGCGTATCATTCACTTCAATAATGATACTGCCAATAATATGAAGTGCGGAGCACAGAAAACACCTGGGCTATATCACAATAGAACAAATGTCTCAGGTCGCAGTGATGGGTCCTCACAGAGGAAAAAAAAAACAGTTGGCTACGAAGTCTGTGTATAATAAACATAGGGGAATTGTGGGTAAAATGAACAGGGGCGGTAAAATGGACACCCGTTTACATCTCGTCTATTACGTTGAAAAATAGTACAAACTTCTTTGGCACCTTATCTTAGAGGCACTAGAAGCTATTTGAGACAAAGTATGCGACATGGAACAGTCAAACAGTCAAAATAATAAACAAAAACAAAAAACACGTGTACATTCGTGGTGGTGATGCTATTGCCTACAAAAAATGAGGTTTTTTTCTAGTGTAAAACAGTAATTCATAACGATTTTTCTGCAAATATCTGTACTCATACCACTAACCAGCAGAAATCATCAGAGGTTGATAATTGTTTAAATGATTTTCTCGATATATTTAGGTATTTTCAATAATATTTACGTGCGGGTAAAATGGACAGCCCATGGTGATGGTGATAAAATTGTGTTAATTTCTATTGAAAAATCTAGAAACGCAAATGTAAACTCGGACCGATAAACAGATGACCGCGGCTGAACGTACCGTTGAATGCGGAATGTCCGTAGAAAAAGCTTCCGCCATTTCTCAGTTTCTTGCGGACAAGGTCATATATTGTTATTGATTCTACGACAAACGGTGAAAATTGAACTGTTGGTAAACGCATAAGTGTGTCACGTGCTATGGAACAACATTTTACTATTTTACTGTAAAAGGATAATTAATTTTCACGCCCAAGGTGTTCATATTACCACCTCTATATGTTCATTTTCCCCACATGTGTTCATTTTACCCCCAAAAAACTGCTTTCGAAAATGCTCATTAAAACTACGAAAAATACAATATTTGAGAACTTCTTCTTTTTTTTGTATCAACCATTAGTGACTCAGTTAATGTGCGCTATCGACTCATAGTTGTAGTGTTAAACTGTGGAGGAAATTGGGAAATGGCTTAGGGTGTCCATTTTATCACCCCTTCCCCTATGGTCGAGTTCTGTATCGGAATGTAGCATCAAGGCTTTGCTTTGACATCAAAGGAATCGTTGTGATAATAGTTTAAGCAAATCGTCCAAGCCGCAAACGAAGCCAGTGGAGTACCAGGGCACCCTCCACTGTATCTCTGCCCTTACTGCGTTAAGCGGGGCTCTAACGCAGCGAACCTATATTGCCCTAGCTTCTCGTGGGATTCACATGGACAACATAAACAATTCAAACAATTTCATCAAAAACAGTCAAAATGAAACCGAGTAAGTGGTCGAACGAACACTTCCTGATCAGGAGATCAAACGCACAAAAGCGCAAATATGCGGCATACCTAAAAGAGTGCCACTCAAGGGAAGAAGCCAGAATGCTCGCCCTCCGATCCTCCGGCCAGCCGAAACTACAAGGTCAAGCTACTGTTAAGCGACAACGATCGGATGACGGCCCGTCACCAAACATCAACGCAGACCGGTCGGCGAACAAAAAATTTGGTCCCTTGGTCCCGAGACACTTGGTGGGAGTTACCTACAAAAAATGGTTGAGGCTATTAACATCGTCTTGACGGCTAGCTACTAGACTAGGCCTAAGTTCAGGAGACCATTTCAAACACGGCTACCTTTACTTGGCCTGCGCCGACAGCGAACCGGTTGCGTGGCTGAAGAAGATCATCCCAGACCTAATTCACTGGGAAGGAGCACAACTGCGTGTTTGCAACACGGATAACCTGCCGAAAGTGATCCTGTTCGCATGTTATTTTTCTAACAGCGTAGACACTTTAAAAGAGAAGATATTGCGATTCATCCAGAATCAGAACGACGGTATCTCTTGTACTGGATTGGTGCGTAAAGAACCTAGGTAGCTGGGAAAACCATCGCACTTTTTCTGGAGATGAACAATCCACAATGGTCCAGAAACCAAATTTAGGGGGAAATTTGGGTCTAGAGCTCTATAGCAATGTTTTAGAGAAAAACTTTCTTCTACAAAGTTGTTACATATGATAATGCGCCTATTGAAAAATTATCAAAAATTACGGTGACCAAAATTTTCGGAACAATCAACTATCTAACTTTTTTATCTTTAAAGATAGAAGAAAAATTTGTTCTACAATGTTATAGCTCCAATAATTTTAAGTAACTTTGTAAAGTAAAGTTTTTTTCTATCTTTGAAAACAACCGATTTATATTGAAAAAACACATTTTGCGCTCTAACTTCTTTATTTCAAGTTTCACCTTTAAACTGCCTTTGAACGACTTTTAAAGCTTTTTAAGAGAAGCAATTTGCAATTCTGATATCGCCAATATCTCTATTCTACTCAAAGTTATTGATGTTTTTCATCAAATAACATGCGTTTTTCATTTGTATGTCATTCATTTTGGGGCAAACATAAAAAATATCTCTTGGTCTCATTTTGAAGGGCATACTTGACTCTATAAATGGAGGAACTTTTAGAGATATGTTATTTTTTAAATTTGAGTAAATTCAATTTAAAAACAAGACGAAAATTTCAATAATTTTATACATTATGCATATAAAAGCACCCAGATTTATGTTTTTGTATTTTTTCTTATAACTAGACCTAACTACCTTTAATTTGACCCAAAAAGATCGAAAATCGATCAACTGGTTCAAAAGTTATGAATTTTTTTAAATAAAATACATCGAATATAGCCGTTTTTTATGGTCACCCTATTTCGGAGCTGGTCTCATTAACAACCCAACGAAACAATACGGGTTTGATTATTTTCAACATAGATGCATCCCTGCGATTTTGAGCACAATTGAAGCACTTTGCGTGACCAACTGCGAAATAGGGTGACCATAAAAAATGACTGTGTTCGATGTATTTAATTTTAAAAAAATTCATAACTTTTGAACCAGTTGATCGATTTTCGATCTTTTTGGGTCAAATTAAAGATAATTACGTCTAGTTATAAGAAAAAATACCAAAACATAAATCTGGGTGCTTTTATATGCATAATGTATAAAATTATTGAAATTTTCGTCTTGTTTTTAAATTGAATTTACTCAAATTTAAAAAATAACATATCTCTAAAAGTTCCTCCATTAATAGAGTCAAGTATGCCCTTCAAAATGAGACCAAGAGATATTTTTTTTGTTTGCCCCAAAATGAATGACATACAAATGAAAAACGCATGTTATTTGATGAAAAACATCAATAACTTTGAGTAGAATAGAGATATTGGCGATATCAGAATTGCAAATTGCTTCTCTTAAAAAGCTTTAAAAGTCGTTCAAAGGCAGTTTAAAGGTGAAACTTTAAATAATGAAGTTAGAGCGCAAAATGTGTTTTTTTCAATATAAATCGGTTGTTTTCAAAGATGGAAAAAAACTTTATTTTACAAAGTTACTTAAAATTATTGAAGCTATAACATTGTAGAACAAATTTTTCTTCTATCTTCAAAGATAAAAAAGTTAGATAGTTGATTGCTTCGAAAATTTTGGTCACCCTAATTTTTGATAATTTTTCAATAAGCGCATTATTATATGTAACAACTTTGTAGAAGAAAGTTTTTCTCTAAAACATTGATATAGAGCTCTAGACCCAAATTTCCTCCTAAATTTGGTTTCTGGACCATTGTGCAATCCGCCAACCGAATCACCGAGCAGCGCTTCTTTCTAACTAAACCACTCGTGTTTCGTAAGACTCACTTGCGCAGGTAGGCAGATCGACGTACAATACACTTAAGGAAAATTCTGTTGCGACGAGAAGGAAGGTACATGCAAAACGATCAGTTCAGTCATCACCACCTACTCAACACAATCTTGCAAAGAACAGGAAGGTACAGACGGAACGTCCAGTTTCGTCATTATTGCTTAATGCAACTCAGCAATGGAAGTTAAGGGCTTACAGCTGACAATGCTAGCCGGTATCGTAGTAAAGGCAACCCAACGCAGTAGTTCTGCTGATGGCAACCGTCTGACTGGTACTGGATTCTCCAATCCAACCATAGGCGGATCCAACACGCAATGAGCAGCTTTAGCGGCATACAAGTGAATCTTCATTACACTAAGGGGGGCTCCAGCGTACTTTGCAGAAAATCCACCCAAGAGCAACTAACCGTTTCTTTGGTTCAGGAACCATGGGTCAACAACACAAGGGTTCTTGGTCTTACGGATTCAAAAGGTAGGTTAAACTACTCCAGCGGTTCCCAAACTTTTTTAGTCCGCGTACCCCTTGACGATATTTTTCAAATCAAATGTACCCCCTGACTTGGTTCAACTTCACAGCGTTGGAGAGAGTAGTTGTAGATCATGTTGTGGAGGTCTGCTTTAGGTTTTAAATTAAACTATGGTTTGTTTGACTGCTACAGTCATGTTTTGAGAGCAATATTGTGAAACAAATGAAGTATTATAAAGAAAAATTGCTTCGTCCGCCATTACCGATTTTTGTTGAGTACCTCTTGGAGGTTTTCGAGTTTCCCTAGGGGTACGCATACCCCAGGTTGAAAACCGCTGATCAACTCTAACACAAAGTCCAACTCTAGGACTGCAATTCTTTTATGCATAGTAATCAAATTCACTATAATTACAGAATTTATTCAACGTGACGTTGTTGCCATAATCCCCACGTCGAACGGGAAGCAGGATATAGTCATCGAATCGGATACCAACAACAGGGGTGAGTACCTTCTTGAATATTTTAAAATATTGCCATATTTCTTCGGCCCACGATTCATGTATTCCGATGCGCCAGGTAAGGCATAGAGTACACAACACATGGTTCAACGACGAAATACGTAAAGCGATTGTCGAGAGGGAATTGGCATATAAAGATTGGAAAATTTCATCAGTTGAATTGAAAATTGCCAAGAAATTTATTTTCTGTAGGCTACGTAATAAAGTTACTCTCCTCGTCCGACGTAGCAAGCAGCATAGCATGGACAGACTAACTGCTACTTGTAATTCATCAAGCGTACTCTGGAAAAAAACTG
Source organism: Wyeomyia smithii (assembly GCF_029784165.1). Taxonomy (NCBI): domain Eukaryota; kingdom Metazoa; phylum Arthropoda; class Insecta; order Diptera; family Culicidae; genus Wyeomyia; species Wyeomyia smithii. Next base: position 226,354,873 of record NC_073695.1, on the reverse strand, counting down.
AAAAATCTGGGGATCGGGAAACAGAAACTACCTGATAATTGCCGGTTTGATCCTAATGACATCAACGCCGCCTCTGCAAAAAATTTCACTTCAGAAGAGGAAGTTCGTTTGGACGCACAAGAATCAGAAGGCCATTTTGCATTTCATGACGTACAGCCATTTGAAGTTATCAACGCTATTTTTGATGTTAAATCAAACGCTGCCGGTTCCGATCGAATATCAATGAAATTTATAAAGATTAAAACTTCACTCGTTCTCGATCACATTTCCTTCCTGTTCAACAATGCTATTTCGTCGTCGGTCTTTCCAACTCCTTGGAAAGATGCCAAGATTATACCACTGCAAAAGAAAAAAAGTGTGAACTCTTTAGACAACCTTAGACCGATTAGTCTGTTGAGCGGATTATCGAAAGCATTCGAGAAACTCTTAAAGGGACAAATGTGTGCCTACTTGAAACAAAGCAACTTACTATCTGACCGACAAGCTGGCTTCAGAGAAGGGCAAGGAGTTAGCACCGCACTATTGAGAGTGTATGATGATATTGCTGTCGTAGTCGATAAAAAGCAGAATGCGATTTTACTGTTACTGGACTTTTCCAAAGCGTTCGACACGATTTCGCACAGGTGTTTGTGTAGGAAACTGACATCCTATTTTCAATTCCAACGTTCAGCCGTAGAACTCATTCGATCCTATCTCACAGGAAGGACTCAATCTGTGTTTTGCGGCAATGCTCACTCGAGTAAATTAGCTGTAACATCAGGAGTTCTACAGGGTTCTGTTCTTGGTCCTTTGCTCTTTTCAATGTACATCAATGATTTACCCAACGTTCTAAGGCACTGCAGTATTCAGATGCTCGCGGATGATGTCCAACTAATTTGCATCAATCCCAACGTCACAGTAGAAGAGTTGATCAGACTTACCAATCGGGACCTTCTACGCGTAGGTCATTGGGCAAGGAAAAACATTTTGAAATTAAATCCTGCAAAATCCAGAGTAATGCTGTTCGGTCCAAGGTGTGTGCCTATATCGTCACTTCCAGCAGTTACCGTGGAAAGTTACCATATCGAACTCAGCAGTGAGTCTAATAATCTTGGGCTTATCTTTCAAGACAACCTTGAATGGGATGAAGCAGTCTCTGTACAATGTGGTAAAATTTTCGCCTGTCTCCGGACTCTGAGGTTAACATCTGTTTGCCTACCTGAATGGACCAAGATGCAGCTATTTTAGTCCTTGATATTTCCACATTTTATTTTTTGCGATGTTGTACACCTCAACATGAGTGCTGCCATGACTCGGAAACTGGAGGTAGCTTTGAATGACTGCGCTAGATACATTTTCAATCTAAATCGGAGAACTTCAGTGCGTCATTTGCAGAAGGAGCTTTTGGGATGCCCTTTCCGATGTTTTTATGCCATGAGATCATGTTTGTTCTTATACAAGGTTTTAAAACAACGAGCTCTAAACTACGTCTTCGCTAAGCTAATGTCATCGCATAGTCGTAGAACAAACAATTTGGTGGTTCCCGTGCATTCTACATCAAAATATGGACAAACTTTCTTCGTGAGGAGTGTGGTATACTGGAACATGTTACCTCCTGCATTGAAGCTGATTAACTCATTTGCGATGTTCAAGAAAGGCTGCTTGACATTTTTTAATCAATAAATGTTCAGTGAGATTTAGTGGAATGTTTATAGAGGCATTTGTGCCGCCAGTTTTGTTTTTTGTTTTTAAGCATAATCGTTAACGTCAATGGTTATTGAAAAGACTTTGTCTTATGCCATGTATTATAAATAAAATAAAAATAAAATAAATATTTTACTTCCAACGATGTCAATATATATTTTTTTTTTAAAGGTGGCGGGGAAATCTGCAAACAGACACCTGAGAAGAGAACTCAGGGTGTGGGGATGAGACTAGGGGAGAGATGCTGGGGTAGTTACACTCGCCCAGACACCTACTGATCCCTGTCCCGACCCACTAAAACCCCTCCAGTCTCCAGCCCTGGTCTTCCCGGAACGACGGTTAAGTATTACGTCGGGGAGTGGCTTTTGTGCGTGATGCACCCTCTTTACTCTTATAACCTCCTAGCTAACTACCTGGAGACTGGTAATTAGCTACCACTGGCGTGTTGGTGGTTGACCCGCCACACACGTTGCAGCTCCAGAACAATCTGAGAGGCGGCCGCACAGACCGCGTTCCAGATGTCCGGGTCGTCGCACATCCTCCGGACTAGATTGTCCGGAGTAGTGCCAGGCCCGCTCACAGCCATCATGTTGCTCCTCGCTCTTGCGAAACGGGGGCATACGAAGAAGACATGCTCAGCAGTCTCCTCCTCCTCCACGCACTCGGGACACATGGGGGACACCGCGTGTCCGAACCTGTGCAGATATTGCCTGAAACAACCATGGCCTGACAGGATTTGTGTCAGGTGGAAGTTCACTTCACCATGTCGTCTCCCGACCCAGCTGGATATCTCCGGTATGAGTCGGTGCGTCCATCTGCCCTTTGTGGAGTTGGACCATTCCCGCTGCCAGCGGAGCATCGAGAATGACCTTCTGGTACCTCGTATGCCCCTTGTGTCACGTTGGTCGAAAAACTCTCTGTCCTCCTTGATGGCGATGCTGATAGGCATCATGCCGGACAAGACACAGATTGCATCGTATGACACCGTACGATACGCACTCGCAACTCTCAGGCACATGAGCCTGTAGGTACTTTCCAGTTTACCACGGTAACTGTTAGTACCTAGCGCTCTGGATCATACTGGCCCACCATACCTAAGTATGGACGAAACCACGCTGGCAAGAAGTCTTCGCTTGCTGCCATAAACCGCTGAGCTATTGGACATCATACGAGATAGTGCTGCAATAGCCGATGAGGCCCTCTTACAGGCATAGTCGACGTGACTCCCGAACGTGAGCTTGTCGTCCACCATAACCCCCGAGAGCTTCAGGGATCGCTTCGAGGTGATGGTGCAGTCTCCGACTCTGACCACCGCCTGTTGCTCCGATTTACGGTTGTTCACAACCGTGACCTCCGTCTTATGATGCGCGAGCTCCAGTTTCCTGGAGCGCATCCAGTCCTCGACCTTGCGTATACAGTGCGCGGCCGTCAACTCGACCTCCTCGATAGACTCGCCGTAAACCTCCAGCGTTATGTCGTCTGCAAAGCCGACGATCACAACCCCTACAGGGAACTTGAGTTTCAACACTCCGTCATACATGACATTCCACAACACCGGGCCCAGGATAGAACCTTGCGGAACTCCTGCGGTAATTGGGACGCACTTCTGACCCTCCTCCGTGTCGTAAACAAGTACTCGATTCTGGAAATAATTTTCCAGAATCTTGTACAGCGACACCGGTACATGGATGCTCCTGAGCGCGAGCGCTATGGAGTCCCAACTGGCACTATTGAACGCATTCTTCACGTCGAGCGTGACGATTGCGCAGTAGCGTATTCCCCTTCTCTTGCGCTGGATTGCTACCTCCGCCGTCTTGATGACGGAAGAGATTGCGTCCAGCATGGACCTGCCCTTCCGGAAGCCGAACTGGTTACTTGCCAGACCGTGTACACCCTCCGTGTACCTCACCAGTCTGTTTAGGATGATCCTCTCAAGCACCTTGCCCGCGGTGTCCAGCAGGCAGATAGGCCTATATGCCGATGGGTCCCCTGGCGGTTTCCCAGCCTTCGGCAATAAGACCAGTCTCTGCCGCTTCCACCTGTCCGGAAAGAGACAGTCATCCAGGCACCTCTGCATGACTGCCCTGAACAGCCCGGGGGCCGTTTTTATCGCCAGCCTGATCGCCAGGTTAGGGATACCATCCGGTCCCGGTGCCTTGCTCACCTTTAGGGATTTGGCGATCACGATGAGTTCCTCATTCGTAACCCTTGCCTCCTCCCCTGCCTCGACACGGCTGTCGTCGCTCACGGATTGGATGCTCGGCAGGTTGGCCGACCATCTCTGGTCTATGTCTGAGATACTGGAACGTCGGACGTGAGACTCGACTGCCGGAGGCCAAGGACTTGGCACGTGGCGTGGAAAGAGTCCCTCGATGATACGCTCCAGCATCGCTGGTGATCGCTCTGCAGGCGCCAGCGCGCCTTTAGTCTTGGCCATTACGATCCTGTAGGCGTCACCCCACGGATTTGTATTGGCACTCGCACATAGCCTATCGAAGCAGGCCCTCTTGCTGGCCTTTATCGCACTCTTTAGCATCGATCTTGCCGAACTGAATGCTGCGCGGCGCTCTGTCCTCTCTTCTTCGTTTCGCGCACGCTGCATCCTCCGTCTTGTAAGGAGGCACGCACTGCGAAGGTCGGCTATCGCGTCCGTCCACCAGTAAACCGGTGGCTTTCCATTCCTAGGTTGGCGAGTCCTAGGCATGGTGGCTTCGCACGCCCGCGATAGCATAGCAACTAGTTGGTCAGCAGTCGGGCGGAGCCAACTGCCCCCCTCGCGCTCCCTTCTCATTGCCTCTTCGAATACCTCGGCATCAAAGTGCGATGTCTTCCACCCGCGAACGGTCGGAGTGTTGGCTCTACCCGTCGCTTGCCGCCTCTCGTTGTTGTCTACACTATAACAGACCGCCTGGTGGTCGCTATTAGTGTAGCCATCGTCTACCCTCCAGTTCTTGATCAGTCCTGGGCTGGAGAACGTCACGTCGATGATCGACTCCGCACCATTTCTGCTAAATGTACTTTTGTTCCCAACGTTGGCCAGATCTAGGTTGAGCTTTGCAAAAGCCCCCAACAGGATCTGGCCCCATTGGTTCGTGAAGCGACTTCCCCACTCAACAGCCCAAGCATTGAAGTCGCCCGCCACCACCAACGGCGTTAGGCCCGTTAGCTCCATGGATAGGAGGTCGACCATCTGGGTGAACCTTTCGGTAGACCAACGTGGCGGAGCATAGCAACTGCAGTAGAACACTCCGTTTACCTTAGCAACTACGTACCCTTCTTCTGAGGTTGAGACAACCTCCTGAACCGGGAACTTGCTCGTCGTACATATGGCCGCCAAACTGGACTTATCCGCAACCTAGTTACCGTTTCCGGGAGGGATGCGGTAGGGATCCGATATGACGGCGATGTCCGACAACGACTCAGTGGCTGCTTGTTGTAGCAGCTGCTGAGCCGCGAAGCAATGGTTCAGGTTCAGTTGCGTCACCCTTACGCCCGTGGTTTCGCAGCCGGCTTACCGGCTGGGCACCTGGGGCCTCCCATAAAGTGTTTGGCGTCCCGTTTCCCTTTGCTTTATGGCCTGCACCTCCACATCGCCTGCACAGCTGGCTCCTATCGGGCCCCTTGCAGGTCCAGGACTTATGTCCGCCCTCGAAGCACCGGAAGCAAATGTCTGGTTGCTGTAGTATGCCCAGAGGACATACAGACCAGCCGACCTTCAACTTACCCTCTTTCAGGGCCAGGTTAGCGTCCGCCGACGGTGGTCGGAAGGTAGCTATCTGGGTCCCCGCCGGACCTTTGCGGAGGCGGATTGACTCCTTAGCCACCTCCACCCCGCACTTCGCTTTTAGGGCTTGTGCAATGTCGCACCCCTCAGTGATTTCGTCCAGGTTTTTAAGCTGGAGAGTCACTTCTGAGGTGAGTGCCCGCTTTTGCACCTCCTTCCCTAGGACCTTTTCAGCTACCGTTTTGTAGGTAGCCCCCTTGTTCTTGGCGTCCTTCCGGAGCTCAAGTATCATCTCGCCAGTGCGATGTCAATATATGCAGTATAGGGAACAGCACCACATTTTCTAACGCCATTAGAGTCGAGGTTCTCGAACTCACTCTTTGTAGCATGAACATTGCCGACAAAAGGCATGTCTCTGACGAAACAAGCTTGTTAGATAACCAACATATCATTTTTGACATCGAAGCTAATTCTTTAAAAAGCGAAAAATTCAGGAATCCGAAGAAGACTTCCTGGTCCTCGTTCAGGGAACACTTAGTCAACTGCCGGTCTACCTGCTCAATTGATATACGCACAGCCGACGATCTGGATATTGCTGCTGTCTCCTAAAGGAGAAATTTGTGTGTCGCGACGTGCCCTGGTGGAATGAAATCCTGCAGCACATCCAACTGGGATGAATCACTCACTCATCAAGTATAACGCTGAACCATGCAAGGCTTGAAGAATTTGTAGGATCAAGTTCTGCCAGGGTATCCAAACGATACCCGAAGCCGCACGACTCCAAAAAGCTATGTCTATAGACCACACTAACGGTCTAGGGTAGTTAAAAGAAGGACACCAGTCTCACCGTGTTACCTAGGAAATCACTGCATGTTTCCCATTAAACGACTATAACAAAAGGGTAACACAAATATATCTGAACTTGATAGAAATAACAAAGCCTGTCATATTCTTGATATGCCAGAATGATAAAAGATACAGAATAATATCAAATTCTGTTATCATACACTTGAATGTTCAAAATTGTGTTTTTTAACGCATATTTATAGGAAAATTTGTTATTCAATTACATAATTTTGCTAGGAATTTTGATATTTTAACTATTAACGAGACCTGATATTTTTGACTGATCGAGTTGAACACGCACTTTCCTAGGTCCACATATATTACCGAACAGGCGTACAGAGCCCAACGACTATATTCTGCTCTCTCGAAGGTTGCTTACGGATGCTTCAATCAATTGGGCATTAAGTTCCTTTGAACCTATGAAGTCTTCAGGACCACTAGACATTACCCTGTTTTGGTGTACTCAAGAAGGGCTGGAAATAAATCCCACTAAAATAGTTATTGTACCCTTCACCAAACGGAGGAAACACACTTTGTCTCCTCCTTCATTGAATGGGTGCTTATTGACCTTCTGTAAAGGAGTTTAATGCCTGGGTTTTATTCTGGACAGTAAGCATAATTTTGAACAAATCGCCATACGTGGAGTAGGGATGGTTCTCCACTTCCTTCAGGCATCATCTGCTTTTATACAGATGGTTCGAAAATAGGATCAACACTGACTCCGGAGTTCACGTATCCGGTGCTAAGAAAACTATTCCAATGGGTATATGGCCCACCGTTTTTCAAGCAGAAGTATACGCTATACTCATCTGCGCCAAGACATGCGAAAATCGGCATCTTTTCGGACAGCCAAGCTGCACTATAGGCACTTAAGTTTTTAAAATGTGCGTTCAAATTAGTTTGGGAGTGCAGCGTGGCATTACGGGAGCTATCCCGACAGAACCAAGTCCTATTGCACTGAGTACCTGGCCACTGTGGTATCGAGGGCAATGAAAATGCTGAGCACAGCACAGCAATTAAAAACATGGGAAACGTTAGAAATAGCTAACCGGGTGTAAAAAATTTCTCCATCTGCGAAAAATGCTCAGTTTGCTTAGCCATATACGTGTGCAAAGTTTCATTCAAATCAAAAATGGTCGATATTCGACCATAGGTCATTCCGCGCGATCTTGCTCAAAAGAGAAATCGTTCGAAATGATTGGTTTTATCGGAATGACAACATCTTCGACTTTTGGCTTTTGTACATCACCTTTATTCTGAAAATATTTATATTGGGTGGTATTCGGTCATTTTTAGCTGTTTTTTGGCAATAATCTGAATCCGGAAATACCCAGTACTCAGTTATTTTCGTTATTTTTCTGAAACTGAAAGTAGTCATCTGTGAATTCAAAATGGTGTCCAGGGTCAATGCTTGGCTTCCATGCATCATTTCGATTACGGAAATATCCATATGCAGTAGTATTCGGTTATTTTTGGCTGTTTCTCAGAAGTTACCATCTTACAATTCAAAATGGTGTCTGAGGTCAATTTTTAGCTCCTTGCATCATTCTGGTTTCGGAGATACTCATATTGGGTGGTATTTGGTCACTCTAGGCTGTTTTCCAGAAACCGAAAGTAGTCATCTTGGACTTCAAAATGGCATGTTAAATCAATTTCTGACCTCTGGGTGTCATTCTGGCTCCGGAAATATACATTTTGAATGGTATTTGGTCATGTTCGGCTGTTTGCTAGACACCGGAAGTCGCCATTTTACAATTCAAAATGTTGTATGAGGTCGCTTTGTGGCTTCAGTGCATCATTACGATTCCGTAAATACTTATATTGGGTGGTATTCGGTCATTTTTCGCTGTTTTTCAGGAACCGGAAAAACATCCACCTGCCAAATTTGGTTTTATTTACTTGGTTAGTTCTCGAGATGAGCATATTTTTGTGTTTCATTTGTATGGAACTCCTCCCTTTCAGGAAAGAGAAGGGTGCCGAAGCATTATGGACATATATGTTACTCCTAAAAACACCCACATGTCAAATTTGGTTCCATTTGCTCTGTGAAAGACAGAGAGTTTCCAAACATACAGCTTTCAAAATATTTCTAATCCGACCACTTGGGACTCTGCTCTACAACCGACAATATTTCCAGATTCTGAATAAAGTAACCTTAAATATGATTTAAATCTTTGAAAAATTCTTAGGGAACATCTAGCCAGTATTGATTTTTACTGGCTGTATTCCCGAATGGGTTCATGCATAAAAATTTAATTGGCTTCACAATCTAAAACCTTTTTTTTTCGAAATGTTTTTAAAAAGTAAAATGTGATAGAATATTATAAGATCATTAATGTATTTTCTAGCAATTTCAATAGAAGAATACGCGGAAACCTCCAGTTCACTCATAAGTTAATGTTGATGTTGTTAATGTTGACTTTTAAGTCAGAAAAACTTCTGGAGTTGCAATTCGGAAATTTGGTATGACCGTTTTTTGTTCCATAGTCGTTTGAACTATCCTAAAGGTTTCGAGGAGCAGCACCACATGACTGGCACCGCAATATTGGAGAACTGTTTTTGAAGTAGAATACTTCTCTCAGGAAGTTCGACTACATAGGGATGTGAAATGAAAATCTAAAACCGAAAAAAGTGAAAAATATGTCCAATTTCAAATGCTAATAAATCGGTTAGTATTCGATGGATTTCCTTCGTTCTTGCAGCAATAGATTTGAAAATCTTCTAAGATTCTTCCCAAAAAAAGATATTTGTAATTTTATTATTCACACTATTGTACTATTAAAAATAGTCAAGCCTTGTCAAAACGAAAAATTCGACCTCTGATTGGTCGTTATATGATTGCTTCCCAAGCACGGTCGACAGAATCATATACCTTGCAATTGAAAACATGCTATTTGGCCTATATAAAAGCCTGTTTCGGCCGGAGCCGCTCATAATAGTTCTAGACAGCGACAACAGTGCAGTGGATACCAGCGATGGCGAAAAGCGGCCATAGCTGTGGCGTAGCAACGGATAGCGAGCGGATTCCAGCAACGATAGCAGCTGGGCCAGCTGTTGTAGGGACAGTGGATACCAATGGCAGCGTACAGCGGCCACAACTGAGGCATGGCTATGGATAGCGAACTAGTTGCAGTGGATCTCAGCATCGAGAGCGGCTGATGCAGTGCTGCTCTTTAGTGAAATGAAGTCTCTGTGTGATAGTGGGCACTAGTAAATGCATTCAATGAAAAGTTGACTCATTTTGACAACACGTGAGCCGTTTAGTTTTGAGTGTTAAATCAGCTTTTCACTGTTTATTTTATTACAAGGAATACTTTATTCGCACTGTCAGTGATAACGCAAAAATGTGATCGGCATCTTATCCGATACTAAAATGAACAACAAATTGTCCTTTTTAGGATGAAATAAAAATTTGATTGAAGAGTTAATATTTTCTAATGAGTTAATTCACATTTTTAAATTTGTAAAAGTAATAAATTTTACTTCATCTCCGTGTCTCAAAACGTACTGAATTTTCTTCTCCTTCAGTCATGAGCACAACATCCGCAAAAATTTCATCTCAAAATTAAAAAATGGTCAAGCGGTCAAGCCCCAACCATGACAAGCAACTATATTTTTAAAAATTGTCAATCCTTGTTGAAGCGCAAAATTTGATTGATCTGATTAGTCAAAGTTTATTTACTAGAAACAATGACACGCAAGCAGCCGGGTTATCTTTCTTGTAAAAGTATTCTACTTCAAACTTGCGGTCGTGGCTTTGCACACAACCCTCCTGTGATTTTTTGAACTTAATTTCTACTTTTAACAACGGCTTTTACCCTTTAACATTCAAGTTCATTAAGCAGACAATGTGTGCAGTAGGGAAAGCGAAAAATAAGCGAACTGGAAATATGATACAGATTTGGAAAAAAATACCGCATCTCGACGGGACTTGAACCCGCAATCTCCCTGTCTCCGGCATGGTGTTTTAACCAATTAAACTACCGGGGGCGGTGGTACTGTTCCACAATATATATGCGTATCACATTTCACTGCCGACGTATTCTATTGCTCATCCTTAACTACACGCAAGCGTTATTTATAGACTGAAAGGAATGTAAGGTTGCGTCGGAATGTGGTATATTTTTCCAAATCTGTATCATATTTCCAGTACGCTTATTTTTCGCTTTCCCTACTGCACACATTGTCTGCTTAATCAAATGGTAGAACTGCTACAATAAGCGCATTACTCAAGATGGAGACTCTATCGAAAAATAAAACAGCTTTATCATGAAAATTATTTTTACTAGCGAGACCTTTTAGCCCATACAGTAATATCATAAGAAAATGTTTGTTATAAAATAGTTAAATTTAAGCTTTAGTTTAATCTTAGACTCACGTTGGGGTCGTTTTCGACCCAATATTTTTTTGAGGAATCGATATTTCTAGAGCTGGCTACAATATTCGGCTAAAATTCCTTTACTTTGTTGCTTGAACATTACCTCTGGGAAAATAATCTTAGTCAGTTTCAGTTGAGTTGAAAGATAATCTTGTTCTGTAGTTAATTTGATGCATGAATTTTAAATCATTTAAAAGGCAAGTGTTCACACAACGATACATAACAAATACGAGAATTCAGTTTTCTAGAAACAAAAGCAGATTAGCACTGTTTGAAAAAGAGAAGGGCAATGCCACTAAATGTCAGGAGTCAAATTGACGCTATTATGAATTATTATTACCACTATTTTGAACGAAAAAAAATTTAATAATTGTTGAAATGTCGAGTCGGTTGAAAAAAAAATCTAATGAAGAAATTTGTTGTTTCTCGCAAAAGTCGAGTGTTGAAGACTTTTCAGCTGGTAGCAATAACGAATATGTTTCCGAAGTCGCAATAGAAAATGAAGAATATGTGAAGTTTCACGGAGAAGGCGATTCGAATAATATGTGTTTCCCATATTTTATCATTTTCTCCATGGGTTACCATACAAAATATACATGGGACGAAAACGACCCGCCAACGTAAGATTAGTCTCATTTTTTAACGTGGGCTTAAGGTTAATTGTTAGCTTCGCCATGCTTCAGTTGGCGTTTTTTCTAAAAACATAATTTGGTTTTTGATTCCTTAAATTATAATTAAATTATTCTTAAACAGAAATCTAAAATTTCTATATTCCATAAAATAAAGAAAGCATTTTTTCCAATTTTGATATATCACAACATCAAGCACCGTACACATTTCTCGTTTATGAGCGGTGGCGAAGCGGTCGGCATGCAAATTATTTTCGAGAACCAGAAGTGGGGAAACCTTTCTGCAGAACGAAAGCGAAAAAGGCTGCCTGGCCTGCCAGCATGCCTGCTGCACTCGAAAGACAAGGCGAAAGAAATTGCAGCTCGAGAAACACGCCACTCCGACCGACGTCGCCGTTTGTTGGCCGGTTCGCGTGACCTGAAAACGGTTCGTTAGAAAAGAAACTTACCACCGAGCGAACCAACTCTCGGCAGATTACATAATGCCTTCGTCGGCATGGCTCTGGCTGGCAAGCGGCGAACGTTCTGCTTTTTTTCGCTATTTCTGCAATCTAACCGCCTCTGGCGGTTTTGGTTCGGTGGGTTGTTCGGAGTATACCGACATCGTCATAAACAACAACAGCAGCAACGGCAGCAACAACAGCTACAACAATAACAAGCCAGTGCAGAAGGGCATTGAACTACGGGAGATGCCATCGCGATCGCACCACTTTCAGCCGAGGCTCTAATTGACTGTCAGAATAGCGGCCGAGTGGAGCGGCGTGTCTTCTTGTCGGTTGGCACATATCCTGGCGCGAGTTCAATGCATCGCATGGGTAAGAGTGAAAGACTATTCGACATAATGAACTTTATCAAAAATGATATTCAACTACTCAGATTTGCTTGAACAATATTATTTATCTTCATTTATTTCCGCATATTTCCATTGTCAGTGACATTCATCGCAGTTTTTGAGCATATCATCGTGACTAGCGTGGGTTCAGTCGGTCATCATTATAGCGGCAATGAAATGAGAGTGAATCATTCTCATGGAAATTGAAAGTTTTCGGCTTGAATGCCACCAGTAGCAATGGGCGATCTTTGAAAAAAAAATCGATTCTCCTGCATCGATTAATCAAAATAAATAAAATCGATTCATAAGAAACTCGAGGCTGGAAAATCGATTCAACAAAAAATCGATTTTTGTTCGGTATAAGCTTTTTACGACCTTTTTTGGTTATATTTATGGAGATTTTGTTTTGTTTGCGTTTTCTGGTGTATCAATCATGTTCAACGAGTTTTCGTTCACAACATCTACTAACGATACGGCTTTTTTAGTCTATTGCCATCTTCTTTTACCGCGTGTACTCTTTTGGCGGTTTTTTTCTTCTAAGAATTTTCGTTGTCGCTCATCCCATAGACCATTTCACGAGACGTTTGTGAACTTGATTCATGAACGAAATTTTGACAGAAAGTTTGGAACCGCTGACATAATGCACGTGAAAGCATCATCAACGTCAGCAGGATCCGTGACACCTGTGAGTTCGTGAAATGGTCTTTTGTTTCGGATGCACTAAGAGCAATCCAAACCTGTATAATTGGGTTGTTTAGCTATTCACGGATTTCCGATTTTTATATATCATCCAAAAGCGTGTAACTTTCTAAGTAAAACGTGATTTCTCAAAACTTTATATCATTTTCCTTCAGTTGACAGTTGGTAGTTGGGCGATCTGTCATTGTAGCGGTTTCGAGCAAATTTCAAGCAGTTTCAAATCGTGATTTAAAAAGCGAAGGACAATGATATATTTTTTTTTTTAAATCACGTTTTACTTAGAAAATTCAGATCTTCCAGATGAGAGAAAAAACTGATATAGCTGAACAACCCAATTCATAAAAAAATCGGAACATCCGCAGCACAAACTCAAATAAAAATGGCGAGCGTGACACCATGCAGAACAGAATGCAGCACGGCATATGCACGAACATTTAATTCAACTTTTGCAATATTTGAGTTAACGAGTACCCCGCTACTCATAGTTGAAAAATAAGCGCATATGCCTTTTCTACCGAAATCAAAAAATTGGTGGTTGATAGTAAACACCCACAACGATAGTAAACAACATCCCTACGGAAGCAAATTTTCAAAAAGTGCACTTGCAGAGGTAGCAAATATGAAATAATGTTGGCTAATGTCCAAAATGGTAAATTCAATATCCAATGCAATGCAAAATTTCAGCTCAATCGGAATTTAGGAGTATTTGGTCTAAATTTCACTTTCTCGACTTCTGAATAAAAGCACAGTTTGTAATAGTTTTTTTTTGTGCCAAATGTCTTATGCCTTGGTCACACTATAGCAGATATCACGTGACATCGCGTATCTTGAAACATACATACATCTAGTTTTCACAGAAAATTTGGAGTATGGGATCTGAAATCAAGATGAGCAATATTACATCATGTGAACGGGTTATTAGAAATACATAAAACGTCAAGGTCGGGTGTATCCAAAAAATCGAAATTTTGCTAACTGTGAACATTGAACACTACTTCTAAATAAAACTGTCAAAGTCCATTGCCACCCCAATCTACACCAATCAGTTAGTAATGATTGTATACAATATATGTCAAACTTTCGAGGCGGTCTTGTGGTCGGTAATTTATATTCAGTTCGAGGTGCAAACTTATCACGAGCCGTTCATATGAACCGGTTTTTAGAAAAGAGCGAAAGAACGAACAGCTCACGAAAAAGAACCATGGTTCTTTAAGCGCAGCAGAACTGTTTGGTTCGCGTGAACCCGAAGTTTACCGAGACAACACGAACTGTCAACGCTCGTGAATCATTGTGAACCTTGAGTCAGTTCAGAGCCGCTCTTGCAAAAGAGCCGTTTCACCCACCCCTAATCCTTGATATATTTCACAACGCATGCGTATTAGCCAAATTTCATACGGGTTTGTCTATTGATGTCGCGTTTACAAAGGCAAAAAAATGGTTACTGCGTTAAAAATACTGGAGGGACTTAATTTGGCTGCGGATTGTTCTTTTTCAGCTCGACGACAAGGTTATCCAGCTTCCCTGACCTACAGAAAACGTCAAAATGGGCAGCGTGCCCTATCCGCCATTACCGTTCGTGGAAAGCTGGATATTCTGGAACCTTGTGGGGGTGGTGACATACTCATGAAAAAAGTTGTCATGGACGTAGACAATTTTTTTAACCAGCAAAAACATTTGAAATGCGTTTTCCTCGGTTTCATGTCTATTGAACTTTAGCCCATTCTTCAACTATGGTCATCCCGGTAAAAAATTGACACATTTTTCAGATCAGTGTCCGAGTTCCGAGCACACACTTCTTCCGAGAAGAAAAAAATTTTGTATACTATCAATGAAGAAACTTTCTTCTCTTCAAAAAAAAGTGTTCTCGGAATTCGGCCGCAGATTACGTTAGCAACTATAAATGCAATCACTATTGTCTTCAATCCGTTTTGCACACATTTATTTTTCAGGCGAAAAAAAAACGATCTTGCCATCCAAAGGATCGATTCAGTAGAAGATCGCGCGCAGAGAAATCGATTCAAAAATCGATGGATCGGCCCGAAAAGATCGATTTTGCAAAAATCGGATCGATTTTGCCCATTGCTAGCCACCAGCTATGTTTGTAGCGTAGACAACAGTCAACCCACACATGTCAATAGATCAACGGTTTTTTTCGTAGCTGTAGTATGGGTTGTTGTGGTGTTGTTTTGCGTGACAGCTGTGTGGTATCAGTACATAGTAAGAGGGCTAAACAATCTTCCTTCGCACTGCACACTGTTTTATTGCATATATGCCAGATTAGTGCCGGCAGCAGTACTGACTAGCGACATGATTGATTCGGATGATTTGCCAAAACATACTGGTCTCGAGGTACGATGCTGGCCTAACAAGCCAATCGTCGTAGGTCAAGTCTTGGGTCGGGAGAGACTGTAGTACCAGTAGGATCGTAGTGCTAGCCCCGAAATTGTCCTGTACACTTAACAGTTGGCTGCGAAGTCTGTGTATAATAAACAGCAGATCAAGTTCCGAATCGGAATGTACCACCAAGGCTTTGCTTTTACTGATCGGTTTTGGTGCACACATACTCGCGAGTACAAGTAATAGGCAGAGAGGAAAGTTATGTTTTTCGAACATAATCAACGAGAATTACTCGTGCCTTCTGAGCGTACACTATTAAATGTCAACAAAAAAAGCAGCAAAAAAATATCAACAAAGTTTTGAATGTTTTCTCCAAATCCTTGTTTTCTTGAGAGGCTGATGGAATGGATTACGATGGAAGTCTAGCGACTCAACTGGAATCAAAGACTTAAAAATATCATTGTTTTAGACTAGAGTTATATATTTTATAATTTTTCGACAATTGTAATCACGACAAAATATTTTTTTTCGAAAACGCACTTAGCTCGGGCTAATCAAATTTTTATTTCAACGTCTGGTTCATTTTTCTTATTACTCAAACATTAACGAATAATTGAAAAAAAAGGTTCTCATAGAGTCAAACTTCGAGATAGAGCGCTCTAAGATCACTGGCGAAAAATCAAACCTTTTGAATGGCCAGAGGCAATCATGTAGCAGCTCTTTAAACTGGCTTCTGCGAAGTGTTTTTCAGACTAGATTTTCCTTTGGTGGCTCCTAAGTTGAGTCGTGTTTACCCGATCGCCAGCGAATAATTAAATTTATTGAGCAATCAAATGATATTTAACTTCCTCAAGCCTTACATTTAGCACCGTTTTATCTAGTTTGTATGCCAGCTATATATCATTCATTGTATAATTGCCCGATTTTTATGTATATCGACGACATGAAATTATTTTTAGTGATATAATATGATCGGTGTTAAGGGTGAAAATCAATTCTTTTCATACATGAGGTTGTGAAAGTCTGTTAAACAAAATGTTTAAAAAATGCGTTTATAGTGTGAATTAACATATGTGGAGCAATCACATCTCGATGTTTGTTGTAATGTTAACAATAGTCACGATGCAAATTTAATGTGCTTCATAAACCTCAATTCGGCTCAGGTGTTCAAAATACTGTGCTTTTAGGCTTGCCGCATATTTCTATCTCGATCAGTGATTAAACGATTGTTCGAGAGAATTTTTATGTCATATTTTGAGCTATAATTAAGGTTATAACTGACATACTAGTTTAAAACCATTCGCACACCATTCGCAACCAAAGTTTCAAACGAGACACTTTTTACAACGTGACAAGTATGTCTAGGTACCATCAGAATCAGCTCACACTGTTGCAACTCAGCTGTAATTTTAACAATTCATTCATTCATTCAAATTCTTACAATAAAAAAGCAATTTCTGTGCAGCCTAACAAGGGATAGCTATAGGCGAGCATGTTATTACGGTGAGAACATCGGTTTAAAATCTTGTACTAGGTATTCACCGGCCGCGCACACTCTGCCATTCGGTCTAGCTAGCTTGCACACAGCTCCACGTGGGGGATTACCCGGCGAGCGCGCGGGGAGTCAAGCGTACGTGTGCTGCCGCCTGCTTGTCAGCCCGCGCGAGCTGCAGCGCGAACGAAAGTGAGAGTGAAACAAAACTCAGCCACTGGAAACTGGGTCAAACTTTTTTCTTCTCTGTTTTTGTTTGATTTTCTTATGCACGAGCTTCCTTCTCCTCTGCCTAGGGGTACCTACGATTTTGTTCAGGTCTTGTTTTGGGGTAGGAACGAACAGAATAGTTGAAGATACTGTCGACGGATGTTTTGTTACGGTAGGAGTTAGTTCCATATTGGCGTACTCTATGCGTCACTAACGAGCTGAGTAGTTGTTACAATCAAATCATGAGAGTTTTTGCAATGTTATGTAAATAAGATAGCTGTTCGCTGTGACGAAGTTACTAACGCGTTTTGCTTCCTTTGTAATTAGTGCATCTTGACATAATTTAAATCAATCTAACCGCAACGAGTCAATTTAAATTTCAATATCACACTTATTCATCCAGTGAAAACCGAGGGGAACTAAAAGACAATTTAGTCAATTGTTGTAGTAAGAATAACTTTGAGAGGATTAGTAAATTTGGAACCAATAGGAAAACCAGAATTAATGCAGTTAGTGGTGCAGAAACCTTTGTTCTTCTACTTTTATACTGTTTTCCATCACAAACTAACTTTTTCAATGCTGGCCGGAGGCAACTTACAATTTTTTGAAAAAATCGAAATGCCGGAAACAGTAATAGATAACAATGATGCAAAATTCATACAAGAAGAGCAAATATATATGCGCTAATTCAACGCAGTTTGAATATTTTAATTCATCGTAATTCAAGTTTGAATACCATAATGGTTTGGTTTTCAGAAATCGCAGAATCTAGAATTTTCAATCAGATTCTGACGTAGGACTACATCTAACCGCACTATATCGAGATACATTCTGTGGAAACTAAAACCAAGGTGTAACGTCGGAATGAAAGATTTCAAACGTTAATACTGATGTAACGACATGATGGATCACAATAATCAATATGTCGTTGGATTGATAAAATGATGGACAATTTTGTGATTCTTTTGTTATCATTATCATTTCATTGTTAAACAGTGAAAATTTCAGAAAAGCTTCAAGGTCGAATTTTCACGAACAATGTACCAATCATATGCGAGCGCGCCTGGCACTGACTGCATGAGTGGACACCAACCGCCTGCTGTAATATCGTGTATAGCAGTGTCAAAAAAAATTTGACAGAATCTCCCCGTCCCAATAGGTCAACTAATGTTTGCTTTAATGAGCCTAGACTATTTTGATGTCTTGAAGGTGAAGCCTTTTCGGAAAGTTCGTAACCACATCTACTATCAGACAGTTTTACGTTCTGCTGTAAGAATGTTATTAAAACTGATGTCTTGGAGGGAAACATGCTGGCCAGGCAACAGTACTGCACCGAGCAATGTATGAATAGAGTGCTAGGTCATTAGTGGTCTACCTAAAAATCTAAATATAGGGTATTTTTCAATCAAATGTTTTTGTTTTGCATTAGTATCAACAAGAAAATATCACTTTCCATTACCTCACTTGCAATTGTACAACACTATGCAAATAACAATGGGTGAGGCTAATGCTGTGCATCAATCTAGCCCTGTTTATTTTGAAGATAACAGACATATGACTTTCAAATATGGTATCTTTGTTGTTCTTTGGTATCTTGAAACTGATTAAATTTTTTTCTGATTACTGTATACTGTATACTGTATACTGATAAAATGTTTAAATTGACTTGAATTGAATGTTAACATGTTCATGAAATTCTATGTCAATTTTAAATTTTCTGTGAATATACATTTTCTACTAAAAACTGTAATTCGTTATCGATATTTTTTCTATGAGCTTGTAACCGCAGGAATAAAAAATAATGTGACATCTTTGCTGCTTTATGATCGGTGAGTGAGCCATATTTCACAATCTCTAAATAAAAATAAGTTGGTGTCTGTAAAGAGGCGTTTCACTTGAAGTAGAATCAACGGATTTGAATGATTATTTTTGTGTTTGTTTTGTCTTGATCTCCGACGAGTTAATAGGCCATAAAAATAACAATAATCAACTGATAAAGTTAATAAAAATTAAAATATATTTTCGCCTTTTCCCGCCTTTTACTCCAAGAACAACATCATTAGATTACTATGATTGCAGGCTATGAGCGGTAGGCAAACTGTTGTAGCGTCGTTGTCGAGGCATCGTTGTTGAGTAAACAAGCACCTGTTATTGATTCACATATAATGTGAAATTCGTTTTCGCTGCGCTAAAGCTAAAAACCAATATATTTAGTGCAAAAGAGCTATAGCGTGGTAGCACTATAGACTGTTCCGAAAATTATAAATACATTTTCTTTCTTGAATAAAACAAAAAATACAGGATTTTTCGGGTCATTTTATTCTGAAATATAGATAATAAGTGTTTTCTTTCCAGTTTCAATTCAAGTTGGGATTATTTTTCGTAGGATACGCGAGTTCTCTAACTTTTCTCTTAACACTACTCATAAGCTTTTGCACAGTGTGTTCTCCGACCATTTTCACCACTTTAAGCCAATCTTTTTTAAATTTTTCAACATTGTCCGCTGGTTTGACATATTTCCTCAGCTTTGCCTTGGTCAAAGCCCAAAAAGTTTCAATAGGGCGAATTTCAGGGCAGTTTGGAGGATTCATCTCCTTTGGGACACATGTGACATTATTTGTTTTATACCACCCTAGTGCATCCTTAGAGTAATGGCAGGAAGCAAGATCGGGCCAAAAGATTGGAGGATTGTTATGCTGCTTAACCATGGGTAACAACCTTTTCTGCAAACACTCTTTCACGTAAATTTGACCATTCATTGTGTCATTCATAATGAATGGACGAGATATTTTCCCACATTCACAAATGGCCTGCCAAACCATCACCTTCTTGCCGAATTTTTCGGTGTAAATGGCTTTCACTGGTCCAGGGACATCCTTTCCCTTCGGTGATGTATAAAATTGCGGTCCTGGCAGAGTCTTATAGTCCAGTTTTATATAGGTTTCGTCATCCATGATAACACACCCCATTTTTTTGGTCAGAAGTTTGTCATAAAGCTTCCGAGCTCTCGGTTTCACAGATTCAGCTTGTTTTGGATTTCGTTTTGGCTGCTTCTGCTTCCGACGGGTCTGCAGACCCATTCTTCCCTTGGCACGCATAACGTTACTCGCCGAGGTTCCAAGCTTTCTCGCCACATCTCGTACTGATACTGAAGGATGCCGCTTGTAGTATTCCTCAACCTTTTTGTCCATTGTGGGATCAACAGGCCCGGGTTTTCTACCACGTCTTGGGGCATCAGTAAATGTGCACTCTTCACAATACTTCCGCAATGCGGTTTGAACTGCTCCGACACTTATACCTTCTTCTCTGGCTAATTTTCTTATAGAAAGACCACTCACGGGGCCCCATTTGTGCACAATTCGCTTTCTTTGCTCGGGAGAAAGGCCACGCATTTTCAAAATTTCGCACTAAATGTTAGAAAAAATGACAGCATTTGTTTCTTTTGGATGTAAACAAAAGGACGCAGCCAACGTTTGGTTGAATACTGCACGTTATTTGAAATGACGGTTGATCGTAAGTGTATTTATAATTATCGGAACGGTCTATACTGCAAAAACAAACTCGAAATGCATGTGAATACTCTCAACGTGGCTTTGATTTTATTTAAGAGCATATGCTTGATTGTATAAATCAAATTCTTGGTTTATTTAAGCAAAGTTGCAAATAATCGTCTTAAACATAAACAATAACAACAAACAATAAAACAAGAATCAAAATCTGTCCACGTGGTATGTGGTATGTGGATGGCCCCTATAAGTGTTAAAGCGAAAATTTCGAAGTTTCATGTATCTCGCTCGATATTACTTACCAACTTACCATTTCATTTCAAACGTCTGTATGTACCTTCGCGCCTTGCAGTTAAACATGCGTGTTGCATTACAAAACGACCAATCAACTCTAATGTTTTCGAAGCAGTTGTTAGACACAGGGAATAGAAAAATCTATGTTGACATTTAAACCGGCTATTTAACATTCCTCACGGATTTTTGTCCGCTGACAGATTCTAAAACTAAACTCATCGGAAAGATGTTCCCAAAAATCGCGCAAAATTATGAAAACCAACTCTGGTTAAGCGAACGTGTGATTTTGGCCGCCAAAAATAAAGATGTAGATGAATTGAACATCATAATTCAAGGTAAAATTAACGGCCAACTACATTCCTAAAAATCGGTGGATTCTGTCTCTAACCAAGACGACGTTGTGAGTTATCCTACCAAATTTTTGAATCCACTAGAATTGCCCGGCCTATCTCCTTACAATTTGCGGTTGAAGATTGGATCGGTAATTATAATGTTGCGGAATATCAATCAACCTCGACTGTGCAATGGCACTAGGCTTGTGGTAAAAAAGCTAATGGCAAATGTCATTGAAGCGACAATTCTGACAGGAAACTACAAAGGAGAAGTCGCATAAAACCCGCGTATCCCAGTTATTCCTACCGACTTGCCATTCAAATTTTAACGTCTACGTCTCGCATTCGCGATCCGAAGACAGTCACTGACAATTTGTGGCATAAACTTCGAGTATTCATGCTTCTCACATGGACAGCTCTATGTCGCATGTTCACGGATCGGAAGAAACTCAGCATTATATATATTTGCTCCAGAAGGAAGCACGAAAATAACGTTTTCCATCAGGCTTTGTGATAACTCTCTCTCTCTATATAAAAACGAATAAAAAATTTGGGAAATTGGTTATTAATCATACACGCAAAACTTTTCCTTATTACTTTAGAAGCAATAGCGCAAAATTACCTTTAAGGTAACAAACCTATTACTTAAAAGGCAATAAAATTCTTCCCCAGTCAAGTAACAACACATACTGTCATATATTTAGCACATGTTACGGAAGTACGACTATCTAATAATTCAACCACATGCACGATTTTTTCTGTCAAAAACTGCTCCCTTTCCATCTCAAGAAAAAAAAATCACACACCGTCGCATATGTTGCACATGTTACAAGTTCCTTCAATCTCCAATTCATCCGGTGAGCGTGTATTAGTTCGCTCGTTGTATGCATACGGAGTAGAGAAAGATTATGACAAGAGCTGCCAAGCAGCATTTTCCCCGTCATAGAGTATGCAAACGTTGATGATTTCAAAGACTTGGAATGCGTCTTCAGTTGACATCACGATCTGTAAACTGCGTTAGAGAAAAACAAAAACATTCGCTTTCTTGCAAGCTATCCAAAACACATACTCATTGGTTCATGGAAACTCATTTGCACCTGTTTGAAAATACAAAATTCGTGCCCATCCAGAACAATATTCGCAACTTCGGCAACTCTGTTATATATATAACATATTTTCATTTTAAATAAACACTGCGGGACGAAACGAAAGTGTTTCTAATTAGACATTTGAGGTTGACGGGTGAGATTCTCATTATGTGTGGATGAAGAGGACAAATATTAATCTGATCGTTGCATCAATACAAATGCAGCGAGTGAAGTTTTGCTAACACATGCATTGCGGTGCTTGGCTGTATGTTCTCCTGCAGAAACACATGCAAGCGTGTGGCCGTCATAATTTTTGTTACTTTTCGGTTATTACTATTTGTGTATAATGCGCAGTCATAAGACACAATAAGTAATAAAAAATTGCCCCAAAGTAATAAAATGTTCCCCGTTTGCGTTGGGTGTATTTATACTTCCAAACCCATCACCCGACACTGTGTAATATATAGAATTTAGTGGCTAGGACCGCTTTGGCCACTTTCACATGTTTCGAATATACCTAATTTTAAACTTGAATTGTTTAGAATTCTAGAGCTTTTTATAAAATCGTTCCAGAAAGAATGGCTAGGAAGAAGGGTATTACTATATTTGCATTAGGCCCAGCTTTTAAATATTTGAATAGATATTTGAATAAGTGAAAATTTCCTTAAGAATATTTGTCAGAATGACTGTTTATTTTCAGAAATGTATTAAAATATTTCGATTATGGTTAAAAGGTGCTTTATAATGTTCAATAAAATAAAAACTAAGAATATTAGAGCACTGGTTTGGAAAAAACTATAAACAAATAAGAGCTAAAACATATCTTGAGTATGTTTTCTAGCAGCAGTTAGATATTTCAGCTTCTGCAATACAGCAGTCAATAAAAATTATGGCGGTCGGTACGAAGTTTGCCGGGTCAGCTAGTATATAATAAAATAGATATAGAAGGAAGTTTAATTTCTACTAAATCATACTCAATTTATTATTTTATAGAAGGTTGCCTTTTCGCGTATCAGGGAAAATTGACTGTATTAGATTGAAAGATATTTATCAATGTTAAAGAGAATAATCTTTCTTCTAAAAGAGAGTACTGCAAATAAGTAATCAAAATACAGACCCCATGAACTAGTTTTAGTTCCAAGTCGTTTGAGGTGTCGCTTGATGAATTTAGGCTGACGACCTAGATACCACCCGAGTGATTAGAAACATAGTACTGCTTTGCCTATATTGCCTATACACTAAATTGCCGGAGCATATTCTTATTTTGGAGGATGTTGAGCTTGAATTGGTTAAAATAAATCAAGAAAACTACAAAATGTGATTAAACGTAACCGCTCATTGTTGGTACATGTGTTTAAAAATCGAACCGTGCCAAAAGTAGAATATTCAAATCAAACAGAGCTACAAAAGAAAATATGAAACAATTGTAGTCCTACGTCAATTATGCGGTCGTGTCTTGGATACCACCCTCCTACTATTTTTTTTTATTTTTTCGAATTGCAGCAAATTTATACAAACCTGCTCTCAAGTACCTGGCAGCTGTTCAATGAGATGGTCATGTCGATTTCCCGGCTAATTTGAATGGCAATGACTGGCAGGGCGCTTCGTATATTACTTCCCCCACGAAGGAAGTGAGCTCCGTGGTGTAGTTCATTTCACAAACCAGGTCCCGTAAGATGGTGTCGCCGTGGCTGACAATCAACGAGAAGGGGATGTCAAAGCTCCTCTTCTGTTGAAGCGTATAATTTACTCCAATAATTTTGTCGCGAAAACTGAGACGGAATTGTTAAATAAAACGAAGAAAACATGCCTACTCGCATGTTTTCGTCCGCAATGGAGAATGTTTAGGTTAACTGCCGGAAGGCCACTCGTAAGGGCGTAGATTTTTTTTTGCAAGTATGCCAATATAATTACTTTCCATGGGAAATTCAAACTCAACTATGTGTTCACCTAAGTTTTTATCACAATCCTAAAAAAGTCCATTTTTTAATGCAAACGTTATTTGGCCTTGTTTTAAACTCTGATTGGTTGATATTTGCGTTAAAAAAAATCATAGCTTATTTTATAATCGATTGCTCTAAAAATGAAGGAAATCAGTTAAAAACTGATTGAGTTCTAACAGGATTCGATGCTATTGGAATAGACATCTCGGCGTCCAAACAACACTACAGTATTCTAAAATAGATCCAACATATGCAACAACGGGATTTTTTATAGTGTACGAGTCTTAGAAATAATAACTGAATCGTTTTAAAAACCTTAGCATTGGCTTTATTATTTTTCACAGTGCATATTTTTTCTGGAACCGCAATTTCATTACCAACTTGGCAACTTTGTATAAGACACCATTTCAATCATACCGTTTCTTGATATAGAATAATTCATTCCCTCCATCACTAAATTTTATGCGTTTTCAATGTTTTCTTGGCTTTTTGATGAATTGATAAAAATGAATAATTAACAAGACGCATCCGTATCTTCAGTTTTTCCAAAGATAGTTTCGCTTTCTGTGGTGTAATCATGATATTGGTGTTCGAAGCGTTTTCGAGATTATGGAAATATTACTATACAATTTTTGCATAATCTAGCTTTGATGACAACGTATAACTTTTTCCATTACCAGTAGTGAATATTATTACGTTAAATCTAAAATTAGGAGTGCTAATTTCCAATTAGAGATTTCGCTAATATTTAATTTGGTTGGCGAAATCACTATCGTCGCTAAAAATAGCCTTCGTAACGTTTCTCGCTGAATTGCTGAATTTGCAACGGAACGAAAGAAATATTGTACAAAAATGGTTTTTAATGCACACCTGGCTCTGGATACCGTTGAATTCTATTTGTTTTGTCTGTTCTTCCTTTTTCGCTAGACGAGCACATGCTTTATTTCATTTCAAGAGGTGGTTTATAGAATAAAGGAAATGTTCTAGATATTAGTCTTTCTTCCACTCAGGCAAATCGATGTTTTTTTCTCCCCTAAGTTTCTACATACGAAAAACCACATCGTGACTCTTTGCACACTTTGTTGCTTTGTTGATGTAAATGATAAAAATATTGTTAATAATTTTTTAAAATCTGCATTTGAAACGTTTTAGAAGTTTAAATCGAAACTCATTATTTTCCTTGCTGTGGATTTTTTAACCCTCAAAACTTTTTTCAGTAAGTTACAAAGTAATTACCCTACAGTAAAGTTCCAATTGACGCATATGATTTACTCTGCAAAATCTGCGAAACATTCTCAAGAGAAACACATGATCAGCTATACTAATGCTGTTGAAAGTTGCCAGTGGAGCCAATTTACTCACCACTGAACGGCCGGCAACCAGCCAGTCGGTTCTAGGAAATTCGACCACGGAACACCGTGCTGCAATGTAGGTTAGTAATTTGCTTCTTCTAGCTGGTTCTGCCTTTCACTCTCACGGTTCTTGTAGATCATGCTATTTTCAAGTGTGCGGTCGCCGATGGCGGATCCAGCCCGTTCGAGCGGCACACCAACTTGCCAACTTGACGAATTTACCCTAGCAGACACTGACCTGAACTAACTACTGTTGATGAAAAGACACAAACCTGTCTTTTAATCATAATGGACAGTCAGAAGTCTATGCAACCTGATAGAAAGAAAATCGTCCAGTGGACGGTAGCACCTGTACGCTAGCCGTTGGTCAGCCCACCGCCACGACCGTAGAAGTTTACAAGAAAAAACAATTATTTCGTAATTGAAAATATGCAATGCAAATCAAACACCGATCGCCATCAGCCCAACAGATGACACATTCACCCGGTACCATAATAGTGGTGGTGAAGCCCACGTCAGTTGTGCGAAAGCTCTAGAGTCTCGTAGTCAAAAGAGATCGCTAGAAGCTAGTATCTGAGGGGGAAAGAACAACAACAAAAGCCTCACATGTAGTGAAAATAGAAATAAAATTTTTGATCGATATTTTTAAATGGAATTCAACAAAATAATTCTTTACATAATAGGACATAGCGTAAACAAATCTATAACTGGTAACAGCCTAGATGAACGTTATGACTTGCTAATGACGAACATAACCACTGCACTAAAAACGGGAACTTTGCTTGTTTGAGGAATCGACATACTCAGTGCAAACTTGTTTATGTTTCAGGTGTTGTGTGAATGGCAGATAACTTTTACATTTAATTGAATCTTACGCGTCAATTAGTACCTATTGCAGTAGAAACAGCTAATCATTGCTAAAATGAATTTAAAAAGGATTGCAATCATCAGATAATTTTTGTTTTGAAATTCTCAATTACTTTTCACTTTGCACTCTCAATTACATAACTTCTTATACTCGAATGAGCGGTTGTGCCTTTTTTCAGATCGTTCAAACAGAAACATATGAGTTACTGTAAGGCGCAAATGACCCTTAAGGTTAAAGCGTCTATAATCAAAAACAAAAAGATTAGTTACACACCAATAAAGAAGTTTAGGTTTTTAGCTATTTTAGATGAATAGTTTTTTTTGTTTTCATATAATAATAGAAATCGTTCAACATGTTAGATTTTTGGATTATTACTCATTTTACAGCAGCATCTGAACTCTTTTGACAGCAGTTTGTTTTTCAGGTGTACAAGTTTTAGTTGTTGTTGAAACGGAATCAAAATATACTATCGTTTTTCTATAGCTGATACCACAGCCAGAATTCAAAATAATTACGCGCTCCACCTTCACAGAGTCGATGAAGACGCCACGCTCTATTTCAGTGGAAACAATACCGAAAAAGAAAAATAAATCCTTTCACAGTTTTTGCTTCGAATTCGAAGAAAATAATATATTATAAAGCCAGAATTAATCCATCTAGCGGTGAGACCCAGCCTTTCTCTTTCGAACATATCATTCGTTCAAATAGATTCACATGAAACATTCCATTAATAGAAAAAAATACACCTTGATAATTTCTGCTGGATTTATTTTTCACTCTAAATAACGAATTTCTGGTAGCCGAAGGCATAACTATACCGAACATTTTGGAAGTAACATGAAATTAATATGTTTTAAATATGCGATTTTTTTTGTTCCTGGTATAATCAAATCGTTACTGTACTCATATATAGGTCGAACTCAATTATAAATCATTTTAAAGTCAACTTTTTATAGTAGGAAAACTTTCCGCGATGAACAACAGCCTAGAAAGACCAAATATCGTTCAATATTGAAATTTGTGGAACAGTATGATACCCAGAGGCCAAAAATCAACTTCAGACGCCATTTTAAATTTTTGGATAATAATAGCTTCCAGTTTTATTACCCAATGTGAGTTTTTCAGGAACCGGGACAATGCTTAGAGGCCGGGAATCCACTCCATACTTCGTTTTGAAACCTGATTTTGCGACTAATGGTTTCTGGAAAACAACCTTAAATTGCCAAAATCAATCTAACAAAGGTATATTAACTCTTTGGGTCCTAGAATATTGATGTTGTATTTGAAGTAATAATTGGAGTATAAAATGTGATATTGGACGTTATATTTGTGCTAAAAACCTAAATTAATCCACCTAGCGGTCAGACCCAGCCTTTCTCATTATTTTTTAATTTGTAAAAGTAGATTTACATGAACGCTTCAATCCAATAAATGTGTATTTACTATTTGAGTTCCAAAATAATGATGTTGTAATTGAAGTTAAAAAATATGAAATTTGACGTAATGTAAATGCTCAAGAAATAGAGAAATAAAAGAAGTGACTCTTAATTTCGAACAATTCAATCACGAGCGTTACCGGGAACTTACAAATAGTACGATACCACATTTAAATTATATTGAGAACACATATATTGATCAAAGCAGGTATAGTTTTAAATAGCCTTTGAATTTCTTTTCTTTCCATAACTTTTGAACCACATATCAAATTGTTATGTAGTTTGTTATTTGTAAGTTTGAGAGTTTGAGTGTCATTCGTATGACACTAGTTATGTTCAAATAAGTCGTACAATCTTTGGGATAATAGACTTTCGTTGTTTTATTAACAATTTAATGCATAACGGTTGCTTAGTTCAATTATAATCAAATGAAATGGGAACGTATAGGGCAGCCAAACTTTGAAACTACGTGTTAAATCATAATTCATCAGTTAACCCTTAACTAGCCCGTTCATCTGATAATAGCAAAGCAAGCAAAGAGAAAAGTGAGTGAGTTTATGTATTCTTCGGAATATGTTTATTTTCATAGCTAGATTTCACATTTTTAACAGGCAAAGTAATAGTCCGATTGCAAAAAATCAATAGAGTCTTATGGGGTAACTAGACCTTTCATATGACACTGATTTTGTGGAAATCGGTCCAGCCATCTCTAAGAAACATGAGTGAAATTAAACAGTTCTCAGAAGACGTTTCTTTTCATAACTTTTGAACCACAAGTTCAATCTTTATAAAATTCAAAAGTTTAAGGGTTTTTCAGGTAGCCCGTTCATTTGATACCAATTTTATTGAAATCGGTTGTGTGGTTTCTGAGACATTGATGTTTCGTGATTTTTACATTTTTAAACAAAACCTCTAAAATAAAAATCCAATTACAATGAAATTTAATAGGGTCTTATGAGGCAGCTAGACCTTTCATTTGACACTAATTTCGTGGAATTCGGTTCAGCCATCTCAGAGAAAAGTGAGTGAGTTTAAATAGTCTTCGGAATATGTTTCTTTTCAAAGCTGGATTTCACATTTTTAAACATAACAGGCAAAGTAATAGTCCGATTGCAAAAAAAATCAATAGGGTTTTATGGGATAATTAGACCTCCCAAATGACACTGACTTTGTGGAAATTGGTTCAGCCATCTCTGAGAAACATGAGTGAGATTAAATACTCTCCAGAACACGTTTCTTTAAATAACTTCTGAACCACACGTTCAATCTTCATGAAACTCAAAAGTTATGGGTTTTTTAAGTAGTTCGTTTATTTAAAACCAATTTTGTTGAAATCGGTTGAGTAGTTTCTGAGATAATGATGTTTCGTGATTTCCACATTTTTAAACATAACCTCCAAACTAAACATCCTATTGCAATGAAATTCAATAGGGTCTTATGGGGCAAATAGACCTCTCATTTGCAATTAATTTCATGAAGATCGGTCAAGCCATCTCTGAGAAAACCGAGTGAGATTGGGAGAGCGTTACATACACACACACATACACACACACATACAGAAAATGCTCAGCTCGTCAAACTTAGTCGATTGATATACGAGATTCGACCATTTGGAGCACTTTTATACCTTTGGTTCTTCCAGTGATTGCTATACTTTTCTAGGAGAAAGGCAAAAATATCGAAATAAAAAAAATTACTCCTAATTTTAAACGCTTCAACCACGAGTAATACCGGGAAAGTTCAAATAGTACAATATATTTTGATGAATCAATTTCGTTTCTCTCCATAACTTTTGAACCACGTATCAAATTGTTATGAAATTTGTTATTTGCACGTTTGAGAGACAGCCCGTAGTTATGTTCAAATAAATCGTGTAATCTTTGAGTTAATAGACTTTCGCTGTTTTCAGAATTATATACATAACGAACGGTTGAAATAGAAGTCCGATTATAATTAAATGAAATGGCAACCAAACATGTTTATTAACATGTTACAAAATGTTCGGTATAGTTATGTTTTTGGCTACCAGAAATTCGCTATTTAGAGTTGAAATAAATCCAGCAGAAATTATCAAGGTGGTTTTTTTCTATTCATTGAATGTTTCATGTAAATCTATTCAAACAAATAATTAGTTCGAAAGAGAAAGGCTGGGCCTCACCGCTAGGTGGATTAATTGTGGGTTTCTTTCCATAACTTTTGAACCACTCGTGCAATCTTTATAAGATTAAAAAGTTAAAAGTTTTGTAGGTAGCCCGTTCATTTTAAACTAATACTGTTCAAATACTTGAAGTTCCAAGAAATATCATGTTGGTATAGAAAACGTTAGGTACAATCGGATTGTTGTACTGACATCACACTTGAACAACTTTCATCTAGAAAATAAGAAACCAAAACACTTTAGACTGTACATGATAAGCGAGAATAAATTGTCTTATTTTTTCAGGGCTGAAAATGGGCTTCCGATCAACACCATCGCGGATTAGATTAATTAAACTCGCGTGCGAATACTTAAGTGCTTCAGCACGCCTTCACCGGTAGCTTAACACCTGATTGCGACGTGTGCAGTGGGAGTAATTATTTAACTTTCAATAATAGCTGAGTAAACAAAAATACACTGCGACTGCTCTAGCTGAGTAGTGTGCGATCGAAAGGCTCTCCTACATAATTGAACTAACGATAGTTCGAGTGACAACTACGAACTGATAGTTTTTTGCCAAGCAAGCTTGAAGAGCTTAATTATTTCTTCAAGTGGGTTGATTGATATGCGTGTCTGACATTTTATAATAATTAATTCGTTACAACCAAATCTCAAGCTTAACTCGAGTTTAGGTTATTAAGCTATTGCTTCTGAAACAAGTTCAAACGGTGTACAGGACAAGTCTCAATACAGCCAAACTAATTGCCCTTTCTGCTGAAATGCAATTCGTCAAAATTTCACACTTGATTTTATTGGAAAATTATAATGCAGCAGAAAATGCACCTAGACACACAAAAAACAAAAAAAAACTAAAACTAGACCAAGTGTTATATCATAATCGGTCAAAAACGAGCAAAAACCCATGTAACTATGGCTCGAATTACGCGTTTACGAGCGGGCAGCAAAAAAGGCATGGCGGCGATTTTCCTGGCTACGCTCTAAATACTGCACTCTGCGGCACTGGTGCTGCTGCTGCTGCTGCTGCCATGAATTGATAGTCTAAAGCCTGCCCGAGCTCGGTGAGAGGGTCGTCAGCGGGCACTAGTCGAGGCCCCTATCAACGGTGTGATGGGCCGTACTGAAAAGCATGGACGGTGCATTTATTACCGATCCATATTTTTCTCGATCGGACAAACTTCGGTACGGTCTCCCAAAATAGCACTTTAACCGATGTTTGATCATGATGATCCGAATTCGTAAATGAATGTAAAAGAAGCTTTGTGGATTGCGTATCTGTGTTGCATCGTTTCAAAAGTTTGGATCGGTTTTCATCAACTGTTTTTCAGGGTCCCTGAGTTGGCAGTTTCTCTAATACAATCATCATGCGCCTAAGGCTAAATTTTCCGCCGATCCTTTCAAAATGTTTTGATGCAACCAACCTAAGATCCATCGCCTGATGGAATCTACTTATATGGCCCGGCTATCCGGAGTCGCCCTACGCAAAACGCTGCAAGCAATAGAGGCGTTTAGGCATATTGATTGCGTTGGATTGGAACGATTGATGGATGGTTCGTAATTGAGCCTAGAGGAAGTACAGCGGATTCGATTAGGGCAAGGAGAGTATAACTTCGCATCGATTGAACAGGGAAGCCAAGCAGCAGACGGCATCGGTGAAGATGTTATTATTTACCAACTCGAAACAAGCACAAATAGTGGCATGTGGGTGTGTTTTATTTTCATATCCAATGCTCAGTTGTCACTTTAGTGTAGCTAAGTACGAGACAGCGTTGTACTAAGAACAAGCGTGAGTCATTCGGGAAGCTCAATCGTGGGTTTATACCTAAGAATACACTTGTCAATAATTTAATTCATTGATGTTTTGATTTATTTGTGTGACTGTCAGCTTTTAGATGAGAAAGGTTGAACAGGCAATTATTCATTTTATGTTGTATTGGAACATTTATAAACCTTTTTTGGTTCACAAAGCTTTTATTTGAAACGGCACAATCAAATTTACTAATCTTGATTCCAGGAGAAACTTGTTTTATTGTTCTGTGAACATGTTCGAAAATTCGTTAATTCGTGAAAAACGTAATTTTTTTTGACATAACATGAAGAATGCTCCGCCTGTGATGGATCGATTTAGTGCTCGTACAAATGAACTTGAACAATTGAGAACCAAAGCAGAGGGTCCAAAGCCCCTGTAAGGAGGATTGTTGTAATAGCTATTATCCATGGCTACACTCTGAAAAAAATGCACGTTAAATTTACCGGGAAAAGTGGCTGATTCTCATCCACCTTCTTTTCACGTAACTTTTGCCGATTTCTCGAAAGCCGTTCATGTGTTAGTGTGTTGGTGTCAACTTCAGTGTCAATCGTCTACGTGTTAGTCAGGTAATTATAACCTGATTTTCACGTACCTTTTTACATGATATTTAGGTGAAACCATAAACAGAACGCATAAACCCCACATGATTTTCACGTACTTTTTACGTGTTATTCAGATGGAATCTACGTCAATTTATAAGTAAATAGACTAGACAGCGCATATAAGAAACATAATTTATTTTAAAATACTAAAAAATAATTACGTGTTTAAAATCGTGATTCTGACAAGAAAAAAACAGGAATGATCGGAAAGATGTCGACCGTTCAACCGGCAGGAGGTGTTCCGCTCGAAAATAACCGTTGACCATTCCAATCGTCCGGAAAGAATTCACCAACTGAAAATTTGAAAAATGTATATGTTTCCTCTGTTAATCTAAATATTATTCTGGCTACTCACAATGCGTGTTTTCCAATATAAAACTAGCTGAAGCAGCTTAGAAGTTCTTTGGACGCCATATTGACTTTTTTTGCATACTAAAAATTCACGTAAATTCCGTTGTCGGAAACGTCACACCACAGTCGCACTAACACTAACAAAGCCAAAACACACAAATACCAACGCGCTCAAAATATTTACATTAGAATTTGACCAATTTACGTGAATTGACAGTGAATCGTAATGAAATTTAGGTGAAAGTTACTAATGTCACGTAAAATGGCAGATTTTCTGCAGGTCAGTCACTTACGTGATTTTTCAGGTGGATTTTATGTGCCTATTTTTTAGAGTGTATTACGTGAAACGAATGCACGAAAACCCCTCATCCAAGGTGTCACGCGACCCGTGCCGACGGATGAATGGCAGGGGGGTTTAATAACTGTTCTAGTTCTGAACGAAGCTAGTCGAGTACCATGGTCCACCGTATTTCTGCCCTTACTGCGTTAAGCGGCCCTGACAAGAATAATTCACAAGAATAATATAAATAAAATTAATATTTTCGAAAACTGCATTAGCCAGAAGGAAACAGAGGAAGTGGTCGAACGAACACTTCTCGATCAGGACATGGAGGCAGGGTTTAACCTTGACAGCGAGTCGCTTCAAGGCTGCCCATCAGCCCTGTCCATGATCCTCAATTCCCCAAAGGAGACAGACGCTGACGCACCTTCTAGTCGGCTTGCTTTCCGCAAGGAGAGAGCGAAGCGTCTTTTCAACGCACAAAAGCTCAGGTACGCGGCATAACTGAAACAAGGCCATACTAGGGATGAAACTAAAACGCTCGTAATCAGGGCCTGCCACAAAAGATAATCAATAGAATGGTCGCAGTGGCTCTTGAAGTCCCAATGCCCTGCAGACATACAAAAAATGCATTTTATGCTTTATTTCCAACATTTTTGCGTATACTATGTTTTCTTCTAGATGCAATAATAAATGAGTTTATATAGTATTTAAATCTGGAAAGCAACAACTATGTTATAACGTACGTACGTACCTAAGGTAAACGACTTTTTAGTAGGATTTGCAAATACAGATAGTTATAGCTCTCCCAAGTGAAATAACGTACCGTGATTGAATCGGTTGTTTAAGAGACGGTAATTTCGTTGTTAACGACTGTTCCCGCGAAGGGAAGTCACAAATCTTCGAAGAAGAGAAAAAAATTCGATGAGGTTCCATGCTGAATTCAGAAACAGCTTGCTTCTGTATTAGCACTAGGACAGTCCTAGTGATAGCATCGGTTATGCGGTAGGTGCGGCAGCATCTGTAGTAGGTACATCGGCCGGTACTTTCTCCAATCAAAGGCTGACAATCAAATCCTGTCGGCCGTCTAATATTTCCTGTGTCCTTTTGAGAACAAATTTAAAACCTCATTGACATTTTGCTCTTTCATTACACTTCATTCAAAATGTTGGAACGGCAGCATATTGCGTGGCTTAGTGCGGCATTCTCTCCCAAGTAACACGGTTAGTCTTTAATAAGTTTAGGTAATTGATATATAATAAATCTCGTCACTATAACAATAACATATAAACTTATGACTTATTCTACCGTGACGTTACAACGTTGTGACTATTCTGTTGGCATCATTTTAATTCTAACTTGTATTTTTTCATGAAACTTTTTGATATTATTACAGATTCGGAAAGTAGACAAAATTTCCTATAAGAATGATGTATAAGATATTTGTTTATTTTGTTTATATTACCTTGGGGAGTGAAAATGTAGCGTGACGTTACAACGCGCGAGAAATTGAGGTGTCGGGACTTTTCTTACAAAAGTCAAAAACTCTGCTCTGGTTGGAATTTTATGACAATTTCTTCTTTCCCGATTTGATAACAAATAATAATCGAACATTTTGCCATGTTTAGAGCGCCTATAACTGGTAACATCTATATTTGAGAAGCTTTTATATTTCGTGACGTTACAACGCTCATTTTTTAGCAAGGGGTATTCTCACTCCGTTGTAACGTCACGAAAATATGAATCAGTCGATTTCCATTATTTATCACATATTTCTTAGACATTTTCATAAGAAATAGTTCAATATCTGATTTTATATATTTCTACTTCTACTTTATGCACTTTGTTTGTGGGGTTAACCATAAACTACGTAACAAATTTTCTTTGTCGTTTAATGTTTGGGAATGCAGAATCAAACTTAAACTTGGAGATTTTCAGTGAAGGAATGTGAGTTATGATCAAATCAATTCTTTTCATAAGTGACATATGTATCATAAATATTCTCAAAAGTGTCTTATATGACATTATGTGTAAAACATATTAAATTTATTTTTATTGCAGTTTTTTCACAATGTCTGAGTACGTTAGCAGTTTATTCAGCATTTATATTAAAAATTATATTTATATAAATACAAGAAACCTTTCAAAAATTATAATAAAAACACAAAAATGCCACTTCTTAGCTTTTTTCGTTCCCGTAATATTTCCTTGATTTTTTAAAACTCACACTACTTATTCAAGAAAATTCGAGTGCATTTTTGCCGCTGAAGATTATTTCATCTAGACTTGCCCCAAAAATAAATAGCTGGCTTATTCCACGATATGGTGTTGGTCGTTCTTCTTATCGTTAAATGTGGTGATGTCACGTCCCGTAATTGCGATAACCATCACATTCGGAAGATTGGCTTGAGCGATGCGGACGAAGTATTCATTTCATTAATACGGTTACCATGCGTCAATAGTTTTTCTCTTAGGGAACATTCGCATGTTACGTAACGCAGAAGTTGACAATTTTCAATCCCCCCCTCACGAAATGCATTGTTATATAATATAATATAATATAATATAATATAATATAATATAATATAATATAATATAATATAATATAATATAATATAATATAATAATATTAGAATTTTTTAGAATGTAACGTTACTCATGGATGACCCACAGTTTAATAATTAAAAACATTACTCCATTTTACAAAATTTATTCTCTGTTATATGACAGATGTAACGTGAACTAATTTAGACGCATCAAGTATGTTTTTAAACATAGACAAATATTATATACCGTGCTGGATCGAAATCCGTACACCTAAGCACATGATAATCTTCGACGGTCAATATAAAATCAAGAAATTACATATTGCTTTAAACTGACATGTTTAGTTATAGGTCTACTTATATTTTATCACTATTTTCCAGCAAAATGATTAAAATCACTCCGAAACTCGAAAAAATCATGTTTAAATAGAACATGTTTTGAATCGAAATCCGTACACAGTTTTTTGTCTGAATCAAAACCCGTACACTTTTGAATCGAAATCCGCACACACGCGATATAGACTGGATCAAAGTCCATACAACAATAAATCAAACTCCGTATAGATGAAGAAGTACAAAAATGAACATCTTTTATTTATAATTTATCTTTAAATTACCGAATAAGTATATTTTGAGGATCAACTGGCTTCTAAAGTTTCACACGGTTTTCTAATTTTTGATATCAGCTGAAATAGTGCAATTTTTGTAGCGTTTCGTAGTAACCGGAACGCCGGAACCTCTCGAAGCTTTCCCGGTACGACTTTCCCTTGCGCACCTCAGTCACAGCTCGTTTAAAATTGTTTGCCGTATATTTATACTTGTTTTCTTCCATTATATGCTGAAAACAAGAAGAAAGTTCAACAATATATGCATGATACACACGCTGTACGGATTTCGATTCAAGCAAATAACAAGAATCAAAAACCGTACGGCACAGTTTTTGTTGAATAAATACAACTTACACTATTTATTAGACAATATACAGCTCGAAAATGACAAAGACTTACCTTTTCCATCAATTTTAAAAAGATTCACAGAGTGAAACACTTATATCCCACTTGAAAATCGTTTTTATCTGAAGAACGTTTCCTTAGTCAATTCTCTAATGATACAACGAAATGACAACTGAAACCGATACACGATTGGTTTTTCATTTTTAATATTTTTATTTCATGGCCTACTGGCGCATAGTTTAATTTAACAGAAGGCCAACAACTCAACGGATATGTACATGTAACTATCATATGAATTTTCACTTTTATAATGCTTAAAACTGAAGAAAAACATCAAGGTGTACGGATTTCGATACTGTACGGGTTTCAATCCAGCACGGTAACGGGAGAAAAAAAATTTCGTGACGTTACAACGCACACTAAACCCGGTTGTAACTCAAGTTGTATTCAACCTAGCTGCGATCTTTTAGTATCAAATTAAAGGTATTTTTGAGTATAAAGAGAAAACAAAATATTACTTTGATTAAATGTAAGGAGTTCCCATGATGTAAAAAACTGTACTTTTTTCGTGACGTTACAACGCTAAATTACCCCCGTTTTCATATTGGCCTAAGATCAACATATTTGAAATTTCACTTCAAAACCCTTTAGGCATCGAATAAAATACTTATTCCACAGTCATATAACATAGAAAATGTATTATAAATACATACTCCTGATCATTTGTAACCATTTAAAAAATATGTATCCAAAAACGCTTGTTTTTTGTTAATTTGTCTTGAACTTTGCATTTAGTTTTCTATAGTTTCATAAACACTATGAATTTGACATTTACGTTTTTGGAAGGTTCAAACACTTTAGAATCTAGGAAAAATATTTACATTGCTGAAATAAGCATTTCAAAAATTGGTTTGTTGGTGTAGCTTCGCAAAGAATGTGTCTTATATACAACTTGTTAACAACTCAAAAAGCGCAAGGGGCGGAGCCAATATAAAACATTTATTCAACTTCAAATAAATTGTTCACACGACTTATATAAAACAACTTTATAACGACTATAACCACCACTCTTACATTTCCAGTACCAACAAATGGTGGCCTGTTATTAATAGGTCATAAACAAATAGCACAAATGAGTTGAAATTTCACTCGCTGATGATTGTTTCTAATACATACAAAACAGATGACCCACGGAAATAATCATGGCTCTTCATTTGAGAAATAAACCACGCATTAAGTAATATATTTTGAAGTCTAATTACCCCGGAAATATTCAAACATTGATCTGAGGTTATTAACGATGATCAAAATAATAATAATAAAACCGAAGATCGTTGAGCAAGACAAAAAAGAGAATTGAAACAAATCATGGTCGATCAGATCAAACGATTTTCTTGTTTTAAGTAAATTGAATGATAAATTCATTGATTATAATTTACTGACAAATTTATTATTTATGTTTGATCAAACATAAATTCCCTGGGTGTTTAAATATTTTATATAATTTTGAATATTATAACAGTATTTTTGATCTGCACTGTATTTGATGTAGAAGAAATAGTTCACACCATATAATCACATTTACAACTGATTTAAAACTGAACTACCTACAACTTTTGCGGCCATTTTTCAATTTTGTCTCCACTATACGTTTTGCTGTCAAACACATATTCACCACTGTTGTCTCTCTTGCATTCTCAAGAAAAAAAAACTAGTTATAAACATGTTATAAATCAGTTTTTACAGCAATTCGTAATGTATCTACAACTTCAACTTGTTATTTCGATTTAAAACATCATTCCAATTTAAAACATCAATGCTAGTGAATTAAAACCCAATGTTTTCCCTGCAACTTATTTATAACTTTTTCCTTCCATTTTTTTCGTGAAAGATGTTGCATGTGTTACTTGGTCTGTTGTCTGTGTTATCTGCTTCCATGCGACACTAAACGCATGCCTTAAATAATGCAAATAATTCAATAATTGCAATTATTATGCAAATAGCAGTATTGTTGAAAATGATCCAACTTTGTTGAAACGTAGATTACAATTGATCTGATTGGTCATTTAAAGCACATTTTCTCTGACACGGTCTGAAAAATTATATACCTAGTTAACCGGGAATGCACTATTTGGGCTATATAAAACCCTGCTTCTGCTCAAACCAGTCAGTTCATTAGTGGCAACTAGGACGTACAACAGACTGAAGGCTGAAGCCGGATGAATCAGACTGGCCATAAACGCAGAGGTTCTAGAGAAGACAATATCGAGGTGGTAGACGAGCTCGTGTACCCGGGCTTACTGGTGACTGCTGACGACAACAGCAGAGAAATTTATCGACGCTTTATGGCAGAAAATCCTGCCTACTTTGGACTCCAGAGGACGCTCCGCTCGAGTAAAATCCATCGCCGCAACAAAGTTGACCATCTACAAAACACTGATCAGACCGGTAGTTCTCTATGGCCACGAAACCTGAACCTTGTTCGTAGAGGACCAAAGCGCCCTTGAGGGTTTCGAACAGAAGGTGCTGCGTATTATCTGTGGTAGTGCACAGATAGAAGATGGATCATAGTGGAGGCGGATGAACCACGAGTTATATCAGCTGCTGGGAGAACCACTCATCGTTCAAACGGTGACAATCAAGAGATTACGGTGGGCTGGGCATGCCGTAAAGATGTCGGACGACAGCCCGGTGAAAATGGGTTTCGAAGACGAACCGACTGGAATGGGCGACGAGGCGCGCAGCGAGTAAAGTGGCTCGATCAAGTGGAAAACGACGTTCGTGGCTGGCGAGCTGCATCCATGGACCGAAATGCATGGAGACGACTTTTTCCAACAGCAAGGGACACTTCGACCTGGAGCTGATTGGTCAGGTATGGTGGGCCATAAGGATGGTACTAAGTAGCAGCGGGTAACTGGTACCAGCAGCGGTAATGGTAGCAGTGTCATTATTTCTTCCTCTAGTTAAAAGTTACCTTTGTGTGGTAGCGGCAGCAACCGGTAGGTGCTTTGGTCAGCAACTACCTCCAATAAAAACGCTCTGCCGTATTTTGGCAACATACAAACGTTTATTGGGATGCTGACAATCAGAGTCTGTCGACCGTCGATTTTTCAGCGTGAAAATAGCTTTCCACTGTATAACACAATGAATGCCTTATTCCCACTATCGGGAAGAGCACAAAGATGCGACCAGCATAATATCTCATATTATATTAAACAACAAAATATCCTTGAGAACGAACTAAATACTTTACTGAAGAGGTAATATTTTCGGGTAGCTGCAGCGGGTACCAGTAGTAATAGTAATCTAAAAAGTTACCTACATTCACAGAATGGTTAAAAACTATAATCTTCAATTTATTTTTCAGTTTGAGTTCAACATTAGGGATCAATAGCAATAACTTTTATCCAACACTATCAAAATAACTCTGGAAATAATTTGATGACACAGAAATTTTTCAAAATCACATGTAATATCGATTTACGGCCGTTTTAAAATTCAAGATATTGACTACCGGTTTCTGGAAAATAGGCGAAAATGGACGAATTCAAAAGATTGCGTTACCAACTTTCTCAAAGCCAACGCTCAACCAGTAGTTAGATATATGCGCGGTCGTAATTCAGACTTATCTACATTCATTTTTATTGTTCAAATCAAATTATTAATCTAGTTTCCTTTTTTTTAAATGCGAGAAAAATCAAGAATTAGAGCAAACGAAGAATCAAGCAATTACCCTGAGGAATACAATCAAACAAAGGCTAATGAAAGAGTGATTAAAGGTAACAAACATAAAATGGGGTAAGTAAGGGATTTAGGCACAGCAGGTATGTGAAAAAGCAAATTACTATTACTATTGTTATTACTGTTTATCAAATGTTTCATCTGACAAGAGTTTTAATGAATAGAAATATTTAAATATATGTGCGGTTGGGAGGGGTTGCCTTGAGAGGCCCTGGACGCAGACCGGCATACGTGACAAATATTACATACATATATTACAAATGGACGAAATTTATTAACATCAACCATAGATACAACTATTCTTTTTTTTCATTTCATGCAGCTTTCTGCAACTACTATCACTGTTCCCTTCGACCATCCCCTATATTCAATCTTGTCTTACTATACGGCGATCCAACGCAGAATTTATTTGACCTCTCGGGTTACTATGCTGCGATGCCAAATCTAATCTCTCCACTGGTATAGCATGTAAAGTGTTTAAGCACTGGAGACTTGGACCTGCGGCCCCCTTCTGCGCCCAAAAATGAAAATGAAAATGAAAATGGAAATGGCAACTTCAGATTTGGAGAATAGCCATAAATGACCAAATACAACCTTATATGAGTATTTTCGGACTCGGGATGCCATTTATAGGTCAGTAATCGACTCCAGTTACTATTTTAAATCTTTTCAGGGCCACCACATTACTTTCAGAGAGTTATTTCATTAGTTATGGACAAAAATTATTAGCATTTATAAAATATATCAGAAAGAAATGAGTAATCAATTTTGGTAAAGCCTTGAGCAAAATAAAATATATAATGGAAAATGTAATGCAAAACGGGGCGAATAGAAACAGTCTCTGTTATATTTTGCAGTGTACAAAAAATATTGTAATGTCAAAGACGAATATAAAATATTGAAAACATGAGTCTAGCCTCCCTCTATCAAGGGTAGAAATACAATTTTGATACATAAATAAATCAGTCTTTCAATCAAAAAATGTTGCCCTGCAATGGGGTGAATAGAAACACTCGCTTCTCTTGTTCTGGTGAAAATTGGTATTCCATTTTTAGAAGAAAAAAACAATTAAAGTATCTTTATCAATACAAGATGAAAAAAAAAAATGTTAATAAGTATAAATAGCCGAAACGCTCGGAAACGTGCAATGTCATCCTAAAGCATGGATATATCCTAAAGTTAGGAACGGAAGGATTCAGAATTTTTTGGCACCTGGAAACGCTCTGAACTTGAGCCTCTATTTTCTATTTTTTTACTAACTAACAGTGGTGTTTCTAACCCATAAATGAATTTGATGGACTTGTTTACTATTGAACTACCCGAGACAATTATTTTGCTTGATTTTTGAATGTTATCAAAGGCTTGACTCAGACAACAACTCAGATAATATGTTTCTATTTGCCCCACTGTTTCTATTCACCCCGTTTTACAATATATTCGCTTTTTTACTGATTATTCGACTTTCCACTAGTTTAATGAGCATTTTCGGCAACTCAGGTCGTAATGTAATATCCTTTTATTTCCAAGCGGTGAACGATGAAGTGAGATAGTGAACAAATAGTAACGTTTTCAGTTAGACATTTGAGATTGGGACGCCACGGGAGAGATTCGGCATGTATGTGAGTAAAGAGGTTGTCACAAATACATTTAGTTTGTTGCTTTTGCTGTCTGATGCGTGGTCATAAGGTACAAAAAGCAAACGAGAGTTACTTGCAAGCGAATGTTTTTTGACAAAAACTGTTCGATTGGGATGATTCTATTGAATTCAATTTACTGCATATATTTTGTAAGGCATTCTTTTCATTGCCTATAATTTAATGCCAGATATTATTCTGATCAAATAGGTTGAACTATTTTCAATACCTATTGTTCATTATATCCCAAAATACAAACTTACTATTCAGAAACAAATTTTTAGATCACCAACACTTTATGCAGTATGATCTTTTAATCTACCAGATACCGCGCGCTGCCTCGAATGAATAGTTTACTTTCCCATATTAGCAACGCGCAGAATTTCTAATGCTTGGAATCACCATCGGCGCTGTCGGCTCAGATATGGAGCTCACATTTCAGAAGTCGAAGTGAGGCAATCGCGGTTTTCTTTTACAACCCCATCGAGTAGCATCGCCATACCTGAGCAGAACATCGGACGAGCTTCTGTGGCTTCTGCACAGTAGCGCTCGTGTACAGTGGGGAAAATCAAAAAATGAAAAATGAAATCATTTACGTTCATTTCAAATTATATCTTTTTGACCTACGTGTTTTTTCAATTTACTGGGGTATATTCTATTAAAACTAAAATAGGTATGTAACGTTAAGATAGCAGATTTCAAATGCAAACAGATTTCACACCAGTGTACAAAATGTAGACAAACATGGTATCTTCTTGTCGACCCGTACACACATGTACGGCCTTTGTCATAAATTCTATTGGTTGATAAAAAGTAGATTTGCGTAAAAAACGGTGTCGTAGTTGGCCCGTATATTTTTGTACTTTTTTTAGCAAGTTGTGAGCACAAATGAAATAAAAGAACATTCGTTATGCGAGTGTTAGAAAGCGAGAAAATTAAGTTTTATGTGAGCCTCACTACATTGTAATAAGAAATGCTGTAATAAAATTAAATGAATTCAATTTAGCTGTTGTTTTGACTGACCCCACTGTGCGTCGCTGGTAGGCAGCTGCGATAATCCGATCTCCAAGTTTTTCTTCTGTCAGTTAAATTTTCATCCATTTTACACCACTTATTTTCCGACCCAACCGTCGTTGCTGAGTCCGCCTTTTGTTTGCTTCGTGACATAAGCCTAAAGTTCTCGTCTCAACCAGCCTGCAGCACGAAGTCGCCGAGACCTAGGCTGAGAAGTGTTGCATGCCGATACGGGGATGCTCTTTACCCAATGCAACCCTCCGACGACGACGACAACCGACCGACCGACCAACCGACTGAACGACCGATTTACTCTCGGTTACGCAACTTGAGCATAGAATGCAGCGGCGGTGCTGTGATCGGTGACGGTGGCAGCATAGCTTGGAGAAGATTATTTCGAGTGGCGCAATCCTTCGAGACATTTACTCAATAGAAAAGGAAAACAGAGCTTTCGCTCTAGGGGCTCTTTGGGGTCGGTGACTTTTTTATTTATAAAAATATTCCAACTGTAGAATGCAATATGTTCATTATAGAATTTTAACGAAATTATGATGATGAAGGAAATGCTAATTTAAAAAAAAAAAACAGTTGTTTTTATTGGTTATCTGAACTTCTAATCAAAGGCAATTCAATGAATAAAATGCATTTGTTATGAAACGGAGCCTCGCTCTTCCATCTCGTGGTGAAAAAAATGTCGTTTTCATGATCCGTGGCACGAGAGCGCAACCTTTCCCATGATCTTCGGGGTCCACTCAGAACAGTTAGGTTTCCTCGTGCGGGTCTGTGATCTTTCTCGAAAAAGTGCTAAACATGAAAATGTAACTGCTTTCGGGCTTTGCCGGTCGGTCGGTCCTCGTCGCCGTCGTTGGATCTCACGACGATGAAGGTACGCAGATAACAGTGAAATTATTTACGAGTGCGTTCGTGCGAGCTTGTTAATAGTTAATTTTGGGTATTATATTTTCTTGTTGTGTTCCGAATAATGGCCAAAATGAACGCTCAGAACATATCTTTTGCTGAAGCATGTGTGCATCTGGAATGGCGTATATGTAATTGGAATAAAGACAGCATGTTTGCGGTTGTGCACCGTAAAGATGCCAAAGGTTAATAGAAGCAACTGGAAAGCATGAAACGGTCGTTCCAATGAAGCTGTCCATGTCCAACTGGTTATGATATTTTTAATGTCATCATTCTTTAAATTTATTCTTGCTTCTTATTGAGGTCGTTATCACTTGCTATTGCGGGATGCGTTATACTCCATGATGATTCGTACTATAGGAAAAAAAGATGTGCGCACCTTTTGATCTCGTATCATGCTGCTCAGTTCAACTTATCAGAAAGTTCTAAAAACTGTTT
Source organism: Wyeomyia smithii (assembly GCF_029784165.1). Taxonomy (NCBI): domain Eukaryota; kingdom Metazoa; phylum Arthropoda; class Insecta; order Diptera; family Culicidae; genus Wyeomyia; species Wyeomyia smithii. The sequence continues at coordinate 226,310,782 of NC_073695.1, read as the reverse complement.
GCGACTTAATATCCACCAATAATTCCAAATGAATTACGCTGCAGTCAGTCACTGTGCTGATGGATATAAGTTGGCAAGAAAACAACAAACCTCGAAACCGGCTAATCAGGCTTCGAACCTCTCTTGGGGTGATCGTTCTCCGGTTGGCGCGCCCACTCCGTTTGTTGATGTTGTGCTGGTTGTTGATTCGCTGCTGCTGCAGCCGCTGACGTTGCTCCTGCTTTCCATTCCCACCGAGAGCGAGGCATATCCTGCCGTGTCGTGTTTGGTGATTGGAACTGAAGAAGACACGATCTTTATATCGCGCTGCATCGTGAGTGAAACAGAGGAACGGGGTTACGCAATCGATAATCAATAAATCATCGGCTTTACCCAGTTTCTGTGAAATGTTGTTTCACTTAACTTTTGATAGGCGAACAACGGCGTTGATGAATCTAATTTTATCGTAGTGTGAAGATGATAAACAATAATTTGCAATTTTGATCGATTTGATTAAATCGGAAAATTGATAAAAACTTGTTTCTTTAAATGTGTTTCCATATCATTTGAAATCACTGGCCAGACGCAAAAGTTGGATGGTGCGAAACTACATCAATAATGTGTGGAACTAGCGCAACTTTTGATTCAAATGGAAAACTGAATAACTAATGTATCTCAGCAATGATGCGTCTTTTGTATGAATTTGAAATCATGCTCTTTTGCTTGATTTGGTCGACAAAAATCACTTAAATAACGATACGAGTACAAGGTATCGTTTTATATGTTTGTACATTAGTGAAGGATTTGATCATTCTGTTTTGAAATTTTATCCTTCGTACTTTTTTTTCACAACATTTATTTGACACGGCACAATACAAATTAATGTTTTACGGAGCCAATTTAATCTAATGCTTTATGGTAAAATATCTTGTTAGCTAAAGGCAAATTTTTTATCCTCGCTGCCGACTACGAGCTGGAACTAAATCTAATACTAAAACTAACATGGTTTTTCTTTATCCGAGATTCGTTTCGCTGTTAAATTGGCACCTTGATGCTCTTCAAGTAGCTATAAACATGTAGCATGTATGGAAAGTTTCACTGACCGAGTATATCAACAAACTGGCACATAGGGCTGTATTCCTCGGGCCCTGAGGGTATCCAAAAGTAGAGACCTGGCGCCGCGGAATTCGGCACACACCCAAACCACGTGTTCAATGTCTTGGTACCCCACTCCACAAACGCAATGATTACTGCTCGCCAGTCCAATACGCAAGAGATGTGCATCTAACCCGTAGTGGACATAATCCGAGACATCATGCGAATGAAATCTCGTCCTACCTCCAACCCCCGAAACCAAGGTTTGGTGGAAACCTTGGGGATGATGCTGTGTAGCCACCTTCCCAGTTCTCCCTTATCCCACGAGGCCTGCCAGTGTACTCTGACGTGAAAATTTAAAAAAATCATTGTAGACAATAGGTCTGTTGTGAATATAATCGTTTGTTGCGCCCACCTTAGCCAAAGTGTCCGCTTTCTTTTTGCCCGGAATGGAACAATGAAAAGGGACCCACACTAAGGTAATCTGAGAAGATTTTTCGGATAAAGCACTCAGATGTTCCCGTATTTTCTCCAGGAAATACGGAGAGTGCCTTACATCCTCCATCGATAGGAGAGATTCAATAGAACTGAGACTGTCCGTAAAGATGAAGTAATGGTCCGTGGGCATTTTTTCAATAATCCCTAAGGTATACTGAATTGCAGCCAATTCTGCGACGTAAACAGAAGCAGGATTATCGAGCTTGTTAAGACGGTAAAATTATTGTTAAAGATACCGAAGCCAGTGGACCCGTTGAGAAGTGATCCATCAGTATAAAACGCATTGTCGCAGTTGATGTTTTTTAATTTGTTATAAAATATTTTAGGGATCTGAAGCAGGCGTAAATGATCCAGGATTCCACGAGTTTCTTCCATCATGGATGTATCGAAAAACACAGTAGGAACAGAAGTATCTAACAAGTTGACACGATTGGAGGTGTATGAGGAAGGATTTATACTTTGAGTCATGTGATTGAAATACACAGTCATGAAACGGGTTTGAGAATTAAGTTCAACTAGCCTATCTAAATTTTCAATTACCAACATTTGTTGAGAATACGAGTAGTCAGATCCCGAAAGCGGTCTTTTAATGGGAGAACGCCCGCCAAAACTTCCAAACGCATCGTATGGGTCGACTGCATGCAACCTAAGGCAATACGCAAACAACGATACTGCAATCGTTTCAGCTTGATTAAATGGGAGTTTGCAGCGGAGCGGAAGCAGAAACACCCGTACTCAAGCACCGACAATATCGTTGTTTGGTAAAGCCTTATAAGGTCTCCTGGGTGGGCGCCCCACCATTATCCAGTAATTGTCCGGAGAAAATTTACTCGATGTTGACATTTTTTCATCAAATACCGAACGTGACATCACCAGGTGGCTTTCGAATCGAACCAGCTAATACGAAAAGTAAAATGCATATGCTTTTCGGACAACAAATTATGCAAAAAATTGTTCAAAATTGGTGAAAATCCTTGTCGGTGAAGTTTGCCCAAAAGAATGTCAATAGAAACGAAATCAAAAGCCCCCTTAATGTTCAAGAACACATATGTCATTTGTTCTTTGCGAGCATAGGCTAGCTGAATATCTGTAGAAAGCAACGCAAGACAATCATTCGTTCCTTTGGCACGGCGGAAGCCAAATTGAGTATCTGATAGTAGACCATTTGATTCGACCCAATGGTCTAAACGACGGAGTATCATTTTCTCCATCAATTTCCGGATACAAGATAGCATTGCAATCGGCCTATAAGAGTTGTGATCTGGTTCTCCCGCTTTTTGGATGGCGATCACCTTCACTTGCCTCCAATCCTGCGGTACAATATTTTGCTCCAGGAACTTATTGAACAAGTTCAACAAGCGCCTCTTGGCAGTGCCGGGTAGATTCTTCAACAAGTTGAATTTGATTCTATCCAACCCAGGCGCGTTATTGTTACAGGACAGGAGGGCAACTGGAAATTCTGCCATCGTAAAAGGTGATTATATCGCGTCGTGGCCCGGAGACGTATCGCGAACAAAGTTTTGCGCAGGAACAGAGTCCGGATATACTTTCCTGGCAAAATCAAATATCCACCGACTTGAAGACTCCTCGCTTTCGTTGACCGTTATACTATTTCGTATTCTTCGGTTTGTGTTCCAAAGAATGCTCATCGATGTCTCCTTCGACGTTTCGTTTACGAACCGACGCCAATATCCACGTTCATTTGCTTTAGACAAGCTTTTAAGCTTGGTATCAAGCTCCGAATGCCGTAAATAGTCCCTTCTGGAAGGCCAAAAACGCGTCGGGTCTTTGCATGTAGACATCTCTTGGTCCCACCACGGATACCAAAGATGAATCTAAAGCAATGGGGCTGGAGGTTACGGAACGTGTGTCTTTCCCCGTTGTTTAATATTGTCATATCGAAGTCGTCGCAGAGGTTAGTGATCAAACAGGAACGGTTATCATTGTAAGGGGAACCCCAAGCCACGCCGTGAGAGTTAAAATCTCCCAATATCAAACGTGGCGAGGGAAGAAGTTCTATTAAAACAAAGAGCAGCCGTTGCCCAACCTGTGCTCTGGGAGAAATATATATTGAGGCAATACAAAGCTTTTTACCTTGTATTGTCATTTGACATGCGACAGCTTCGACGCCTAAGACTGAGGGGAGGTGAATACGATAGAAAGAATAGCATTTCTTAATCCCTAGAAGTACTACTCCATATGGGGTGTCTTGGTCAAGGCGAATTATATTAAAAGCATGGAAGTTGAGATCTACATTTGAAGTGAGCCAAGTTTCACAGAGGGAAAATGCATCGCATTTATGCTTATTAATCAACACTTTAAATGAATCAATTTTGGGGATGATACTTCTACAATTCCACTGTAAGACAGAGATAGAATCCTTCATCTCAGCCGATGAATCAGCCATCGATGGATACGATCGCTATAAGGAGGGGCAAATTTAGCTGTCAACTGCTTCAAAAACGTTTTAATTGTTGGTAGAAATGCCAGCAGAAGACTTTTAAGAGGATCAGTTATGTTGAAATATTATAAAATCCAGTCCACAATACCTGAAAACTTCAGCAGTCAAGATTCTGGCTGAATCTTGGATGAAAAAGAGGAAACAGTTGGGTTTTTTGATGTTCCTGGAAGTGCCGGAAACTCCTTACTTGAATTCAATCTTGCCAATCCTGGAGGAGTTTGCTTCGGTTTTTCCGCAGCACTTTTTGTTTCTTAGTATCAGCCACTTCAGATGGAGACCTTCTCTGTCCTTTCCTGGGAAGCCTAGGGGAAGAAAGGTTTTTCCTCTTCCTAGATTTCCCGGGTTCAACAAAAGAAGGTTCCCCAACTGAATCATCAGAATCAGACTCATCGGATGACAAGACCTCAAAAAGATTCGGGGAAACCAGTTTGGTGGCAGCGGCCTCTTCGAGCATTTCTGTGAAAGTGCGCTTAGAGCGCTTTTTCAGAGACCGCTTGATCTTCTCTTGGCGCTGTTTGTTCGCGGGACATGCAGACAGCTCATGCGGAGTCTGCCCACAATAAAGGCACTTTTCAGCACCCTTATTACAGGCGTCATCCGCATGTTGCTCTCCGCACTTGCCACAACGTGCTTTATTGCCACAGTGGGAGGCTGTATGGCCCAACTGTTTGCACTTGAGGCAATTCATTACCCGCGGTACAAACAAGCGCACGGGCAGACGCACCTTGTCCACGAGCACATAGCTCGGCAGAGCAAACCCGGCGAAAGTCACGCAAAAAAAGTCTGATGGGGTGTAAGTTTTTACACCCTTGTCGAGCGATACTGAATGTAATTGCTTACATTCAAGTATCTTGGCTGGTTGAAAGCTAGAATCCTTGAACAGGCCTTTTCCAGCCTTCAACAGGTCCTCGACGGTCAGACTCGATTCGCTGACCACACCGTCAATCTCTACTACGCGAGCTGGAATGTACACGTGGTACTCCCGCGTGAGCACTTCACGCAATCTCGTTTGCTTGCTTGAAGTCAGACACCAAAACACGCAGCTTATTCGGGCGTACTTTGGTAATTTCAGTCACGGCTGAAAACCGTGCCAGATCCCTACACATTTGCATTGTGTTTAATGCTTTAACTGTCGGCCGGAAAAATACAGCCCCAATACCAGCTTTGCCCTCAAGATACTTCTTTAGCCGATGGGTAGATTCCTGCTGGGTTCCAATTTAAACCCTTGGTACTTTGTATCCGGGAAAGCTAGGCGGTGGAACGAGCGGGTTTTTATCCCCGCTTTCGGTCATGCCACCATCGTCGTCCATGTTGGACGCGTGAGCCACACACGCAAAATGCCAATCAGTAATTTATATTGTAGAAAAAAAAAACAAAAAAAAAAACTACTTAGCTTATGCAGCCGCTCTTCTTCACAATCAGCGCACGGGCGATGCCAATCTCTTTTTGCTTCTTCCTTCCAGCAGTGTTGGTTGTCCAATCGTTCAAAGCTGCTGCCGTTACAACCACACAGCAGCACCAATACAGCCAAACAGCCGTGCGCCGGATACTGAATCACTTCAAGTAGCGACACAACGCACGGGCTATTGTTGACTTTTTCTTCCTTGTTTTTGCTGTCTTCAACAGCGACGACGGCAACGAGCAGCACACACGCGACACAATGCACGGTGACCTTGAAGGCGGATTACTGGTCGGCACTATCGAGATCGAAATAAAATTGAGACCGAACACGACGAGAGCACAACTCGGAATGATGCCCTTTGTACTGTTGAATAAATGTTAGTGAATGGATTCGTGGTAGTGGGAGGAGAGGAATATTTTGAAGAATAGATTTTCCCCAATGTTGCCACTATAAAATATGTTTTGATAAAATTCCTGATATGTGAAATTTCAAACATGTTTGCTTCATACATCATTTTAAGCTGAAATTACTCATAGGATAATATTTTTGTTTTTGTTCTGTTTGTATCGAAAATTTCTCCTAGAAAGGTATAGCATTCACTGGAAAAACCAAAGGTATAAAAGTGGTTCCAATGACCGAATGTCATATACCACTCGAGTCAGTGTGACGAGCGGAGCTTTTTCTGTATGTATGTGTGTATGTGAAACTTTTTTTTCTCACTCACTTTTCTCAGAGATGGCTGAACCGATTTTCATGAAATTTATTGCCAATGGAAGGACTAGTTGGGCCACAGGTTGCTATTGAATTTCATTGTAATCGGATTTTTAGTTTAGGGGTTATGTAGCAAAATGTAAAAATCACCAAACACCAATATCTCAGAAACCACAATACCGATTTCAATAAAACTAGTGTCAAATGAACGGGCCATCTCAAAAACTCTTAACTTGTAAATTTCGTAATGACTGAGTATATGGTTCAAAAGTTATGCAGAGAAATGTTATCCAGAGGCTGTTTAAACTCACTCATTTTTCTCAGAGATGGCTGGACCGATTTTCACAAAATTAGTGTCAAATGAAAGCTCTAGATGTCTTATAGGCTGCTATTGAATTCTATTGTAATCGGACTATAATTTTGTCCGTTATTTATAAACATGTGAAATCACGCTATAAAAAGAAACATATTCCAAAGACTGCTTAAACTCATTCACTTTTCTCAGAGATTGGTAAACCGATTTTCATGAAATCAGTATACCGTGCGTGATATACGGTCGACAGTTCCGAGCAAACCGCAACTAGGTAGTGGGTGCGTAAGTTAGTAATGCCTGAGAAAAACTGGCCGTGTATGAGATCATGGTCAATTTGGTTTACTGTACATTGGGCAGGTGATCTTTTTTGTGTTTTTTTAATGAGAGAGCAGGTACTTGGAGTCCCCAACTTGGACTCGGAGTCCCCAATCCTCGAAAAGATACAAAGCTAATGCATCGCTGGCCGTTGTCGTTCACCGGTTTGTACACTTCTTTGCTACCGATCTAAGCGTTAATCTCCCGGATAACTATCTTGATGTCTCGACGAGAGCAGCTGTCGTAGAGGTTTTTCAGCAGAAACCCTTCTTTCTCGACATCGGGTAAGGGAAATTCGTGACACGATTCTGTATCCAATCCAATACTCTAAAACCGGTACCCAGCTTGTTTGTGGTACTGCCGCTCTGATAATATTTTAGCCTACATCCACAAATCCACCTACCTTCCCTCCTTTCCAACAAAATTTCTGGAGCACAAGTATGTCAAAGTGGCGGGATTCCCGTTGATACAGTAGGACCCGGTCTTATTTCGTCGTTGCCTAGATCGTTGTTGATTTTTCGGTTCGTATTTACTTTTTGAGTGTTCGTGGTATTAAATTTTTTCAACATGCAGCTTTTCTAGAGCTGCGGATGCCTAGTCTTGCGACGGGACTGGTGCCTTGGGTGTAGCTTGCTTGACACGTCATGTCGTAGTTCAGCCGTACACTCCGAATCAGTTGCTGTTTGAAGCGCCCCTAACCAAAGAACATGCATTGAAAAATCTGCGTTTTCTAATAATAAATCAGACAGTTCGTAAGTACCTTTATTGCTTGCTTAAAAATGATTAAAAATAATATTTAAAAACTTCATGTGAAATGAAAATTGCTATCTATTGTGATATCTAACAACATCTGATGAAAAGTTTTTAATTTTATCTGAGGCCACTTTAAAACTAATCTCATGCCCGTAGTCTGTTAATCTGTTTGTTATCTGCTAGAAATAAAATAAAAAGAAAAAAAATAGTTGAAGAAGTTGTTTAGAAAACACGGCCGCGACAGCTTGTCGTATTTCAATGAATTTTTCACTATAAGTACGTTTGGGAATACATCAGTTTATTGATGTGAAGCAGTAAATTTCTGTAAAAATTCTCCTTCAACTCTTTTTTTATAAATTGATTGGTAACTTTGAAGAGAAGCGTTGTCATTTATCGTTGACACGGGACACACACTGTAATCAAGCAACCACGACAAAACGATACACACGCTACTGGCACACTCATAGCTATTAGCAGTGACCTAATGGCTGAAAGCAAACACGACGCGACTGATCCGAACAAAGTTTCTAACAAGTCCAGATATGTTCAGCAATTCTGTGCTGTGCTGCGGTCCGCCGGTTGGTCCGCCTGCTATGGGACGCTGCGATCGAATGTGTCGCCTGCTCAGCCTTGCTACGCAAAAATCAGCTGCTGCTCTACCGGCTGTGGATCAAGCCTGTTTTCACTAAGAGTCAACCGTTTTACTGCAGAAATCGGTTATACAATGAAGACTAAATTTCTGCATACTAGCTTTTATACGTGACTATTAAGAGTTAAACTTCCGGTAGGCGTGACTTTGTGGACTAGAGCGAGTAAAACAACAACAACAACAACAAATCGATTTTAAATTCAAATCGTTTGTATTGTATACTACAGCGTCGGTTGTGCTTTGGAAGAAGGTCATGTTTCAGCATGGATTGGTCAAAATATGTGTTCAACAAGTATATACGTTCTTCAATAGTACAAGAGTTAGCATCACATGTTGCGTGACGTTCGTAATGGATGTCGACTCGTTTGATGCTTCTACTTGAACATATCCATAAAAAAAGGTTAATTGTATGAATCGTGCATTAAATTGATAAAACTAACATTCAATTAAATATGTAAATATGTAAATGATTATTTATTTTCAGTCAAATAATATTAGCCGTTTGATTTCAAATATCCAACAAAAATTTTCATTCTAGGCATGAAAATTAATGATCGGCATGAAGTATTCGGTATCGTTAATTGTCTTTGTGACCTTTTGCTATTTTCATAGCCGGTCTCAATACAAAATTAGTAAACAAGTCTGATGGGTTGAAAATCACTTAAACAGCTAGCTAGGGGATAAAATTAACACATATATAAAAATATCATAAACATCAATATAAAAGTCAAATATAAAAATTAATATAAAATATACGTTAGAATATCCAGCTTAAATTAGCTACATAGGGAGATGGCACGATACACAAACTCTACACACACGATAAGGATTGTGTTCAGCCCTGACAAGGTACACTTAACATAACACACTGAACTAAAATTATTTCGCCTGAAAGAAGTTCGGGTGAGAAGTTCCGGGAGCTCCAATGACTATTCGGGTCCTGAGAGAAAGTCCTGGGATCGCAAAAGGAGAAGGTGTTGGACCGTCAAGTTAGTCGGACGCGCATATTTAACCCGCGGTTTTGACCACCGAACACGTTTTTGGACATCATAGAGCTGATTATACCAACCTGGCCCGTATTCGCGAGATAATTTAGTAGCGGTTCATCGCGGTCAACAATATTTTCGAGGCAGTAAGGAACGAGCTACGTAGCGAGCGGTTAACGATCTGAAGTTCCTACCTTCCGGCCTAGTGGGTCCGTTAACCTCGAATTGGAGTGATCAGGAGCCAGGCAGCGTAGCTAACCAACCGTCAGAGCGGCTAGTTTCACTATCCGACCGCACCCGGCAGCACACAAGCGAATCGGGACAGATCTCGGGAGGTTCGAGAGCAGATGTCGTAGCAACCGGTCGAGCGGCTATTGTCATCGTCAGGCCGAACCCGGCAGTACCCGAGTGGAGCTGGTATATTACCAGGAAGTACGGGATCAGGTGTATCCGAGTTAGCAGCGGCGACAGCCACGGCTCGGCGACGGCGGTAACTTCAAGGCGGCAGGCAGCAGCGTGACAGCGGCAGACGGCGGGCCCAGACACGACCATACAGACACACACGTAACACGTAAGTCAATTTATAAAGATACATAGAGCAGGGACATTAGGGAACTGTTAAGGAATTTATCGTGCCAAATACACCAGAATTCAAACAAGTGATTTCCTTCTCCTTTCGTAAAACTGACCTCTCCTTATGGACGAGCCGACCCTGAGGACTCGTAGAGTTTCTTGCGACTGAGTAGCGGGAGTAGCAGAAGAGAAGTTACATCTTTGCTGAAAGAGTTTTAGAAAGCTGCTAAGAATGTTAAGGTTAGCATGCATCTCAAAATAATTACCCGGTCAAAGCGGCTAAGCGGAAAGTTATCACAAACTGTATACAAAATTGCCTGCGTGCACCTTTGGCATGCTTGATGAAGACTTTCAAAATGTTCAATCATGGGTGGTTTGATTCATTTAATGTTGGTTACATTTTATTCACATCTACGACATTGCCTAATTAAGTACTGCTCTACCATTTCTTGCCTTCACTGCGGTGTAATTGAAAATATTTTTTATAGTTAGTGAAAGTTCACTAGCTACAAAAGATGTTGACATAACAACAAGAAATCGAGCAATACGAAAGTATTTAATAGTCTCAGAAACAATCATATAATAAAATGAACACTTACGTTTGAAATAAGTGTTCGCTCATTAAAAACGGAAATTTCGTTTCCGAAACAGAGCAGTGCAAGCAAATGTTACGTATACGCAATAAATATAATGGCAAGATCCAGGACAGCCTTATTTTTATCTTACTTGCTTTCTGTTCAGTTTTGTTATCTTTGAAGGTTGGCAATCCTTCGTTTTAGTTGATTAAGTTGGAAAATGCTCACGAGTTGAATACGGTTTCTATTTTTGTTGTTAACTAAACTCATCATAATATTCTAGTTTCAATTATCAATTTTGTTTATTGACAACAATTCGTAATAATCAAAATTGAGATATAGATATAAGCGATTGAACTGAAACTGGAACTGGATCGAAATAATACCACAGATTAATAAAATTGTTGAAACAGTTTTAAAATTAGAGGTAAATCGGATTAGCATTAAGGTTAGCTAAAATTTATTTTATGCCAGCAAAGTAAAAGGTTCCGCTGTCCAATGTTTTTGCTTCAGAATCACAAAATGACGACAGCTTAACTGTTCACAACAATAGTAATGGTGACGCTTCCATCTTCACCACCTCCATTACTATCATGTACACAGTAAACAAACAACATTCGTCAGGTTCCCAGACCTACATTAACGATCTAACGTCGGTCGTCGATATTCACAGTTCGGTCGCTTCCGAGCTCAGCAACTGAGCTCAGCATTTTTTTCTTCTTCATGGTCTCTTATGGCTATTAAACTATATTCGCAGAGTTGCCAATGTTCCAGTTTAAACTGGATTCTTCCAGTTTTTTTCAAGTGATCCAGTCAAACAGTTTAATCCCGAAATCTTCCAGTTTTTTTGTATATTTGCCAGTTTTATCCAGATTTTTTGGACACTCAAGCTCCGACTGGTTTGGAAATATTTTTTCTAGAACGTAAATTTTGTGGATTGATAATTCATTGTAGCAATTCTTAACAGCATTTTCAGTATTGTATCTTCTCGCATGAAACACGACCAAATTAAGGATTGTATTGCAAGGTTGAGATAAATAGACGAGTAAGTTCAGTAAGACGAGTAAGTTATTCTAAAAGTAACAAATAGATTTTATCAGATTATGAAGAAAAGAAATAATTGCAATTACATAAAAATAAAAACAATCCATCTCAAAAATATTATATGCAGGCGGCATTCTTCAAATTGATTCCAGTTGCATAGCAGTTAAAAAAAAACGTTGCATCAATTCTTTTGTTAAAAGTTATAGTAAACGATAAAAGCTTTATTTTCTTGGATTTGTGATAAACTGGTTGCGCAATTTCAAATTTTGCTCCTGTAAATGAAAATTTTCAGTCTACAGTTCAGTCTGCAATTTCAACAAAATGTAAGCCCGAAGTTGCTGTATTTAAAAGTTATATTGTATTCAATAACCATCATAAAGAAGCTCTCTCACAATTTATTTTTTCAGTATTTTGTAAATTTATTTGGAATCCAGTTTTTTCCAGTTTTTTCCAGTTTTTTTCTTCAGCATTCTTCCAGCTCAAATTAAATTTTTATTGGCAACTCTGTATATTCGTATACGGAATGCAGGAAAAAAAATCAAATTCATTTTTTCCTGTTGAACATCGCCGGCGTCGCACGTTTCATACCACGTTCTCGAGCCTCAGGTTCCAAGTGCAGTACGTTCGCGCGAACGGTCGGTTCGTATTTCACCTCTCCTCGCTTAATTCTTGAGGCCATTGTCTTCTGATGTGAACTCACGAGAATGGTTTCAATGACCAGCCGATGTACCTTACACCATGCCACTGGTCGCTTCACTTTTCCGCTAAGAGCGATCATTGACTTCAAAAGATGGTAGAGGAAATCTAGTTGTGATATAGTTAATTTTTTTTTTACTATCGTCGAAATTCAAGATTTTTTTCGATTTCGCTTCAAACCGATTTCGGTCAGATACTCCAGACTGTCCGGACTTTTAACCGGTTCGATGTAAAGTTAAACTACTGTAATAATCTCGCTTGTAAGTAACATAAGCTAGGAAAGTAACTCGCAATAATACCCAGAACTTATCGAGTTAGTAATTACAAAGTACAAACTAATCTGTGTACTGTAATAGTTATATAACTTTTGAATCATAACCACTTCAGAAATCACGTCAAATCCACTCCGAACGGGTACTTGATTGACCTACTTTGTAAGCGCACTTTTTGTTGACAATGTCTGCACAGGCTACCCTGTAGATTATGATAATAGTATTACTGATCAAACTTATCGCGAGCAGCGACTTACAATTGCACTTTAGAGCAACGATAACAAGGTTCCTTCGGGCTCGATCAGTGAGGATCCACGGCGAAGGGAAACGAGAACGGGAACGAAACGCTCGCTGTAGGCCTACCTACATATGTGGACTGTATTTGAAATTAGTTCAAGTGAGATCTGATAAGGGCTACCTGCGCGTACCTTGAGGGCCGCGTTTTTATCAACAGAAAAAAAGGTGGCGTGTAAGTGTACACAAAACACTACCAGCAGGTGCCGCATTTACTCAGCTTGACGGAAAGTATGGAGTTACTTTATGGCATGCATGCTTATGGAATCGATTATGGTTGTTTTTTTTTTAGATCTGGAAGGGCCTTGCAAGGATTGGCAAGCGAGATTTAAAGCGCCTAGAAATTCCCGCAGAGTTCGAGTGCGTGGGCAAACGACCATGTAAAACAACTATCACCAACACATTGGTGCTAGGAAAGATTGAAAACTTGTTCGTTTGATCAGCATTCCTTCCTCTTTTTCGATCGGTTCTGCAACTATTGGAATTGGCTTCAATTGGCAGGCTGGAGGGAGGGGGCAACCAAACACGAACTTGATCATTATATGGACTTGCGCATGGTGTTTGCACTGTCGACCAAAGGCAAATACTAGGTAATGCTTCGGTTTCCAGGACATTACATCACGAGTGACACCAATTTGGGCATCGATGAGTTCAGGTGACAGTTTCTTACTTTTGATCGGAAATGGAATTCAATTATTTTGAGTTATCAGTATTCCACATCCTTGAAATTTACTAACATATTTTCTGGATAAATATTACCTTCAGTGCGGGTTCCAACATAACGAACGTGACTGACCTGGTAATATTACAATCTTTGTAGGATATGTCTTATTATTAATTCATGTCTGGTCAATCACATGTCAATTAGAATCGAATACATATGAAGGATAAATTAAGCTATAGTGGGCCCCTCTCCTATAGTGGACCACCCGCCAGAATAATTGAATTTATGCGAAAACTCCATAGATTTTCAGAAAACTTCCATTGGGTGTTAATCTGACGGATGGTCCACTATAGGTTAATAAAATAAAGGGCTCCACTATAGATTATTGTCCCTAACACAATAATAAGCAATCATTGTAGTCACCGAGAAATAATCGTCAGCCAAAAATAATTAAAGATTGTATTAAGAATGTCATTTAAAGTAGATGTGAAAATGATTCAAGCAGATAAATTTGTTAACTTCTGCTCGAGCGTCTTGATAGAATATTTACACTACACATTACACTTTTTATCCACTTTCACTATTTAATTCTATCACTGTCCACAGGACAGACAGTCCAAATAAGCACTGACGAAGGCGCTAAGTAAGCGTTGAAATACGTACATGCAAGTGATAAGCGAAAAGTGATAGAATTAAATAGTGAAAGTGGATAAAAAGTGTAATGTGTAGATAAATTTGTTTTTCCTTAATATCGTCATTATTTTTTATAAAATCATTGTTTTTCTATCAATTGTGGCTAAGAAATCAAGTTTTTTAAATTAGGTTGGAAATATTGAAAGACTATTGCAGAAAACTTAATATCTCAGTGCTTAGTCGTATTTACAAATGGGAAACGTATTTAATTGTCAAATGCGAATTTCATCTTGTTTGCAGTAACATTTAAAATTGCTTTCATCCAAATAAATTATAGTCAGGCGAAGTAAAGTTATAAACACATGCAATTATCAAGGACTAGGTGATCCGGCAAAGTTCGTCTCGCCCATCATTTTCTGTATTTAAATAATTTTAAACATTCTTAGTTGATTCCACATTCATCCAAAGATTGACCTTGCGATTTGTTAATAGTCTGCAAATCTATGGGAATTGGATATTATATATGGTTGTATCGAAATGAGAACATCCTCGCCTTTTGGCTGCTGTAATTCACCTTAATTCTGGAAATATCCATATAAAAAAGTATTCGGAAATTTTCAGCTGTTACTTTCTGGCCTCCGAACATCATCCTGTTACCGTAAACACCGTTTTTTTGGATGTTTTAGTCGATTTTTTGCTGCTATGCATCAGCTAGATTACGGCAATACTTATATTGGGTAGTATTTGGTGATTTTGTGCTGTTTCCCAGACACCGGAAGTCGCCATCTTAGAATTCAAAATGATATCTGTGGTCGTTTTTTTGCCTCTGCACATCATTCCAATTTCAGGAATACACTAAAGTCGCTTTTTACGCGGGGGATACATGCCGCGTAAAAAAGCGCGTAAATTCCGGAATCCGCGTAAAAAAACGCGTAAATTCCGGAATCCGCGTAAAATAAACGCGTAAATTCCGGAATCCGCGGAATAAAGCCGCATAAAAAGAAACCCGCGTAGAAAGAAAGCCGCGTAAAAAAACCGCGTATAAAGCGACCTTGGTGTACCTATATTGGGAGGTATGCGGTTAGAATCATCATTTTGGATTTCAAAATGACACGTGGAGTCAATTTTTGTCTTCTGGACATTATTCTGGTTCCGAAAATACCGATATTTGGCTGTTTTCCATAAACCACAAGTTTTCATTCCGATCATTTCAGGCTGTTTCACGGAAAACTGGTATAAATATTTGTTTCATTTGTATGGGAGCCCTCAAAACCTCCATATGTTAAATTCCATATGTTCCATTATGTTCCATTTCATTGGTTATTTCTCGAGTTATACAGAAATTTGTGTTTCATGCCTAATCATCTTTCCCGTCCCTTAAAAACCCTACATACAAATTTTCACGCCGATCGGTTCAGTACTTTTCAAGTCTCTATTGATCAGACAGACAGACAGATCTGCATTTTTTGTTGTCTAGATTACTTTTAAGCAAGTTCTTATAAAAACAAAATAATTTTATATAAATTTCAGTCACATCAATTGTGGTAGAGTGAGGGTAATTTAAACTCCTTTACTTATATTTTATTTACATTTATTTACACACGGTTGCAATAAGGAAATGCTTTCTGAACGGCTCAGATCACCAAATTTTCTATAAGATAGGTTAAATTATGTATCGGACCCCTTTCCTATAGCGGACCACTCGTCAGATAAAACTCAATTTATTTTAACCTAAATCGGAATTTATAAGTGATTCTCCTGATTCTGATACAGATTGGCAGAATAAGATCTTTCCCTATGAAAGTTTTCGGAAATATCTCGAGTTTCCGCATAAATTGCGTTAGTCTGACCGGCGGTGGTCCACTACAGAACGTAGTCCATCCAAAGTAGTCTTACCCTACATTTTGTGAGCGAAAGTTTTCAAATAACTAAGGTAAATCATCTTTTAGTAGACCCTTTTCCTATAGTGGACCACTCACCAAATAAACTTAGTATTTGCGAAAGGGATTTTCAGAGAACTTTCTTCGGCAAACCTCTTATTCAGCTGATCTGTATCAGAATTAGGAGAATCGTTGATAAAAGCCGATTTATGTTAAAAGAAATTAAGTTATTCAAACGAGGGTCCACTATATGAGATGTATCCACTAGAGGTTAATTTACCCTACAAATAATTCTCTAAAATTCTTAAAATAATTCTAATGCAGATTAGCTTGATAAAATGTTTCCCTATGAGTTGATCTGATCGGTAGTTCACAAAAGGACGTGGTCCATTCAATAGGGTGGAGAAAAAGTTCTAAAATTGAATTTCCTGATTATCTCTGATATTCCCTGAATTATAACATTTATTTACCTAATATTATTCAACATTCAGTACCAAAAAGTGCAACATAGATGAACGCAACTTTGAAATCCTTGTAAAAAAGTGTTTCATCGGATACGACACCAAATAGTAGAGGTCCCGCATTAGAGTTTGATGCTGCAAAATTTTCTATAGTACTGAAGAGCAGTTTAAAAGAAAATCGCGTCACAGTTAATTTTTTCCCTGATTGTTTTTCAGTTCTCCCTGATTTCCCTGATCGAAAAATGAACTCTCTGACATTTCCTGATTTTCTAGGTTTTTCCAGGTTTTCGCCACTCTGATCCAAGGTAGTGTTTATGTGGTGAAAATGGATGAAAAGTTCAAACTTAAAATGTCAAATATGGCCCATTCCCCTTGGCCCACGCAGATATTAAAATCACTAACGGGTCACCATTGCACAGTGGCATAGAAAAAGAATTTAGGCGAAAATGAGGTTTTCGATATAAAGTAGGATAAAACTACTTTGGATGAACCACGTCCTTCAGTGGACCACCAGTCAGATTAACTGTTTTTGTGAAAACTCAAGGGATTTCTAGAAAACTTTCGTTGGAAAACATCTTATCCAGCTAATCTGCATCAGTGTCACAAGAAATATTTGTTAATTCCAATTTATATTTAAAGAACAAGCAGTTTTGCTTCAGAATGGTCCAATGAAGAACTACTTTGCCGCTTATTCGTTTCCCGGTTGGGTCTTCGATGACTTCTTAATAATTGCTGATTTCAGGTGCAACGTTCGTCTTTGTACTTAAAAAAATAACACCCAACGCAGTCCAACCTTTCTTTACTTTCTTTCATTGCACCGTGTACGTGATCCCGCCCACTCTTCATGTTAGTCATCTCCGTAGGCATTTAACACAATTGTACGGGGTTATTTGATTACATTAACCATTCATTCGTTCACTGACTTTTGCGCGATTTCATCATACCGACGTACCACCTTAGGCGAGAATTTGACAAATTAACCAAGCACCTTAGGGGCCATCCACATATCACGTGGACAGATTTTAAACGATTTTGATCCCGCATCCCGTGGACAACTGCTGAATTTTGCCTTTTACGATTAAATTAAATTTTCATCTTTTAAGAGTTGTCAAAATGTTTTTTTTAAATTGTGTCGTATATTAATGTTCTTAGTTGAAAGAATTTGCGTAAAATTTTTTTTAAAGTTTTTAAAATTATGAGAAATCGCTGACATTTCAGGAGAAGAAAAATAGTATTAAAAGTTTCAATTATTGCTCATGTTTTGACTGCTTTTTAGGACTGCGACTTTCCTCACTATACTGGGGTACATTTTGTGGAAACTGAAATGTACATTAGACTGGGACTTGGTTATATGGGAAAAAAGTGATGGTGTTATTTTTTCGCTCCCATGTACTTTTCGTGTTCCTTATGGGTCCTATAACAACCGTGTAACTTTTCAGATCGATCGGTGGAACTATATTTTTGCCCCCGATTTTTAAATTTTCCATACGATTTTATATGGGAAAATTCACTTTTTCAAAACTTATTCTCTAGAGATGTCCAGTTGACTCCTAGAAATATATCGATAGGGGTACTGGGGGTAAGCCCGGCACTGAGGGTAAGACCGTCACCCCTAAGATTCTACTAAAAACGCTAGTTAACTGTGTTTTGGAATATGTGAAGTTTTGGTATTTAATATTTTAGACATTTTAAGACACATCGAAGCCACCATGAAACGTCAAACGTCAAAATAATAGACACAACACACGCTACTGCAGCTGATGCGTGAACGGATGTAATTTTTCGTTGCTCTACAATTTTTTGCCTGTAGGATTGTTGGCAATCACAGGAATTCGATCTGAGATAAATTGAAGCGAAAAATTAGTAGCAATACTCTTTTCAAAAAAATGTGTGCTGTCGGGGTAACACCGTCACCCAGTGAGTGGGGTAAGCCCGACATGGTTTGAGGTTAGTTGGATGTTACTGACACATATTTTACATCTAATACAGATGACTCGCTGCTAAATAAATTATTAATCTACTTGGAACCATGCACTCAAGCTCTTCTGTGATTTATGAATGATTCCAATGGTTACTAGAGGTGTCGAATGTACTGAATCAAGTCACAAATCTGACCGCTTTCCCGGTGGTATTTGGAATATGCTCCGGTGTGGTCAATGTGTTCCTGGCTTCGATGAAACTAGTTATTAATAGGATTTAAAGTGCCACATGGTAGGCTTGCCGAGTATCAAACATTTTCATTGTTTATATATAATGTTCCCGGAGCTTGTTCCGGCAATCTCCCTAGAACCAGCTAACCGACAACAACCAAATTTAACAGCAACATACAGGAATGTGAGACCTCTCTTTTGGCGGTTTCCGAATTCGAATTGGTTCAGTTAATTCGAGTAAATTCATGAACAAACTTAGGTGCCGGTGTTACCCCCAAGGGGTGCCGGTTTCACCCGCACTGGTTGCTAAACGTCGTTTTCATCTTAGTTTTAAAACTTCACTATTTCTTGTAAAATAACAGTTTGAAAGTACTGAAAGTCTTCATAACTTGTTGAAAACAATCTGGGCAATGATTATGTGAAAAAAATATAACAATATTTGCCATCAAGTCCTACAAAAGAATCATTTTCCTTAAGGGGCCGGGCTTACATGATATTTGTAGGAAATTTTCCTGAGAAACTCTTCTGAAGATCGTAAGGCGCTATGATGCTTGTAGAAAAAGTTATTCACCCCGAACTGATTGAATGTCTGACGAACGGCTCACCATTGAATTTTTCCAGCAACACTGCTACAGCATGCTGTTGCATATTTGCTTAAGGGGCCATTCACATACCACGTGGACAGCGGGGGGGGGGGGGAGGGTGGCGTTGGATAATGTCCACGGTCCATACAATTTTTTTAGAATTTATATGGGCAGTTGTCCACGGAGGGGGAGGGGGGGGGGTCAAAATCGTTAAAAATCTGTCCACGTGGTATGTGGATGGCCCCTAGGAATGAGAAATATTTTCGCGTGGAAGTTAGCTTCAAAGTGTAATTTTTGCTCATAGTATCTTTGGGGAAGCCTCCAAGATCACTAAGATTCTACCAGCATCGTAGCTCCTTACGGTCTTCAGAAAAGTTTTTCCCAAGAAAATTTCCTACAAACATCATGTATCGATATAATTTTAGGAGCCAACTGGACATCTGTAGAGAATAAGTTTTGAAAAAGTGGACTTTCTCATAAAAACCTAAATTAATCCACCTAGCGGTCAGACTCAGCCTTTCTCATTCAAACTTATTATTTGTAAAAATAGATTTACATGGACGCTTCAATCCAATAAAAGTATATTCACTCTTTGGGTTCTGAAATATTGAAAATATTGAAGTATAAAATATGAAATTTGACGTAATATTAGTGCTTAAGAATTAGCGAAATAAAAAAAAAATGACTTTTAATTTCGAACAATTTCATCACGAGTGATACCGGGAACGTTCAAATAGTACGAAACCACATTTAAATCATGTTGAGGCCACGTTTATTGATCGAAGCAGGTATAGTTTTAAATAGTCTTTGAATTTCTTTTCGTTCCATAACTTTTGAACCACATATCAAGTTGTTATGAAGTTCGTTATTCGTAAGTTTAAGAGATAACTGATGCTAATTATGTTGAAAAAGTCGTGTAATCTTTGTGATAATAGACTTTCGTTGTTTTAACAATTTATTACATAACGGTTGCTTAAGTTCGATTATAATCGAATGAAATGGGAACATATAGATCAGCCGAATTATGAAACCACTTGTTCAATCATAATTCATCAGTTAACCCTTAACTAGCCCGTTCATCTGATATCGATATTGCTCAAATCGGTTGTGTAGTTTCTGAATTAATGAAGTTTCGTGATTTTCACATTTCGATACATTACAGACGAAGTTACAGTCCGATTACAGTTAAATTCAATAGGGTGTTATGAGGCAGCTGGACCTCTCACTTGACACTAATTTAGTGAAAATAAGTTCAGCCATCTTTGAGAAAAGTGAGTGAGTTCAAGTAGTCTTCGGAATATGTTCCTTTTCAAAGCTGGATTTCACATTTTTAAACATAACAGGCAAAGTAATAGTCCGATTGCAAAAATAAATCAATAGGGTCTTATGGGGAAACTAGACCTTCCATTTGACAACGGTTTTTGAGAAAATCGGTCCAACCATCTCTGGGAAACATGAGTGAGATTAAATAGTCTCGAGAACACGTTTCTTTCCATAACTTTCGAACCACATGTCCAATCTTAATTAAGTTCAAAAGTTAAGGGTTTTTCAGGTAGCCCGTTCATTTGAAATTAATTTTGTTAAAATCGGTTGCGTGGTTTCTGAGATATTGATGTTTCGTGATTTTTACATTTTGATACATAACCTCTAAACTAGAAATCCAGTTACAATTAAATTCAATAGAGTCTTATGGGGCAAATAGACATTTCATTTGCAATTAATTTCATTGAAATCGGTCCAGCCATCTCTGAGAATATCGAGTGAGATTGGGAGAGCGTTACACACACACAAACATACACACACACATACAGAAAATGCTCAGTTCGTCGAACTGAGTCGAGTGATATACGACATTCGGCCCTTTGGAGCACTTTTATACCTTCAGTTTTTTCAGCGATTGCTATACCTTTCTAGGAGAAAGGCAAAAATCGTATGGAAACTTTAAAAATCGGGGGCAAAAATATAGTTCCACCGATCGATCTGAAAAGTTACACGGCTGTTATAGGACCCATAAGGAACACGAAAAGTGCATGGTAACTAGAATTCATTTTTTGTCCAACCCTAAGGCACATGTAACGTTTTCGGTTGGTGAAATGGAAATTTCCAAATGTTGATAGTTCTCAAACAACTGTATCAAAATCAATAATTAATGCGTCGTTGGATAGCTAAACTATGCAAGATTTGTATAATATGATAATTTTCCCCTTTATTTCTCTATTACATGGTAAAAATTACGAAAATATTTCAAGGTCAAATATCCACATGCGTTTTCCATACGATTTGCTTATTTCCCTAGCGCAGACATCAAAAAGGTAGGCAAAATGATTCCATACGTTCAATCATTGGTTGGCAATGTCAACCGATTGGCATCGCATTCACCACCCAACGTTAGCGACGTGAAAAGGACCCCGTGATTCACAAAATTAACCAATTTCTCTATGTATTCTGAGTGATGCTAGAGAGAAGCTCTTTTCCTGGTCAACCGTGAAGGCGAAGAGTTCGGCTTTCCTTCGATCTGAGTTGGACTACACCAGTGGTAATCCAATTCAGATGTCGTTGGAATGCAGCCCGAAATTGAACGAAACCGACACTGGGAATTATTAGAAGTCATTTTAAGAGAAGACTTGAAAGCCGTTTGGTTATTGCCGATAGTAAGTCGTGTAAATATAGCTCAACTTTTTTAGAAGGGGACCTTTTTTGGGGGTATTCAAAATGAATGCAGTTGGTTTTTATTCAGGTGGCATTCGCGCAAGAACCACGTAGATACACCCAAAAAATTTATGAATATTGTGAAATGAAACTGGAGTGGTTGACTGCTTCTGCTTCAGATATACGTGTGGGGCATTTTATTATTTGGCAGAAGAATATCAAACGTTTGGCAAGAACGCAGCGTACAAAAATCAGCTATAACGAGAAAAGGAGATAGAAGTGGATTCGGGAATCATAACCCAATACACGAATTATAGATTTAATGAAAATCTCAGTAACTCCGGGTCGCAGTTATTCGCTTAGATTATATTATATATCAAAGACATGTACTTGAAACATCTGTCCGGATTCTGCCATTGCAAGAAGCATCAAATTAGGTAGAATGAAGGCAACTTTAATTCTCAGAAACGTTGTAAGGGCACCACAAAGAGCTGTGTCAGCGTACATTTAGTTTGATAGCAGATGAGCCAACTGATGTTTCATCAGGGAAGTCCCCGGCGATAATTGCTAGAACGTTGTTATGGACGGATGAAACACTTCAAGTTAATCCTATGATCTGATTGAAGTAATTGAAACTGACTCCAAAAAACTATGCTCCCCTCTATAAGCAGAATCTTTTAGGATATGTTGCTGACGAAGCTCCATATATGACAGGTCCTGGTGAATATGTATGAGTTATCTGAAAAAGGATTGCCTCTTTGTGCGCGCCTCATGCTTGAGTGAATATTTCTGAGGAAATCGAGCAACCATGCAGAGATATTTACTTCTATCTTAGCTCTAGTGTTTCGCACCGACCATTTGAAAGATTGATTTCGTAGATAATAATTGGGTAAAGTTGATTTTCAACGGTTTGAATCGTCCATCAACGATTAGTTATCTCACATCCCTATCCTATGCTCTAAGTTTGATGAGTAATTGGAACAGATTGTTCCATAGTGAAAA
This sequence comes from Wyeomyia smithii, assembly GCF_029784165.1. Classification (NCBI taxonomy): domain Eukaryota; kingdom Metazoa; phylum Arthropoda; class Insecta; order Diptera; family Culicidae; genus Wyeomyia; species Wyeomyia smithii. Next base: position 226,288,143 of record NC_073695.1, on the reverse strand, counting down.
TCCTGAACTACACGTTTTGCATTCCAGTATTTCTCGACTATTCAGAACTATCTTAGGTAACTTTTTCAATGCCGTCTATATGGAAACATTGACCGATTTGAACCACGTTTAATTTGATCACGCTAGTTATATCAGTTTGAAAAAGTATCTATAGAAGATTTATTTTAATTATTCAATATTTGTCAAAATCAAAATTTGTCAAAATCAAAATATTCAATATTTGTCAAAATCAATAATTAAGCATACGGCTGATGATGTTGGTGTCAACCCAGATCAAAAGATAGTAGACCAACGCAAAAAAACGCCCGTAAATTTTATATAACACTGTGCCATCAAGTTTTAAACAGATTTGCGCAGTTTTTTCAGTGATTGCTATACCTTTCTAGGAGAAAGGCTAAAATCGTATGAAAACTTTCAAAATCGGGGGCAAAAATATGGTTCCACCGATCGATCTGAAAAGCTACACGGCTGTTATAGGACCCATAAGGAACACGAAAAGTGCATGGTAACTAGAATTCATTTTTTGTCCCACCCTAATGCACATGTAACGTTTTCGGTTGGTGAAATGGAAGTTTCCAAATGTTGATAGTTCTCAAACAACTGTATCAAAATCAATAATTAATACGTCGTTGGATAGCTAAACTATGCAAGATTTGTATAAAATGATAATTTTCCCCTTTATTTTTCTGTTACATGGTAAAAATTACGAAAATATTTCAAGGTCAAATATCCACATGCGTTTTCCATACGATTTGCTTATTTCCCTAGCGCAGACATCAAAAAGGTAGGCAAAATGATTCCATACGTTCAATCATTGGTTGGCAATGTCAACCGATTGGCATCGCATTCACCACCCAACGTTAGCGACGTGAAAAGGACCCCGTGATTCACAAAATTAACCAATTTCTCTATGTATTCTGAGTGATGCTAGAGAGAAGCTCTTTTCCTGGTCAACCGTGAAGGCGAAGAGTTCGGCTTTCCTTCGATCTGAGTTGGACTACACCAGTGGTAATCCAATTCAGATGTCGTTGGAATGCAGCCCGAAATTGAACGAAACCGACACTGGGAATTATAAGAAGTCATTTTAAGAGAAGACTTGAAAGCCGTTTGGTTATTGCCGATAGTAAGTCGTGTAAATATAGCTCAACTTTTTTAGAAGGGCTCATTATCAACAGTTTTGCGTTCCTCCATTTAAGAAATAAATTTCTCTCATATTTAATACTGCCTCATTCCTGATATTTTTTAACCAAAAATCAAAAATTCTATGTAAAAATTTTACATTTATATATCCAGTTTCCTCCAGATTTTTGTTCTGAATTCTTAGAGTTTTTTTAAAGGTTTGCATCGCTGATTGTAAATTTGCGACGCAGTTACCGTATATGGCGGGCTAATTTCCCTAACACAGACATCAAAATGGTAGACGACACGGTTAAGTCGCGTTGAAGTGAAGTCGCAGTGATCAAAAGGGCTAATTTCTACTACTTTGCTGCGTACATTGATCCTCCTTTCTGCTACGGCCTCGGGTTCTGATCCTTCGGCTTCTACATCGACGAATGATGATCTGATGTTTGAAGCTTGATGATTCGTGATCCTTAACAAGATCGTTTGAGTTGGTATTGTTTTGTGTTGGTGAATTCACACTCTGGGGTGATCTGGGGCTTACACAAACATCATTTTCAACTGTAGTTGAAGTTGAAGTCTCTTCCGAGAAAGTTAGAAGGCTCAAAATCAACAAAAAACATTCTGGATACGGTTTTCCTTGATTGAGTGCTTCGTTAACCAAGCCAGCAATGTTGTAAATTGTGACTGGGCTTCCATTGTTTCATTTCAAAGCGTTTTGAATTGGCCCCTCTGAAAGGAGCCATCAACGAAATATCCAGTGGATGTAGTGTATATGGGATGTGTGCGGTGAAAATTGATATAATTCAGGGCCAACCTTGCCTTTTCAAGAATCTCCACACAGTACCAAAAATGAAATTTACAACTAATACGAATGAAAGCACCTAACGATTTCTAGCACATACAGTGAAAATCATATACAATTTCACACCGTTAATAATGCACAACACAGAATCGTTTTAAGCCATGTAAATTTGTACGTTAATTGATATAAACTTAAAGCTTCGAATATAAATATGCATGCAAATTCACAATATATTCATTTACTTTGCATGTGAATATAATGCCACACGGAATATTACATGGTTTCCAAAGCTCCATTTATGTGCATTTGAAGTAATGTAAATTTTTATTACTGTGCAGGTTTCGAGTATAAATTATATTGCCATCCCAATGCCTTTATTATGTGTTAACCATTAGTCAAGTAACTCCTACACGTGAATACGTGAAACTGGAAAGAATGCTCAGTTTGCTTGAAATTATTATGCTAAAATAGAAATTGACACTTATTTTTACTGAATAATCCAAAATTGCGAAAACCTTTATGCTAACGGATGAAAATATTTGATAGAGAAAATGGAGCGTTTGGAATCTAGGAGTAAGTTGAAGGAACCAGAAAACAACTTTTTAACTGATATATATGAGGCACACTTGTTGCTCTGGCCTGATTTAATACCCACTGTCACGTGAGCTAAAATGCACCTGCTTTACCCAGTTAGAACTGGCTGTCAATGGAGGTTGTCTATTGCATCAACCAGCAGGAAGTCAAGAAAATGCTGAATTACACCTGCATTTTTGTCTAGTTCCGCCTCTTTGGTTATTTTTTTTTTGTTTTCAATAGACTTCCCTTAGTACATTTTTTAACTGTGAATCACGATTTTGTGACTGGCAACGGATAAGAATAAAGAAAGGGACAGTAAAAATGGTATTGAATTGTACAGCTGCCACAACTCATTACCTCAAGACATGTGTTTCCGGATTTGTGCCGCGCCACAGAACCCAACAATCCACGATAGGTCCTACCCCACTGCAAACGGTATCTTCCAAATTAAAGAGTAACATCTCATCCAACCCACACGTACGAAACACCGATCACCCCCGCAACCTGATCAATCCCACGTTCGTACCTATGCTTCTGTGACCGGCTTCAGTCGAGTGACGTCCTGCATTCAAATCAGTGTTTAGCGTTCTTTTAGAAATATGCTATTCATCGACGAAGACGAAGACGGCGACGGCAACAACCACCAAGACCCCACCATAAGTGAAGATCTTTAGCTTCACTACTCAGCTGAGCTACCACGTGCTAACACACACCAGTGCACACCACTATGTTTACTATGCCTCGTAATGGAACCGAATCTGGAGAAACTAGTTGTTTGTTGGAGTAGGAATGAAAATAAAAGTGGTCTATAAAGCACGGCATTTGCCGAAGGAGTAAAAACACTCGCGCCTAAGCAGTTGAAGCTGGTCGCGTGATGCGGGAGTAGGAGGAAACGAGATGCAGATAGGTCGGCCCGAAAAGTGGGTCAATTCGTGTTCATTATACCAATACCATTATTGTGGGACCGACCGACCGACCGACTGACTGACTTACAGACTTACTGAATGGTTTGGTTGGGCCGCCGCGCCACGCCGCTCAGGATGCAGAGTGGGGTCGGTCCCCGTTGGCTGGCTGGTCGAGCCGCGCTGCACAGTCTTACATCTGTTACATACGATCATCGTCGATGGGGGGTTTAATGCAGAGAGGGAGCGACGGGTGCGGGTCACCGCAAGAAGTCTTGGAGCTAAACTTGTTTTTCTTCTTCTTTATGATCGTTTCGTGGAGTTATTTTTTTTTCGACGGAATAGCTGCATAGAAAGTGAAAACGAGCTTTTTGACTATTAATGCTAATGACGATTTTATATTGACTGAACCAATATTCGCCGCCGCATGTAGGCTGGGATTGTTGATTTTCGCTTAGGCACACTGAAAATTAGGTTTAATGTAAGCCGTCTAATTGGAACAGTTTGAATGTTTGCTTGGGTAAAATTCAAAGGTTTTATTAGAATAATATTTATAAAAGCTCAGAGAAAAATCTAATGCAACTGTGAAAAAAAACAAGGGCGCGTAAATAAATAAACAAATGAGTAACTAAATTTTAAAGTGTATCTACTTGTTGGTATTCTTGGTTTGTTTGTTGGTACGAACTACACGGAAATTGCGCTTCAAGCATTTTTGTTTAACCCTCTGTGCACTTAAAAGAGTTTTGTTTATGTTTCGTGAGCGTTGAAGTTTTATGCTAAAACCCGGTTTTGTGTCCTAGATTAAAGCTTTTGGTTTACCTTCGTCTTTTCTTGTATCGTTTGACTCTGGAATTTTCCATTATGTACTTCTGTTTTTCTTGTGATTATTCTGGAAATTATTAGTTCTAAATTAATGAGCTCATTTCATTTTAAAATTTTTAGATGTAGATTACCATTAATAAATAATAACATAGAACTATCATAAAATATGTACTGTCATACCTCGATATAAGTGTACCTTTTTTCGGAACATATTATACCCCAAAAACAATTACTGTACTTTGATCAAAAGACTTGATGTCTAGAAGACTATGATATATCGTGTTAAAAATTAAGTTATAACGAGGTTGATTGACATCGTGGTATGACTGTATTGCGTATATTAAATCTTGTTTAAAGATTAACTGATTTTATTCTTCACCACACAGTATTTCCCCTTGACAATATGAAAAATATCAGTATATAAGGATGTGAAAAGTGCAAAGCTATGAAGAATGTACTTTGTAATAGTCCACAGACCATTTTTATTACAAAGTTCTACTTAATGAAAACAAAATTTAAAAATGATCGTTTATGTAGTCAAAACAATTATTGTAGCTTTGCCGTTGAAATCGACAAAAATAATCAAATAATAACAAATATCTACCGTTAACAATAAAATAATAAATAAATTTACGAATCGAAACCAAATGTTCGAAATGTTCCACAATTCTCATACTTTTATCGACTTAATAATACACGCCTGTTCAACACACAATTTAAGAAACTAAAACAATAACTAACAATTCGGTTGGGGATCATTCTGTGCCGAACACGCATCAGTATCGGATGTGTTTGGTGATCGCTCCGATAGAATATAAAACAGAAGACGCGCGAGCAAGTGTTGGCATTGTTTGCCTGGTCGAGTGAAGGTTCAAGGTCGCCCGCCTTTGTGCAACTGTTTCGCATCGTGGCTGTTTGCTGGTGCGTAAGCCGATTTGGCTGCTAAGTGATTTGTGCTACAACAGTGGACGAGAATCTCAACACAAAGGAGGAAAAAGAAGAAGCCAACAGTTGACAGCGAGTTGTGTCGCTGTGCTGAGTGATCACACACCCGGCTCGCTGCTGGTGGCTGTTTGGAGCTGCTGTATTGGTGCTGCTGGCTGTAACGGCTGCAGCTTCGACCGTTCGGACAACCAACCCTGCTGAAAGGAGAAGTAAAGAGGTACGTGTTCTGTCGGCGCTAGTGCGCTAGATTTAGCGCGATGGATGTAGATCCCTCGCCTCCCGTGCCACCATCCCCGAACCCCTCCGACCCTGTCCCTCCTGCCAACCCTTCCTCTGTTAATTTTCCAGTCCCCCCTCGCCGCAGGCTTTACCCGGACAGATCTCAGGGCAGCTTTACTGTTTTCTTTCGGCCAAAAGCAGGACCGAAATCGAAACCGTTAAACATCCTGCAGATTGCGAAAGACCTGACGGAGGGGTACAAGGCCGTGACCGAAATCTCCAAGGTCAGACCCAACAAGCTACGTGTCGTGGTCAGCGACCTGGAACAGGCCAACGCTATTGCTCGCTCCGAGCTTTTCACACGCGAGTATCGCGTTTCTATACCCGCACGAGACGTGGAGATCGACGGTGTCATAACCGATTCGAGTCTGTCGGTCGAGTGTATCTTGGCAAGCGGTTTTGGCTGCTTCAAAAATGCTTTGTGTCACGACGTAAAAGTAAAGATCATAGATTGCAAGCAATTGCGGTCTGTGTCTCTTGTCAACGGCACAAAAGTGTACACTCCGTCAGACTCGTTTCGTGTTACGTTTGCCGGATCTGCTCTCCCTAGCCACGTCTCGATCGATCGGGTTCGTCTGCCTGTGCGATTGTATGTACCCCGTGTTATGGATTGCACCAATTGCAAGCAGCTAGGCCACACAGCCGCCTACTGCTGCAATAAGGCACGATGTAGCAAGTGTGGAGAAACTCATGCGGACGATTCTTGCAGTGTAAATGCTGAAAAATGTATTCACTGCGGGGAAAATCAGCATGAGCTCTCCACATGCCCGGTGTACATGCAGCGCAGAGATAAAATCAAGCGGTCACTTAAGGAGCGTTCAAAGCGATCTTACGCTGAGATGCTGAAGAAGACCGTGACCACTTCTACCATAACATCGAACCCCTTTGATCTGTTGTCCTCTGATGAGCCCGATTCTGACGATTCACCAGCGGGAATAACTTATGCCAATCCTGGGGCGTCTAGAAAGAGGAAAAATATTTCCTCTCCTAAACTTCCCCGAAAAGGTCCTAAGATTTCCCAAAGTGAAATGAAAGTTACAAACAAACCAATCAGTGCTACGGAAAAACCGAAGCAAACTCCTCCTGGGCTTGCAAATTTAAAGTCCCAGAAGGAGTTCCCAGCACTGCCAGGAACATCTAAAACCCCAGTTGTTCCTTTTGCACTCCCAGTTGATGAAACAAACTCTGGATTAGTGAAATTTTTTGACATTGTGGACTGGATTTTTGAAACTTTCAATGTACCCGATCCAATTAAAATTTTTCTTACAGCATTCCTCCCAACAGTTAGATCATTTTTGAAGCAGTTGACTGCCCAATGGCCCCTCCTTGCAGCGATTGTATCCTTCGATGCCTAATTCATCTGCGTATACAAAGGATTCTATCTCTGTCTTAGAGTGGAATTGTAGAAGTATTTTACCAAAAATTGATTCATTTAAAGTTTTAATAAATAGAAACAAATGCGATGCATTTTCCCTTTGTGAAACTTGGCTTACTTCAAATATTGATCTCAACTTCCATGATTTTATTATTTTCGCCTTGATCGAGACACCACATATGGAGGAGTACTTTTAGGGATTAAAAAGTGCTATTCTTTCTATCGTATTAACCTCCCCTCGATTCCAGGCATCGAAGTTGTCGCATGTCAAATGACAATACAAGGTAAAGAGCTTTGTATTGCCTCAATATATATTCCTCCCAGAGCACAGGTTGGGCAACGGTTGCTCTTTGATTTAATAGAACTTCTTCCCTCGCCACGTTTGATTTTGGGAGACTTCAACTCTCATGGTGTGGCTTGGGGTTCCCCCTACAATGATAACCGCTCCTCTTTAATCTATAACCTTTGCGATGACTTCGACATGACTATTTTGAACAACGGTGAAATGACACGTATCCCGAAACCTCCAGCGCGCCCAAGCGCTTTGGATCTATCCTTATGTTCGACGTCGCTACGGTTGGATTGCACATGGAAGGTAATCCTCGATCCTCACGGTAGCGACCATCTGCCTATTCTTATTTCAATTACTAACGGTTCAACTCGCATGCGACCAATTGACATTCCGTATGACTTCACACGGAATGTCGATTGGAAGTTATACGAGGAAATGATTTCAAAAGCGGTCGAGTCGATTCAACATCACCCACCACTTGAAGAATACAACCTCCTCGCGGGCTTAACCCTCGACGCCGCGTTGCAAGCCCAAACGAAGAAATATCCCGGCGTAACGATTAATGAACGGCCTCCAACTCCGTGGTGGGACAAAGAGTGCTCCGATGTCTCCACGCAAAGATCCGACGCGTTTTTGGCCTTCCAGAAGGGAGGTATACCCGACGACTATATACGGTATTCGGAGCTTAATACCAAGCTTAAAAGCCTGGCTAAAGCGAAGAAACGCGGATATTGGCGTCGGTTCGTGAACGAGACGTCGAGGGAGACATCGATGAGCACTCTTTGGAACAGCCCGAAGAATGCGGAATCGCGTAACGGTCAACGAAAGCGAGGAGTCTTCAAGTCGGTGGATATTTGATTTTGCCAGGAAAGTATGTCCGGACTCTGTTCCTGCGCAAAACTTTGTTCGCGATACGTCTCCGGGTCACGACGCGATAGAATCACCTTTTACGATGGCAGAATTTCCAGTTGCCCTCCTGCCCTGTAACAATAACGCACCTGGGTTATATAGAATCAAATTCAACTTGTTGAAGAATCTACCCGGCAATGCCAAGAGGCGCTTGTTGAACTTGTTCAATAAGTTCCTGGAGCAAAACATTGTACCGCAGGATTGGAGGCAAGTGGAGGTGATCGCCATCCAAAAACCAGGGAAACCAGCTTCTGATCACAACTCTTATAGGCCGATTGCAATGCTATCTTGTATCCGGAAATTGATGGAAAAAATGATACTCCGTCGTTTAGACCACTGGGTCGAATCAAATGGTCTACTATCAGATACTCAATTTGGCTTCCGCCGTGCCAAAGGGACGAATGATTGTCTTGCGTTGCTTTCAACAGATATTCAGCTGGCGTATGCTCGCAAAGAACAAATGGCGTCTGCGTTCTTGGACATTAAGGGGGCTTTTGATTCCGTTTCTATTGACATTCTTTCGGGTAAACTTCACCGACAAGGATTTTCTCCAATTTTGAACAATTTTTTGCACAATTTGTTGTCCGAAAAGCACATGCATTTTACGCACGGCGATTTGGCAACTTTTTGCATTAGCTACATGGGTCTTCCCCAGGGCTCATGTTTAAGCCCCCTTCTTTACAACTTTTATGTAAATGACATCGACGAATGTCTGGCAAATTCATGCACGATAAGACAACTTGCAGACGACAGTGTAATCTCTGTTACAGGAGCCAAAGCTGCCGATTTGCAAGGACCATTGCAAGATACCTTGGACAATTTGTCTGCTTGGACTTTACAGCTAGGTATCGAATTCTCTCCGGAGAAGACTGAGATAGTAGTTTTTTCTAGGAAGCATGAACCTGCTCAGCTTCAAACACAATTAATGGGTAAAACGATTTCTCAGGTTTTGGTACACAAATATCTTGGTGTCTGGTTCGACTCTAAAGGCACCTGGGGTTGTCACGTTAGGTATCTGATGAAAAAATGTCAACAAAGAGTGAATTTTCTTCGTACAATAACCGGACAATGGTGGGGAGCCCACCCAGGAGACCTTATAAGGCTTTACCAAACAACGATATTGTCTGTCATTGAGTACGGGTGTTTCTGCTTCCGCTCCGCAGCAAACACACATTTGATCAAACTGGAGCGAATACAATATCGTTGTTTGCGTATCGCCTTGGGTTGCATGCAGTCGACCCATACGATGAGTTTGGAGGTCTTACCTGGAGTACTACCATTGAAAAACCGCTTCTGGAACCTGTCTTCTCGTATTTTTATCAAATGTGAGGTCTTGAACCGTCCTGTGATTGAAACTTTTGAAAGGTTAATCGAACTTAATTCTCAAACCCGTTTTATGACATTGTATTTCAATCACATGTCCCATAATATTAACCCTTCTTCGAATATTCCAATTCGTGTCGACTTATCAAATACTTCTGATTCTACTGTGTTTTTCGATACATCCTCGATAGAAGAAACTCGTGGAATCCCGGATCATTTACGCGTGCAGCAGATCCCCAAAATTTTTTCCAATAAATATCGAAACATCAACTGCGACAATATGTTCTACACTGACGGATCACTTCTTGATGGGTCCACTGGCTTCGGTATTTTCAATAACAATTTAACCGTCTCCCATAAGCTTGATAATCCTGCTTCTGTTTACGTCGCAGAATTGGCTGCAATTCAGTACACCCTAGGGATTATCGAAAAAATGCCCACGGACCATTATTTCATCTTTACGGACAGTCTCAGTTCCATTGAGGCTCTCCGATCGATGAAATATGTTAAGCACTCTCCGTATTTCCTGGGGAAAATACGGGAACATCTGAGTGCTTTATCCGAAAAATCGTATCAGATTACCTTAGCGTGGGTCCCTTCTCACTGCTCGATACCGGGCAATGAGAAAGCGGACTCTTTGGCTAAGGTGGGCGCAACAAACGGTGATATTTATGAAAGACCAATTGCTTTTAATGAATTTTTCTCATTTGTACGTCAGAATACGATCATCAGTTGGCAAAATGCTTGGACCAGAGGGGAACTGGGAAGGTGGTTGCATTCCATAATCCCCAAGGTGTCGACGAACCCGTGGTTCAAGGGGTTGGATGTAGGTCGGGATTTCATTTGCGTGATGTCCCGGCTTATGTCCAATCACTATAGATTTGACGCACATCTCCGTCGTGTTGGGCTCGGGGAAAGTGGTATCTGTGCCTGTGGTGAGGGTTATCACGACATAGAGCATGTGGTTTGGTCATGCCCTGTACACCGTGACGCCAGGTCTAAATTAATAGCTTCCCTGCAGGCCGAAGGTAGGCAGTCGGCTGTTCCTGTTCGTGATGTCTTGGCGAGCCGTGACCTATCCTACATGTCCCTTATATACGTTTTCCTGAAATCCATCCACGCCCCAGTTTAGTCCTACCCCCTTCCGCCTGCATCCAGCCTAACGACAAGAACACGTTAAGACCCCGGATCCGGAAACAGCAATCAGACCCGCACGATACTCTCAAGGCCCGAGGGAGACAACCCAATATGCCAGTCCGTAATATCTTGGCCCAGCAGCGGAACATGTGCTTACCTATGGCAACGAAAACCATCATACAGTAAACCAGTGCTTTTAATGCAAAATATTATAGCTTTAAGTTACATTTAGTTTCAGCTCGTAGTCGGCAGCGAGGATAAAAAATTTGCTTTGAGTTATTAAGATACTTTAGAAAGTAAGCTACCAGATATAATTGGCGCCGTTAAACATTAAATTGTATTTGTGCCGTGTCAAATAAATTATAGATGAACAAAAAAAAAAATCGGTTGGGGATATTATTTTGATTTTTTTTGGCTAATACAATAGAAAAATTCTAAATTCAACCCAATAGACTTAAAAATCCAAAAAAAAAACAGAATACCAACATCAAAACATTCCTAAATGAAAAGAATCCCATCAAAACTAAGCCACAAAGAGCTGAGTGACTCACTAAATGAACAGAAGAGGACAAAGCAGAAAGGCTTGTGAACGCCCCTATAATCCCGAAGAAATCGAAAGAAATATATTCACAAATTATGCTTTGAATGATTGAAAACACTTTTAAACACACTTCTCAAGCCATTGATATCAAAATAATTGAAAACGTTCGAAAAAACTAAAGCATAGCCCTAAAACAAAAAAGATTCAACGGTAAGCTCTATATGGAATCTGCTGTAGAAGATGGGGAGAGAAAAGATAGAAAAGAACAACATGTTTGAAAGTGAATGATGACATCTTTAGAATAATTCTAGAGAAACATTTCAAAAGGTCCTATCTGACATCGATGCTTGTCAGAGAAAAATGAACTTGAAGTTTTGTAAATCCTTTTCAATTTCCAATTAAAACCGAAATAAGATTCCATCCCTTTTATTATCTCAAATGTAAAAAAAGAACGTCATCTGAGCTTCTAGTGCTTTCTCAATCGTTTCAATTCTTTTTTCCAGTTTTTATTGATGGTTCTGTTACATAGGACCTATGTTGTTTTCGTTATCACATAGGACCTATCTGATTGGTCTCTTAGTAACTATCAATGACACATTGGACCTCTGATTTAAATGGCTTCAAAGGCTTTATATGAAACAGTATATCATTATGATTAACGTTTGATATCCGAATTCGAGATTCATTTCCATGAACATATTGTCTATCAATTCTTATGAAAGTTTGGTTTTTTTAAACCAACATTTTTTTTATTTAATTCTCTTTTCTAAATCAAAATTAATAGTAATCAATTAATCACATGATTTTTCAGTGAGGCAGCTGGGGTGTAGTGGTTTGTGAAACGGTCGCTTAAGACGAAGTGAGGGATCAAAGGGAAATGACAATGTCAAACTCGATTAAAAAGAAAAATGTCATGTTGTAGGTCATACAAGAACATTGAAAATACGTAAATATATAACACTAATTAATTGAATGATTTATTTGTTTTGTTACAATGATTATTATAATTTATTTTCCTATTATCAAAATTATTTACTATGCGCATCATTTTCTTCGGGATCCAGATTTCCATCGAAGTGACTATAGAACATAGGGAAAAAATGTGTGTTTGAAAACATAAGGTCGTCTCTCGTTAGGTCGTCGTTTACCGAAAGGCCTTCTGAATTTGCTGGCAATATACAGCTGTCGTTCGAATCATTCTCGTGGGAATCCTGAATCGCAAAATCTAGCACTTGAAACTCGTCCGCTGGACACAGGGGGGTGCTCTGTCCGTGGAGTTAAGGTAGCAGCCTCGGAGAAGGAAGGTACCATAGTTACAACCAACATATATGGTGTCACGTTTAAAATTTTCTGAATAGTCAGAATTAACAGCAATATTCTTCATAGAATCAGTGACCTGCAACTAGTTGATTTTCCATTTTTCATCATTTTCAATGATGTTCCTTGGCTGGCAATGATTCAAAAAACCCCTATGACAGTGTGCGAAAGTTTTGTAAATTTTCCTTCTACTCGAATGAGTCCATGAAACGTCTGTTTCCATCTGGAAAATTCTTCATGAACAAATAATCGCGACGTGAACGACTCTATGAGACTTCGTGAGGGGAGCCTACAACGATGACGAGGAGATGTTCGAGATCTGTGAATCATATTAGAGGTAATAATGTAGCATCTAAGCTAAACATTTTAATTAAGATTTACCAGGTGCACGCTAGTCGTCCGTACCGCTACGTTTTCGGCGTCTTCTGTGGACATCGATTGCGACTTCATTTTTACTTTTTTTCACTTTCTCAAACCGGTAAAGAATATTACACAAAGCTCGAGGTCCAATCTGCAACTGTCAAAGTTTTTGTTCGTATAACAGATTGGCCTACTAGTAGACAAACGTCCAATCAGAGAGCTGTGCGATATTGTATTATTATTCAAATTGGACTTTTTCTTGCAAGCTCTGGAATTTTTATGGATATCAAAAATCTATTTTTTTCTCAAAGGAACTTATAGACAAGAAGCTCTTTCATGCGAACAAACATAAAATAGGTTTTGTTTACAAATGTCAGATAGGACCTTTTGAAATGTTCCTCAAGAATTGTGTTAGCAAGATTGTCCGACAAGATTTATTGATCTTTGGAAAACTCTCAGAATTAATTTGTACTTTTAGCAAAAATCACCTTACGCCTCCATTAAACGTACCCACGCAAAGTAACATCAGATTTGCGTTGATTTACGTCGCAAATTTTCTGTATTCAATGCATCAGCATAACACGTGGCTGCAGAAAAAAATAAACCTGATCGCATATTTATCAGCACCATTGATAAGCGCTGACCATCCAAGAATGTTCTCCTGTTTGGCTAAAATTATAAATGCTAATTTCTTACTACGCGTGCAGTGCACATATTGGTACAGAAGGTTCTACCGCGAGACGCGGGAAGGAAATTTCTACCTCAGCAGGAACAGCTGCCAACCTTTTTATCGTGAGTTGAACTGTGACCGGCTAAGAACGTGCAGCGGAAATTTTGCACCGCTTTCTGATTTATTGTTCGCCGTAAGCTACACAGTACCAAAAAATTAAATTCACAACTAATACAAAAGAAAGCACACAACGGTTACTAGCACATAAAGTGAAAAACAAATACAATTTCACACCGTTAATAATGCACAGTACAGAATCGTTTAAAACCATGTAAATTTGTACGTTAAGTGATGTAAACTTAAAACTTTGAATATAAACTTGCATGCAAATTTACATTATATTCATTTACATAGCATGTGAATATAATGCGACACGGAATATTACATGGTTTCCAATGCTCCATTTATGTGCATTAAAACAGATGTAAATTTTTTTTACTGTGTACTTAGAGCTACTTCGGCAAGTTAGAATGGGAAAACCGCTGAAAATATGAAATGACCGGCTAGCATGCAAAATGACGAAGACCGATGACGCCAATGAGTACCGCCGTGACCTAGACAATGAATATCGAATTGAGAGCCGACCGATACGGCGGTCGATGCCTGCTCGGAAGTGCGAAACCTAAAGCGCGGCGGCACTCGCGAATATGCAGTATACATAGCTCTACATTATTACGCCTGTTTTATGATTCCCTGCGGCGTGCTTCGACACGCTGACGGTACAGATACGATACAGCTGGAAATTGGATCGCCTGTGGCGACTTGGGCTCCGATCGGGTGTGTACTTACTCGTGCAGCAGTAATGCGATCATCAGCTTTTTGGGGCAGATAGATTTGGATTTATAATGGGTTAACTGAAATTAAGTTTCAAATCTGAATTTTCATCAAATTTCAAATTATACGCCGTTCTGTGGTTGTTATTTTGTGTAAACCACAATTTAATATGGCAACCTTTTTGAATTGAGCTAATATGTTACCAACATTTTCAAAACAAGCATGTTATAACTAATCTAAAAAATATATATAATGGATAAAACGATAAGATTTATCTTGTACTTAACTATCTTGTACCATGTTTCGAAACATCAGTTACCAGGACTTCGAACTAGCTTCCTTCAATTCTCGCGTAACTTTTCAAAAGAATCTAATTACCTAACAATGAGAAATTGTCTCCTCTCTCATTTTATTTACCTACAGCGTAATATTATTAATTTTCAACAATTTCTTGCCAAAAATCGAAAGATCATAATGATGCCTAGATAACTATGCAAAGAGTATTAAAAAAAAAAATGCGAAAATATCTTAATTATTATTCAAAGAGAAAGTAAACAAAGAGAGTCTTTCAATGTTACTTGGGTCTTTTTGAAAAGTTACGCGAGAGTTATGTCTGCATGGAGCGCTGAACACTGTTTTGTTTTGATGAAATAAAGGAATTTCGTTAAATATATAGGGGCAATAAATTTATAAAAACACTGGAGGATGTGGATAATGGTTCAATAATCACTCGGACATACAACAAATAACTGTTGGAAGCTGCTTGAGAATCATGATCATACAGTGTAAAAGTTTTAAGGAATGCTCTGTCACCGAACCCGCTAAACCATTCTTATAAAAAAATTAACTAAATCCAAGTACAGGGTTCGATTTTTGATATAATTTTATACCTCAGGGTAAATTGAAAAAAAAAAAAAAAAACAACTTTCTCGAGAATTCTCGATTTTATGATTTTAACAAAAAATATTGAACATTTTAGACAGGTCCCTCACCGGCCTTCCGACAAAGCTTTCTTATGATGCCGGAACAAGAGCGTTGTACGGTCTTCAAGTCCGCTTTTTGAATGCATCTACCAATCAACTGTTCGCAATTTGTTGATCTCTAGTTATTTTTGCACCGAAGCTACTCAAAACTCCAAAGAAATTCTCGATTGTACGACACTGAGGTAGATTCGTTAGGTTGCGTATTTGTGGTGCAAATGGAGTTAAGTGGTTGTTCAGAAATGTTTGTGTTCTTCACATAATGTTATGATATTTTATCTAGCCGAAAACACATACTTTTCATCGGTATGGTGTTTGTGAAGAGATGAAATCATGATTTTGTTCAAACATTCGTTCTGGTATAAATTTGGGTTGATAGCCAAGCCACAAGGCTTTAACCTTGATTTAGACAAAAAGGAAAAAGTCTTTTACCGCCCACTACTTTGACCGGTCTTCTACTACTTTCCTGGCGAATTATAGTTGATGTTTGCAGGAAATCATACAGAATAGAAATTGGAGGAGTGTCGCTTCCAAAATGGTTTACCGTGATTTTTTTGCTAAAATTGTTGTGCAGTTCATAGCGAACTGTACAATGCGCTTGCGGAATGCCAGAACTGAGCATGTATAAACAAAACAAAAAAATACTGACATGAAGAGTAAAGAGAGAGCTGTCATATACATACTCTCATTTCTCTCTGAGCGTGTTCTCGGCGAAATACAGCACACAGGCTTGAAAATGTCAAAAAGTTTGAACTTCAAATTTTCAACGTCAATTTTTTTCTGGAACTTCAGGAAAAAAGCAGACAACACTACAAACAATAAGGGTAAGTACAAGGGTTTGTTAATCGATTTTTTTTTTGCGAGATTTTGTATCCTAAGAACAGTTGTATCCATCGCTAATATGCGGAACATGCCGCGTGGCGTGTTAGAAGTACAGCAGTGAGGTATGAGGGTCCCCAAGATTCATAATTACTCAAGCGCGGACGATCCATATCCAATCTAGACACAGATGATATGAGTGGGTGTAATGCGGTGGTAATTTGTAAAATTTGCCGCAGCGCGTACGGGAGATGAAAAGTTACAGTTGTAAAATCATTCTGAATAAAGGAGAGTTCTCGTCGAGTTCTGCAAATGCGGCTGTAGCTGTTATATACTTTCGAAGCCAGGAGAATCGATGTTGTAAAATTATCCCCAGATCTTAAGAAAAATCAATTTTATCCATCAAGATAGCAAATTCTGCGAAATCTTTGACGTAAGCCGTTTGTCTTCGACAAAGTTTTGACTGGTTCAGGACCTATCAAGAAACTACATTTTATTCAGGGTCAAAGGCGAGAACAATTTAAGCCTGAGGAAAACCTTGTATAATTTGTATTTCATTTAGAACAATGTTTGGAAAGTCCGGTTCGAAATCCCAACCGAAGCACGATCAGACCGAAACCCTCAAAGTTCGATTTTACCAGGTATCGCTTTGGATAATGCTTCGTGGGTCGTGAGTCACACAACCCCCCCCCCCCCAAGCTGTCCACGTGGTATGTGAACAGCCCGTAACTTAAATTCATGTGACATATTTGAAGATGAATGTATATCAAATAATTTCAAAAATTGTGTTCGTTCTGTTATGCTGATGCAAGAAACCAAAATAATTTCCACTACAGAGCATAAACTCGGAGAAATTCTGTAAATAAAACAACAATCGCTACTCTGTTTGTTTTGACATTTTCGACATTCAATTCTTCGCAGAACTGCTGAAAATTCATGTAGTCGTGCAGGTTATGTGTAGTTCATGTTCTTGATTTTGTGTGCACTATTTTGACTGGGTTTTGCTAAAAATGTTAGAAAATTATCAAATAATTATCAAAATATAACAAATTTATTAAAACTGAAAAAATACGTTACCCCTTTATGGAGTTTTCTTTTATTAAGAGTAAGAATGCAACCTATTGCATCAGCAGAGCACTGAAAGTTACTTTTTATTCCTCGAAATCAAAAAAATATATAAATTCTAAGAATGTGAGGAAATTATCGGAATGAATTTATTCCGGAGTGACAATTTTATAATTTTTGTTAAAAAACGAAACATAAAATTTGACCAAAATTTACTAAAGTATGAATGTAAAACTAATTATTAAACTTTTATCAAATATATTTGTTGTTATCTTAAAACAATATCAAAAGCAAATACACAGGCTTTAATATTTACTGCTTTGTATTGTGTCGTGTCAAATAAATGTTGGATGGAAAAAAGGTCTAAAATTTCTTTACCAGTTGAGAGCGGGGGGCCCTACTCTGGAAAGTTGAAAAAAAAAAATATTTCGAGATTTGTTTTTTGGATGTTTATGGTTAGATTGAGTGTGTTCGCGTATTTTAGCTATTGATTAGGGTGTATTTAAAGATGTATTTTGCATGTCGTGGGTGTAAATATAGTGGGTATTACGCTGTTTTTTGGGTGCGTTTTTATCGAAACCATGTTGCAAAACAAGCAAAATACATCTTCAAATATACCTTAATCAATAGCCAAAATACTCGAACACTCAACGTTACTCTCAACATCTGTAAAAATAACGACAATTCATTATTTTTCAACCTTCCAGAGTAGGGTCCCAACATAGGCTCTAAGCAGGCGAAAAAATCTGTTAAAGCAAACTTCAACAGTCTAAAACATGTCCTGGATTATAAAATGAATGCCTGTTTCCAGATGCTGATCAAGACAAAATTGAGCTACTGTATGAATACGAACGAGTACAATTGAAGGTGAAAGCAAATACTTATCGCAAAAAATCTAAATTTTAGACCCGTCTCTCTCCTATGTAACAATAAATAAAGTTTAGTAGGACATCCCTTTTAAAATTTCGTCTCCCCCATTGATTAAACATATTTTTTGCGGGATAATCTGTGAATGTTCTGTGTCTTAGGACCTCAACCAACCAATTTAATCGACCATTTTTGATTAAGCAAAAACTTTGCATAGACGATTCTATAGGCAAAAGAATGCCATAGATTTTAGTTTATTTTTTTGGAACACGACTCATTTTTCAGAAGCTATTGAAAAATGTTATTTTGGGAAGCTATTGAAGATTACAAATGTTTAGAGCCAAATTGGTTTGTTTGATCGGTGTAACGTTTTCGACAAAGTTGTAGATAAAAATTTTGTCTTTCCGAAAAAAGTACACTCAAAAAAAAAACATATGTTTTAAAAATCTGATTTTTGTTATAAAAACTACAATAAACGATGAAACCGGTCCGATCATGGAGACATCAAGAAATGAAACGTTAAGATTTTTTGAAAAAAAAAGAAACAAAATTTATTCTATTATTTTTTATTATTTTATTTTTCTGTTTTATTTTTTTTGAAAAGACAAAATTATTTTCTATTACTATGCCGAAGACACTTTGCCAATCAAACAAACGGTTTTGGCTGTAGAATTTTTTTGAATTTCCAATAGAGTCCTCTATAGGGTCTCTTTGCCGAAGACGTCATACTGATCAAACAAACCGCTTTGGCTATAAAAATATTAGTAATCATCAATACCTTCTCAAAATAGCGTTTTTCAATAGCTTTTCAAAAGTGAGTCGTGTTTCAAAAAATTAAACCAATAGAACAAAACGGCATTTTTCGCCTATAGAAAAGTCTATACAGAGTTTCAGCCAAATCAAAAATGACGATTTAGAAGAATATTAAAACTGAGACATTTTTGACGTACAATACGTCTTACGGCAACATATACAGGGGGTCAAATTTCGAAAACCGAAAACATCGAGAGCGCCACGAAAATTGTTCAATTTCAAACGTTTCAAACTCAGTCAGTTTCCAACCGATTTCCGTCCTTTTCGCAGCAATCGATTCGAAGATTATCTAAGGTTCCGTCCAAATGCAGAAAATTGTAATCTGATTGTTCGAACTACTGTACTATTGAAAATTGTTGAACCTTGTCGAAACGTAAATGTCGACCTTCGATTGGTCACTTGCTGTCTCTCTCTAAAAAGGACGACAGAATGGAGTTCCTAGTTAGCCGGGAATGCACTCGTTGGGATATATAGGAGACTGCTCCTTCTCAAACAAGCTCTTTTTCAAGCTCTCTATTTTAAAGTCCCTTTAAAAGAAATCAATCAATCAATCAAGCAAGCTCAGTTTACTAGCAGCGAGCAGCAGCAGCGGACAGTAGCAGCGATGGCAGTGGGCAAAGGCGGCGTGGAGCAGCAGCGGGCAACAGCGGTGGTGGTGGTGGTTAGCTGCAGTTCCTGCCTTTCTCAGTTCGGCTCCCCTTCGATATGAGTTGGACTCCACCAGCGGTAATCGAATTCAGATATCGTTGAGTGAATATAGCCAGAAACTGAATGAGACTCGCACCGCTAGGTGGTTTGAGAAGCCATTATCATCCAGCGTATATGTATGTATAGGGTGTGTGCGTATATATAACGTGTGTGAATATCTATAGCGTGTGTTGCTAGCGTGCGTGGCTAGCTATATAGCGCGTGCAGGTTTATAGCGTGTGTGGCTCGCGTTTGCATGGTTATAGCGTGTCTGTGTGTGTCTATAGCGTGCGTGGTTTGCTATATAGCGTGTGTGGCAAGCTATATAGCGTTTGTGGCTTGCTATATAGCGTGTATATGCTATAGCGTGTGTGCATGTCTATAGCGCTGTGTGGCTAGCAGTATAGCGATTGAAATTATCATATATATTTGTAAATAAATCATTTCATGTTGATTTCAAGTATCACAGTAAATCATTCAGAACTAAATCAAAAATTTGCCATGTTGAAAAAACAATTGAGTTGTCAATAAATGGCATTGACAAACATTATTAATCTCTTTTGACTTCAGCTAAGCTTCAAAGATTACTGAGTGTATTTTAACATTTATTTGAAGAATGTTTAAGCCTGAGCCTGAATCACATAATTTTTCGCACAAGCCCTACTATTTGTAGCAATTAGTTGTAAAATTATCTACGCTACCGCAAACTGCAGAAAATTGTTTGTATTAAACCTAGTTAACCGGGAATGCACTATTAGCCCTCGTCTATAACCCTGTTCCTAGCCACTGCCAGAATTAGGATATCTCAGTGCTACTTGATACAAAAGACAGCCTCAAAACAATTCGTTTTCTTTCTTGTTTTGGATACGGCAGCAAGTGAAACTGCATAGCTGCACATAGCTTCTGCTGTTGTTCATTGTCGTTACCGGTGCCGTCTGTAGAGGTAAACGTCATCTGGAGCAGAGAGACCATTAAATTGATTAACCCCATTGAATGTAATCCCAAATCTATTGCAAGAAACACATTGACTTAAGACAGGCTGTCGTATTTTACGTTAACTCTGCGATCGTGTCTTATAAACAACCTCTTTAACTTTTTTGTGGAGCTGCTCTGTTATGACACAAGTTAAACACTGGCTAACAAGTGAACTACAAACATGTCTCGCAATCAAAACAAACACTGCTGTTAATTAAGGTAGGGCAGAGTTTGCATCGGAAGGCTCTCAAATTGACTCAACGGAGTTGTATAGGAAAATCAAGTTTTTTAATAAAAATAGATTGCATATAGTAAAAGTAAGTACTAGAAAGTTTGAATGATATAAAAACAAGGTAACTAATAGCAGTTTTTCCGGTTATTAAGCAAAATGCTCGTAGGAATTTTGATTTTACTACCACTACCCACTACAGCGACATCTCTTATCATTGAACATTTTTTCGGGGGTCCCATTCGTTAAATTTGGGTGATGTTTTTAACAATGTTGCAAATAGTAACTTTAACCTAAAAAAACAACAAAACAAACAAAAATTTTCTATGAACATAAAGTAAATTATGAATCTTGAAAGCAGGTTCAAAATCCCATTATTATCTACAACTGTGTCGAAGACACTGTATATCTTCAATACACACACGGTTCTGGAGATAATTTCAAACTTTAATTTGTGATTTGTGTTAGCGCAGGAGATAATCTCAATATTTAATTCATGTTAACCAAAAGAATCATGAACGACATGTGGCTTTCACCAAAACAAACTTTGCAGACTTAGAAATAATCATATGATTTTTTTAATTACGACACTTTCGATCAATTAGAAAATAAAATTATTTCTATACTGTATATATTTTGTCATATATATTTGTCAGTCTGAGAGCATCATTTACAATATTAAAATCAACTATTGCAATACAAAGTGCTACCATCCATCCATGCAAAGTGTCCGCATAATAGGCAAAAATGTGATTGTAATAAATAGGTTTGATAACTTTTCTAGATTTGCAGACAAATAAATATATTTCAATGATTAATAGCCTAATTATTAACACCTTCAAAAGTTAATCCAATGCTCTCTTAATATTGTAATTATTTTTTTTTTTTGAGAGCTTTGATTTTTTTATATTCCAGCGCCTTTTGAATACCAATTTACTAGCGTCAGCATTCTCTTGTTTTACAAATTCGAGCTGGACAGTTGTAAAATTTTATATAATTTAGATAAAAAGTAGAACCAGAAATCTATAAACTTAAAGAATATATGCAAATCTGGGCCTTCTGTTCTTTCGGAAAAATTGTAATGAATTTTTCTTATTAGCACGAATTTCGCACGATTAAAAAATGTATAGCTAATCAATATCGAAATTTGCTGGATATCACTCTATGACGAACAAAAAACTGAAAGAATTTTACCATTAAAACTTTATAGTGTGTATAATTTTTTTTATTATTCCTGTTGCAATGGCACTTCTGCCCAACTTTTTGAATTAATTTTTCAGTATTCCGACTGTTCTGACCGATTTCCCATCGCCACAAAAAATATTTTAAAACCCTGTTTAAAACTTTTTCTGTATTTTTTATAATTTCTATGTCGAAAGGATAATGAGCTGTATTTTTTTTTTCAAAAATAAGGAAAGAAAATCAATGGAAATTATAATGGTTTTCTGAGCACATAATATACAAATATACATTAAAGCCGTTTTTTACGCAGGGGTTACGTGCCGCGTAAAAGAAAACCACGTAAAAAAACGCGTTAATTCCGGAATCCGCGTAAAAAACATGTAAATTCCAGGATCCATGTTAAAAAACCGCGAAAATTCCGGAACCCGATTAAAGAAATCCTGAAATCCGCCTAAGAAAAAAATACCGCGTAAATTCCGAAGTCTGCGTAAAAAAACGCTTTAATTCCGGAATCCGCGTGAAAATAGCGGCGTTAAAAAAGGTGTAAAAAGCGACCTGTGTGTATGTGTTAAGAAAACCAGCATTATTACATATGGGTCATTCCATACGAATGCCACTTGGACACGACCATCACAGATTTTGTTCAAAGTTGGAGGAATTACTCATCTACTGTCTCTTTGGAAAAATCCCAATTTTGGTGTCGATTGGAATATCCCTCGCTCTCTAGGACCCCCCTCTTTATTGCAAAGTCGCGCATTTTTTGTCAAAAATATCTTTTTTCTCATACACGTTTTCTCATACACGATGAACGAAAAATACTGATAGATGATTTTTGAAGAAAATAAACCAAGGAATCCAGGAAAAATATAAGTTTTGACCGGAAGTGTTGCCAGATAAATTATTTTTGTATTTGAAAACTAAATTTACTTTTTTCGGCAAATGCAGCTATTTTTATTCTAAATTTGTTGATTTCATCGTATTCCTTGGAAAATTTCACATAAGATACAACTATCATCTCGAGGTAATATGAGCCAATCTCGAGATATAACATTTTTTACGAAAAAAGTTGTAAACTTCGTAATTATTTCATTTTATAATTCATAGACGTAAGACACCCGAAAAATAGTAATAGGTGAATTTTGTAGAAAATAAACCAAAGAATCCAGAAAAAATATTGTTTTTGGCCGGAAGTATTGCCAGCTGGTTTATTTTTTTTTTTAAATTAAAGTTGCATTTTTCGGCCAATGCAGCTAATTCTATTGTAAATTTGATGGTTTTATCGTGATTCTCTGAAAATTTTACGTAAGAAGCACTTACCATGGTAATATCAGCCAATCTTGAGATATAGCATTTTTACGAAAAATTAATTACGAAATTCAGAACTATTTTCGTAAAAATGCTCTATCTCGAGATTGGCTCATATTACCACGGGGTGCTAAGTGTTTCTGCGTTTATGATTTTTGTGTCTCTAAATACTTTCTAAATTTAAACCCAAATTATTTTTAAGTCTATTTATGTTTTCTATGCCATACTGTAGTTCATTCAAAGCAACCATGAAATTCTCTTGCATTGGTTGGATTTATATCAACATTAGCTGAGTTTTAAATTTAATTCTTACATTTAGTACGGCCATTATTGTTGTGATCATTGAACTGTAGGTAACAATAGATTTCAGAATGCATATAAATCGGTTTTCTATTCCACCAACCAGAAGTTCCTTGCTTCGTTAAATTTTTTGACATATCTCTTGGGACCATCAATAATAGCAACCTCATTTAAAAGGACAATTTTTGTACCGCGAAAAAGAGAGAAGACATCCCGCTGTGCTGCGCAACTTCAGAAGCATCCCCAACAATAGCACCCTAAGCCGGGCACAAAGTGGTCATCATCGATCAGTGCGTGCCCCTGCAATGCCAAAAACAGAAAACCCAGCGACACCGACGGCCTACCGTGCTTCGGTGACCCACTTTGCCAGACGCAAATAAATAATATTAAACGGAGCCGATTTAAATTTTAATTCCTGTCCTGAAGTGGCCGTGCTGCGTGCATATCAACACGACACGATGCGGATCGTCTGCCCGCGCACGGTAAACTTTTCACTTACAGGCAGTGTAGGTAAATGTAAAGCCCACCAATCCGCATCAGTGTCGGTCAGCGGTTTATGCCAACTGTTGTTGTGGCTACATGGACACCAAACATGCACAAATTCGGTTTGTGCGTAACCGAAGTTATTGTCAACTGCCATGCGGTGTCATTCCAGTGGCGAGATACAAACATCAAAACCGTGCCTTCTTCCAGTGCGACTGTGCGTATTTACATTTCAAACAACACCATTAAAGATGGATTTCAACTGAAAACTTCAACTCAGCTAAATTTAACAATGAATGTACTTGTGGCATACCCTATTACAACCCATTAGCTATTACATTCAAATTAAATCGCTCCACCGTTGAGTAAACTAGCCAATCAGGTAATTTTCCAATCTCAGGAGTATCAACCTTTTCTGGGCCGGTGATGAGATGCCCATCGTTCGCATTCGCCGCAAGGGACTGTGGCTGCCAAGTGGCCAGTGTGGATTCCCGCTGGTTTGGAGCGGCGACCTCCCCGGAGTGCCAACTGTCAACCGGAATGGTGTGGTTGAATTTATCATGTCCAAAAACACGTTATGTTGATTTTACTAATTTATAACGATGACTTATGCAAAAAATAGTAGGAGGGTGGTAACTAAGACACGACCGCATAGTTGACGTAGGACTACAATAATTTTATAATTTTATTTTGAAGCTATGTTTGTTTTGAGCTCGTTTTACTTTTGAAGTTTGCTTGATTTATTTTAACCAATTTAAGCTCAACATCTTCCAAAAGGAAGGTGTTTTGGTTCCGGTGGCAATATCAAGTATCTAGGTCGTCAGCCCAAATTTATCAAGCGACACCTCAAACGACTTGGAACTAAAACTAGTTCATTGGTGGCCATTTCTACTGTTAAGGTCGACCATTTAAAAAGTCAAAAAAGTCATTAAAAAAACCGTTCATTATTGGCATGGTTCGATTTTGGCAACAGAAAAAATTCAGAGGTGTTGCCAAAATCGAACGGGGTCTGTATTTTGATTATTTCTTTGCAGCACTCTATCTTAGAAGAAAAAATATTCTCTTTAACATTCACAATGGTCCAGAAACCAAATTTAGGAGAAAATTTGGGTCTAGAGCTCTATAGCAATGTTTTAGAAAAAAACTTTATTTTACAAAGTTACTTAAAATTATTGGAGCTATAAAATTGTAAAACAAGGTTTTCTATCTACAAAAATAAAAAAGTTAGATACTTGACTTTCCCCTAAATTTGGTTTCTGGACCATTGATGAATACCTTTCATTCTAATACAGCGAATTTTCTTTAATGCGCGAAAAGGCAACCTTCTATAAAATATTTAATTGAGTACGATTTAGTAGAAATTAAACTTCCTTCTATATCTATATTTGTCTTGTTGAAGTCACATCCCTGTCACGAACGTCATCCCCATACATTTCGCTTGAAGCCGTTTTTCTCTGGCTCTCTGGCTCGATTATACGTCAAAAGGCTGTCAGTGCTTGCGAAACAGCCGATTAAGCACCGTCCATGCCAGATCAACTGTTGCTGCAAGTGGTGTGAAGAAATGCAGAAAGCGAAAAACGATTGTTTTGTTTTGAACGTTTTATGGATTTTGTGCAGAACATAAATGGTCACGTTCAAACATGTTTCAACACGTTCCGGATAGCCCTACATTCAATATAGTTAGAAGCACGCGAAAAATCCGTACTGTAACACATGCGGCACAATGAACAGAGCTTATGACCATATTTCCAACAGTAGCGCCATCATCATCGGCGGCAGCTTCAGGAAACTGTTGCCATGACATCGGTCTGGTTGAAGTTGGCTCACTCACCGATCACAAAGCGGCAAAGATGTCACATACATTTTTTTCCTGTAATTACAACTCGTGGAAAAAATATCGATAACGAATTACAGTTTTAGTAGAAAATGTATATTCACAGAAAATTTGAAATTGACATAGAATTTTATGAACATGTTAACATTCAATTCAGGTCAATTTAAACATTTTATCAGTATACAGAAACAATCAGAAAAAAATTTGATCAGTTTCAAGATACCAAAGAACAACGAAGATACCATATTTGAAAGTTATATGTCCGTTATCTTCGAAAATAAACTGGGCTAGAGTGATGCACAACATTAGCCTCAGCAATTAATGTTTGCATAGCGTTGTTCAATTACAAGTAAGGTTATGGAAAGTGATATTTTCTTGCAAATGCTAATTCAAAAAAATTTCTATTGAAAAATACAAACACTAACTTCGGAACTCTAATATCAAGATGAAATGAATTTGGTTTTTCTCTAAACCGCCACCGCGTGATGCAACTAGTATTGTCATATTGGACTAAATTCATTTAGCTAGTAAAATATAATCATCAGTACAGCTCGTTTAACTACCTATTCAAAGTTCTGTACGGAGCATTTTGGTTTTCTATTGTCTTTTAAATACCTTATATTTAGTTATTTAAATGAATCTAAAAAAAGGCAGAGTGTAGAGTTCAAAAATAAACAACGCATTTTGTTGTTCCCGGCGGCGCAGCCTATTTTGCGACATCCGAAAAACCATATTGAATTCTGATATTTGCTGCTATACGAAACAAGAAGAAGAAGAAGACAATTCAAACGGCAATTCGATTGTGTTCCACGCCCCACTGTGCGTCAACAGTGGCAATGTAGTTTTCACTTGGCTTGACTGCACAAAAATGAATATCAAGTTTTCCTGCACTGATAGACGACGAGTAACCAGCGCTCTGTTCATACATTACTTGGTGCAGTACTGTTGCCTGTGCCATCATATTCTCCTTCAAGACATCAGTTTTATTAACATTAACATATTTGTTAACAGCAGAACGTAAAACTGTCTGGTAGTGGAGGTGGTTACGAACTTTCCGAAAAAGCTTCACCTTCAAGACATCAATTTAGTCCAGGCTGATGGAAGCTAACATTAGTTGACCTATTGGGACGGGGAGATTCTGTCAATTTTTTTTTTTTGCCACTGCTATACAGGATATCACTGCAGGCAGTTGGTGTCTATTCATGAAGTCTGTGCTAGGCGTGCTCGCATATGATTGGAACATTGTTGGTGAAAATTCGACCTTGAAACTTTTATTCAATTTTCACTGTTTAACAATGAAGTGATAATGAAAATTGAAGAATCACAAAATTGTCCATCATTTTATCAATCCAACGACATATCGATTATTGTGGTCCATCATGTGGTTACATCAGTATAACCGTTTGAAATCTTTCATTCCGTCGTTACATCTTGGTTTTAGTTTTCGCGGAATGTATCTCGGTATAGTGCGGTTAGACGTAGTCCTACGTCAAAAAAAAGGAAAATGTGAACGAGCGTTGCAGCACCGATTTCTGATGGGTCACTGTTGTTGGCCCTTTTCCTGGTGCGAACCTTTGAAAAGGCAAAAGTTGTTCATCATCATTTAAACTGCTTTTCGAGTTCCTGGGAGATGAATCTCGAATGCTTGTTATAAATCTCAGTTAATTAAAAAACTGAACCTGGGATGATTTTTGGGCTTAGAAAATTAACATATAATTTATATTATTGGTAGATTTTATCGGGAGAATGACAGTTCAACGCTCTTGGAAAGCCTCGTTTTAATATTAACTTTCGCTTCTCAATTATTTTTATGGTTTTTAAATTTTATTGATTATTTGCATAATGGAGTCAGTAGTAAGTTTGCTTTGAATCATACCGAAGAATTAGAGTGAAAAAACTACAACAGCTTTTGATAATAAATCTAATTCGTGGTCAACGCTTACGAATCGTACACTGCTTGAATACGTTTCTTCGTTTTAGTTTATTACATTTCAACGCTGCTTTAACAAGTCTGTTATTGATATAAAAAATTTAAAAATATGTGTATGTCTGTACACGGATTTTAAAAGTCTGTACATCCGATATATTTGAGTCTTTTTGTTTTGAGACTTGGTTACAAGAATGCATGTATGACTAAGAAACAAGTAATAAATAAATTGTTGCAACTAAATGTGTCAGAAAAGTGCCAAAAATGCGATACATTCATCGATAGTAATAGTATGAATGTTCGATGAATCAGGAATTACTATTTTTCAAGTTTTAACTTCGGCTGGTAACCACTGAGGAATTCTCGACTACTTTATGATAAGGTCGTATGTCTAAACATAAACAAAACGAGTGAGAGTTATTTCCCTTGTACTTACCATGCACAAATCATCTCTCACTCGTTTTGTCTACGTTCAGACATACGACCCTATCACAAAGTACTCCAGAATTAAAAGATGCAAAATTGTATTCGACAAAAAGAAATATTTTGAACGTCAGGGAAGTTTGTGCTAGTGCGAATTATTTAAAAAAAAAATAAATGTGATACTGCTCCTTGAGTCATACATGAAAAGCTAACATTCTAATAAAAATGATAGCCATTACTCGGTAAGAAAGAGGATAATTAGCCTGAAGGTTTCAGTTAAATAAGGACCTATGTATATGAGAATATGTTATGACAAAGTACTGATTTGATTTTATGATTTTCAGCTTGAATAAGTTTTGATATGAAAGTCAAATTTTGATTACAACGATTGTATTGAAAAGTAAATTCTAACAATGAAATTTGACTTCACAACTCTCCAAGTCTCGAGTCTCATCTCTGGTCAAGAAGCGTTGATTATGCTCTAAACATATATATTTATTCAGATGTTATTACACTTTTATTTAAAAAAAAACTGAAAATAAAAATTACATGTTTTTCGGTATTTGTAAGTTACCTTACCGTAAGTTTTTGTGAGTTAGTCTTTCCGTAACCCATAATACAGATACAGTCGAGTTCTGTAATATTTCGACCAGTTTTGGTATAAACACAACCTTGACGTTCCGCCAGGTGTATATAATATTATGATCCAGAGTAAAGTTAGCTCGAAAAAGACTGATGAATTCGGACATGATGACGATTTTTACAGGAAGATTAGAATGCCAACCGGTCCTGCTGATTTCATAATCTCAAAAGAGCTTAGGGTCCAGTTGATTGGTCTCTCCGTGTACAGTCGAGCAAGCAAGCACTGCAAAGTCATGCGACGGCGTGCGTTCTTTACCTCTTCGGGTTTCAATCCAGAGATCACAGTCAAGCTAGGCAAGTGGGTGTTCAGCCTTTCTATGGTAGTAACAGTCAAACCATCATCTTCTAGTCTCAATTGCCCATAACCATGACATGGGACATCGCGGAATCTGTTCTCGCAGAATTGAACTCTGGGTCTCCTTATGGCTTGTCATTGCTCAGCGTTGCATTCAGTGAGGGATGTTCAATAGGCAAACCAAGGATTTTGGTATCGTATCGTTCTCGGATTGGTTGGATGGTTCTTGCGGCTCTGAAGGTTGCGACTATTCAGATGCTTACATTTACTCTTCTTACGTTTTTTCGGCTGAATCTACTTCGCTATCAGTTCAACAGGTTTTCCTGTAACGTTGTGACGGCATACTAGTTTCGCAAGTGTGAAGTAACTGTCGTTAAGGTTTTGGAGCAGACGGTGAATTCTCTCATTTGCGGAGTCCGCACTGTCCTGGAAGTACTCGGTGTACTGCAGGGCATTTGGTAGGTCCTTCGTGTGAAAGACGTTTACTTTCTCGGTTTGAGAAAAGACGCCGTGGTCTTCAGTCGGTATCGGTTTTTTAGTCGGTAGCTTCTGGACTTGTCAATAGAAGGTAAGAAACGGAGGTTAGTTTGATACTTGTTGCCAATAGAGGCCGGGTATATTTCACTAGTTCGCAGTGGCACGTCCCGAGCAGCTGGACAAACATTCAGCGAAACACCTTGCTCACTTAACTTTATATGGATTAACATCATTAAGATATAGCCTGATGAACAAAATTCCCTCAATAAACTCGGCTTATTTCCACGTTTCTCCAATCCCGTGGGCATGCATGTCAAGTCTTGCTCCACTAGTTCTAAACTCTTCATCGTGTACCAACCGGATTTCAACCGAACACTGTTTTATATCCGTCAGACTTTGACCACCTTTGATATACAGCTTCCTCGGAAAGTCGTTATCGTCCATGATTTTTCAAAGGTCTTTCAATTGTATCATATGCGGCTAAAAATTGATGAATAGATGGTGCGTTGTGACTCTGTACACTCGGAACTTTTGGAGGATCTTTCTCAAAGTGAAGATCTAGTTCGTTGTTGACCGGACTTCTACGAAGACAGCTTGGTAGCTTCCCATGAATCCGTTTACTAGTGGTGACAGACGTTGTAAGATGTTATGGAAAAATACTTTTCAGGCGTCATTCAGAATGGCGTTCGCTCGATTGTTAGCAATGTCCAGTAGATAAGTCATATAACCCCATCCTTCCACTCCTCCAAATCTTAACAATCAGTCGATGAAGTCCCTCGGCAAACTCATCCGGGCCCATCTTGATAAGCTCCGCTCCGATATCATCTTTGCCGACCGGTTTGTTGTTTTTCAGCCGCTTGATGGCATCCTTAACTTCGTTTATAGTTGGGAGTGGCACGTCTCCGTCTTTTGCTGGATCGGCGATGTTATTTCTATCGCCGTCTTGGTCCTCTTGCAGTACGCCATTCAAGTGTTTATTGAAGTGCTGCTTCGGTCACCACCATGCCGACTATTCCGATTCGAATTATTTTGTTCTTCGTTCATTGCTAGGCTCGCAAGGCCCACAGCCAACATGGAGGTCAAACGTTTGAATTAACTCACTAAAGGATCCCCCATTACATGTCAGTATAAGACCAAAGGTCCCACCGGGGTTGGTTTTCCGATCTGTACACGCAAAACTTTTCCTTATTACTTTAGAAGCAATAGCGCAAAATTGCCTTTTAGGTAACAAACCTATTACTTAAAAGGCAATAAAATTCTTCCCCAGTCAAGTAACAACACATACTGCCATAAATTTAGCACGTGTTACGGGAGTACGACTATCTAATAATGGTCGTTTCAACCACATGCAAGATTTTCCCTGTCGAAAACTGCTCCGTTTCCATCTCAAGCAAAAAAAAAAAAAATCACAGACCGTCGCATATGTTGCACATGTTACAAGTTTCTTCAATCTCCAATTCATCCGGTGTGCGTGTATTAGTTCGCATACGGAGTAGAGAAAAAATATGACAAGAGCTGCCAAGCAGCATTTTCCCCGTCATAGAGTATGCAAACGTTGATGATTTCAAAGACTTGAAATGCGTCTTGAAATGACATCACGATCTGTAAACTGCGTTAGAGAAAAACAAAAACATTCGCTTTCCTGCAAGATATCTAAAACACATACTCATTGGTTCATGGAAACTCATTTGCACCTGTTTGAAAATACAATACTCGTGCCTATCCAGACAAAATTCGCAACTTCGGCAACTCTGGACAGTATTACATATTTCACACTGGGGGACGAAACGAAAGTGTTTCTAATTAGACATTTGAGGTTGACGGTTGAGATTCTGATTATGTGTGGATGAAGGGGACAAAAATGAACCTGATCGTTGCATCAATACAAATGCAGCGAGTGAAGTCTCGCTAACACATGCATTGCGGTGCTTGGCTGTATGTTCTCCTCCAGGAACACATACAAGCGTGTGGCCGTCATAATTTTTATTACTTTTTGTTTGTTACTATTTGTGTATAATGCGCAGTCATAAGACACAATGAGTAATAAAAAATTGCCCTAAAGTAATAAAATGTTCCCCGTTTGCGTTGGGTGTACTAAGGTACTCGTACATTGGTCAGCACTACAGTGAGGTAGGGATAGGGATTACTGAACAAGAGGCTAAAAGATCGCCACGGTGTCTCTGGTAGAAGAAACTTATCCGAAAAAAATTAGTATCGCTCTAATACTCATCATTCGCAAGCTCAAGGTGTCCCCTTTAATATGCTACTAAAATTGAAATGTTCTATCGGCGGGTCCATAACATTTATTTTCAGACATTTTTTTTGTAATTGAAAAGCTGGTAGAATGGGAACTATGTATACTTATCAAGGAGGGCCCGATCAGATAGTGTTGAAACCTTCAAGTTTTGATTTTGCATATAATGAAACAATGTTTAACATAATCTTAGATTTTTTGAAAAGAGTAAAGTGGGGTAAAAAAGACTCGAAAATTTCGAGTCCGCAAACTGCTGAAGAGACAAAATAAGCTATAACTAATCGATTTCTTTGAAAATTGATATGATAATTCTATCTTATAAAAATATACAATGTCGGTTATTGAAAGTTACTGTCGAGGTTACATAATTAGATATTTACATTTTTCTTCAAAAACATGGTGATTTTTGGAGTTTTTTTTTTGTCAGAACTAGGTCCTACAATTAAACAATACGTTTTATAAATCAACTCAAGAGTTTTTATTGGATTTATTCAAAAAGTTCACCGTTTAAAAATAAATCGATTTTTTCATAACAAGGTTTAGGCCATCATTTAAACCTGTTACAAAAGGAGCGTAACTCCATTTTGTACCTTCATTTGAAGTGCTGGCTATAGCAGGCTATAGCTCTATAACATCCCAGTCTCAAATTGGTTTAAAAAATTTACCTCTCAAAAAAAATCTCGGGTTCGGGTCTGGCTCGGGTTTCACAGCTTCGGGTTCGGGTTTCCCAAAAATTAAATTTTCGGGTTTAGGTTTGATCGGAGAAAAAG
This sequence comes from Wyeomyia smithii, assembly GCF_029784165.1. Taxonomy (NCBI): domain Eukaryota; kingdom Metazoa; phylum Arthropoda; class Insecta; order Diptera; family Culicidae; genus Wyeomyia; species Wyeomyia smithii. The sequence continues at coordinate 226,255,610 of NC_073695.1, read as the reverse complement.
TTGCGGGTAGGGTTCGGGTTTCAACCGAAAAACAAAATTCGGGTTGGGTCGGGTACGGGTCTGGAAAAAGCCAAACCCGACCATCTCTGGTACAATGGTACAATAAGCATACCGAATTGCAGAAAAATCGATGCTTTCTACTCAAAGTTACAGTAACATTATGATTTTTGCAGCACCTGGACATTAGAGCTCAAAATGCCATTTCACCAGGCCCGGATTTAAGTGGGAGGGCAAATGTCCCGGGCTTTTCGACACGAGGGGTCCCCCTGGTTCTAGACCAGACGTGAATACAGGTTGGAGACCTTTTCACTCCAGTAACTCCTTTCCCAAAAAACTTATATGTACATATTATTTCATGAATGAACAAACCCTGGAAATTCAAGCTCGATTGGGGGACTTCGATACAAAACGTAGTTGCGCTCCTGACACAATGGGCTTAAATAATGATTTTAAACATGTATGAATAATGAAATTTTCTCGGTCGTTACTAAAACAGCGCAGTTTTTAATAACATTAAATGGAAGCTCTTTAGTTGCTCTATAAAACGTATAGCTTAGATACAGGGTCCAGTTTTGTTGACAAGCAAAAAAGAGCTGTAATAATCACCATTTTTCGGAGAAAAATGCAAATATCCTATAATGAAACCACGACAGCAACTCTTAACAACCGTCATTTTATTTTTTTTTTAGGATAGAATGTCGGTTTCAAAGAAATCAATCAAATCAATCATCAACGAAAATCAATGTAATCAAAGTCACAACATTTTATTTGTTTTCAGCTGATTTTCGACTCCAAATTGTCAAGGGTCTTTTTTGCCCCACTTAACCCTTTTCAAAAAATCTGATATTATGTAAAGCTTTGTTTTGTTATATAAATAAAAACAACCCTGAATATTTTAGTACGATCAGAGAACCCTGATAACTTTTTGTATTTCTGAAACATGTTATTTATTTCCATTTCACTAGTTTTTCAATTACAAATATATGTTCGAAAACAAATTGTTCTAGACCCCCCGATAGAACATTTCAATTTTGGTAGGATATTGAAGGGGACAGCTCAAGCTTTCGAATGACGAGTATTAGAGCGATACTGATTTTTTGGATAAGTTCTTCAACCAGAGACACCGTGATCATCAGTGATACTTCACATGGATTTATTTCATACTCACAGATACAGGATGTACCAGTGTGGTACGCATTTTCCAGCCATCTACCAACCAGTTAAACACTTAATAAATGTTTTAATTTCGACTCTCAACACACCTCCCATCCATGACCAGTAATCGAGAGAAACTGTCGAACGTTATCAGCAAAATTGTTACTGAGAATTCGATTGTTGGTGGCATTAGAGTGTTAGGTTTTATGTAAGTCACTGATATAATTGAATAAACTAAACTTATTTGTTACCCACTTTAATATGTAAAACAGCTAGCAATCGATAATAAACTCCTGTAGTTTACCCTGAAGTTGTCACTGATCAATGACAGATCGTCGGACATAGAAAACAAAAGTCGTTTTTTTACAGACTGCTCAGCCAAAAATACACCTAACTTTATCAGCGCACATGGTTTTTGCCTTTTTTCGCTACTAATAGAAACAAATGTCTTCTTCTTCACTTATATATGGGTCATTCCATATGAAGTGACCACGAAAAAGCACAGATTTTGCTCAAAGTTGGGATAATTATTCATCTACTGTCTCTTTGGAAGAATCCCATTTTCGGTGTCGATTGGGATTTCTCCCGCTCTGTGGGACCCCCCTGTTTATTGCAAAGTCACGCATTTTTTGTTCAAAATCTCTTTTTTCTTTTTCTTACAATTCTTAGACATAAGATGTCCGAAAAATACTGATCGATGATTTTTGAAGAAAATGAACCAAGGAATCCAGAGCAAATATAATTTTTGACCGGAAGTGTTGCCAGATAAATTATTTTTATATAAAGAAAAACCGGAAGTGTTCCCAGATAGATTTTTTCTGTATTTTAATACTAAATTTGCATTTTTCGGCACTTATCACCCCGTGGTAATATAAGCCAATCTCGGAATATAGCATTTTTAGAATAATAATTTTAAGTTTCGTAATTAATTTTTCGTAAAAATGTTATATCTCGAGATTGGCTCATAGAATGGTGATTAGTGTTTCTTACTTAAAAATTTTCGAGAAATACGGTGAAACCATCAAAGTTAAAATAAAATTAGCTGCATTTGCCGAAAAATGTAAATTTAATTTTCAAATACAAAAATAATTTATCTGGTAACACTTCTGGTCAAACGTTATATTTTTTCTAAATTCCTTGGTTTATTTTCTTCAAAAATCGTCCATCAGTATTTTTCCGACATCTTACGTATATGAACTGTAAGCAAAAGAAAAAAGAGATTTTTAACAAAAATGGCGTGACTTTGCAATACAGAGGGGGGTCCTACAGAGCGGGGGGTATTCCAATCGACACCAAAATTGGGATTTTCCCAAAGAGACAGTAGATGAATAATTTCCTCAACTTTGAGCAAAATCTGTGATGGTCGTGTCCAAGTGGCATGTATACTTCGTATGGAATGACCCATATACTTCATTGACTCCACACGGCCACACACGTTCGCCAGTGTGTGTAGCGGAAATTTTATTTATTTTCAAAGCAAACACCTAAAGAATAAATGAAGAGTAATTCAAAAATGCTGTAAAAAACCCAAAAACTGTAATCCACACTGCGACATCTAGTACTACACTGTCGTTGTCGACATTTTTTTTATTGAGTCAACGCATGTCGAATGTCAACGCATCACAAATTTGAAACAATACCTTGTACTGAATCTATTGAATTCGTTGCATATTCGAGTTCTCAACACATTACTTCATGAATAGTGGCGAAATTAGTCTTAAAACGAAAAAAAATTGATTGAGGAAGTCACTCTTTTGAAATACAAAATGGCGTCTGAGATCGTTTTCAGGTTTCTGTACACCATCCCGGTTTCGAAAGTACTCATAAGAGATGGTATTTGGTCAATTTTTACTGTTTTTCACAAACCGGAAGTCACAATTTTTAACTTAAAAATAGCGTCTGGAGTTGATTTTTGACCTCAGCATAAATTTGATTCCGAAAATACCCATAAATGGTGGTATTCGAACATTTATGGTTGTTTTTCGGAAACCGGAAGTCGCCAGTTTGGAATCCCAATGGCATCTAGGGACGTTTCCGGGTGTCTGGGCATCATCCCGGTTCCGAAAATACCCACATAGGATGGTGGGATGGATGATTTCATTTATTTATTTCTATGGCCTCAAGAAGCCCCACTGGAATCTATTCCTGAAGTTCCATTTTCGGGACATATCACCGAAACACTCAAAACCATAAAAACGGCCTGTGGAAGTGATTTTATAAACTTTGGAAAATTCTGTTCAAATATTCATAAATTCGAGCTTTTGCCCCGTAAACTGCGTACTTCTGCCTTGCATGCAGGGTGCAGTTCGCATTTGAGAATTATTTTCAAAAAGTGAAATTCTTATGCTACGAACTTCGAAAAACTCTGGTACTACGTTTTGAAGATAAAAGGTTCATGTACCGCTTGGAAACAGAACCGAATTTTATGATAGTTCATTGAAATCGTTTTGTTGCAAAAACAATTAAGGGCGTACTTTTGCCCCTCGCTACTCTACCACTGAGAATGTTAAAATCGGTTTTTTCCTTAATGACAAAAATTAGTGCTTAAAATATATTGCATAGAGCGCGTTTTTCCCTTTTAACTTTAACTAACTTACTACTCACGGATTTTTCTTAAAATCGAGTTGAGTTTTAAAATAGTGTAGAATACAGATAGTATAGTGTAATTCCAAAATAAAACGTATTTTCTTGTTATCCACTATTTTAATCGAAAATTCGCCCGATTCGTTTCCGTTCATAAGAACATTCAACCGTTCAGCTCTTTTCCCCCCAAAACCAGCTGTCGAAATCAAATAGTTGGTGGTTCGATCTGTTTTTTACTAACCCGCTCGAGAAAGAAAAAAACATGATCCGTTACATAAAATCTGCTACGCGGTTATTATTTTCAATTTGTATACGGAACCACTTCACAAGATAATGCAGCAGGGCGGCACATTCCAGCCCAAGCGCAGGCAGCAGGGATCACGAACATTAGCAGTGAAAACAAAAACGGCCGAAATTAAGATTAACTACCAGATTTTCGACTGCTTTCTAACCCAGTGCTCTAATTCTCGAGACGGAAAAAGTGCGATCACATGGCGTAGGGCAAACGGCGCGCTGTCAAATGTAGTGCCTTCCGTCCTACGGTCGGTTGGTCCGTCGTCGTCGTCGTTCAAGTGAATAACATCGTCTCTATCGCGCTATGCTACTGGCGCTGCTGTTATGTTCCGATGCTAGAGTGAGAAGGCACTTGATGCGTGAAGGCGTTATGCGAGCGCCGAAAAAAAAACAAACACGCATCCGACAAAAAATTAGGTCAAAACTATTTAAAAACTGAAGAAGACTGCCTTGTGTTGGCTGCCAAAAAAAAAACACGAATACTACTAGTACCAGGTCGGATTGAGAAGGGTTTTAGTTCTACTATCGCCGATCGGGAGAAGAGGCAAAAGAACAGAAGAAGGCGGGTGGCCCTCCAGACCGCATATCACTGTGCGCGATGAATCTTGGGGCGGGGGGTTCGAGGAGGGTGGTGAAGCTCACATTCAAGATGATAAAGCTAACAGTCGAATAATTTTTGTTCTGTTTATCGCGTTTTTCTCCCTCGGCCGAAAGCGTGATACGCTGCAAAGCGAACGCGCACGTACGGAGCCTGCCGAGTGGCACAGAAAGCGAAAGTGGTGACCGTTTAAGCCCTTTACTGCGTTGCGATGTTGCCCAGAGAGACGTGCGCATGTGGTGCCAAGTTTTTCGGCAATTTTTCTGCTGCTGTGGAATAGATAGATGCTTGTTTTGATGTTGCACTTCAAATTGGACGGTGCGGGCGGAGTACGGTCGGGGTATCGCGATGAGTGATCATATGTCAGATTAAGTTACGAGTGTAATTAGTTGGACTCTGCGGTTAATGCCTGGAACTGATGGAATTAATGTGTGGGGATTGCCGTTGAGAATGAACGGGGTTAGTGGTTTTTGGATTGTAGATAAAGGTCTACTACCATTGTGATTATGTTTGTAATTATTACAACAAAATCCTAGTTGCTGGTGTGGTTACAAAATCAAAGGGGAGAGATACATTGATACGGATGTGTACGAAAAATGCACTCCTATGATCAACCGGCAGATAATCGGTGGCTGCTTTATACTTATACTGAACGTTTAGATCGTCCCAACCAGTAAAATTAATTCTCAATTACGTAGTAGTAACCACTTGTCTGTCCAAGGTGGAGATCCTGGGGCGTGTCTCATTTATTACACAGCAGTTAATTGTGTACTCAAAATATCTTAAATTTTTCTCGCCGTCTTAAATTTTATTGAAATTTTCACTCTCAATGTCTAATAACAGATTGCTAAAATATTTAAAAAAATGCACATTCAAATAACCGATTAAATAACGAGTGTCATTGTTTTGTACAAAAATATCCTCATTATTATGCATCCCATCTGCTCACACAACATGCATAAATCTTTCAAAATATGAACCTTTATGCAAATGACGACTTTCGTTACGACTGGACCCGACAAAGGGTACCAAATGGCGTTGCTTTTATTTCGTGGGAAAGAGATTCACCGGCATTCCGTTTCCTCACGGACATGGATGCCAGTAGTTGAAATTTTATCGACATTACAAGTGATTCCGTTAAATTAGAATTGTATTAAAAATTACTCCAGCAGGTTATGATAAAAATTGTACCGCTTTCCAACATTTGCATATCCGGTGAAAGATACACGCACTCCGCCAAAAAAAGAGAGAACCGCATATTAAAATGGATCCCGCACACGCACCGTCAACACGAGCCGCCCGCGCTGTCTGTCGACGCGTGAAATCCCATAGGCGCGATTATTTCTTTTTCGGCTGGTAGATAATAATGAACAATCTACGGTGACAAATTTTCAGTGCGTTAGGTTGATTTGGATTCACACCGAAGGAGTGCGGTGGCGGCGGTGGGACAGGTTTTCAAATGGAGGCGCGAAATGTACGCGTTCCCTTTGAAAGGGCAGAGCAATGAAAACGGCGCGCGATGGATAAAAGCAAAAGTGAAACTTTCACCTACAAACTGGCAGTAAACTTTTTTGACAATGCTTGTCATTCATCAATACACGATCTGGACGTGTTTAAGTACGTGCTACGAACTGACTTGCGGGATGCGATAGTTGTAGGGGCCATTCGGGCGAATGGTTGGTATTACTACTATTTTTGACAATTGTTCTGTTAATAAAAGTTTGGTGAATGAGAAATAAAAAATGCGGAAAACACACATTTTTGAAGAAAAATTTAAGAGAAAACAAAACATGCACCATCGGAATATGTTTTTCTGCTGTCGAGAAGCGGTCAAAATCCGTCTTCGGACACTCACGCATTTTTCCGCACCTTTTCATGAGCTGCCAAAACGTGATGCTTGATGCTGCTGCTGCAGTGCTGTAGGGATGCCGCCTGCTGCTGCCGCTACCACTGACCTACTACTGGTCCGGCGATCCGGACGACGACGGCCGCGGCCGGATGCATCTGAAATAGGGACCTAAATTCTAAATATAAAACCTATTTATGTTTTGCTTTCTCCGCTGTGCATTTTTTTTCTTCTCCCTTTCCTTGTTGATTCTGACGGCCGCACCGAAAACCCATCCCGTCGTCACTACCGGGCCCGGCAGGTTGTTCTGGCTTGATGATTCGGATGAAATGCTATCGTCGATGAACGGATGCACCACGGAGGGAATCTTCGGCAGTGAGCGTAGGAAAAAAATTGCTAGAAAGTGAGCTCTGCTGGGCGAAATTTATTTCGATAATAAGATGCATTATTAATTTTTAGGATGACAAATAGCATGGAAATGTCCTCCGAATATTGTGCTCCATAATGACTCGTTGCATCATATTTTATGCTATTTTTTGTAATTAATAGCAGGCAGAATATCATTTTACAAAGTTTAGTATGTTCTGAAAATTTTTGTTCTAATAACAAGTTACGTATATAAGATAGTTTTGTTCTGTGAATATAAATTAAAAGTGTTTATAATGGATACAACACTAAGCTAAAAACAATACAAATTCAGTTCCTAAGTCATTTTTCAATTTTGCCAAAGATAAACAAAAGTTGAGCAGCTTTCCATCCAGAAAAGCATCTAGAAAACAGATCGAACTTACACTGAAATCAGTAATTTATTTCTTGAGTTTTTCCAGGATGCTTACACCACTCATCATGACAAGAATTGTGATTATTAGTTTTTCTCTCACCTTTCTAGCTCTTGACAAGATAAAAAATAAAAATTTGATTTCTAATAAACAACACGGTGTCGTCAGAGGTCGTTCAACGACCACAGACTTGTTGAATTTTGTAACATTTAAAATTAACGCAATAGATAAAGGAAATCAAGTTGAAGCATTATATTCATTTTTTTTCTTGACAAGTAGGTTCACAATTCTCCTACAATTATATTCACTTAACTGCGGAAGCAATTACTATCTTTCAATGAAATCAAATTTTAAAAGTATATGTAATTGTGTTGATATGTCACCGTTTGTGGCAGAACACACAATATAAATTATAAATAAATATTAGTAAATAATTGATTCATCACAAAACATCACCCCTATTAAGAAAAAGTTGAAGCATTATATACTAGGGTTTAATCCGAGACATTTTGAAATGGAAAAATGGCCACACTTGATCAACAGAACAACAAAAGTAAGGTTTGTAAGCAGATTACTTTCACTGGTGAAATTGACTATGTGACATCAGGTGTGCCACAAGGTTCTCATCTAGGTCCGCTGCTGTTTATCTTATTTAAAAACGATGTAGAACATGTTTTAAATGTGCTGAACCCTTTGTTATACGCTGACAATATAAAAATTTTCCTCGAAATTCGTAAAGATTCTGATCTTGAAGTATTTCAACGTGAAGTTGACAATTTTCACACATGGTGCATGAAAAACCTATTGGAACTCAACGTGAAAATATGTAATTCTATTTCATTTAGCAGGATTTCTAGCATAGGACAAAAAGCAATCACTGTAACCATGAAAACAGTTGAACGAAGCAGTCATGTTATCATTCCATCATAAGTGTCCGAGGAGATGCATGTTTTTGACCTACGTACGAAAACGATTCTGCTCAGAATGTTGCAATCGCAATTGCATCTTAGTAGGCGTTTGTGTAATCGGAGAGATGTTTCTTAAAGGAGCGTCTATTAATGATGTAACTCAAAATACTCCGTTGCAGATTTATGATAGGCTTACTCGGTTTATGATGTGCTATGTTGTGAGCAAATTAAGAGAATCGGTTATGATAAAGTACTTTGGATGCGTTCGAGAATTTGGTTGAAAATAACATGCCGCACAGTGTGTTGAGCCATAGACAAACATTTGTTTTCTGTTTTTATTTTGGATGCACTAAGGACTCACAAGTGTTCACAAATACCTTCTTCTGCATTTGTGCAAGTTGTGCCAGGCGTCAAAAAAAAGACAATTGATCAATATTACCACAGAGCTCCTTTCATAGATTAAATCAGATTAGTTTACTTAATGAATTTCAACTAATTTAAGTTAACTTAAAATTAACTTGATGCACAGAATCAATAATCCGGGTAAATAACACTCTGTACAAAAGGCTTTTTCCAACCTACGTAGGTTCCACGAGGCATCATATAATCTGTGAGCATCAAATTGAAAATTCAAAATGAAGATATTTTGCTTCATCATTTTTCTGGTAATTTCTTCGATTTGTTTCGCTGCCCGTTTTGCGTACAGAAAATAGTACGAGCGAATTACTTCATCTGCTCAATAACATTAATGAAGACACATAGGCTATGTAAATATAAACATTGAGATGTGTGTGTGATATTTAGAGTTACTTTTTGATACAGTACTCGAACCAGCCACTTCCAATCATCGCTTAAATATTTCCAAAAATATTACTAAATAGCAGCGAAAATAATTTTGGCCAGGTTTTCACTCGAGTTGCGTTGGGAATATTGTCATACTTCGCTTATTCAAATGAAGTTAAATAGAAAATAGCAATAAAGGCTTGTGCAAAATATTCCAATTATAGAGAGGCTCAGTTTTGATTGCTTCTTTCGGTAATCAATGAGATAAATTGATAAACGTATAAATCCTCGAAAAAAAATTAAACTTACAGCTTGAATATCGTTTGATAAAAAAGTACCACAGAGTTCCTTTCTAAGACATACAGTGACCCGCAATGAACAAAATCCTCACGACTGGACACACTTTTTCATAGCTGAACTATTAGAAATGTGTGGGTGATGATTGGGGTAGCTTTTTCATACTAAAAGTCATATCAACCTTATCGAACAATGCATGAAAATTTCAATTCATTCACTAATTTTTAAGTTCTTGGAGGATTTGACGAATTATGTTTGAAAAGGGTATGACGTGGAAAAAAATCCACCAGAAAATATTTTTATTTTGTAATTGAACATTGACGCATCCCTCGGCATTTGTGTGGCCTCGTGTCAAAACAAATCATTCGTGCCATTAACGCTCTCAGTTGTTCATCGCGGAAAAGAACTTCAAAAAAGTATGACAGGTAAACAAATTTCGATTCCTATCCGGAATTTAGAAGTAGAAGACTGTAAGCAAAACCCATCCTAACGGAAAATTACTGCAAAATATGGAATCATTCGTGTACAGGAAATTTGGGGAGAGTACAAGGAGCTCGGATCTGTGGCTGACAGAACACGCAGATACTGATACCATGATTATTCGCGGAATGAAGGAAAATCCATCGGTGACCATTCGATCCATCAAGGAAAACCTTCAGCTTTCAGTGTCCGATCGTACGATTAGCCGCAGGGAAAACTGGGTTACAGAGTAAGTTCGCACGCAAGCTACCATACGTCAGTCCCAAAATTAAAAAAGCACGACTAGACTTCGCAAAAAAAAAAAATCTCAACAGGCCGGTATCTTTTTGGAAACGTGTTTTATGGACTGACGAATTGAAATTTGAGATTTTTTCAATCAAAAACGACGAGTGAGAGTATGGACAAAATCAGGTGAAGCGTTACAGGATCCTACAGTCTACGATGAAGCACGGTGGTGGAAACATCATGATCTGGGGCTGCTTTGCCTGGGCTAGAGTAGGTATTTTGGTTCAAATAAATGGTATAATGACAGCTGATACCTACATTGACATCATCAATGAAAATCTGCGTGAGTCAGTCGTGAAAACCAGCGTAGGCAAGGACTTTATCTTTCAACAGGACAAGGATAACAAGCATACTGCCAAGAAAACCAAGGCTTTCTTCACGTCAAAGCGAATAAACCTTCTAGAATGGCCGGCTCAAAGTCCAGATTTGAACCCTATCGAGAATCTGTGGGCAATTTTGGACAATAACGTTGAGAAATCTGGCATAACGAACAAGGACACGTACTCTACGGTAGGGATGGACGATACTTGTATCGATACCAACGGTATCGATGCCGGGAGCAGAAATATCGAGTATTTTGGCATCGATACTCGTTGCTAGCGATGAGTAGCGGTATCGATACTTTGCCAACGATACTTTGAAACGTTACCGATACCACCGATGCCTTCTATTGGGGATAGGCGATACCAGTATCGATGCCAACGGTATCGATACTTCGGCCAAACGCATCGAGTATTTTGGCATCGATACTTACTATATCGATACCATGATACCTGGTATCGTTTTGTGCAAAAGTATTCGAGTACTCAGGTATCGATACTTCAGACAGTATCGCCCATCCCTACTTTACGGTATTGCCAGGAGCCTGGAAGGATATTAAATCACAACAACTGAAGAATATGGTAGAGAGCATGCCGAAACGTGACTGAAGCTCACGGTGGTCATATTCCATTCTGAAGATTCTCAGTTGGCAACATACTGTCGTTTTTATTATCAATTTCTGAAGGATTTTTTTTCTTGTCATGTCGTGACATGGATACTTACTTCATAAACTTTGGTTTAAGAATAAATGATGCTGGTTCAATCTCTGTTTTTATACCTTTTTACCTTTGTTATACTAAACAAAGGTTATAAAATCGGTCGAAAAACGCAAAATAGATCCAAGATCTGGAGGGCCGAATCGTATATACCATTCGACTCAGCTCGACGAACTGAGCAATGTCTGTTCGTGTGTATGTATGTTGTCTGTATGTATGTGCCGCAAAATACTAACGCACCTTTCTTACAGAACACAATATCCGATTTTGATGATCTTATACGCAAACGAAAGCTTCTGTGCTCCTCCAGAATGCTACCGAGTGGATTTTTGATTAGTGGCTTAGTTCTCAAAATATTGATCAAAAAGTATTTTTCACATAAGATATTTAACTTTCAAGGCAAAATGAATGGCATGGAGAGCCATTTGTTATACACCAATCAACTCAGATCGACGAACTGAACAATTTCTGTATGTATGTGTATGTGTGCTTGTATGAAATAAATTACAAAATAAACGCTCATTTTACCGAACGCATATTCCGATTTTGATGTTCGCATGCTCAAATGAACACCCTAGAGCTCTTTAAAAATCATACTAAGTGCGAATTTTTATTAGTAGCTTGAGCTGTAGAAATTTGACCAAAGTATATTTCAGACATGGGATATTTTACTTTTTGGATAATCATCTCTCTCCCTGCTCTCTCGTCTTCTTTATCCCTCTATTTCTTTTTTTCGTATCTCTTTTTATTTCTCATAAGAAAACAACAATCATCCACAACTTTGCATAATTTTTACACTCTTCGTAGTGCGTCTTAACTGGTCTTACCCTTGAGCTTTTTCTTAAAAATTTAAATTAGATTTTAGAGTAACCTGCAATGCTCACTTACCTCCTTTTCTGCCTTGCGAAGCTTCGGTCCGCACTTTCTTTAAAATATATATTAAGTTGTACGTTGAACCCAGATTAGCGAAGAATAAGAATCTTCTACAGCTCTCGGGAGCCAAACATTGTAGCAAAATCTGATCACACTGTCAAATGTAACACAATTAGCGATGCAGATATTTTGAAAAGCCAAAGATGTATAGACCTATTTACGTACGAATATGTTAGTGCCACCCGTTTGCAACGCTACATTTTGAACAGCTGGAAAACTTTTCCGTTGAACACTTATTCTATGTTTTAAATTCAGTTCTGAATATACTTTTCACTCGTGACCAGGAATCTACTGTTGGTGGTGAACGTAATTGGCAAAATAAGGAAATAGATTTGAGAAATTGTGAACATCGAGATTCGATGATTTACAGTTTGGGTGAAACTGAAGCAAATATGGTACATGGCTTTACACGTTTACTAGTGTGCGCAGGTGAAAAGTTACTTATCTCTACTTATCTCTATGATATGATACACTTTGCTTATGTAAGATTTAAATATTGCTTTCTAATTTAAGACTAAATGCATACAGAGTATCCATGTTATTTCTCTTCTCGTTATCGCAGCAAGTTTTATAAAGTCCTCATTTCGAATTTTATCATACAGCCTAGACCTTCGAAAGGTCTTCGAAAATTCACAAATGTCGTAAAAACCCTTCATTTTCAGATAATGCATTTGAGATAGAATTAAATTGACAACTTTCATGAGTAGTTTTTTTCCTGTATAATTCTGAACTATAATTTTTCGAGAACAGGTTTGTAGAAATTTCCTCTAATTCGTTAAAAATATAAGATGCTGATTCATAACGCTAGGTCCTTCGATTTCTAAAATAAAAGCGAAAGTGATATTCAAACCTGGATTATGGGGATTTAAAAAAAAGAACTGCATTAAACTAACATACATATCTGCTGTACTAGTATGAATTCAGCATCATTGTTATCTACTGTTCCTCACGTTCGATTATTTCAAGAAAAAAATTGAGTTGCTTCTAACTAGCATTTTAAAATTGGTTTGTGATCGAAAAATAACACTCATATATTCCAGTGACAACATCCATAATATTTTCCAAACCCACGTCAAGCTTTAATTCAATGATCGTATTTGATTCTCCCTCTGAAAACTATCTTTTTAATTTGTTTCATTTATTATTGTAATTGGACTTACGTTGGTATACGATTTGTGATTTACTGGTCTTATAAGTATAAAGTAATAGGTAGTTAGTATAACAAAGGTTTCTGCACCACTAGGTGGATTAATTCAGGTTTTTACTGTTAAAATACAAACACATACTTTCTTCTCAGAATACTGTTTATTTAGATGTCATGAAATAATAATGGTTTGGCGGGTCACTGTATATCAAAAGTTTGCATAAAGTGTCCTCTATAAAATATGTTTAAGCTAGTCGCACCTTTCCGCAACTCTGCGAGATTTGCGATTATTCGTAGATTAACACCGATGGCTTGTAAGCCGGCAGATTTATGAAAAGTGGGTTAACTTTTATGAATACGAGATAATTCGATTTTCGATAAGTGATTTTGCTTTGTTAGAATTTATATCAGAGTATCTACATGTTTCATTCTGGTAATTAAATAAATAGGGTAATCGCTCCATTATTAATCTCAACAGTTTGGTGCACCTATATTCATCTTATTTTTCTCATTTGTCCAATTTACCGTCAAATTTCTACAACTTTTTGAAAGAAAATCTATTTGCTTCTCGATTTGCTCAAGTGGCTGAAAATTTTACGTTGAAAATATGGTGAAATTTGACAATAAATTGATCAAAAAGGCGTGATGAGATGAATATAGGTACTGAGATGAATATAGGAGCGGTTACCCTATGAAATTACAAATGAATATGTTACGAAACAATTCTTTTCATTTTCGTTATAGTTGCATTTGAGCCAATTTAGCAGTTATGTAGAAGTGGTAATATATAAAAACTACAGTTTTCATAACTATGAGCAATTTTTATAGAAAAACGAACGGTTTTTAATCAAGAAATTGGCGTTTGGAGCAATTTTGCGATTGCGTGAATCCTTTAAGACTTTTAAGAAATTAGTAGCATTACATTGATCTGTTTTATTGACAAAATCATAAAGTTTTATTTTTGGCCCGTCTTACCATACACTGAACGCACTGTGTATCGTTTTGAATGAAAAATAAGTGCACAATTATGAATGAAATCTCAGATTTTTTCCACGTTATTATCGATGCCACGAGTTGGTTTTAAAATTCGAATGATTGATACAACTGTTCATTTAATAAAAAAACAATAAGTAATACCATGTGACTCCCAAAAAGTTTGAAAATTCATGCCAACACTTCTTTCCCAGCAAGTTTAAGAAAAGTGAAATTTTTTATCTTCCCAGACTCCCCGGGTTCAGCAAAAGGAGTTTCCTTACCTGAGTCGTCTCAGACTCAGCAGACCTTAAGAATTTTCGCGAAAGTGAGCATAGAGCGCTTTTTTTCAGAAATTACTTGATTGTTTCTTGGCGCAGTTTGTATGCTTGGCATCATCATCCGCGGTATAAACAAGCATACGGGTGGACGAAATTTGTGCACCTGCACATATATTGACAGAGCAGAGCCGGCGAAAGTCTCCCAAAAATATACTGACTTGGTATAATCTTGTCGATTTTGGATGCAATCGCTTGCAATCCAGTGTCTTTACCGGTTGTAAGCTGAATTTTTGAAAACGGTCATTTGCAACCATTAACCGATCCTCGACGGTCAAAATACCTTCTGTTAAGGGCCGAAAAAAACACAACCCACGGCCCCGCCGGTCCTTCCGGATACAGCATCACGCGGTGGATCAGCTCATATGGGACCCATTTTCCGACTCTCGGAATCTTGGATCCGGAAGAATCAAACTGGGGTACGTTCGGAATTCCACCGGAAGAATCAAACTGGGGGTACGTTCCGGAATTCGTTAAAAACCTGTCCACGTGGTATGTGGATGGCCCCTTAACGCGTGTGCCAAGAAAGCAAAGTTCAAATGTAATCTTCAATATATCAGAAAAACACGAAAAAACTGCCCCTCAACAAACGCACGGGCGCTAACAACAGTATAGTTGTCTCAGCGCACTCGATCACCAAATTGTATGTCGCAGCAGGTAGCTACGAACGTTCATCAAAAGACGTGTTGACTTTGAGCGGAGTTTAATTTTCATACCACCCATTTATTGAGTACTTTTAGAGCCAGAATGATTTTGGCTACTTCCGATTTCTTGGAATCAACCTAAAATGAACAAATATTTTCC
The DNA here is from genome assembly GCF_029784165.1 of Wyeomyia smithii. Lineage (NCBI taxonomy): Eukaryota > Metazoa > Arthropoda > Insecta > Diptera > Culicidae > Wyeomyia > Wyeomyia smithii. The sequence goes on along the minus strand of NC_073695.1, from coordinate 226,240,374 downwards.
GATGATCAGATACCCGGACGAACACATACGATTCGCATAGATTCTCTAGGATTCCTCACATTGGAATCGTGGGCGTCCTTGAAAAGGATTCCTGAAAAAATAATCCTCAGGAATGCCCTGTATATGGCTCTAGGATTCTTGAATAAGAATCGTGAGTGAAAATCCTTCGGATCGTGTTTGCGATTCCTTTCACGACTCCGTCACCGTGTTAATCGGTATCCTGGGGATTCTTACTCAGGATTCTCTGCGTGTTAGTAAGGGTATTCAGGGACTGGAAATCGACCCCAGATGAATCTTGAAATTTACGATGGCGACTTTAGGATTTTCCAGAACAGTGTGGAATGAGAGAAAAACATATATGTTATGGAGTCGATAACTTATATGAGAAAAATTTTAGATTCGAATTTTGCTTAGAAGTAGTGCTCAAGGTTTCGTCATGTCGAAAAAAGTCTCTATGCAAAATTTCAGCTCAATTGGACTTTGGGAACACGTGACTCAAAGCGGTCGGGAAGACGAAGGTTTTGAGCATTACTTCTAAGCGCAAGAGTCGATTTTGCCACCCTAGTATGAACAATATGAGTATTTTCGGCTCCGGGATGATATTCGGAGGTAAGAAATCAACCCAAGACGTCAATTTGGATTCCAAGATGGCGACTTGAATTAGGATTTCTGGAACTTAGCCTAAAATGGTCGAATTACACAGAATATGGGAATTCCACGCTTTGCGTTCTAAGAATATTGGTGTTATATGGTTTGTTATGAAACTGTGATTATTTGATGTGATTATTAAGTTCTAAGATGTGCAATGTTACGTAATATTAAAGAGGTGGATTGTGCTAAATGAGCAATGGAGTATAAAGGATGATTCTAAGTTTTGAAAGCTTTCATCCCAAGCAATACTAGTATAACTAGTTCATAACTCAAAACGTGATCGATGATGTATACGAGCATACATACAAATACATACGAACAGACATACACACAATTACAATTAAAAACGCATTTATACGCTTACAAAAATACACACATACACACACGAACACACAAACTTTTTCATTTGATTTCGTAAACGATTCTAGGTACATTCGCATATTAACACACATACGTACATGTATTCTCACATACAAACGACCCAATTCCACGTATACAGATACACCCATACAAACATTAAAATTGATATTTTGTTTCGTTTTTTGACGATTAATGTAATTTTTCATACACTTAAGCGTAGATACCTTCTGACAGGGACGTTCAATTCTGGTAACGTTTGGTATTTTCGAATCTTTTCGGATTATAGTAGATAATATCCTGTTATTTTTTAGGTAATTTAAATATTTTAAAAAATATGCCTAGAAACACTTTTTTATTTTCTTCTGTAACTCATAAACCACAAATGTAATTTTCGAGAAAGGCAAAAACTTGAATTTTTAGTGGATCTGAAATGTAATGACTGACCTTTTCATGATATTTTGGCTTCCATGATTAGAAAAAAACGATTTATTGAACAAATGCACGTCGGATTTGCTACAAATAATTGTTTCTGTGAACTAGACTGATAGATTGCTTCCATCGTTGTATTTTTCATATGATTACATGCCGTATTATTGGTGAAAATGTGTTGCAGTTTTATGAACCTAGAAAAATAAAAAATTGATTGAATAGTTCAATTACTTTGTGCAAATTAGCACCTTTTTAGTTAACCTTACTGGTCGCTTGCTTTTAATGCTTGATTTATGCGTTTTTGGTTTATAGGTATCTACTTGTCGTCATATCGAACGGCTTTGTAATTTTGAGATGCTTCTTATATTTGGAGAGCAGGCTCCAGCAGTGATAAAAGGTCGATTGAATGGTGCTAATGGAGCAAATAATACGATTAAATTTTCACTTCGAACTAAAATTAATTGTTCAATTCTAGAGAATACTACCACTAGAATCATAAACCCTGGAAAAAAAATTTTGACTGCAAAAATTGTAAATAAACACCAAATTTTAAATGAGAAAAGAATTTTCATGTTATTTTTCAATAAATTTTAAGTTACAATAAAACTCCGGGATAGAGAAATGAAAGACAAGTTTTCTAGAGCATTTGTGCCATTTGAACATTTCAAAGGTTAATTATTTTCCAATTATTTTAATGGACTTTTCAAATTCAAAAAAAACACAACATATTTAACATTCTAAATAAGCTTGTTTTCAAGTTATTTTGAATTTATAAAATTAGAAATAAAGCACAAAACTTAATTTTAAAACAAAACATACTTAAATTTTCTCCAAATTTTTTTTTATGAACTTGACTTGACATTATTCCAAAAAAAACTTTAAAAAGTTTTGGATGCATTAAGAACTAATTTCTTTTTTTGTCTTACGACCAGGCTCGTGAACGGCCAACGCTTTAATTTGATTCGAATCGTTAGTGTGCGTCGCAGACCGTCGCACATAGGAGTATTTGACCCAAAAAGTTGGCCAAAAGTCCGAAATACAAAATACACGGTTTCCATTATTTTTAATTGATTTTAGTTGAAATATATCCTCATGCTATCCCAGAACCCATTGGTGTCTTATCACATAAACCAAACTGTTATATTTCTAATTTATTCCGCAGTGAATTGGTCAGTTTGGAAAATACGTGCTACTGCTCGAGTGGCGTAAAAAATTCAAAAATTTTGTCAAATAGTTTTTCCCTCTCACAGGACATAATCTACAAGATAAGTAAAATGTTTTGCAATATTTAAAACGTTGAATGCATAAAACAATCATGGATTGTTTACGAAATAAGTGATTGTGAAAACCGACCGCGAAAAATCCATAATATTGTGAAATTATTTATATGATTTAGTAACCTTCCGCGCAAGTCCCGTCGAAGCTTTATTCATTGACAAAAAGGTCAAAGCCTCCTGTAAATATACGAGAAGAAAAATCTTCCTCCTGGTTCCTGTTTTTGATTTTATTGACATTTTATTAAATGAAGATTTATATGGAAATTTCAAAATCTTTGTTTTATATCATGTGTAAAATAACACTAAAAAAATTAAGTAAGCGAATTTAAAGTAATATTTTTTATGTTAGGTGACGTTTTGAATGGATGTCACCTTTTTTGTGTTGATTATACGAAAATAACACGTTTTTGATATAAATCTATCCAATTACTACCAATATAGAGCGACTTGGACTTTTGGCCAGCTTTTTGGCCCAAATACTCCTATGTGCGTCGGATTTCGCACATAGAAAAAATGGTCGAATTACTCTCGCGTTTCGAATGGACGCACAAAGTTATCGTATGCTTTTATGTCGGCTTGGAGAGATTGTACACTCTACAAAATAGGCACGTAAAATCCACCTGAAAAATCACGTAAGTGACTGACCTTCAGAAAATCTGCCATTTTACGTGATATTAGTAACTTTCACTTAAATTTCACGTACGATTCACTGTAAATTCACGTTAGTCGGTCAAATTATAATGTAAATAGTTTGGGCGCGTTGGTATTTGTGTGTTTTGACTTTGTTAGTGTTAGTGCGACTGTGGTGTGACGTTTCCGACAGCGGAATTTACGTGAAGATTTAGTATGCAAAAAAAGTCAATATGGCGTACAAAGAACTCGTAAGCTGCTTCAGTAATTCTATATTGGAAAACACGCAATGTAAGTAGCCAGAATAATATTTAGATTAACAGACAATACATTTACATTTTCCAAATTTTCAGTTGGTGAATCCTTTCCGGACGATTGGAATCGTCAACGGTCATTTTCGAGCGGAACACCTCCTGCCGTTTGAACGGTCGACATCTTTCCGGCCATTCCTGTTTTTTTTCCTGTCGGAAATTTGATGATTTTAAACAAGTAATTATATTTTAGTATATGAAAATAAATTATATTTTTTATATGCGCTGTCTAGTTTATTTACTCAAAATTCACGTAGATTCCATCTGAATAACACTTAAAAAGTACGTGAAAATCATGTGGGGTTTATGCGTTCTGCTTATGGTTTCACCTAAATATCACGTAATAAGGTATGTGAAAATCAGGTTATAATCACCTGACCAACACGTAGACGATTGACACTGAAGTTGACACTAACACAGTAACACATGAACGGCTTTCGAGAAATCGGCAAAAGTTACGTGAAAAGAAGGTGGATGAAATTCAGCCACTTTTCCCGGTGAATTCTACGTGCATTTTTTTCAGAGTGTAGGATCGTGGTGATGCAATAATATACTATTAGGCATGTTTTTGAAAAAGTTTACAATGTTGAGAAGTGTGATGAATTCTAAACGACTGATTTTTTGAATGAACTAATTGAAAACCAACCGCAAGTCTTACTAGACATGATATTTGTTTCTCAAATGTTCATCCCAACGAAAAATTGAAGTGTCAGCTCACGTATCATGTTGTACGAAAATTTACTCATAAATCGCAATTCACGCAAGTGTTTCAGATTTGATTATTGTGAATAAGCATTTTCTCTGTTGATTGATTTCCAGTGGGAAAATGAAATAATTTGTGATTTTAACCGAATCACTACATTGAATGATTGTAGATTAGAACGGGTAAAAAAATCCGAGTGTTTGGTCAATTACTTTCACACGGTAGTTCGAATTTCGGATTGCCTTAGTTACTGTCACATCAAACAATTACGGTTTTACGAGCGTTGTTCCTTCGGGGTAAAATCATTGCTGAACTTGAGCTAAATTTACCTTTATGCACCAACGGTGTGGTAGGGGTTAATTGCAGCGGGTAACAAACATGTGCCAAAACCGCCACCGTCGCCGGGTCGTAATTGACTATTCTGCCAACGGCAGTGACGATGCAACTAATTAATTGGGAGAAAAGAACACGGCGGGAATCCGTTTGTCACCCCTTTTGTCATCATGTAGCCGACCTGCGAAGCACATCTGCCCTCGAGAGATCACAGTTTAGTTGGTGGTGTGTTACAATAAAAAAAAAACGTCGCATTTTTTTGTTTTATTCAGTTTTTGAATACATTCTTTATTTCGCTTATTTTCAAAACAGACTTTTCAAGCTGAGAGAAATACAGTTCTTGGTAGGTTGGTTTGCGTGTGTTTTGTATATTTTTGTTTCTTTTTTTATCTTCTTCCTTTTTCTCGGTGTTTGTGTAGGGTTTTCATAATAATAGAAATTTGAGAGTCTTGTTTGAAAAGAACTAGTTTAACTCGTATCCCCGTTTTCGGTTTGCTTCCTTAACAACTGATACCGAACGAAAACAAAAAAAAAAAATATATGAAAGAACAATGGTTATAGAACATCCAGAATTCCACTAGCCTAACTAGAACGCTACACGTGTGTTACAATTACGAGCCTAAATGGTAACGAATCGGTTTCGGGTTGTCCCTATCCAGCAATGCTATTGGCTTTGTGTGTTGTTTTTATACCGTAGTAGCAAAATATAGAACTATCATTTACACTCTGTGGACATCAATATGTATCGAAAAATATATATGTATAAAGTTATAGTTTTCACCTTGCGGTGGTCGAGTCTTGTTGTTGTAAGTCAGTGTGATTGTGTTTGCTTTTTAGTTCACTTTCGTTTTTTTTCGCTACTTTTCGAATTAAAATTCTACATCACTTTCTCTATGCAAAATTAGCCTAGTTTGCAACGACCGTGCGCGGTGTTACACTTCTTGGTTCAGCTCCAGATATTGAAATTTATAATTATTGTAAAGAGTTTCCGAACGCTGTTCGACTTTTGTTTCAACGTATACATTAGCAGCAGTTAGAATATAGGCAATGTCTTTTCGAATTGCATTATTTTATACTGGTTGAGAGGATGAGATTTTTACACGATTTAGTTCTACTTACACGAACGAACCTTAACGGACTGAGATTGGTAACTTCTGGTTTTCTAGCATTCACTTTTTTCTTTCTTCTAGCGTTTCGATTAGGGACTGTTAGGGATGAAGGTGGTATTAAACATTCGCGCTTTCACTCAGCATAGGCTATAGCATCCGATGGCGAAACGGAAGCGAATATCTGAGGCGTACTCTACGACTGACCTTGGGTTTCTTTTGCTGTTATTTTTTGCGCAGAAAGGGAGGTTATTTTTTACTACAAAACAAACTAAACATTTATGTACGATCAAGAGGGTAGAACAAAATAATAGAACCTTTTCTTTCTGTCGATCAAACATAACACTCCGCTTCTAAGCCAGTATTCTGTTTTGCTAACATTTATTCAACATTCACAAATCGAATAATATTATGAATATGGTAAAAATGAAGGTAATAGTAGAAGTAAAAAAAACAAGTCTTGTCAAAGCTGTCCCACGTCTAACTTTCTCGCACACACTTCAGCATGTACATTGGTAAAAAAGATGATTAAGCCTATTTACAGGTATTTCATTTTCGAATCAAGTAACGCTCATTGCCTCGCACTGCTTTACCATATTCTCTTCTTTGCCATCGTGGGAGAAGGGACATTGCAGTCCGCACGTTTATACACATTTTTTTACACATACTGTCTTTGGTACTAGAAACGATCATCAAATGTAAGGGATTGGACCATTGCTGCATGCGTTCACACCTAGTTCTCCGTTTGTTTTTTGCCCGATTAATATTTACATACTTTTCACACTCGGCTAAATTTCACTAAATAATGCGTTTTTGCGATTTAATTTACTACAAGCTAGATAGATAGACCACTTTTCTTCTAGTCGCGCGTTGCATATGTTTGTGTGAGGTGTGAGGAACAGTGGTGGAGCTCGGATGAGTAGGAGTGAGAGAAGACAAAGGCACCCGAGAGGGGCGGAGGAAGGGGTGGGGGGTACGTTGGTTACATAAAAAAACAGCCACTAATCCTACATATGATCACCCATGTTTGAAAGATTCAGCGCACTGCGACAGATCTGATTGATCTCAGGGTTGCTGTGATTCATCAGATGCATGTAGAGCTGCTTGTAAAGCTGGATCTCGTTGTTCTTCTCCTCGATCTTTCGCAGCAGGACGTCCTTCTCCTTGAGGAGTGTTTTGACCTTTTCCTCCACCTCCCGGGAACGCACTTTGGCTTTTTCTCGGGACTTCCGCACTGCGATATTGTTTCGTTCGCGCCTCCGCCGATATTCGTCCGTACCTTTGTCGATGTGTTTCTGTTGGGATTTGCGGGACACATGCGGAAGCAGCTTGTTATGTTTGGTGAGGTTCGCCAGGTGTGCTGCCCCGGCCAGATGCGGCAGTGATTGGTGATGCAGGACCGTAGCAGGAGTCAGGTTCGAGAAGGTGTTGCCATTTCCGTTGGTCACGTAGTTGCCCGTTCCGATTCCGCCACCACCTCCCGCGGCACCACCTCCTGCCAGTTGGTAGGTGGTGTTGCCTATGAACTGTGCCCCGGATGCCTGCTGGAGCTGACGGCGGTATTCGTTGGGATCGACCGGTTCTTCCTTGATGTTGGCCGAATCCGACGATCCGACGCTGCTGTTCTCGTCGCTGGAGTTGTTCGCATAGGCGGCACCTGTGTGCACCGGCTGTGGCATGTAAGCCAGAGATCGTTGATAGTTGGTGTTCCCGTTGGTATGCTGGGACAGTCGAGCCTGCTGTAGCTGGAGAGCTTTAGCAGCTGCTGTCTGAACCAGGGGATTTGTCACGCTACCGTTGGTACTGCCGACGGTAACCATTTCGGTGAAGATTCCGAGGGCCTCCGGATCACGGAACTGATCATCGATCAGATGCTGGAGGTCCAGTGAAATTTCCTGAGATGTAAGCTCATCCAGTTCGCTTTGCGAGTACTGAATTTGCTGCAGCATCTGCTTCGATAGAAGGTTCCCATTGGTTAACACGTTTCCGTTGGTTTGCAGGCTCTGGTTCAGTTGTGCCTGCTGCTGCTGCTGTTGTTGCTGCTGCTTAAGGGCCAAAGTATTTTGATTGACCGCCGATGGTGAATTGTTGTTGTTCGGTGTTGCTGCATTATTGTTGTTGGCGGTGTTGCTGTTATTGGCTGCCATTGTAAGTTTCTTGATATCACTGCGCACTTGAATTTGAGTTGTATCGTACATTTGAGGCGATTCCATATTTTTCTCTTCAGAAAATTCACCACCAATACACTTCTTCCAGTTGATGTTCTCAAGATTCGAAATTTTTCCCAAAATTGCACTCTTTTTTCTCCCAGGAATTGTCAAATTGCACTTTTGTTTCCTTGATTATTGCACTTCCACTCAATCAGTCCGCCAGCATCCTGTATCACTTTATTCAAGGAGTTAAACAGTCCATTTCACCTTTTCACCGTCTCCTATTTTCTGTTCAAAAATTACATTTTCACTTTTGTCGATTATATATCCAGAAATAAAAGTAATCCATTGTAATCCTCAAAATATCCTTTTTTTCAATTCGAAGGGATGACTCAGCGTTCCGGACGGCTGCTCGATCCCGGAAAAACCTTGACGACTTGCACTGCCCACGAACCCGATCAGGATGGTAAAATTTCAAAAATAACCCGAGATTGCGCGCACGGAATGCACCCTCGTCGTCGCGGGCCGATGTTTTGCTACGTATTGTGTTGTTCTTTTTGCGAAAGATGTTTATTGGCGGTTCACTTTCTTAAGACTGAAGTCTTAAGACTATGATGCAACTTGTTATATATTAACAACTTCTTCTTTCGAGCCGAGTGCCGCGATTGATGCCTGCTCTCGCTCGCACTCCCGCGACTAACCGTTCTACTCCTGCCCGTGGAGGTCCGCGGCGGCTCGGAGAAGTTTGCACTTTCTCACAGCCCCCCTTTTTTTTCGAGTGTGTGTCTTTAGCTGTATGCGCGCCGCGCTATAGGACACCCGAATGGCCCAGCGGATTCAGCCGTCAGATTCGGTGGTGCACCGAGGGTCGTTCTGTTTCATTCACTCGGTTCGGCTTCCCACCTCCACCAGCGTTTTTTAACCGTCCAATGCAGCCGCGTCCGAAACTACAACTACTACTACCCCCGCCGTCGTTCGTCGTCGAACGAAGAGTCCGGGCTTACGGTATGGAACGAATTTTCCAAAAACAACCACCACTGGGAAGAGAAAGAATTTGCCTTTTTTCCCGATCGACCGAAAAGCTAGAAAAGAGAGTCCGTTAACGCGCGCGCGATTTTCGCTGTTGACAGGCGGATGGCCTAGACTTAAGTGAGGCAAAACATATTAAGCAACCCGGTATCAATCGAAATAAAAAGGCGCACTGGCTTAAAGCGCCGCGCTCGGCTGTTTTGGTTTATGGCTTCTCGCGAGAGGCGGAAAATTCTCTCCCCATTGCCCGCTGCGCTGCATTCGCGCGCCGTAGAACGATTCACTCGCTGCCGTTGTGGGGTGGTTAACTGGGTGGAACAGCAGCGGCTCCGTCCAAACCCCATCCCACGACGATCGCATCGCTCGTTGATGATGGCAAACGGTGACAGTTCGACTTTGAGAGTGAGAGTTTCCTCATACCAGAGCCGCGTGCAGTGCAGCAGTAGCGCAGTGCAGTGTCAGAGCGCGCGCGATCGAAAACATGCAGGCAGAGTTTGATGGGAGTTCGTCACTTTACAGCTCTGGTAAGTTGTGACTCTCACTCTCGACGCGCGTAGCAGCAGATAGCAGCAGCCTTTTTCACACGTTCTTTCGTGGCGAGTGGTGATTTTGCGATAATTTGATGACGTCATGTTGGGGAGAGATACCACCACTTGTTGAATGGTTGGTGACAGTGTCGCCAGATGGATTTGTTCGTAGCAGCTTATATTTACTTGAATGTAGAATAATATTGCATTAGGTGTAGTTTTATAAATCGATCTTTACTCGAAATTGTTCGCTATAACATGATTACAAATTATAACTTTTACTAAGATTTTATTTAAAATATATTATATATGATTCAAAATTGAACAATTTTTTTTGTTCTTAATAAGAACTGATAAGAATTGACTGAGATGGTAAAAACCAATTCAGTAACAAACCATATCATGACAATACAATATAGCACGCTAGCCGGGGGGCTAATGCGGTCTCGATCAACTAGATTAGTTGAGAGAATTCGTTATCGATATTTATTTCGGCACATTTTGCATGTTGTAGGATAAGTACAACGATACACTGTGATCCAGTGCTGAGTCAAAAATTTTCCATCTTGAAAAGATCCTCGACCTGATCGGGAATCGAACCCGATATCATAACCGTGTGGGAGAGCTAGCCGACCGACATTGCTAATCACGGGGACCACTCAAAACATATCATGAATCTTGCGTTAAATAAGTGAGTAGATGCGATTATTTAGAACTTTTGACTCGAATATACTTATCCTAAGCTTTCCATGGAACATATATAATATACATAACGTTTATGGAGGGGGGCTATTTGACAAAACGTTGAGATCCATATGCAAGAATTATGAGGATAGCATAGCATAGCATAGCAAAAGGGATTGCATACATCGTAGGTGGCTATACAATGATCAGCTTAGGATAAATATAGTGATATTAATAACTTCACAAACAATTCATCTGTTGTCACAAGAAAGAAACTTGGGACTAGTATCCTTCTTACAGATGATGTGACTTGCAAACTAAGCCTTTCATTTGATACCTGGCTACGTCCTTACAATCGCCGGGGAAAGGAAGTAGGAATGTTATTTCAAGGTCTACTTAAGATGGTGCAGGGAACCCATACTATTTTCATAGACGTTGCAGGAATCAGGGTGTTGTGTTAGTAGGAAAGGTAAAATGCAAGGATCTCTATTTTGACAAGATAAAGTGATGTGAACATGTTTAAGAATATTTTGATATATGGAAACTTATGTAACTTACCTTCGTGATCCCCAAAAGCAAAAATTATGAGGATCTACACAATAGCAGAGGGTGTCAAAAATATTGTTTTATTCATTAAAAAAAAATAAATAATAAACAGAAAAATTCTTTAAAAAAATAGGGGAACTGCTCCATTATTCATCTCAGCCCGTATATTCATCTCATGTAAACACAATTGAAAACAGGAAAAAACGCATATTTTCTTCTCAAACTAATCTGCTAATCCTTGGAATGGATTCTTCTTAGTTCCCTTTAGATTCTTCGTAAAGTAAAATCCTCAAAAACTCACTTAAAAGCACTAAATTTGATATTATAGCCGGGCATCCGCACTCGAAAACTCATTTAATTCAATCACCTACCTCAGAAAACAAAATCCGCGCATTGTTCTAAACGGCTACAACGGAACTCGTTCAGCAGCCAACCAAAGTTTTTTTCATCTCTAGAGGACCAATTTTTATCTTAATCACTAAACAAAATCACTCACTACACTAAGAATACTTCAATCTTTGAATGTTCACTTCAAATTTCCAAAAACAAGCAGGAATATATGAGATGAATTTCCGCAATTCCTAAATTTCAACTCTATGTATTTTCATCTGTTTTCACTGCGTTGAAGAAAATCAAGAGTTGCCAAATCAGTTTCTGTTAACACAAAAACATCATACTGAAAATGTTGAATTATTTCGACATAATTGACATAAATCTACAGCACTGTAGTGGTTACCTAGGTTACCATATTTTGCACGTAAACAACTGCAGCGGATCTAGGTAACCTACTACGACGGGCTGCCGCTACGTTCATTCATGATAATGTGATGATCGTTCATTCATGTGATGTGATGATCAACAGTGAGATGAGTATAGGGGCATCGTGAGATGAATAATTGAGCAGTGATTCAAGTTTTGAGATGGATATGGAAGCATTGTGAAAAATGGTTTGTTTTACAAAATTCAGGATAAATCTAGCTAATTTTACTAAATATACAATGCTAAACGATTCCATAAGAGTACGTTAGCATATTTAGCTTATTTTTCAATGATTTCGTGAAAATTTGTTGTTTTTATCCGTGCATTTTCGTGAATATCGGCTTAATGAAATGAATAATGGAGCAGTTCCCCTATATAAAAAATATGAAAAAAAATTAATTCAGAACTAAAAGTAAACAAATTAATTTATACTGGTCGAAGATTTACTTATCGTTTGACTACATTTACATAACAAAACTTCAAAATATAAATATTTTTTGTAATACATGTATTTCTGAGGCTGATGGAGGGTCACATTTGATGAAAAAAACTCTTCTACACATATGCTCTACGTAAGTCTACTCGAAGTTAAACAACTTTTTTGTTCCTCGAATACTCTTCCATTAAGTAGATCTAACATTGAGTGTATACCACTTACAGCCATTCTCTTGAAAGCTGAGGAAATTTTCTGATAGAAACAGCTTCTACATGTCCAGTGAGGTAGCGTGACTGGGTGACATCGGGGGCGGAAAATCAGGGTGTCACCTTCCCAGGTTGCAAAAAAATTTTTTTGTATTCAATAATTGTGACTATAATTTATAAATTTATAAAATTTTCGTGGGTACCATCCCGATAATTTATATTCATTCTCGCGTATGTAACCCTTCTAAAGGTAACTAGCATGAAATTTATTCTTATGGTTGTCACCATGTGGAATGTAAAATATATCATCGTGGAATCAAAAATGCGCCAATTAAGTACTGTTTTAAACGTATTTTGATGTTTTTCCACGAAAAAACGTAAGTAATAATTGAACACTTTTTCGTCAAATGTGGTTCTCTATCTGACTCTGAAATAAATATTCCCAACAAGAAACCAATCACTCTGTATATATAATTTAATATCATGGGCGACGAAAACGGTAAAAAATGTTACCCCAAAGGTTAAAGGGGAAATAGCCCTTCAAAAAACCATAACTTTTCAGCCATTCCAGTGAATTTTGAAGCAGAAGTGCGTAAGACAGTAAGTGCTCGCAAGGTTCATCACTTCTACATTGGTTCATGAGAAAACTCATTTACGTCTCTGAAAAGGTTATCTTTGCTAGGAAAAAACCTGAATTAATGCACCTAGCGGTCAGACTCAGCCTTTCTCATTCAAACTTATTATTTGTAAAAATAGATTCACATGAATGCCTAAATCCAATAAAGGTATATTCACTCTTTGGGTTCTAAAATATTGATGTTGTAATTGAAGTATAAAATATGAAATTTGACGTAATGTTAGTGCTTAAGAAAAAGCGAACTAAAAGAAATGACTCCTAATTTCGAACAATTTAATCACGAGCGAGACCGGGAACGTTCAAATAGTACGATACCACATTTAAATTATGTTGAAGCCATATATATAAATCAAAGCAAACCGTCGTAGGGATTGAATACAATCCCATACCAACTTCGACTGGCATGTATATGCTTTTAATGCATTGAGGGCTGCTTGACTATCTGAGAAAATACAGATATTTGCATATTTATATTTCCTAGCTAAGCAAATATTTGTGCATGTTAAAATAGCATTTATTTCGGCTTGAAAAACTGTGGGCCACTGTCCCATTGGAATTGAAACATTTATTCCTGGTCCAGTGACCCCAGCACCTGTAGACTGCCCATTTTAGAGCCATCTGTATAAAAAATGACTGATCCTGGACGAACTTTAGGACCTCCTTCTTCCCATTCGGTGCGATTGGATTCAATCACTTTGAAAGGAACACTGAAGTTAGTCCTAGAGTCTATCCGATCTTCATTCGTGGTTACTAATGAACACCAGAAATTTTTGAGGATTGGTAAATGTCCCTGTAGATCTCCTTCCTGAAAAAAATTGACACGTTTGAACCTAAGAGCACCTTTTTCGGCTTCAAGTTGTACATATTGATGCAAGGGTAGAAGATATAAAAGAATTTCTAAGGCTTCGGATGGTGCACTGGCCATTGCTCCTGTTGTTGATAAGCATGCCAGATGTTGTAGTTTATCTAGCTTCTTTTGAGCTGATATTTGTGTGGTTTTGGGCCACCACACTAGCGAAGCATATGTTACTCTGGGTCTCACTATTGCTGAGTATATCCAGTGGATCATCCTCGGCTTGAGTCCCCACTTTTTGCCAAATGTATTGCTGCAAGCCCAAAGAGCGTTGTTTGCCTTTGAGATTGCATACTCTAGATGGTCGTTCCAGTTGGGCTTATGGTCGAGCATTACACCTAGGTACTTAGTGCTCTTGGATAGCACAAACTGTGTTTCTCCCAACTTAAGAGTTGCCATATTATATTTCCTCTTTCTTGTAAATGGGATTATGACTGTTTTAGAAGGATTGACGTTTAGTCCTTCCAGCTTGCACCATTTGAGTGTGTAGTTTAGGGCGGATTGCATTCTATCAGTAATAGTAGACCCGCATTTACCCCTAACTAAAATAGTAATGTCATCAGCGAACCTGATGACTTCGTATCCTAGGTTTGTTAAGTTGTTAAGAAGATCATCGACTACAAGAGACCACAATAAAGGAGATAAAACCCCTCCTTGCGGGCAACCTCTTGGTGGTTTTGTCGTTAAAGTTGATCTTCCTGAATTGGCTGTGATTAACCGATTATCTAACATAGCAAGTATCCAGTTCGAGATGCACATGTCAAACCCTCGATTTAACATAGCTTTCTTTATAGATTCATGGGTAGCGTTGTCAAATGCTCCCTCAATATCAAGAAAAGCTGCCAGTGAGATTTCTTTAGCGTCAAAAGACTTCTTTAGTTTTGTAACCAACGTGTGGAGTGCTGTTTCAGTTGATTTACCAGCTTGGTAGGCAAACTGGAAATTGCTCAATAATCTACTGTTCAAATATGATAATTTGATATGTTGATTGATGATTTTTTCCATCATTTTCAAAATGACAGAAGTTAGACTGATTGGTCTATATGCTTTGGGACTTGTCCCGTCATGTTTTCCAGCCTTAGGAATGAATATGACGCGGACTTCTCGCCATTTACTAGGAATGTAGCTTAGTACCATGCTAGCCCTGAACATCTCCACCAGAGAGGTGACTAAAATATCCTTGTTTTTCGTAAAAGCACTGGATAAATTCCATCTGGCCCTGGCGATTTAAAGGACTTTAAGGAATCCACTGCCCATTCAACTCTTGACGTCGTAAATATTACACTGGCTAATTCTTTAGCTTTAACCTTGTCATGAATTGAGCTAGGATGAGCTATATAGAAGTCCTGTGCGTTTACAGAAGTCAATTGAGTCGAGCCTTGGAAGTGTGTATCCATCATTATACTAAGTGTTTCCTGAGAATCTGTTGTGAACTGACCGTTTTCGTTCTTCAAGCGACCAAGTCCGTTAGTGTGATCTTTAGAGAGGGCTTTATGGAGTCTAGCTACAACAGGCAGGTTTTCAATTAGCTCACATGTAAGCTTCCAATCCCTTCTCTTTAAATTACGGATCTCTCGATTGTTTTCTGTTAGACAGCTCTTATACTCTGTCCAATTGCCGGTAGTTTTGGCCTTGTTGAAAAGCCTTCTGGATGATTTTCTAAGCCTTTCAAGTTTATTGTTCCACCAAGAAACGTCCTTACTTGAAGTTTTCCGTTTCAACGGACAACTTTCTTTAAAGGCTTCTAGTATATTGGTTAGAACAGATGAAGAAACCGTTTCAAGCTGCTCGGTGGAAAAGATGTCGTCCACTGAAACAGAATTCTTGTTTAAGAGTGTGGAATGATAGCTATTCCAATTTGTTTTGCTTGGATCCCTGAATCTTTCAGTCACCAGTTCCCCTGAAACGTAGTTAAACAAAATTTGTTTATGATCCGATAATGATTGTTCTTTTGACACATGCCAATTCTCAATCATGCCAGATAATTTTGAGCTGCAAAGCGTTAGATCAAGAACTTCTTGTCTAATACTGGTAACAAATGTTGGATCATTACCTTGATTAAAAATGTTTATGTTATGTGAAGGTTGGAAAATGGCTGGACACGTGTAACTTGGGACCCTAATGACCCTAAAGGCGGGAAGCGAGCGGCTGTACTATGCGATCCACCAGATAATACTAACGATCTGGGCGGACGAAAAAATGCCGAACGACTGGTTGGAAGGCCTCATATGCCCTATCTATAAGAAGGGCCATTGATTGGATTGTGGCAACTATCGAGGGATAACGTTGCTCAACTCCGCATATAAAGTGCTCTCCCGTATCCTGTTCTTTAGATTGAGACCGTTAACGGAATCCTTTGTTGGCGAATACCAGGCTGGTTTTCGACAGGAGCGTTCCACGACGGATTAAATCTTCACCCTGCGACAGATCCTCGTTAAGTTCCGGGAGTGCAACTTACCGACTCACCATCTGTTTGTGGACTTCAGGGCGGCATTCGACTCAGTAAAAAGAAACGAGCTGTGGCAGATCATGCTGGAACACGGTTTCCCTACGAAACTAATTAAGCTGAGTCGTATGACACTGGAGGGATCAAAATCGTGCGTGCGGATAGCTGGCGAGACATCAGCCGCGTTCGTAATGTTGGATGGACTGAAGCAGGGGGATGCGCTCTCCAACCTACTGTTTAACATCGCTCTTGAGGGTGCAGTACGAAGAGCAAACGTGGAAAGAAACGGTACGATCATCACGAAATCTCATATGCTTGGTTTTGCGGACGACATCGATATCATCGGTATCAACCCTAAGGCCGTGGAGGAGGCCTTCGTACCTTTTAAGAGAGAAGCAGCGAGATTGGGAATTGTCATTAACTCTGCCAAAACGAAGTACATGGTAGCTGGCAGAGAGCGTGGGAGTCCCCGTGGTGTTGGTGCTGAGTAGAGATGGTCGGGTTTGATGTTTTTCAAACCCGTACCCGACCCGAACCCGAATTTTTTTTTCGGTCGAAACCCGAGCCCGACCCGAACCCGAAAATTTTATTTCTATGAAACCCGAGCCCAACCCGAACCCGAAATTGTGGACCCCGAACCCGACCCGAGCCCGAGATTTCATAGATTTTATAGTCGGGTTTCCGGTTTTCATACCCAAACCCGACCTGAACTCGAAATTTTCAAACCCGAACCCGAAATTTTTGACGTAGGACTACGTCTAACCGCACTATATCGAGATACATTCCGCGGAAACTAAAACCAAGATGTAACGTCGGAATGAACGATTTCAAACGGTTATACTGATGTAACCAGATGATGGATCACAATAGTCAATATGTCGTTGGATTGATAAAATGATGGACAATTTTGTGATTCCTCAGTTATCATTATCACTTCATTGTTAAACAGTGAAAATTGAATAAAAGTTTCAAGGTCGAATTTTCACCAACAATGCACCAATCATATGCGAGCACGCCTGGCACAGACTTCATGAATAGACACCAACTGCCTGCTGTGATATCCAGTATAGCAGTGGCAAAAAAAATTTGAAAGAATTTCCCCGTCCCAATAGGTCAACTAATGTTAGCTTCCATGAGCCTAGACTTTTTTGATGTCTTGAAGGTGAAGATTTTTCGGAAAGTTCGTAACCACCTCCACTATCAGACAGTATTACGTTCTGCTGTTAATAAATATGTTAATGTTAATAAAACTGATGTCTTGAAGGAAATATGATGGCACATGCAACAGTACTGCACCGAGCAATGCGATGGTTGCTCGTCGTCTATCAGTGCAGAAAAACTCGATATTCATTTTTGTGCAGGCAAACCAAGTGAAAACTACATTGCTGCTGTTGACGCACAGTGGGGCGTGGAACACAATCGAGCTGCCGTTTGAATTGTCTTCTCCTTTTTCTTCTTGTATCGTATAGCAGCAAATATCAGAATTCAATATGATTTTTCGGGTGCCGCAAAATACGCTGCGCCGCCGGGGACAACAAAATGCGTTGTTTTTTTTTTTGAACTCTAAACTCTGCTTTTTTCAGATTTATTCAAATAACGGAACATAGGGTTTTTCGAACTGAATTTCTATTTTTTAAAACGGCTTTTTTTCGTTAACACGCAAGTTTATTAAGCAGACAGTATGTGAAGTAGAGAGAACGAAAAATGAGCGAACTGGAAATATGATACAGATTTGGAAAAATATACCGCATCCCGACGGGACATGATCCCGCAATCTCCCTGTCTCCGGCATGGTGTTTTGACAAATTAAACTACGGGGGACGAATATAGGGGGATATAGGGTATTTAAAAGACATATAGGGAATATAGGGTATTTAAAAGACAATAGAAAACCAAAATGCTCCGTACAGATCTTTGAATAGCTAAATGAATTTAGTCCAATATGACAATACTAGTTGCATCCCACGGTGGCGGTATAGAGGAAAACCAAATTCATTTCATCTTGATGTTAGAGCTCCGACATTAGTATTTGTTTTTTTCAACTGAAAATTTTTTTGAATTAGCATTTGCAAGAAAATATTATTTTCCATAACCTTACTTGTAATTGAACAACGCTATGCAAACATTAATTGCTAAGGCTAATGTTGTGCATCACTCTAGCCCAGTTTATTTTCGAAGATAACAGACATATAACTTGGTATCTTCGTAGTTCTTTGGTATCTTGAAACTGATAATTTTTTTCTGATTGATTCTGTATACTGATAAAATGTTTAAATTGACCTGAATTGAATGTTAACATGCTCATAAAATTCTATGTCAATTTAAAATTTTCTGTGAATATACATTTTCTACTAAAACTGTAATTCGTTATCGATATTTTTTATCGACCTTGTAACTGCAGGAAAAAAAATTATGTGACATCTTTGCCGCTTTGTGATCGGTGAGTGAGCCAATTTCAACAAGACAAATAGATATAGAAGGAAGTTTAATCTCTACTAAATCGTACTCAATGAATATTTTATAGAAGGTTGCCTTTTCGCGTATTATAGAAAACTCGCTGTATTAGAATGAAAGGTATTCATCAATGGTCCAGAAACCGAATTTAGGGGGAAATTTGGGTCTAGAGCTCTATAGAAATATTTTAGAGAAAAACTTTCTTCTACAAAGTTTTTACATATTATCATTATATTATTGAAAAGTATCAAAAATTATGGTGAATTTTTGATGCTATCAAGTATCTAACTTTTTTATTTTTGTAGATAAAAAACCTTGTTCTACAATTTTATAGCTCCAACAATTTTAAGTAACTTTGTAAAAAAAAAGTTTTTCTCTAAAACATTGCTATAGAGTTCCAGACCCACATTTCCCCCTAAATTTGGTTTCTGGACCATTGTGAGTGTTAAAGAGAATATTTTTTCTTCTAAGATGCAAAGAAATAATCAAAATACAGACCCCATTCGATTTTGGCAACACGCCAGAATTTTTTTCTGTTGCCAAAATCGAACCATGCCAATAATGAACGGTTCTTTTTTCATGACTTTTTTGACTTTTTAAATGGTCAAAGACGACCTTAAAAGTAGAAATGGCCACCAATGAACTAGTTGAAGTTTCTAGTCTTTTGAGGTGTCGCTTGATGAATTTGGGCTGACGACCTAGATACTTGATATTACCACCCGAACCAAAATTCCTTCCTTTTGGAAGATGTTGAGCTTAAATTGGTTAAAATAAATCAAGCAAACTACAAAAGTAAAACGAGCTCAAATCAAACATAGCTTCAAAATAAAATTTTAAAATTATTGTAGTCCTACGTCAACTATGCGGTCGTGTCTTGGATACCACCCTCCTATTATTTTTTCACCAAACCCGAACCTGACCCGTACCCGACACATTCAAAAATTTTCAAACCCGAACCCGACCGTCGGGTACGGGTCGGGTTCGGGTTTCGGGTTTGAAAACCCGAAACCCGATCATCTCTAGTGCTGAGGTGGAGATAGATGGGGAACGATTTGAAGTGGTTGACGGATTCGTTTATCTTGGTACGCTTGTGACTGGAAGTCACTATCTTGAATAAAAATTGCATTTGAGGTTGATTTCTGTTTTCAGCTCTGCTTGGTAGAAATCTGCTTTCAATAGTATAATAATGAGCCTCAAAAAATCAGAATTTACCATATTTTGCTGGATGGGTTACTAATTTTTCAATCGATCATTGCAAGAATGGAGGAAATCCGATTAAAACTTACTGAGTTAAAGGCATTTGAAGTTGAACAATTTTCGCTCTCGATGTTTATTCATTTTACTCCTCTCTCTCTTCCTTTGCTCTCTCTGGATTGTTTTGCACCGCAATGGGAAGCTGTCTCGGAAAACGGCGTTTAAGGTTTCTACATTATAGTGCGGAGAGAGGACTTCAATGAAAAAGGTAAAAAAACATGAATAGTGTGCTCTACTACTGTACTTTATTCTAATATTGGATGTAGAAAACTATTTCAAAGTTTTGTAAACCATATAAGATAGAAAAAAGCAATTTTCTGACACATCAAAATTGGTGATTTTTGCTCAAACGCTATACAATAATTGAATAAAAAATTAAACAATTCGTATTATGCGAAGAGATGCAGAAAAATTAATACGAAACTTTAAGGGGGAACCCTACTCTGGAACGTTGAAAAATAATAAATTTTCGTGATTTTTTTCCGGATGATTAGAGTAAAATGAAGTATTCGGGTATTTTAGCTATTGATTAAGGTATACTTTAAAACTTAAAATATACCTCAATCAATAGCCAAAATACCCTTTTACTTTTCTTCACTAAAACGGTCGCCATTTCGTCAATTTTTGAAATTTTCAAAAACGGATATGTAACAAGTTAGATAATCCATTTTAAGCCAAACCAGTTTAGTAGATGCCGAGAAAAACTTACCACCAGTTAAGTACTGATTGAGTGACAGCATCCACATTTCCAGCTGCCAACTGCGTAGTACTAACTATATTTACATCCACGACATGCAAAATACATTTTCGAATATACTTCAATTAATAGCAGAAATACCCGAACACTTTACTCTACTTTAAACATAAAAAAATAAAATCACAAAAATTTATCATTTTTCAACTTTCCATGGTAGGGCCCCCCTTGATTTAAAAAAAGATAAACTCTGAACAGAATTTCGAGAATTACACATTAATATTTGGTATAATCTGACAATTTCGGAAGATTTGTCTGAGTATTAATTTGACTGAAATTATAATCTGAATAATTTAGTTGTAATAGCACTATTCTCTTATTTGTGGTGAACTAATTTGACTCTATTTAACAGAACAAATCTTCAAATCAGACGGAAAATTCCCTTCGTGATTCAAAATGACAAGGTATTCCACCCACTGGCTTATAATAAGAGAGAGACAATCTGCCAGCACTGCCGTAGTCACCGACAGTAATTTCTCTCCAGTTTGTGTTACCACTACACCACTAACCACAGCTCTGCAGCGGTGAATCTCTTTTTCAAAACTCACGTGCTCGCAACTATTATTGGCTAGCGTTCCGCGTTCGATCGGATTCCTACGTCACTCATAAAAGGGAAATGAGGTACCGCTATTCGCTCCACACGGGGGACCGCTCCGACAGACCAGCAACACCAGAAACGGGGTCGTGTTTGGTCGCTGTTGCTGTTGGCCCCATGATCTGCTCCACTCATTCGCTCAGTGTGCTGCGCTGGCCCGCCCGAGCAAGCTCCTGTCCTGACTGACTATGATATAATCTACGGCTTCGTTTCTCGCTGCTGGTGTGCTGCTCTCTATGGCCAAAACGGTTGATGGCGATTACGGACGGTTTCGGTTCCGAGCATATTTAGTATGGTATAGTTTAGTGTTTTACTATGCTGCTTTGTTCGTGTGATTCACCGATAGACACACAAATGTGCCTCGATAGTTTCACTTTCATTCGAGAGCGCGCATGTTGGATAGCGGTATCGGGCGCGTAATTGGTCACCGTATGAGCTAATGCTGTTTTGTTTGGGCATTTTATGCTCTCCAGGGCGGAGTTGTTCTGATTCTTTGTTGGTGGTTCAAGCCTACACCTCAGCGGTTCGCTCGAAGCGTATGTTTTATGTATTTACAGCCCAAAGTAGATGTTACATTTTGTTTAACACTGCGACTGTTTTAGAGGTTTTGCAATAACACTAAATTGAAATATGATACGCACGAATGGGGGAGCCGCATGCTATGTAAATTAATTACTCATATAGAGCACGTTTACTGCAGCAAATTTTGCACCTGTATGATTATTTAATGTTATAATGTTATTTCTGAGAGATAACTAGTATATTTTTTTATCATACATGAGTCACAGGTTGAACTGATAAATGTTGCATAAAGATTTGAACACATGACATAAACAGTAATCTTACATTTCGAAGTCAGTCGGTTGTTAGGGTAGGTTCATAGATCAAGGTACTCGGAATTGGAATTGCTTATTTCAATGAAAGCCCAGCTGGTCTCGAGGTACGATGCTGGCCTAACAAGACAGTCGTCGTAGGTTCGAGTCTCGGCTCGGGAGAGACTGTTTGTGTCAGTAGGATCGTAGCGCTAGCCCCGCAATTGTCCTGTACACTTAACAGTTGGCTGCGAAGTCTGTGTAAAATAAACAGAAGGTCGAGTTCCGAATCGGAATGTAGCACCAAGGCTTTGCTTTGCTTTGCTATTTCAATGTAACAAAGTTCAGTTTACAGGTTGAAAATATTTTTGCAATGAATCACTAAAAGGCCGCGTTATCAGTTAGTATGTGATTTAAGAATGGATTTATAGCAGTACTACGAATCTTTCAACGACATGACGCACTTGAATAAGTTTATTGTAGGTTTTGAACAGGGTTTGAAAAGGGACCGGAATTTGACAGCGACTGCACACGTTTTAAATCGCTAATAAGCTTGTGGAGAAAGATGTTGGAAAAAAAAAACAAATAGTAACATGGATTAATTGTGTCGCAACATTGCAACATTCGCATCCATATTATCGAATCTTTTCTGAGTTCATATATAAAAAAAATCCAGTGATATTTTATCACACTAACGAGAGCAATTCTACGAAATCGAAATCTGTGCCAAATCATCAAAGGTTTAAACGATGACGTGCGAAATAGCACGCGATATTGTTGTTTTCTTTCTTTCCTCGCCTGAGTCATTCATTCATTCATTGATAAAGACAATACGGCATAGTACTATAATCAAAGATGACGTTACGCTTGGACATCGATCAATTAGGCGATTGTTACAGGAGTCAGCAGGTTGAAATTCGTATTTTTGCCAACCATTAGTAAACATGTGCCTCACAGGTGCAACCACAGCAGCGCCAGAGTAGAATGGTCCGAATTGTTCTCCCTTTTGTCGCCAAAGCTAATTTGTACGCTAACCTGTTATCAGTTTATTGGAGTTACTTTCTGTTCTGCACAAATTTGATTATGTTTGCAGCTTTGCTTCGGTAGGCTTTATCGGCAACGATGGCGAATGTTACCCGGAGATTGTGGTTGGACGGGATTTTTTTCGCTGTTTAGAGAAACGACACCGATAAGGGCAAGTGTTCAAACACTAACTAAGGTGTGTGCAGTCTCCGGGTTCCAGTAGCCTCTGGTCAGCCCTGCTGTCCAGCTGGTGACAAACGACGGCGGCAGGATTTGCGCGACCCGAAGCAACCGCGCCGGCATCGGTTATGTCGCCTATGTTTACCTTGGCGCTGTAAATTTTGTTTTGCTGCGCTTATTCGCTCGGTGTGATAAGAAACGCTATGAGAAAGCATTGAATTGGACAAATATTAATTTAAGTTTTTTTTTACCACGAATCATACATTAGTTGGCATACATTCCCGCTTATGTCGGTAGGCGAGCAACAACTATGTACAGGTGATTGATGGAATGACACATTTATTTTTTCAATGACAAGTGAATTCCTTAGATAGCAAGACTCACATCGATTGGAAACTGCTTTTTGTTGGCTATGTTTGAACAGTAGGAATCGAAGGTGATGCGCAAAATGTCGCGGGATATGTAAGCCTTCATTGTACATTGAAAAATTTGTGTTACACTGAAGGATTACAAGGTAGATGTAATCCGTGCGATAACAGGGTAAAACAATAGCTTATCTGAAAGCTTGTTATTCGTTTTATCAACTGATGTGGTGGAATCCCCTAATATTTAACTCTATGGCTCGAATTCATTTTCAAAACTAAATAATGGCCGCAACGGAAGTGTTTATGAACTTAACTATGCTCCGGATTACTTGTGATTGGATTGTTCCAATATTCGGGTAATTACACTAAAGAAGTTAAATGTACTGATCTCTACGTAAGTGGCATTTTCAAGCGATGTTTGATTGCATGCTGTTACATCCAGTGTATGGTACATGCCGTGGACAAGTTTTATGACAACTAGAAGGAGACAAATAACGCCGAAAAAGTGGCACATTAGACCCCCGTTCGCTTGATGGCAAGTCAATAAAAGACGTTATGAAACCGCCATCCATTAAACACGTTTTTCCCGCTAGCTAAACCACCATCCAAAGGTGGTAAAGAAGTGAAAACGAAACCTGGTATAATTCACGCCACTGTGTGGTTTACTCATTCGCTGGAGAAAAATGTTTAATGCTCAGGTGTCAAGATGAGTCCTATTTAAAATACACGCTGTGATTTTTACGATACGCGCTTCCTCAGCTGCACTTGAACTGTTTGTCTTTGGTCAATTCGGTTGCAGAGGGAGTTAATGAATGGTTTTCATGCACAGTTAAAATATATTATTCTTATTAAACTTTTTGAAGGGTTGTAGGATTTTGATTCGAATGAAACTACGTATGAATGCATACGTATTTGACTCACTATTTTTTTGTTTTTACTTTGCAAAAAGATATTTTTGCTCTCAACCCTATTACGATTTTTTCGTTCGTTTTACGTTTTTTATCATTTTTGCTGACAATTTCTACCATTTTCCTATTGTTATTATTTGGACAATTTGAACTGTTTTTAAAACCTATATTTTTCACACAATTATTTAAACCAGCATGGAGCGCGCCAATACAAAGTTTTTTTTTGTTCTATTTGGGGCTTTACACGGTTTTGTCTCAGATTCGTATGTCGATTTGTATGGGATAACCTACTTTTTGCATATTCCATTCTGACCCAGGATTCGAAAATGGTATCTGGTGTCGATTTCCAACATCTGGGCGTCGTCCGTTTGATCATTAATGGCTGTTTTATAGACACAGCAAGCGATTTCAAAACATTTTTTTTCTTCTCTTTTTTAAAGTTTTTTTTACCAATTTTAACGCGATCTCTATATTCTAGCATTTTATCCATTTCAATAATTTATTTGGTTTTTCCATTTTTTCTATATATATTTTACAGATTTATTTCATTTATACTATTTCTATTATTTCAATCTTCTTGACTCTTTTTGTCATTTGTCATTTGTCGTACGCATATGCCGCACGCTGCATGCTAAGTGGCATAAATGCAACATCAATGCACCTTGAGGTTTTTTCACCAAAAATTAGATCATGGTTTTTTCTTGTTTTCTGGAACAATTTTGCTCATTTATGGAGTCACTACACAGAAAAAAAATCTGAATTTTACACGTCACGTAAAATATCTTCTCATTCAAACTTCAGTTGCTTCTGACGTATACTACGATTTTGTTTGAAAATTATGTGCGATATCATTTGAATTTTAGTTGCTGCTGACGTATACCTCGATTTTGTTTGAAAATTGTGTGCACTATCATTTAAATTTCAGTTTGCTTCTGACGTTAACCACGAGTTTGTTTGAAAATTAAGTGCAATATCATTTAAATTTGCGTAGAATATTATGGAATTTTCTATCATAAGCGATGGAGGCAATTCTTTATAGGTGATTTGACATAAAGTCTTTATGTCTCATCGCATATAAAGAATTGCCTCCATCGCTTATGATTTCTGTATGCCTGAAGGGCACTGGGTACTGAAATGCCACTGCGACATTCTTGCTGATTGTCTTTTGTGGCGGGCCCCGATTGCTGTGCACAGGTTACGGATTGTTCGTACTCATTGATGGAGTAGAACTGTTTTGTTGTAAACCTGTACCCCAATTAGGTACAACATAGTTGATGAAACTAATGACCTGCTTGGGATTGGAGCTCCATGCTTGGTATGGAGTTAAAAGGTAACTTCCTAAGAAGTTGTACCTAGAGGAAGCAAGAGCTTCGCAAGAGCAAAGCAAATGCTCTGAACTCTCTGGTTCAGATTTGCAGAATCGGCAGGTGTCGTTCAACACTACGCCGATTTTCTTTAAATGATAAAAAGCGGGACAGTCCGAGGAGTCCCGTGATTATCCGTAGGTCACTACGATTTAGACTAAGTAGCTTTCTGGCGGTTCCAGGGTTCGG
Organism: Wyeomyia smithii; assembly: GCF_029784165.1. Classification (NCBI taxonomy): domain Eukaryota; kingdom Metazoa; phylum Arthropoda; class Insecta; order Diptera; family Culicidae; genus Wyeomyia; species Wyeomyia smithii. The sequence continues at coordinate 226,214,403 of NC_073695.1, read as the reverse complement.
ATAGATAAACTGTTTGCCTTGTCTACAACCCTGTGCCTGTTGCCATTGGGATACTATTTCTAGCCTTTCCCAAGTTAATAGTTCGCTTTTGATAGCGGAAATGGACGTACCCAGAAACGGCTCGGGACCAATAAACCGCTGAGCTGATCCCTGTCTTGCTAGGTAGTCAGCGTGTTCATTACCCTCGACTCCGCAGTGTCCGGGCACCCAAAACAGAAAAACTGAATTCTGTCGGGAAAGTTCCCGTAGAGTTTCAATGCATTCCCAAACAAGTTTGGAAGCGCATTTGACGGACTTAAGTGCTAGTAGTGCTGCTTGACTGTCCGAGAATATACCGATTTTCGCATGTCTGTAGTTGCGTTGCAGACATATTTTTGCGCAGATATATATGGCATATACCTCTGCTTGAAAAACGGTGGGCCATTTTCCCAGGGAAAACGTTTCCCTGATACCGGGTCCGTATATACCAGATCCCGTTAGGGATCCCATTTTCGAGCCGTCCGTATAAAAACTGACGATGCCAGGTGGAAGATTAGGCCCTCCATTGTTCCACATAGAGCGGTTTGTTTCAATCACTCTATATGGAATATCCATGTTGGACCTAACGTCCATCCAGTCGGAGACTGTGGTTAAAAGCGGAGTTAGTTTGAACTCCCTAAGTATGCGAAGGTGGCCGATTTGGTCCCCTTCAAGTATGGTTTTCCTCCTTTGCAACCTTAGAGCGCCAAGCTCTGCTTCCTTTTTCACATGAAGATGTAGAGGTAGTAGGCAAAGCATAGCTTCCATGGCTGCAGTTGGAGTTGTTCGTATAGCGCTGGTAACCGAAAGACATGCAAGTCTTTGAACTTTTTTGAGTTTGGCTTGCGCAGTCACTTCGTTCACCTTAGGCCACCACACTAGAGCAGCATAGGTGATTCTTGGTCGGGCAATGGTCTTGTAAGACCAGAGTGCCAAGTCTGGTTTCAGTCCCCAGGTCTTACCGAGGAGAGTTCTGCAGGCCCAGATCGCTGAGATCGCTTTCTTAGCGGCATGATCCAGTTGTGCAGACCAGTTCAGTTTCTTGTCCAGAATAATTTCGAGATATTTGACTTCATTGCTGAAGCCCACTCTAACTCAACTCAGTATTGGAGGAGTGATGGAGATCGTCCTTCGTCTGCCGAATGGAATTAGGACTGTTTTTAAGGGGTTTATGTTTAGACCCTCCTGTAAACACCATGACATGGTGGTATTCAGAGCCGTTTGCATTCGGCTCGACAGAGTTGCGTCATCTTTACCTCTGACGATGAGGACGATGTCATCGGCGTATCCAATGACCTCGTAACCAAGCTGTGAAAGCTTGTTGAGAAGTGCGTCGACAACTAGTGACCATAACAAGGGCGAGAGAACTCCTCCTTGCGGACACCCCTTGATCACTGACATTGTTATAGACGAATCTCCCAAGGTTGCTGTGATCACTCTGCTAGAGAGCATTGCGTGTATCCAGTTCCTTGAAGTTTGGTCGATTCCCTTATGAGAAAGAGCCGTATCGATTGATGCAAAGGACGTGTTATCGAAGGCCCCTTCAATATCAAGAAAGGCACATAGCGCCGTCTCCTGATAACTTAGGGACTTTTCAATCAACGTCACTAAGCTGTGAAGAGCAGTTTCTGTTGACTTGCCGCTTTGATAGGCATGTTGGTTCCTGTTCAGCGGGGAGTCTTTAAGAAACTCATCACGGATATATTTATCCATTATTTTCTTCATCAACTTGAGAAGCGATGAAGTCAGACTTATGGGTCTGAAAGTTTTAGGTAGGGTTTTGTCCTTTCTTCCAACTTTGGGGATAAACACTACCTTCACCTTCAGCCAGTTATCCGGAATATGGCCCAGGATAAAGCTGGCTCTGAAGAGGTTGATGAGTTCGGACATGATAACTGCGGCCGATTTTTGTAGAAAGATGGGTAGTATGCCGTCTGGACCAGGAGACTTCATAGGGTCGAATGAGCTTAGAGCCCAACCTATTGAAGCTTCCGTGAACAGTCGACGGGCCAGCAGGATGGACTCCCGAGACGCCATATGTCTCGAATTGTCCTGCCGCGACCCATCACTATTCAGTTCTTCGGTCTCTGTCGATCCAGGAAAGTGGGTGTTTATAAGAACCTCCAGCGTTTCCTTGGTAGTGACAGTGAGGCATCCATCCTCTTTCCTCACCTGTCCTAAACCGTTAGTATGGTCTTTGGACATCGCCTTTTGGAGCCGCGTAGCTTCCGGCAGAGTTTGGATTCTTTCACAGAAACTAACTCTGGATTTCCGTTTAGCCTTGCGTAGCTCGGCGTTGTATTTAGTGAGGGACGCCCTGTAGTCGTCCCAGTTAGACGTGACTTTTGCCCTGTTGAACAACCGCCTAGTTTCCCGACGAAGGTCACTAAGTTGATCATTCCACCAGGGTACGTCACGGCATACTGACCGCTGTGTTAGTGGACAGTTAGCGTCGAAAGCATCCATGATTCTGTTTTGTAGATCATTTGCTGCCGAATTCAGGTCAACAGAATTTCGAATGTTGCTGTAACTGAAAGTTCGTGAATCGATCAGGCGTTCCTTAAAGGATTCCCAATCTGTATTCTTAGGATTTCTGAACAGCTCTCTTTTCAGAGGGTTAGCCTCTATATTAAAAACGATGTGTCTGTGGTCCGACAAACTAGTTTCATCGGAGACATGCCAATTTTTAATCCTTTCAGAAATAGAGGCGCTACACAGAGTGAGATCAAGGACCTCCTGTCTAATAGCGTTGATAAACGTGGGGTTATTCCCTACATTACATACATTGACATCGTTGGAAGTAAGGTATTCAAGTAGGTACTCATCCCTAGTGTTGGTGTCCGAGCTGCCCCAGATCGTGTGGTGAGCGTTGGCATCGCAGCCAATCAGAAACGGCTTGTTGATGGCCTTGCAGTACCGCACAAGCGCAGCAACTTCGGGTGGCGGTATATCACCTTGGTCGCCCGGGAAGTAGGCCGACGCGACCAGTGTGTCGAACAGTTGACATTTTTGCATGACACCGTATCGAAGAGTACTGTTGCCTCTCTTGCAGACTGCGACAGCAGCGTTCAACTGTACGCTTCTCTATTTGAGCGAATCGTGTGACTAGAAGCCTACACGGACGGTTAACGATTCTTTTTTGTGTCGATCTCCGGCCGCTTCAAAATCTCGACTGTCGCATTGTGCGAATGACAATAATTAGCAATCATGCAACAGTTAAGCACAGTAATAAAATGGAAAATAAATAATTTATATATATGTACTGCCGAAAAATATCATCACTCGTGTACACCAGAAGATTTGAATCCCAGCTACTCAACTTTTTCATTCGAAAACAGTTCGCTGTAGCGAAAGTCGCATCCAAATTTAGCATATTTAAGCAAAAGTAGGGCAATAAAAGCATGAAACTTACAAATTCAATTAACGTCCTCGGACCCAAAAAAGAATCGATGCTAAGTAAATTGATACCACTTCAAATCGTAATAAATGCAATAAATAGCACAGATAGCCACAGTCAATAACACACGAGCCAGAGATTGTCTATACAATGACAACAATATCAAGAGAAGTGAGCGGGATAATTGTTGTTCATATTGAATTTGGTCGGCGTGCGACCAGACCGAGCCAAGCGCCAAACACATTGTTTTGAGTAATTAGCATTTGAAGTTTGACCACCCATAAATTAATCGTGTTTGAACTTATCGTGAATTCAATGCAAACATGTAACGAACAGAGCTTAATGAATGTCCTTTTATCATAAATACACGAGAAATAGCAATAATTGATAAAATATTTAGTTTTTATTTTTGACACCTATGCACTCAGTTCACTCTGGTCGAACAAAAATTTTGAAAGTTGGTCTTCAGTTCGGTCTGGTCAAACGTATTTCCTACAACATATCAACTTGCCTTTAAACAAGCTAATTTTTCTCACTAGTCAAACGTAATACATAGATATCAACGCTGCTTTATCTCTTAGTCCAATCTGTATCAGAAATTATACAGCTGATAGACAAGGAAAGCTTTATTGCTGTTGCTCTATTTCCTGGTCCCAAAGCGCACCAGGTGCTAAGTGTTAAGATAGTATCAATATGAAAAGCTCTGGTATTTTGAAGCGGGTATTGTTTAATTTTGTTGATTTAACCCTTAAATGCGCACGATGTTAAAAAATCATCTAAAAACATAAAATCTTTGTTTAACAGGTTTACTGCTCTAAAACTAACCAATATGCATAAAAAAATTGAAAGATTTACTTTTTAATGTGCAAATATTTCCATGTTGTTTTTGAACAACACTGTGACTTTATCGCAGAATGAAGTCGAAACAATTACTTTGGTAACAGTAACTTTAAAATTGGCCTTTTGTTAGTATAATTACTGATATTTCAGACATTTTCACTAACAACTAAACTTATTTTAAAATTCATTTTCAAAGACGGTCAGCACCAGCCGGGAATCTCGCCATGTTTTTTTTCGTTTCCGAGTTTTTGACAGCAAAAATAACAACAAAACATTCAAATACAGTACTTCCAGCTGTTTTAAGGGTTAACGTATATTGACCCAGTCCTGACGTTTGTTACAAGAAAAAATTTAATATTTTTTAAAAAATATAATGGGAATAAAATGCATTTGGTTCGGTCTGGCTCAACAAGATCTTGAAAAAAAGTGATGTGCCCATTGAAACGAAATTCGGCTCTACGGAAACCATCTAGCTGTTTATTTGTCTAATTCTGATGACAGTCGTATTAACGAGCTGTCCGAAGCGGAGAAATCAGTTACTGATTAAAATAAATCGCAAAGTTAGCTTTTAAATCACAAACAATCACTTTATTTAGATACCATGTCTGTGTTTATGGTTCACTCTGGTCGAACGCAATTTCGTTCTTTTTTCAAAGTGCAACAGAGACTTTTTACTATAACACGCCTATGAACTGTTCAAATGATTTCATTCTTTAATGGAACATAGACCATCATTTTGCACATCCACTGGTGCTAATAACTCAATTTTTAAGAAAATGGCGCTTGGCTCGGTCTGGTCGCACGCCGATGTGACAAAAAGCAAGAGATAAAGCAGATCGTATGAAACTTCGGTAGCGGCTACTGTCGCGTAGTGTTTCATTCCACAGTGGTAATTACAAAAATCTCGCAACTGTCGTGTGAATACTGTAGCGTACCAGTACATTCCCCTACCCTGGACGCGACAACCATTTCCTGCTTTCCTCTGGTTGTCGGTACTTCAACCGTGACGGCAACGACGTCGCGTTGGATAAATTCTGTAATAGGTAAAAATTTTAGTTCTCTATTTAGCAGAATTGCAGTCCTTGGTTTGGGCTGCGTGTCACAGTAGTTTAACCTACCGTTAGGAGCGTTAAGTCCGAGAACTTTGAATTCGTTGATCCACGGCCCCTGGATGAATGCAGCCGCTAGCTGCTCTTTGGTGAATCTCCTGCAAAGAACACCCGCGGCGCCTTTCGCGTGATGGAGATTCGCTTGCACGCAGCGAAGGCTGCTCACTTTGCAGTGAAGTTGCCGTCTTTGTCCGGATCGGAAGATGACCCGGGTATTGGCTGACGGCTGCCAACAGCGGTTTGACTGGTTGATGGAAGTTGCTCTTTCTCACTGTTCGGCTTCGGTTGCAGCAGTCGATTGGCAACAGAAGGTCGTCGCGCACTCTGAGGTGGTTTTTGACTCCGGTGGGTGCGACTGTTCGGTGGTTGATGCTTCACACTCTTGCGAGTCTTCGGCGGAACCGTGCGAGCAGCACGGGGTTGCGTTGTTTGAGTGGTGACAGGGCACTCACGGGGGAGCATCCTGCGCGTACCTTCCCAACCGCAGGGTTGCGTTTGGGTGGTTGTGGGGCACTCCCGGAGGAGTTTCCCAAGCGACCCTTTAGCCCATTCGCAGGATAGCTTTGCCTGGGTGGTAGCAGAATACTCCCGGAGGAGTTACCCGCACGTACCTTTCCTGACATTGCGACGGAGTCTTTCCTGCCTGTGACGTTCGGCCTACCGCTTACCTTTCGGATGCGTGCTTTGCCGAAACCGTAGTGCAGTTCATTATTTCTACTCTCAACGAGTTTGGCCGATTCTTCGTCAATATCCAGAACTAGTTCGACCAAGGTCTTTACCAATTTGCGGTTACAGACTCGCGACATTTTGGTAGAGAGATGGTCGTTCTGATTCTGGAGTGAACGAAGAATCTTCTCGTTCGGAGTTCGCACTGTCCGCGAAGTAACCGACATACCGTCTGGCCTTCGGCAGATCCTTCATGTGGTATACACGAAGTTGTGCTCCCTCCCATGGTACGAGAGAAGGTACCTAACTCCCTTTCCAACCACTGCACTGTGTCGTTGTCGGCACAGGAAAGTTGCAGGGAGCCATTTTTTAGATGGCAACCGTTAAACTTGGGCTTGGTGGTTGGATTTTCCTGGTCCGCAATGTGATCGAGGATGGAGGTCCGGACAGCTTGAAGCTGGTCCGTTGTGAGTAGGGAGCTGGGGTGGGTAGCAGAAGTAACCGCAAGGCTTATAGCTCCCACCATGTCCTTTATATGTGGCCGTCGGGAGCGGCTTCGAACCCGATGACCCCAGACCAGTGCCGTTCCGCAGTTTTTTAGGCTGTGGACACTTAGTACTGGTATTTGGGGACACCAATTCGTCCGACTGCTGTCGCTTGACGGCGACTTGGTTCGATTGAGCAGGCTGCTCTGTCGGAAGGAGGGCCAGCTTCCTGGCTTCTTCGTACGAGAGACCGGAGCGAAGATTTTCGCTCAGTCGCTGCCTTTGCGCATTTGAAAGTCGCTTGACAAGGGGTGCCGATGATTGGGGATTTCCTTCGTCATCGGGCCTTGTCTCTGGACCGGGAACTAAGTCCATTTGACTTTCGCATTCCCTTGTGGAGAACGTAGGATTAAGGATGAAGCATAGGGTCCTTCGTCCAGCGATTCGCTGTCGAGGTTGAAATCATCCTCATGCTCCATCTCCTCCGTTCTGCCCGGTGCGTTTGTTTTTATTGGACTACGCTCCGATGAGTCCATGGGTTACGGCAAAGAAAGGCTGCCGGTGGCCGAATTTTGTGAAGTTTTTTCGTTCATAAAATTTCCACGAGTCGCTGGGTAAAGAAGAGTCCGCTGCATCAGTGACCCGCGTGATGCAGTAAGGGCTAATTACTGTGAAGGGTGCCCTGGAACTCCACAGGCCCCGTTAGTGGCTGGGTATTTCTTAAATACCCCCCCCCCCCCTCACCACGTCATCCATCGGCACGGGTCGCATAACACCTTAGCTTAGGGGTTTTAATCATTGGATTTTACCCAACAGCCATGGTTAAGAGCTGTTGCCACCATCCTCCTTTACAGGGGCTTTGGACCCTCTGCTACAGTTCTCAATAATTCAAGTCTATTCGTAAAGGCTAAACTGAACCAAGAGAACAGGCGGAGTTGAACACACACATACAGAAAATGCTCAGCTCGTCGAACTGAGTCGAGTGATATACGACATTCGGCCCTTTTGAGCACTTTTATACCATTAGTTTTTGCAGTGATTGCTATACCTTACTAGGAGAAAGGCAAAAAGATGTTGGAAAAGGTGCCCACTAAACTGGTGTGACGCTAGAACAGCTTTGCCTTTCTCCTAGAAAGGTATGACTTATGAAAATCGTTACACGCAAAACTTTTCCTTATTACTTTAGAAGCAATAGCTCAAAATTGCCTTTTAGGTAACAAACCCCTTACTTAAAAGGCAATAAAATTCTTCCCCAGTCAAGTAACAATACATACTGTCATATATTTTGCACGTGTTACGGGAGTACGACTATCTAATAATGGTCGTTTCAACCACATGCAAGATTTTTTCTGTCGAAAACTGCTCCCTTTCCGTCTCAAGTCAAAAAAAAAAAATCACACACCGTCGCATATGTTGCACATGTTACAAGTTTTTTCAATCTCCAATTCATCCGGTGTGCGTGTATTAGTTCGCTCGTTGTATGCATACGGAGTAGAGAAAAAATATGACCCCGTCATAGAGTATGCAAACGTTGATGAATTCAAAGACTTGAAATGACATCACGATCTGCAAACTGCGTTAGAGAAAAACAAAACATTCGCTTTCCCGCAAGATATCTAAGACACATACTCATTGGTTCATGGAAACTCATATGCACCTGTTTGAAAATACAAAACTCGTGCCCATCCAGAACAATATTCACAACTTCGGCAACTCTGGTCAGACAGTATTACATATTTCCATTTCAAGTAAACACTGGGGGACGAAACGAAAGTGTTTCTAATTAGACATTTGAGGTTGACGATTGTGATTCTGATTATGTGTGGTTGAAGGGGACAAAGATGAACCTGATCGTTGCATCAATACAAATGCAGCGAGTGAAGTCTTGCTAACACATGCATTGCGGTGCTTGGCTGTATGTTCTCCTGCAGAAACACATACAAGCGTGTGGCCGTCATAATTTTTATTACTTTTTGGTTATTACTCTTTGTGTATAATGCGCAGTCATAAGACACAATAGAAATAAAAAATTGCCCTAAAGTAATAAAATGTTCCCCGTTTGCGTTGGGTGTAGCAATCGAGAACAAAATTTCCCCACCAATTCATAAGCCAAACTTATGACTTTTATAAGGAATCCTTGTGGCGCAAAATCATAAGAGGTTCTTATGGAACTCAATAGTTATTTTCTCTGCGTGTACTGCATCAAATTTCGAACACTTATGCTATTATGTAACTTCATGCACTTAAAAATCAACGAACAACGAATTTTCTCAACAATCTTGGTTATGTTTTATGTATGAAAATAACGAGAATTCAGATTTCGGCTTTGACTCAATCTCCGAACACTTCGACGTAATCGCTAAGAGATAGATAGGCACAGCGTCTGAATACTGACTGTTACTTTTTTCAAAGCCATCTGCCCGCACGAAAACTGCACTGGTATTCCTTAACAAAGGCGCACTGCAACGTCCCTAGTCGGTGGACAGGATACAGGAGAGAATAATATATGCGAAATTGAGAAAGGTTATGTTTCGAAAGTTACTACAGCTCATATCCCTTCTTATTAATAGGGCATATGAGTCCTTTACACCAGGTAGATTCTCTTCAGACCGTACCCTCGAGATAATCTATGGAATTGAAACCGCTAGCTTTCGACCTCAGAAAGTTTCAAAGTCTCATTTATATCGTTTTTTAATTTTTTACCATTTTTTGAAATTTACATATTTTTTTTGTTCACAAAACATTTATTTAACACGGCACAATACAAATTGATGTTTCACGAAGCCAATTAAATCTAATGCCTTTTGGTCTAAAATATCTTATAAGCTAAAGACAAATTTTTTTTATCCTCGCTGCCGACTACGAGCTGAAATTAAATCTAATACTAGAATACTGTTTTTTTCATCCGAGATTCGTTTCGCTGTTAAATGGGCACCTTAATGCTCTTCAAATAGCTATAAACAAGTAGCATGTATGGCAAGTTTCGCTGAGCGAGGATATCACGAACTGGCACATATGGCTGTATTCCTCGGGCCCTGAGGGTTTTACATATATTATAATGCTTGCTAATTCTTCAGTTTATATACGTTCGATGATTTGCCAGGAAGAGGCAGAAAACCATGACAATCTGATCCTAATCTGGACGGAAAGGTAATCAACCTCATCTACTGGAACCGATCGATGGATGCACGGTATTTGACCAAAAAAGCTGGGATATAGGTCGCAATTGTACAGGGGATCAAAAAACGGAACAACCTGATGACATACAAGAAGCAGAAAGTGCCAAAACAAACGATTGGACAAAAAATACGAGCTAAAACGAGAGCTCGGCAGCTGTATCATCGGATTGTGCCCGGTGCATTATCATGGACGATGAAACTCACGCAAACTTATCCAGTACTTCCACTAAATAAGAAGCATAGCACTTCACGATTATTGTGGTCGAATTTGGCGTCGCACACTGTTTCCAAAGCTCCAAGGAACGTGATCGAAATTCTTTTGACCTAAAACATTGATTTTAGAGCTGTAACGTCGTCAGCAAAGTTGTTCCATTAATTATTCCCCATCTTATGAAACTTGCAATTCCTTGATTAATCCACTTAACAGTGAGAAACGAATTTTACTTCTCACATTCAGTTAAGTTGTAACGAATTTTAAAAAAGAAACAGCTTTGTTGAAGAAAGCATACTCCTTTCTATGTATTTAAAGTAACTTTTGTGGAGTTTTCTATAGATTACCCCCGAAAATATTTCTTTTTATTTAATTTTCTATAGTGATTTTTTACAATTTTTCAATGTTCTACAATATTGTTTGCTATAACGAAACAAACAAGTTCTTCGAAAAAAGTTTATTTTTATCTCACACATTTTTTGTTGTGGACGATTTTTACTAGAAGTATGCGCTGATTAACACTAATTACTTTTTACTCAAAAAATAATGATTTTGGAGTCGTATTGATTTCAGCGAAGCTGTTCACCTAATTATTCTCCATTTTGTTGAAGTTAGAATTTTGTGATAAATCTACCTTAAAGTGAGAAACGAATTTAATTTTTCTCATTTTTGTTTATAGAAACTCATTTTGCTGAGTAAAGTTTTTATACATTATATAAGAAACTACTTTGTCGAAGACACTATACTTCTATCTGCTAATTTAAATAAGCTATTGTGAAGTTTTCTTCATAATACCCCTTAAAATCCCTTTTTACATAACTTTTCATAGTGATTTTCCATTTTTTTTCCAATGTTCTACAATGCTCTTCAATGTTCTACAAATTTACTTACAAATATCTAGACAGGAGACAGCAAGAGCAAAATGCCTGTATATGGATTAAATGATGTTTAACTTATACCTAAATATAGAAATAATTTGGTCTGCAGATAATTGCAGATTTTAAAGATATTTGTTAGTAAATTAGTACATTGTTTAAAAAAAAATCGTCAATAACCCAAGAAATATGAGAGATAAATATATACTTCCTTTTCTGAAATTGTTTATTTTGTTATAGCAAACAACATTGTAGAGCATTGAAAAATTGTAGAAAATCACTACTGAATGTTATAATTTTAAATATTGATTTTTAGTGGCCATCTGTAGAAAACTCCACAAAAGTCCATTTAAAAAGGCAGATAGAAGTATGGTGTTTTTGACAAAGTTGTTTCTAATGAAATGTGCCACAACTTTGTTGAACAAAGTTAATTTTTATATGCAAAAATGGAAAAAGTAAAATTCGTTCCTCATTGCATGGTGCATTATTCACAAAACTGCAATCGCTAAAAAACGGAGTATAATAAATGGATCAACGTTCCTGAAGGTCAAAATAATTTCGATCACGTTTTTGCAGCTTTGGAAACAGTGTGCGTCGGTTTGAAGACAACAATATCAATTTCGTTGAGCAAGACATTTATTCTTTGGTTATTGGCGATTTTTATTGAAACAATGCACTAATTTACGAACAGATATCTTCGAAATCTGCAAATATCTGCAGACTAAATTATTGCCGAGTGTAGTATGCCAATCAAACAAATCGTTTTGGCTGTAAAAAATGTAGATAATAATTTTGTCGTTCCTGTAAAAAAATTTTTTTCAGAAAATTATTACTTATTTGTTATTGATTTCTCCACGTCCGAGTTCCCAATATTTTAGAAGTCTTTGGTATTTTTCATGAGAAAATTAGATTCAAAAAAGCTCGTTTAAATAAACTATTTTTAAATTTATCATTCAACTTATTTTTTGAAAAAAAAAATTTTTCTTTAGTGTAAATATTTTTTGAAAAGACAAAATTATCTACTACTTTGCCAAAAATATGACACCGCTCAAGCCAACCATTTTAGCCCTCAAATTAATTGTAATCATCACTACCTTCTCAACATTAAATTTTTAAATAGTTTCTCAAAAATCAAAAAGTGCTGCGAAATATGAAACCAATAGCACCAAATGGAACCTTTTGCCTATACAAACGGCTATGCTCAGTTCCAGGTAAATCAAAAATGACAACTAGAAAACAATATCAAAACTGGGATTTTTTTTGTCAAACTGCTTTGTATTTATAAATTAAGGAACAGTCTTTATTCTGCGTCTATAACTTTTATAATATCATATATGAATATATTGTACTTTTGAAACCAGTATTTTGTAGGTAATGGCATGGTAACTCAACATCATGATTGTCATCAGAATGACAAGTAGCAATTTTCAAGCGATACGATACGTTGAGTGATTTACAGTAATAAAACAATATCCTCGCCGTATTTTTGATAACAATCATTCATTTACGAATCGGCTAACTCAAGTAAAATAAAAAACAGGTACGAATCTCGTTCCAGTACATGTAACTCTGATAAAGCGTAACTGAACTAACTAATCAAACCTCGTTCGAACCAGTTTTCGATAGCTCGATTCTGGGAAGAGATATAGATCCGCTTTATCAGTACTCATTGCCGACCGGAAATAAATCCTACCGTCGAAAAATGATTCGGTGCAAAAGTAAGACCACTTGCTGAAGAGACATTTTCTATCATTGTTTTGACTCATCGTCCCTCCTGCCGAACGCTAAGTCCACACTGCATGCTATTTGGGAGAGGCCAGTGGATCACGTAAGCGACGCAAACACGTAACCAGCGTCACCATTCACTGCGTCCATCGTTTTTCAGGGTCTTATCAGCAAAATTCACACATCCAGATAAGATACGCCGTAAGCCAACACGTCATTAGCTGAAAGAAAATATCGCATATAAACGTTCCCATAGAGAGTTTCACCTGTGCGTAGGTCCAGCGAGCGTGAGAAAAACTATCGTTAGACGAATCAATTTAAACCTATAAAACCGTATGAGTCTCCGCTTCATCTCGAGCTGTAAACTGCCCAAAACGATGTCAAGTTTTCTTTTCGATTGATTGATGAACCGAACGCACAGCAACGCTCAAGCGGATGATGGTTATCCGATGGTGCAGATGGGAGATGATGAGCGTCCTTGCTGTGCCATCATAGGCACTTTCGATTTTTCCTATCTGGTTGTAAAAGTCATCGGCTTTAATGTTACTTAACGGGTTACAAAAATGTGAAAAGCAGTTTTTTTTGTGTATCGACCAATTTATTTTGATGAATCATGGTCTGTTGATCGTCTTATAATCACGATGTCTCGAATTTTCCAATAATACTTTCTATAATTCTATTGAAGTGCGTAAATCTCCTAACCCGTACTGATATTCCCACCAGTCACATTAGGAAAATTAGCCCCATGGAATTCATTTACTCTAATTGCACTTACTGCTACGGTTTTTTATAACAAACCCTATCCCACTCCGATCGTTCGATGCCATCGGTGACAATTTTCTGCTTCCGTTTCCAAACGATATTCAATCGATTCTTTAAGTGGAGTACCGTAAATAACAACTTGAAGAAGTTTTTTTCCTCTGCACTTTTACTCTATAGGTTAATAGCTACTTGAACAATTTGCAGAGGAGGGAGACAGCTCAGCTCGTGACATTAAGTGTCTGTTTATCGTAAATGAAACGCCTGAATATGTGCTTGAAGTATGTGTAGAGAGAGCATTTTGATTTGTAGAAAAAGCAAACATCTCCTCATTTAAATACTTGCTAGTCGAAATATCGTCGGCTTATTAGGGTCAAAAACTGCGTTTTTGAAGGTTGTCGTGCGGCTGAAAGCTGACCAAATTTTTTTCTCAAACGCTCAATTTACTCCACTTTACAGTAATCTGATGGATAGCAAATTAGCTTTTTCTAAAAATTAGATTTGAGAAAAACTCTTTTATATAGAAAAATAGGCCTCAAATTACTAAATAGGCAAGGGGTGTTTTCGGTGATCTTTTGATATTTGATTTTGAATTTTGCACAAATAGTAAATCGATACGATTGCACCGCATTTGCTTTGAAATTTTGCTGAGCTATAGGCTAGTACTGAAGGTTGTATATTCTAGTAAGCATATATTTTTAGTCTCAAGAAACTTTTTGAAAACACCAGAAGAGTTGTGTATTAGTATACCAATTATGAAATAAAATTATCAATTCCTCAGCGGTAATTTCACTTTCCTATCGCATCATATCTCTTCCGTCATCGGTCAGACGCTTGTCTGCTGTTCAATCAAAGATTATATCGTATTATCTGCCTCTTTCTTTTCTCCACTTTCTTCAAGGTTAAACGTATAAGTTTTCATTTCTCCTGCCACCCCTTCGCGGTTCGGTTCACCCACTCGCGCAGAGCCCCCGATTCGCGAATTTAGCCAGTCACTGTGGAGTCAGTCATCGAAAACGAAAGGCGAGAAGAAGGGGAAAATCACGATCGCGAGACGCGCCGCGATGACGACCGAAAGGCCAGGTAGTGCTTCATAAAAGAAGCGAAAAAATAATAATAAACCGCGCGACCGCCAAGAAACGCACAAGAAATTAACATCACGCGGCATATTTTCACGCCGGATCTGGGTCGATCTTTTATATAATGGTTATAACCGTGTTGATACAAGTCCGAGATGCGCACGACAGCGTTTCAGTGCCAGGCGGTCCTACCTACCACTGCACTGCCACCGTCTCCGTCCCAGCGCTGTGTAAAGTTGAACCGATTACGTGATTCATGTCCTGTTTTACGCTGGCAAGACGAGACCTTCCATTGCCACTGCCAACCAACCGAAGCCTCGCGCCACGTTGCTTTGCCTATCCATGCCATACCATACTTGACACACACGGGCAATGTGGCACTATTAGTAGTTTGGATGGACCTCTTGGTCTGGGTCACAGAACCGGTATTTGGCGGAGTGTTCGATTTTGTGTCCGTAAACAGTGCGCTTTCCCCCCGGGGCGGGACAGGGACGGTTAAACTCCTTAATGGGGTGGTAACAGCCTGATTAAGCATCCGCTAGTGAGTGCGAGTACGTTGAATGTGGAACGGGTCGATCGAATTGTCATCAGCTGGGGAAACACATGAGTTTTGAATAGTTAGTCACGGCTTCAAGATGAAAAGTGCGTGACAAAGAATATCTGTTTTGTACTTATTCAGCATCCAACTTGGTTGTTGCATGTTATTGGAGTGATTCGTCTTGCGGATTGGCATTTCTGAGTTATTTGATTCATTATGTTCTATTATTGGGATTAAAGTTTGAAACAAAAGTTGTTAAAAAAGTATTCCCGAACCTTGATGAAATGATCGATCTCCATGTATCATATTAAAGTAAAAATGTTTATTATTTAAATTTCAATAGTACAAAATTGAAAAATCATAAGAAATTCAACTTTTGACGTTATGCTCTAAAAATTTGGATTTTGACACTTCAATAGCCCACACTTACAGAAAAATTGTAATTGAAAGGAAATTCTCATTTCCAATTTTGGGTCGATGGCAAACGATTCCTCGTTGTATGATGGGTGCCGCGTTTTTTTTCCAATTTATCGAAAAGACCAACGTGTCAAACTTTCGATGGAGAATCTGGCGTTATTTAGTTGCAATAAGAAGGAATTTTTGTGACAATTAATGACTATAGATAAAAATTGGATCCCCGTCTACACTCCTGAATCCAATTGGCAATCGACAAAGTGGCTTTGGGATGTGCAAAGCATAATCTCCATCGACTACCGTGTGCATAGTAACCCAACCAATAAACATTATGATTGTACATTAATGGATCGATTGGACATTGAAAGCAAGGCGAAACGGCCGCGTATAGCGAAGAAAGAAGTGATCTTTCACCAAGACAACACTTCCGTTCATTTTGCTCGCGATGCGACTGGTAAATTGAAGAAATTTGGTAATGAGTATTTGCAAGATTTGGCTTCGAGCGACTATTTCCTGTTTTTCTAGCTTCATTCGAAAAAAAAAATGGCTCGCGGGCAAGTGATTTCACTCGTATGAAGAGACAACATTAGAAATAAACGACTTTTTTCAGCAAATGGAGCTTCGAAACTATTCAAATCACTATTGTATTGTTGTATTTTAAGTTGATTATTTGGTTGATAAAGTAATCCACAGGCTGCAGAGAAAGAGGGAAGAAACACAATGGTTGTTGACTCTTTGTTAACAGTATTAGACGTCACTCTTATTCAGCGGAAAAAATGTTGGTAATTTCTCGAAGAATCATCGACAGATTACAAAATTTTAATTTTAATAAATTTTTGATTTTTAATCAAAGTTATTTGAATGCTTTTGAATACCTACTTTACTTTGTTGGCCAACGGACCGTTCACCGGACTAGAGCCGAACGAATTAGACATGTCCAGCTCTTGAATATTTTGTTCCTTTACAAATCATTCGAGGATTTTTCATTTACTTAACCCGTAAAGACCCGGGACGAAACTTGTTTTTTGAAAATGCTCGTGCTCAGCACTGGAACGGCCAATTTGGGAAAACTTGGACTTTTCTTCAAGGGGAATAGTTGCTCTAAGTTTTGGTGAACCCCTGGACCCCTCTCCGTTTCGTGAGACGCAAATATGTCTGTGTTTTTTTCTAATTTTTCAAACAGATTGAGCAAACACTGGGAATTTTCATATGTATCAATTGCTCCATGTATCAAATCCTGTCAGGTGGATGAAATATGTTATGTTAAAGTGAATTTTGAAGTTTCCAAATCATTTCAGTACAAATTCACAAGACTATGTATTTTTATAAAAAATTAAACAACAAAACCGTTCTTCAAATTTTAGGCTCTACATTTTTGCGGTAAGATCCCCTGAATCCATACGCGATGAAAATTTTATTTTAGCATGCAAACATTTTGAGAAAAACCAATTTAAATTCACTAAAGTACGTATTTTCTAGGAAACCTGATTTTCCCAGTCTCCCACGGTAGGTTTCAACTTAGCTCTTCAATTTTCATGCTCTATATTTGCAGAGTGGCGTCTCTTGCATCCAAAGATGGTGAAAGATTTTTTCTAGCATGCACAGATTTGGAGAAAATCAAGTTTTCATAAGAACTCGTACTTTAGTGAATTCAAACTCGTTTTTCTCTAAATCTGTGCATGCTAGAATAAATCTTTTTGCATCTTTGGATTCAGAAGACGTTACTCTAGAAATATAGAACTTGAAAATTGAAGAGCCAAGTTGAAACCTACTGTGGGAGACTGAGAAAATCAGGTTTCCGTGAAAATACGTACTTTAGTGAATTTAAACTCGTTTTTCTCAAAATTTTTGCATGCTATAATAAATATTTCATCGCATATTGATTCAGGAGACCTTACTTCAAAAATGTAGAGCTTAAAATTTGAAAAACGATTTTCTTATATGAATTTTATGAAAATACGTAGTTTTGTGATTTTGTACTGAAATAATTTAAAAACTTCAAAATTTACTCTTGCATACCATGTTTCATCCACCTGACATGATTTGATACATGGAGTAATTGATACGTATGAAAATTCCCAGTGTTTGCTCAATTTGTTTGAAAAATTAGAAAAAAACACAGACATATTTGCGTCTCACGAAAACGGGGAGGGGTCCAGAGGGATGGCATCTTTACCAAAACTAAGAGCAACTATTCTCCGTTCCAGTGCTGAGAACGAGCATTTTCAAAAAACAAGTTCCGTCCCGGGTCTTTACGGGTTAACCCTCTAGTGCCTAAGTTATTTTTCAAACGGACCTCGGTAAAATCACTATGAATCTTTAGCAGCATTGTCAAGTATGTTTGAAGTTTTTAAGAGGCTCAACTTAAGCATGTCTGAAGGCGGCACTGGGCACTAGAGGGTTAATATTGCTCTACATAATAATATTAAGGAAAAATACATAAAATATGACTATAACTTTATTATAATTTCAACATCATGTTCAAAACTGAACTATGTTGCTGTTTATGAAGGCAAAGCTTATAATTTGTGCATATTTCCGAATTAGGGCATTAAAAAATGTTTTTTATAGCTCTATCTTATAAATGTAAAGTTACAGTGCACAGTGGTACAGGTCGACAACTTAGGCGGAAATGAAGTTTTCGATTTTTTTTGTGGTTTCAGAGCCATATCTCTATGGAGAAGTTATCATAAGTAGGTCTATATTCAAATTGAAGTGTAAATAAGGGTGAAACTAAAATCAGCGAAAGAAACAACTAAGATTTTTGCTTGAGGAAAAATGTTTTATTATTTTAGATAAAATTGTTTATCACGTTTTTATATGAAACTTTGAGAAAGACTACTTTTTTGTAGTTTTTTCATTGGCTGAATTAGAGTAATTTTACTTGGGATTGCTTGAAAAACCTGTTATTCTGGTCTATTTTTTAATATATAAGTTTCTCAGTAAAGTTACGTTCAGATAACTTTTAGAAATTTAAAAGACGCAAATTTTGGTGGCCAAACATTTGAAGTTGAGGAAAAACTTTACTAACTAGTTAACTAATGTGTGGAGTATTTCAATAATTTCATCAATCTAGCATTTTCATAAGTTATTATAAAAGCTTTGCATTGAGATAATGCTCGTTTCTTTTATACTTCTTCCTGCCGTTATTTTAAGAACGGGAACACAAAGGACAGATATCATAAGTTCGGCAATAAATTTTATAAATAAATAAATAAATAAATAAATAAATAAATAAATAAATAAATAGATAAATAAATAAATAAATAAATAAATTTATAAATAAATAAATAAATAAATAAATAAATAAATAAATAAATAAATAAATAAATAAATACAAAAATAAATAAATAAATAAATAAATAAATAAATAAATAAATAAATAAAAAAATAAATAAATAAATAAATAAATAAATAAATAAATAAATAAAAAAATAAATAAATAACTAGAAACATTTTTCTGAATTGAGCCAAAGAAGCAAACATGCTTGTTTGCATTATTTAACTAAAAACCATACATTCAAAGAGCTAGGTATGACCTCGTCGATATATATGCTAAAGATACAGAAGAAAATTTTACTATTGAAGTTTTAACAATTATGTGAAATTACTGAAGAATGCATGGAAAAAAAATTACAAATAATAGAATGCACATGAACCTTTTCTATCAGTCACTTTAGGAGAAAACGAAATAGTATTTCCTTGAAAAGTTGTTTCAAATATGTTTACCTTTAACAATAAGGGAGCTCCGTAGCCGCAAGGTTACAGAGTCCGCTTTAGTAAGCGAATCTTAGTAGAATCAGGCCATTTGGTTGTTAAAGGACTTTTGGGATGGGTTTAGTCTCAGGCTCCCCACCACGTACCCTTCCCTCAATCTGGATCCTACAGTACCCCTGTTGACTCTCCGCCTAACAAAAATAAGTCCCTATTATAATAAAACTGAATCACACGTTATCTTAAAAGTTGAATATCTCTACAACGGCGCATATTGCGTTTTGTGAGATAAGTGATTCTTATGTGAAATTTTCCGCTGAACACATTGGTGACATCAGATTTAAAAAAAATTGAGGGTATTTTTGAGATAAACGAAGTTTGAATTTTTAAACGTAAAAATATCAATATTGGCAACACTGTTTGCAAAATCTGATGATGCCATTCGATTGTAAATTTAATAACCTTCAAAAAAAGTGTCTAATATTAATATCTAATACTAATATATAATTCAAGAGTTTCAAAAAAGTAGTCTTCCACGAAGTTGCCCATAATAAGGTGATCTACAACCTTACCGAAAATAAAAAAAAAAAATTTCTCAAACTTATTTTATTTCGCTTATTTTATTTCGCTGATTTTAATACTACCCTTATTTTCATTTCAATTAAAATGTGGACCTACTTAACTCTCTAGTGCCCAAATTAGTTTTTAGACGGACTTCGAAAAAATCACAATGAAGCTTTATAAACATTTTTTAAAGTTTTTTTTTTGAAGCTTTTTAGAGGTTCAACTGAAGACCGTCTGAAGGCGAAACTGGGCACTAGAGGGTTGAAAGAAACAACTTTTGGTACTAAAACCACAAAAAAAATCGAAAACTCCGTTTCCGCCTAAATTGTCGTTTTGTACAATTGGGCAGTGTTTTGAATCGCGCCTTTTTTCGGCTGCATTAAGCGCAGTATGTAGTTCAAAAAGGAATTCATTTTCCTATCTCAATCCCATGTAAAATTCAGGCACTGAATCAGGCAATGAAATTTCTTCTGGTAGCTAGTACGCAGCTAAAAAGAAACCACAAACCGGAAGGGAAAACAGAGTTCACTTCCTGTGAACACTGCTGTGAAGCAAAATGTCACTTGTTCTTGCACGGAATAATGAGCACTGACATTATTCAGGTACTGAAAGAGTCAGGCAGTTGGTTGGTCGTCTCACGCCCAGCGATGCCAGATAGAAAGACATTTAGCCTACATTCAAAATATTTTTCACGTTATAGTTACCGGAAAAATTACGTGAATATTTTCCATTATCGTTTTCTAGTAGATTCTACGTGATTGTCATTTGAGTTCATCATGGCCTGGTGAGATGAATTATTCTTTGAAACTTAACTATTCAGTTGATGCATGCATTTCATGTGAGTTTCGCGTAGAATTCATCTACTGGGAAACGACGAATTTGCATACCTGAGTGATTTATTACGCAACATATTTTGATAATTTCTAAAACCCGCTAGTTCCTAGCTCATAAAAATTAGAGAAATAAACGAAAATTGAAATTGAAAAATGAAAATTGTATGCAAATTCGTCAATTCGTAAATGAATAAAACAATATAAAAACTGATAAATATTACGACATTCCCGGGGATTAATATTGTCCGCTGCAGCTGTTTTTCAGGTAACTCTTCCACCTTTGAACTGCTGTGTAAAACCTGTAAGCTCAGTCTCGAGTTTATTAGAATTTCTCGAAAATTCACTTATTTGCAAGCCATACAGAAATTCTGTTTTAGGTTCAGAATTAGACAACAGCTTTGCCATTATGATTTCTGGTTCTTTTCGCACAGAGAATTCACGCGATACATCCTGTTTGACGTTGTCAAGTTCACGTAGATGGTACGTGATTAACCATGGTATGCATGAGATTTTCACGTAGATGTTATGTTTGTCACATAAATCATGCAAAATGACAGGACATGAACAAGTATAGGAACTTTACAACAACAATAGCAATAACGTGAAAAATATTTTGAGTGTACGATGAAGACATCCATTTTTGTGACGACAACGTGAAGACATTGAAAAAAACGTGAACGACCCGAATTTTGCATAAGTGCATTAGTGGTGACCTGTTTTTTTTTTGCTCGACAGTTCTCGATTTGCCGGAAAGTTTTTTCAGCCTTTGGGCTTCGGGTAGAAAGACATTTTTTCGCGGACCAGACTTTTAAAAAAATTACCTGGCATCCCTGCTCTCACATCAGATCGCGGTAAACAAGTGTGTTCGAGAGTTCTAGAAAAAAGGAAAAAACATGCGCTCACTCACGTCAGATATCGTTACTGTGAAGCATTCTCAGCTGTTAAAATTCCGTTTGGGCAAAATTTCGTAAACCTCTTTTCTTTTCAACTGCGTACCACGCTTTACCTTGAAAAGTTGAATGCGATTATTTTGACGTAGAACTACGTTTTTAATTTATTTTGAATCAGGTGTTCATCTGTATCCGATTTTACATAAAACAACAAACTGTTCTTCTCAGGACAACCAGATGAATGATTGATGATTATTCATTTTCTATACTAGTTTTGTGTTTTTTAAGTACGCCTCACAGTGGGACGAAATCGAAAATAGTAGGATATTGATGTTTGTGACGAAACGCATGGTTTCAGAGTTTCGGTATCTTCTAGAAAGTTTCTAAATTTTATCAGTACTTTATTTGGATGGTAAAAGTTTTTGTTTAAGAGAGTGTAAACTCAAAATAAAAATAATAACTTTTATTTCTTGATGTACTTGGTAACTCTCATCCGACACATTGTAGAACAAGCTATTTTGAGCAAGTTTATAGAAGATTGGAAAATTTTATCTCTTAACCTGACAAATTTATAAGGTACAAGCGTAACGCTCTTATCTTAATTTTGCCATTATTCAAGTGTTCTACAAACTTCAAACTGAGATTAGTTGTCACATTTTTTCAAAAGAAAGTATATCGCTTTCCCTTAATTTAGAGGAGTTTTGTCTGTTTTTGGAATTTTATGACAAAATTTTCAAGAGAACATACCTCGCGGAAAGGCAGATATTGACAGCTACTTTCAGTTTCATTTTATTCGGATACTCATTCCCTCCAATTGTATATATATCGTACTGGAATCAAAGGGGATGGATAGTAATATTTCGGAAATTAAGTTGCAACTTTTGAGGAATTTGATTGTTCTTTAATCAACTTTTTTTTAAATCGGACAATCGGTGCCCGTGAATGAGTAAGCCATCAACGTTTCCTATGCAAAATGGCGGTAAAGTCACTTCTTATTTTTCACATTTCTCAGTTATTTTTCAATATTTTTGAAAACGGCAACAAGCATCTTGGAGGCGACTACCGATACTACCTTAAAACAGATTTTTCTTTTCAATAAATTCCATTCACCAAAATAGTAAATAGTTGAGTTTTTTTCCTGACCTAATAATATTATATAAAATATCATAATAAAACTTTTGGTGAAAAGTTCCAGATGAAGAAATGAAAAACGATTTTATGTTAAAAGTTGAAATAATTTTTGGTTTCAACATTTTTAGCAATAATTGTATTGCAATGATTTTAAACGATTAAGATAGTCATTTAAAATCAAGAAGCTTTTAATAATTTACTCATCAAATGCATCTGTTTCCAAGATATTTTGAGTTAAAGTTAAACTTTTGTATTATAACAAAAAGAGTTGAACTTTCTTTTGGATTAATTTATTATTCGGTTTTTTAAATACCAGTTCGTGTCAAGCCTTTGTGCAGATAAGACGTATATCGAATGCTCTCTAATTACATTTTATACTGGGCTTTCTTTGTGTCATACTACAAAAGAAATCCTCAATACAATAGGACGGATCGGAATCAAATATGACTGAGTTAAAGGTCAACTCGCTGCGAGTGCTTTTCGAACGAGGAAGTGCAGAACCTAGTGATGTGGACATTTTTACCTTTATGCGGGACAAAATGAAACTGCGATCTGAAGATCTCCTGGCGATGTACAAGGACAAATCGTCGATGTCAGTAATTATTAAATTCAAAGCGGAAGAAGATATGTTGAGAGCACTGGAAAGACTTCCAGGGACGATGGACTTTGTAATCGATAAGTATCAAAGCTGCAAGGAGACGCTATCGGCGGCTAACTCCGTAATTCGGTATGTTCGGCTGTTCAACCTTTCGCCGGATATTGAGGACAGGGAGATATGGGCGATCATGTCTAAGTACGGGAACATTCAGCGTATGGTTCGTGAAACGTATGGAGCGGAGACTGGCTTTCCAATCTGGACTTCCGTTCGCGGCTTATACATAGAACTCAAGGAAGGTGAGGAAATACCTGCAACTGTTAATATCCGTAATACACGTGCTCGAGTTTTCTACGAAGGCCTGGTGAATAAATGCTACCAATGTGATAGCACGGAGCATTTGAAAGCGGACTGCCCGGCAAGGCGAACCGTTAACGATAGATTGAAGACCGATCAAGCCACTTCATACAGCGGTGCCCTGGAAGGAGCATGGAGCAAACCCAAAAAGGTTATAGATCGTAACCAGCAGCAGAAAGAAAATGGCGGAACAATGACGAATCTGAACACGTTGCTAGCGGCTGCTAGCAAAAATCTTGAAGCAAACGAGGGAAAGACGAAGAGCGACACGCCACTGGGGCGAAGCAATGAACAGAACCAACAATTGATGCCGAACACATCCACGAACCAAGCTAACGATGAACACGGATGAATCTCTACTAGAAGAAATAATGGAGAAGCGTGGTGGAACACACGCAACGATTGAAGATGGCGACAACGGTGCACCAAACACGTGCAGCGAAACTGTGCAACAAATGGAGATGGAAGTATGTTCACTGAAGCGAGTGAGAGATGGTATAGTCCAACGAGAGCGACGACAGTTCTCAACCGGATGCGTCCACTGTAGAGTAGGGAACCTATATATTAGAGAAATGACAAGACACTCACCGTTAAGGCAACTGTCAACATCAAAACGGATAACGGCAATGCAAAATTATACAGATCGCCCGTTTTGATGTTGACAGTTGCCTTAACGGTGAGTGTCTCGGCGTCTCTCTGGTATATAGGCTAACTACTGTAGAGAGAGCGGACGGCGGCGAGCACGCGGCTTAATGTGATGACGAGGAATCGGAATAAGCAATTGAAGATAAGTGACAATCAAAATGGTAAGGCTGGAAGCAAATCGGCAACAAACCGTCGATAGACAGGTCGATTCATTTGGTAACCGTGGGTATGAAATTTAAGCTTTTTCATTTGTGATAGTGATGGTTTCACCATATGTATTTGAACATGAACTACGTGTTAAAAGTTGGATCCGTGAATCTGAATAGTTCGATAAGTAACATCAACAAAAGTTTGTTACGGGACTTCATAACGAATCACGACATAGACATTTTATTTTTGCAAGAAGTTTGCTATGCAAATTTTTCTTTTATTCGTTCTCACTATGCTTTAGTCAACACCGCGGAGAATGGGTTGGGCACCGCTATTCTAATACGTAATTCGTTTGAGTTTTGTCACCCGCTACTAGATCCAAATGGAAGAATATCATCTGTAGTGGTAAATGGAATAAATTACATTAATATATACGCGTATTCGGGAACTAACAGGAAAAAAGATAGAGATCGTTTGTTTGTGAACGATTTATCCGTTTATCTTGGCAAAGGGGGAAAGAAGATCGATGTTATTGGTGGGGATTTTAACTGCATCTTGAACAACTATGACTCTAATAGTTCGGTTAAGAATTTTAGTACTGGTTTAAAACAGCTTGTCGAAATGTTTCATTTTAAAGATATTGCAGTGGAGCTTAAGAAAAATATTTACACCTTTATAAGAAACAGTAGCTCATCAAGACTAGATCGTTTTTATACCAACTCTTCTCTCTTTTTACGGAATATAAATGACTTCACAACACTCCCTGTGGTCTTCTCAGATCACTTTGCAATTTTGATGAGGATTAACGGGACTGTTGGAGATGTCGCTCCAATTGGACGAAGTTACTGGAAAGTTAATAGTACACTGGCTGTATATGATACGCTTTGCGCTCGGTTGGCTGAAAAATATGAAGGATGGAAGTTGCGTCATGTTTATTCGACTGATATAAGTAAATGGTGGATTGAAGTAGCCAAACACAAAATGAAACAATTTTACAAACAAGAAAGCTTTCAGCTGAACATGAGAATTTCGAATGAAAAAAGTTATTTTTATGGCAAAATGACTGAATGGATGCATAAGCAATCCACTGGGGAGCCAACTTTGCTAGATATTAAGATGATCAAATCGCGTTTAATTGAAATAGAGCTAGATAGGTTAAACCATCTAGGAAACAATCTCGATGAAACAAGTTGCGTGCAAGGTGAATTAATGAACAAACCAAACGGTTAGAAAAACGTGGGAATTTTAAAATTCGAAATGGAAATACTATCGTAACTGATTCCGTGGAACTACGAAGGCTCGCTTTCGAGCATTTTACGCGTGTTTTCCAGTCAACCGAAACCGGTGCGAACAGTTCATCCACCGAGGACTCTTTGAATTACATAAATAGGCATTTAACAGATGATGACCAGGAAAATTTAATGAGGCGATTCTCCGACGAAGAATTTAAATCTGTTTTACTTCGTTGCTCTAAAAAGAAGTCTCCTGGACCAGACGGGCTCACCTATGAGCTGTACCTTAAAAATTTTGACTGCTACAAGGACGACTTAGTTCGAATTTTTAATTCATATTTAGATGGGACAGTTATACCTCCCGAAAATTTTTCCGATGGAATTATAACGCTTATTCCTAAAAGCAGCTCCAATAGATCGAGCTTTGACGATTACCGTCCAATTAGTTTACTTAACTGTGACTACAAATTGTTTATGAAACTGCTTGCTGAACGTATCATGAACTTTCTCGAAAAATTGCTTGGTCCAGGGCAAACTGCTTGTGTACCTAAGCAGTCTTGTGGAAACAATTTAAAGGACCTTAGAAGATTAATAACAAGAGCTTGCGAAGCAAAACGATTTAAAGGCTGCATTGTCAGTTTAGACTTAAATAAAGCTTACGATAGGGTAAATCACGACTATTTGTGGAAGGTGCTAAATAAGTTTAATTTTCCTCAGGCTTTCATTAATTGTATACAAACTATTTATAGAAGTGCATCATCTCGAATTTTAATTAATGGATTTCTTTCGCAAGAAATAAAAATTAATTGCTCTGTTCGACAAGGATGTCCTATGATTATGGTGCTCTTTGTTTTGTACATAGAGCCTTTATTAAGACAAATAGCTGACAGCATACCAAGTGTACTTGTTTATGACAAGTTCATAAATGTATTTGCTTATGCTGACGATATTGTTGTTTTCGTTAAAAATAATGCTGAATTTGATATCTTGTTTTCGATCCTTGAATCTTATGGCTTAGTGGCCCAGATCCGTTTAAATTACCACAAGTCTAGTTTTCTACGTTTGAATAATGCTAATGTAGGTCCACAACGCATATGTGAAGTTGAAACTGTAAAAATTCTAGGGGTAATATTTCAAAAAACATGGAGCTCAATGGTTAATGCTAATTACGGAAGGTTAGTGACAAATATTAAAGCCGTAATGAAACTCCATAACGTTCGTCAACTTAATATCATAGAAAGGAGCATAGTTTTGAACACCTTTGTGTTATCCAAATTGTGGTATGTGGATCAAATAATCCCACCATCAAACCAACATCTCGGGCAAATCAAATCAGCTTGTGGAAAACTCGTTTGGAATAGTCTAATATTTAAACTAAATAGGAACCAACTATACTTGGATTTTAAAAAAGGTGGGCTACGGTTAGTTGACCCAGAAGCTAAAGCAAAGTCATTATTTCTACAAAATATTTTCTATACTAATGAAAGTAATATGGAAGAGCATTACTTGTTGAACGATAATATCCGTAACAAGATTTCACGCAACGCTCGTGAGTGGTTGACTGAAGGTGTTTATTTAAGAGAAAACTATAATCTTAATACCACCCATCTTATGTATGAGTATTTTATTGACAAAAACAGACAGATTCCAGCAATTGAAACAAAATTGCCACTTGATTGGGAAAATATATGGGAAAACATAAGTTCTAAATTTTTACCATTTAATGATCGCGCCGAATTATTTTTGTTCGTCAATGATCTGGTGGCATATAAAGAAAAGTTGATGGCCTACAACATTGGTCATCTTAATAGTACAATTTGTGGAAAATGTGGTTTAAATGACACTAACGAGCATCGATTAAAGCTTTGTCCTAAAGCTAAAATGGTTTGGGACTGGTGTACCAACATGGTTCGTCAAAGGATGAAATTAAATATAAGCGATTTAGAAGACATTCTGCAATATGTTATTCCAGCTACTGCGAAGAAAAGGAAAGCTGCTTTGTGGTTAACGGCTAAAGCAATTTCATTCAATTTAAGGGGTTTGGAACCATCGCTATTTGTATTTAAAAAAGAAATCCGAGAAATAAGATGGAATAAAAGGAAAATGTTCAAGGCGGAATTCGGGAATTCCCTAAATATTTGTTGATGTTGTTGGTCGAAAAATTCGACTTGTCATAACTTAAGAACTGTAACTGTATTTTTGTACTTTATAATTGTAACACGAACTTATATTTATATTCAATAAAAAAAAAAAAAAATTTACCCAGGTGATAATTCATGTTTCATGATGCTCTTACGGACTCTTTAGAAACTTATTTTATACTCGTACTACACTTTCAAACCGGAAATATTACTTGGGTTCACACTATTCCGAATCTTTTGGTGAAAAGTTTTGGATGGAGAAACGTAAGACAAATTTTTATTCAAAAGATGAGTTTCCAGATATTTTTTGATTTCAAACATTTTGAGAATAATCAAATTAAATTGATGCAATATGATTGTAATAATAATTTCAAATCATAAAGATCGTGGCAACAAACTTTATAAATACATCCGTTTTTGGGATATTTCAAAATTAAGTTTGGAAGTTTTTAATACAAATACGCCTTTTTCGTAAAATATTTGTGATTATTCAGTAACAATGATGCATTGAAATAAATGATCAATTTATCACAATCTATTTTTGACAGCAAAAAGTTTGGTCAAATGGTTAAATAATTCAACATAGTTTTTAAACAAATAGTGGAATGATTAAATATTTTTGTTCGAGCAATTGCAAATGAATTTAATTTAAATTTCTATAAGAGAAAACGTCACCAACCCAGTGCAAGGTTGACCGAACACATGGTACTTGTCAAATCGTACAGGACAGACGTTTGATGAAGACAACTGTTGCCATACACATGCAGCCGGTCTCATTTTGCTTGTGAACTGGTGGAAAACTGTGCAACGAGATGCAGTTTACGAACGCACAATCAAAACATAATTAATTCCAACGAATGTTTTTCGCCAGTCTTCTGGGCAGAGGGACGAATTTTTAAAACCTTTCCCTTCGTGGTTGTATAAATAAATATTATTTTGTTATTTTTGCTCTGTGATCATATGCGAAATAACCATTTTGGATTTAAGGTCAGTTGTATGATTTGAAAAATATTATTTTTGAACGCTGTGCGATAAACCGTCTATATTATTACCACCTGCTGTTAGATGGTCTCCAACCTTTCTTTCAAGCTATATAAAATTTGGCAGCGTCGGCTAGAATTGAAGGAAATCTGCCCAATAATCTAAAAGGCGGAATGGAATACAATTTATCACCGTTCGGCGGAACATCAACCACTGGCCACACAACAGCAAAAGCAGAAATGGCTGCGCTTTCCTCTTTAGGGAACAAGCCCCATTATCCAACGGGCAGTAAAATTTAAATTTCACTTTCGCGATATGGGCCGGTATCGATAAACAAAACCGAACCTCGAGAAACCTTTTGCGCGGGTTGGTCGGTCGGCTTGCGGCGGCGGAGCTTTACTTTACCGTTTCAACCTTTGTTGTCGTTCTGCGACAGTGACACTCGCGTCGGCATGCGTGCGTATTTGCGCGTGTGTGTGCTGAGTGGGTTTTTGTTTATATCCGAAATGCAAACTTCCAATCAGTTAAGCTGGTGATGTCGGATATGAAAACGAAAGTGATGTTCCATTCCGGTTGTAGTTATTGTCGACCCAAGCCGGTATGCGGTGAGTCCATTCCTAGCGCTTGTGTGATGCAGTGAAAATGGTGGTAAACCAATAAAAAGGTTTCAAACATGTAAATTTAATTTACGGTGTATCACTGTTACACCTTAACCGGTTGCCTGTTTTACGATGTACCAAAAGACAGTTACGCGATGTCTCGTCGAAGATGTCACTTCATAAGCATGAAAAAATAATCAATTATCATGCGTCTCATCCTTAAGAGGTGACACCCATGGACAAATATACAGGTACATTTTTTCCTGCTGGTTGCAAGATAATTGTGTGCAACGTAGGGATGTGACATCCAGGGACCTGGGAGTATTACCCAAATTTGTCGCCTCGGGTGTGACCCACTCGCAATTGCTACGCAATTGCGCTATTATACAGAAATCGAAGAACATTACTTGAAATCAAGAAATTGATATCACTCAAACCAAAATCAGGTGAAAATTTGAGAGCGACCTGCACACAGACTCCAAAAGGTTATCAGTAGTTTGTCAAATCTACATATCGTGTAGGCCGATGAAATCCCTTTTCAAGAAAATGTGTATTCAATAAGGTGGTTTTTTACGCGGTTTTTTTACGCGGGCTGCTTTCCTCCATTACTCAAAAACGATAGATATCGGCCTCATTTCAATCATGTTTTCCGTGTTAGGCCACGAGTGATCATATATCAGTTTTCAAAAAAATTCACAATTTTTGGTGTTAATACTCGAAATTTAAAATATTGCATTTTGGTATCTAGATTGGCCACTATCATATTCAAACGAGGATTTAACGTTTAAGGACGGTTTTCTTTGTTATATTTGCAACTCAAAAAAGTCGTTTTTTACACGGGCCCATACAAATTTGGAACGCATCCCCCGCGTAAAAAGCGACCTTAGTGTATACTGATAAGGATTTGAAACTGATATTTAGGGCTGTCCCATAAAACATGTCCGAGTTATTCAGGTAACGCTCGTATTAAAGTACTCAGTAAAAGCAGTGTATCCTACACGAGTATATTTACGGTTGCGTATTTTTATACAAACGCCACTTGAACACCCTTATTTTGTTGGAGTTACATAATAAGTTTTAATCTGAGTGCTAACTAGGATCACCTACCTTAATACTATGCATCAGTGCTGCCATCCATAAGAAACATATATAATCATTTCGTAAACATAAGGTTCGCATCATCGCTAGCACTGATTCCGAAAAATGTTGCAATACATTAATTTATGTTGTATCGCGTTTGTGGCTTCATGTTGTGGTTTTATTTCGTGATTTGAAATTGTATCATTCGAAGCTTTTCCGTTCAAGCTGATACGCGATGCATTTATGCGTTGCTGTAGCGTGATATAACATAGTGAATCTGCGCCCGTTTTACTGAAAACATATTATGTTCGAATGTTTCTAAGTTTATTGTGTTTTTGTTGACTCACGGCTTCGTCATTCAAGGGATAATGATGCAACATTTTTCTTTTTGCGATAAAAATCAGCATGTATTTTGCACACACTAGAAGCTCCTAAATTTACAGGAATGGTTAAAAAGCTATAATCTTTCTAGGGCAACTATTTTGAGCCTATTTTTTCTCTTTTGTCGACCAGTGTTATGATAACTGTGCTTTTTGCTGCTGAATTTTAACAAAGAAAAAGCTTCACTGCTTTATCAATCTAGAAGCTTCATTCCTTTATCAATCTAGAAAAGCAGGTGAAACCATCTTATAGTTCTTGTTAAAAAAATAATAAAATACTTGGGATATATTTTATGAGTGTATACTTGAAAAATCTCTTTTCCAAACGATAGAAATTTTTTTAGGAAAATATATTGACGATAATCAATCCGAAACGAATTTTTCCCTTACAGTTTGGACCCTAAGGAACTGTAAAAAATAAAATAGGATTAGTTTTCATGGAAAATTGAATAACTAAACATGGTTTTTGGGTTTAACATAAAAAAACCGATTTTTTCAAAAAAGTCATCGGGGCCGGTTTAATTCATCATTTTCTAGAGCTACCGCCGAACAAAAGTTTGTTCGTAACACCATTTTATATCATCTGGAGGGTGAGCCCCAGACTTGTTTAATTTTGGGACACCCTACTGCGTAGGCAATTACCTCATATCCGAGTTTAACTAGCCTTTTGAGGAGTTCGTCTTCTACTAAGGATCATAATAAGGGTGAAAGTATTCCTCCGTGAGAAAAGCCCTGAATCGATCTAATAAATAGGTGCGGACCTCCAAGATTAGTAGAAATTTCTCGATATTTAAGCGTCGCCATTATTCATTCGATCATACAGCCTTCTCACTTTTTTCGGAACGTATTGACCTGTAGGATGCATTGTCGAATTCTCCTTCAATATCAAGAAGAGCAATCATAGCCAATTTTCTTGGCTAGAAACGAATTGACTTACGATTGTAAGGCCGTTACTGTAGATTTACCCGATTGGTAAGCTTATTGGTTTATGCTTAAAACAAAATTCATTAAGCTCAAAAAGAAGTCTATGTCAATTCCACCCAGGAAGGCGTAAAGATTCCACAAGCTTTAAGTTGGTCGTTTTGCCTCAGCTAAGTCCGGTGCTTCACCAGATACAGGTACCGTCCCAGGGAAGTGAATTCTTATTATAAATTCCAATGTTTCAAAGGAATCGAGTTTAATGTTACGTGAGATTTGCTTCCCATTACTCTATGATTGACAGGTTAGTTCTGCTGTGTCGATTAATGAATTTATGTTTCCATGGAACCAGAGATTTTTGTTTTTTTTTTTTATTCTCATGTTCAAACTTACCTTGAAAAACTGCCAAATAATATAGTTATGTTTTTCACCCAAAAATCTTTTGAAAACACTTTTTTCTGAAGTTAATAATGGGGATATCCTCATGAAAACCCATTGAAGAGCATCTGGAAGATGTGATAATGATTTGTTCGTTACCAAGAGACATAATTGTGTAATCAAATTGTACAATTATGTGGCTACACATGATGTGGTTTAGAAAATGTGCTTATAAAACAAATATTAGTATATTACATTCAACATTCTACACTCAACAAAACTCTATTGGATACCTTTTAACCAAATGTAACCAAATTAGTGGTTTTCGCTTGTAAGTGTCTACTTCTGTCGATCCGATAAAACCAGGCACAACCAATATTCGGTGTAAATTGAAATTTGCTCTAGGCTTCCGCTCTGACCGATGCCACTGGGCCTCCTCCCCGTGGATCAATTATCGGCATGATGAACTGTTTTATCGTGCAATCAAGTGTTCTGGTCCTCAAGGGTTCGTTCACTGTTTGATTTGATTTGGTTCCAAATACTGTATGTTAATTAATCGGTGTACTGCATTAATTTAATTGAGCCCGCAGTTCATACATTTCAATGTCAATTGATTTCTCATCGTCAAATTGAATTGGCTTTAATTCATCTTTCAGAACTGGCCTTGTGTAAAAAAGACATATTTTCTCAATGCAAACGTCATCACAACACGAACATTTATTCACAATTGATTGATATCTTTAAGCCAAAAAGCATTTAGCACAGTTGGCAACAGCAATGATAAATTTATTGGGACCGCCAAAAAGCCTGAATGACTTCTGACGTAAAGCCGTTGTGAATTGTTGAAACCACAAAACTGCACGCAGCATGAAATTCCAATTAAAATTGCGTCACGTATCCAATTTATATTAATAAAAATATTCCCAGGGAAAATGCGCTACCGTTCTGTGTTGTATGTTGGGTGCTGAGAGAAAAATGCACTATGCAAATCGCATCCGAATAGTCCAGCAGCACCAGTTGCGGTGAGAACTCAATGTGAAGCATAAAATGCATTGGCTCGTGCGGTCGATCATCACCCTCAGCAGCCCCGTGCGCGAAACAAATGAGGGCGTTCTGATATTATTGATTCCAATTTCCGTCACACCGCAATTTCCGCTTGGACTTAGTGGCACTACTCTGGTGGCTGGTGACGGGGGTGATGATCCGTGAGATCTTTAGCGAAGCAGCTTGATAATTTGCGAAATTAGAAAAGAAAAGTGAGATAACATTTCCATCTCTGTCATTCGGGTGTTTTTTCACAGAACGAATTACAAGAGAACTTCTACTGAAGTTGTTCTCAGATATTATTAACCGTCATGGTTGAAGCTCAGCTTATGTGGCACCCTTAAGGACAGGAATCGAAAAACTGACCTAAAGATATTGACAAAGATAACTAGGGTTAGTGTGAGTAGAAAAGGAAATCTTCTCAGAAGCGAGCAAGCAAAACAAATTATGATGCGGTGACATTCTGACACTGGGAGGAATCAATTTATCGTTTCATTTCCTGGAGGGTCGACAGACGACACTCGGTAGATGAATGGTGGGTGAGTCCAGCCTTTAAATAACGGTTCACATCTATACTGACGACACAGTTTCATTGTGATGAAACAAATTTCCGGGTCATCCCTGGTGGACAGATTTCTGAGATCCATTTTTTCTCTCTTTGGGTTTACATACCGGAAAGGTCATCTTGACCGTGGCTTACTGCAACCATTGGCGTTTCGGGGCTTTTGTAATACGAGAAGAGTGGTTTTGTATACTTGGGTGATACAAGTACAATGGAAATTTCATTGAAATTTTGTTTCGATTACAAAATTTTGGTAGAATAATCAAACAACTTTGCTATAATTTTCCAATTTTGATTTCTGATCTTTTTGTGATATCGTAATTTGATATTTTTTTTTGTTTTAAACCCTTTCTTGACATCCGCATATCTCTTGAGAATGTAGCAATACAAAAGTCGGTGAGGAGACAGAATATTGTTAAAATTGATATGTTCGTTCGTTTTAAAACCCAAACCAACTAAAATATTTTCGAAAAATTTTTTGCGGTATTTATTCCAATCTCCGTCTCATTATTAAATTTAATTTTAATCAAAACTTGAACATAAATCCAAATCCAAATCCCAATCCCAATCCCAATCCCAATCCCAATCCCAATCCCAATCCCAATCCCAATCCCAATCCCAATCCGAATCCCAATCCCAATCCCAATCCCAATCCCAATCCCAATCCCAATCCCAATCCCAATCCCAATCCCAATCCCAATCCCAATCCCAATCCCAATCCCAATCCCAATCCCAATCCCAATCCCAATCCCAATCCCAATCCCAATCCCAATCCCAATCCCAATCCCAATCCCAATCCCAATCCCAATCCCAATCCCAATCCCAATCCCAATCCCAATCCCAATCCCAATCCCAATCCTAATCCCAATCCCAATCCCAATCCCAATTACAATTCCAATTACAATTCCAATTACAATTCCAATTACAATTCCAATTCCAATTCCAATTCCAATTTCAATTCCAATTACAATTCCAATTCCAATCCCAATTCCAATCCCAATTCCAATCCCAATCCCAATCCCAATCCCAATCTCAATCCCAATCTTAATCCCAAGCCCCATTCCCAATATCAATCCCAAGCCCCATTCCCAATATCAATCCCATTCTCATTCCAGCTCGATTATAATACTCAAGAGAAAATCTTTTTTTCTACAAAGTTGTTAAATATTGTCTATTAAAAGTTGTCAAAAATTTGGGTTACCCAGATTTTCGATATAATCAGATTTCTATCTTTTTTTATACATGGGAAAACCCGTTCTACAATGTTATAGCCCCGTCGTCAAAAAATATTCTCTTTATCTTTAAAAAAAAAAAAAAACTGATTGAGACTGAAAGAACTTTTTTTTGCTCCAATATGTATATTTTTTCAATTTTCACATTAACACTGTCTTTGACCGTCTTTTAGGGCTTTTGAAGTCAAACAATTTGCAATGCTGACATTATAAATATTTCAATGCTACTCAAATTTATTTTTTATAAAAGATATGTTTTTTTTTACATCTGTTCGTCGTTCTTAAATTAAGATAATTTCACGTGTTTTACATTTAAAAGCACAAAAACTAGATTTCTCGTTATTTTTTCTCTATACTAGACATAATTGCCTTTCATTTGATCCAAAAAGATCGAAAATCGATCAGGTGGTTAGTAAGTTTTCGAAAATAAGATATGTCGTGTATTGTTTTTTTTTATGTTCACCTTACTTCTAAGCTGATCGCCCTAACAACCCAACAAAAAACACGTGTTTGATTCGACAGTAATGAAGATAAATGCCTACAATTATAAAAATGGCTCAATTCAATATCATTTATTCACAAAAATGCATAACTTTTTTACCATTAAATCAATTTTCAAGCTTTTTGGATCAAATTGTAGGTTATTTTTATTATTCTGCTTTACGATTATTTTCAAAAAAACGCTTCATTTTATAAAAAATTTGGCAGAAAAAATTTTTCTGTAGAATATTACTATCCAGCTTTAGACCCAAATTTCTCCCTAAATTCTGATTCTGAACCATCGTGTAATTTCTACCCAAATGTTTGCCCAATTCTCATTTTATATTGATTCTCTTTCTCATTCTCATTCTCGTTCTCGTTCTCGTACTCATTCTTATTCTCAATCTCATTTTCATTTTAATTTACATTTTCATTTTCATTTTCATTTTCATTTTCATTTTCATTTCCATTTTCATTTCCATTTTCATTTTCATTTTCATTTTCATTTTCATTTGCATTTTCATTTTCTTTTTCATTTTCATTTTCATTTTCATTTTCATTTTCATTTTCATTTTCATTTTCATTTTCATTTTCATTTTCATTTTCATTTTCATTTTCATTTTCATTTTCATTTTCATTTATATTTTCATTTTCATTTTCATTTTCATTTTCATTTTCATTTTCATTTTCATTTTCATTTTCATTTTCATTTTCATTTTCATTTTCATTTTCATTTTCATTTTCATTTTCATTTTCATTTTCATTTTCATTTTCATTTTCATTTTCATTTTCATTTTCATTTTCATTTTCATTTTCATTTTCATTTTCATTTTCATTTTCATTTTCATTTTCATTTTCATTTTCATTTTCATTTTCATTTTCATTTTCATTTTCATTTTCATTTTCATTTTCATTTTCATTTTCATTTTCATTTTCATTTTCATTTTCATTTTCATTTTCATTTTCATTTTCATTTTCATTTTCATTTTCATTTTCATTTTCATTTTCATTTACATTTTCATTTTCATTTTCATTTTCATTTTCATTTCCATTTTCATTTCCATTTTCATTTTCATTTTCATTTTCATTTTCATTTTCATTTTCATTTTCATTCTCATTTTCATTTTCATTTTCATTTTCATTTTCATTTTCATTTTCATTTTCATTTTCATTTTCCTTTTCCTTTTCCTTTTCATTTTCATTTTCATTTTCATTTTCATTTTCATTTTCATTTTCATTTTCATTTTCATTTTCATTTTCATTTTCATTTTCATTTTCATTTTCATTTTCATTTTCATTTTCATTTTCATTTTCATTTTCATTTTCATTTTCATTTTCATTTTCATTTTCATTTTCATTTTCATTTTCATTTTCATTTTCATTTTCATTTTCATTTTCATTTTCATTTTCATTTTCA
This sequence comes from Wyeomyia smithii, assembly GCF_029784165.1. Classification (NCBI taxonomy): domain Eukaryota; kingdom Metazoa; phylum Arthropoda; class Insecta; order Diptera; family Culicidae; genus Wyeomyia; species Wyeomyia smithii. Next base: position 226,177,785 of record NC_073695.1, on the reverse strand, counting down.
TTTTCATTTTCATTTTCATTTTCATTTTCATTTTCATTTTCATTTTCATTTTCATTTTCATTTTCATTTTCATTTTCATTTTCATTTTCATTTTCATTTTCATTTTCATTTTCATTTTCATTTTCATTTTCATTTTCATTTTCATTTTCATTTTCATTTTCATTTTCATTTTCATTTTCATTTTCATTTTCATTTTCATTTTCATTTTCATTTTCATTTTCATTTTCATTTTCATTTTCTTTTTCATTTTCATTTTCATTTTCATTTTCTTTTTCATTTTCATTTTCATTTTCATTTTCATTTTTATTTTCATTTTAATTTTTATTTTCATTTTCATTTTCATTCTCATTTTCATTTTCATTTTCATTTTCATTTGCATTTTCATTTTCATTTTCATTTTCATTTTCATTTTCATTTCCATTTTCATTTTCATTTTCATTTTCATTTTCATTTGCATTTTCATTTTCTTTTTCATTTTCATTTTCATTTTCATTTTCATTTTCATTTTCATTTTCATTTTCATTTTCATTTTCATTTTCATTTTCATTTTCATTTTCATTTTCATTTTCATTTTCATTTATATTTTCATTTTCATTTTCATTTTCATTTTCATTTTCATTTTCATTTTCATTTTCATTTTCATTTTCATTTTCATTTTCATTTTCATTTTCATTTTCATTTTCATTTTCATTTTCATTTTCATTTTCATTTTCATTTTCATTTTCATTTTCATTTTCATTTTCATTTTCATTTTCATTTTCATTTTCATTTTCATTTTCATTTTCATTTTCATTTTTATTTTCATTTTCATTTTCATTTTCATTTTCATTTTCATTTTCATTTTCATTTTCATTTTCATTTTCATTTTCATTTTCATTTTCATTTTCATTTTCATTTTCATTCGCATTTTCATTTTCATTTTCATTTTCATTTTAATTTTAATTTTAATTTTAATTTTAATTTTAATTTTAATTTTAATTTTAATTTTAATTTTAATTTTAATTTTAATTTTAATTTTAATTTTAATTTTAATAATTTTCTCATTCTCATTCTCATTCTCATTCTCATTCTCATTCTCACTCTCATTCTTTCTCATTCTCATTCTCATTCTCATTCTCATTCTCATTCTCATTCTCATTCTCATTCTAATTCTCATTCTCATTCTCATTCTCATTCTCTTTCTCATTCTCATTCTCATTCTCATTCTCATTCTCATTCTCATTCTCATTCTCATTCTCATTCTCATTCTCATTCTCATTCTCATTCTCATTCTCATTCTCATTCTCATTCTCATTCTCATTCTCATTCTCATTCTCATTCTCATTCTCATTCTCATTCTCATTCTCATTCTCATTCTCATTCTCATTCTCATTCTCATTCTCATTCTCATTCTCATTCTCACTCTCATTCTTTCTCATTCTCATTCTCATTCTCATTCTCATTCTCATTCTCATTCTCATTCTCATTCTCATTCTCATTCTCATTCTCATTCTCATTCTCATTCTCATTCTCATTCTCAACAAGTTTAGAAATTTATTCCGTGAATTTAAACATTTGAAACAACCTAATTCAAATTGCCATCAAATAAACATTACCGCTCATTGCGACCTTGAGAAGTAATTAAGTCCCTTGAAACCGACCTTATTAGCCAGCTGTCCTGCTGGTGACATTAGCTGGGCTGGACAGTGTTAGTCGTTTTCTGGGCAAAAAAAAAAAGAACTTATAAATTTTTCTCACCCACTGGAGAGTAAAAAACCTATCAAATTGAATTTCAATAGTCTACCCGGACGGGATGCGGTGGCAAACCGATCGCAGAAGAGAGTGGGAAACCCTACGGAATTGCCGAGATAACTTATATTAAACTTTTTTCTCTCCTTCAAAGTTCGCTCGCACTTCGTTTCCGTTTCGTCGTCAGTCTAGCGTATATCCTTGTGTGGTTTCGGTTTGTCTGCTGGTTAAGCAATGGCGAATTTTCCTGAGAATGCTTGAACCGTGCCCCATTGAAACCCCCCGAGTTCGTCGCTGTGCGAACCGAAGCGCGGCATCAGTTAAATGAAGGCCAGCAGATTCGAATTCCATTTCTTAAATTGGAGCTGATAAAAAGGGTGTTGAAAAAAGAGAGGAGGAAATGATGGGGTATCGGAAAGTATCTATTCTGAAAGTATCTGGCAACACTCCAAAAAGCAAAAAAAAAAATGTGTCAGACTGGGTGGGTAGCTGCTAGTTTCGCTTTGCCGGGACAATCTCTGCAATAGACTATCGGACCGAATGGGTCTCAAGGAACGAAGAAAATAGTCAAAACCAGCATCGAACGAATCAGTGGCGAATGGTAAAGTAAGAATAGAATCAAATGTAGCTGCTCTATAGAAAGGCAAATATGGGATAAATTATTATCAACCAAACCAATCAGAAACATGTTCCACACGATAAGAATTTAATTTCTGGTGAAGAAATTATGGTCTTATCTGCACAAAAGTAAAGATCTGTGGATGATATTTAGGCGCCTGTCGTTGGCAGTGTTTTCGCAGCATCGCGTTGCAGCTTGCGGCAATAAAGGAAGTTGGTCGATAATTTTATTCTGTCCTCCACTTCACCGCATAGGAAGAGGACGCCTCTCTGCAAGTACACAAAAAATCTACGGTGAAATGAAGTGGTAAGATTGGCATGTGTGTGTTTGAAAAAAGTCTGTGAATGTGAAACAGGATAGCTTAATTTTTTTTTCAAAATCTAGTTTTCGAAAGCTCTTTCTGCTGCTCTAGTAATAAAGTTGATAGCTTTAGTGTCTGCGTTGCGTTTATATTTCCGTGTAGCACCAACTGACTTCCATCTGTGTGTTCGGTTTCTCCCGCAACGGGTTTCTTATCAAAATTGCTGGAATAGTTTACAGAACACTGTGTCTCTCTGCATGTACAGTTTTTGGCTGTGTAGTACGAGCTTCAGCGGAAGAAATTTCAATTCCATCAGGATCCAATTTTCGAGTCCATTTCGATTGTCTGGGAAACATCGATACAGGTTCAAGCGAATGCAAACCAGCTTCGTGCATTTTTTTTTACTCAGCAGCCTCAATAAACACCGGCTGACAGATCGAGTGCAATTGCACAAGAAATCGGTTTTTGCCCGCCATGCCAGCATTCATTTTCGCAGAATTCCTTTCATGGCACTTGTTTCCTTTCATTTTTTCCCGCACTCTGCCCTCTAGTTTTTTGTCAAAACTTCCGTACACCAACTAAGGGCTGTCTAACTTTCGTTCGCAGTAAGAATCCAATCAAACTCGAACAAGGATTTTATTCCACCATAAATGCAACCAAAGCCAACTGAAGAGAAAAAGGGATTTAGAGAATGGGATTACAAACTTTTAATTTGCCATCAGAAGTTAGAGTCGTAATTGCTGTTGTCCATGTTCCGATCCCTGCTTGTTCGACGAAAGCAGCAGCAGGAAAAATAAACTTGTTCGACTTCTTGAACCGTCGTCATCATCATCATCATCATCTTCGCCATCACCATCATCATCAACAACAACAGAACAGCAGCATCATTCTTACAAGGATCTTGCCGACCAAACTCAACCAGCAACGGGGAGAACGATCGGATTTTCCGATTTACAACACGGGTCGCATAAAAACGGTTTCCTTGTAAAAGTTCCGTCGGTAGCATATAGACGAATGTTACTTTCTCTAGCTATACCAGTCACTTGGCTCTATTCTTACCGTCGGATTTTATGTGATTACACCTACTTATGGAAAGACAATGGTTGAGCGATGAAACTTTGTTTGCGGGTACGACGAACGGTGAGCTGAGAGGTGGTTCCTCTGTTGGGAACTGTGACATGTGACAAGTACCGACATGCAGCAAAACGGGTTGCGTTGGGTGTGAGCGTGGGTGTGGAATTGAGAACTTATCTGCTGAAGCGGAGGAAATGTCTAGCATCGGAGAAAAAAGAGCACGGATGTTCGGTGCAGTAATTGAGCCAAGTAACATCATAATTTTGTTGGCATTACGTCTCAGTGCAATGAAACGTACCCCGAAAGATGTTTCGGTTCTCTAGGTAATTCGGTTTCTGGGTTTGCTTCTGCATCGTTGTTCTTGGGACTCGATTTTGGGTAGTTAAATTGTTTCGAACGATTTGTTGTTCAATAACATTTATATATCAAACTAAAGCAAATTTCGATCCTACTGTTTCGAAAGAATGTTTAGTTTTGTCTACGGTAATATTCATTATTTAACACAATATGTTGACGTTTCGGTCTACTTTTTTTGTTTCGACCATCTTCAAAATGAAGAATTTTCTTCTGTATAGAGGTATCTAACTTTAATTTTAGGTTTGCGTGCTTTGAATACGAGAGAAAATTTTCGTTGAAGAACATTAGCCAATTTGAAAGACATTAGCCATTTTCAATACAATTCCTAGCTGACGTTAGGCTTTGTTGGAGATCACGTAACACTTCGACCTTCTCAATTTTAGCAAGTTCGACTTCTACCAAATAACAAACTTATCCAGTAGCTTTTGGAGTTTCCTGCAATTGGCTTCAATTCGTATGATAAGGTATGATAAAATGAATATTCAACCATTCGCAAGAAGTATCGTCACATCACAGAAAACTAGTAAATATTAAAAACAACAGTGCGCCGAAATTGCTTCCTTGTGGCACATCAGAAGATGTGATGAAATTGTGAGATTCTGTTGATCAGAATTTACGTAACGCTGGCTGTTGTTCAAGTAAAAACGAAGCCAATTTCAAATTCTATTGGAACCTCCTAGGCAATTGAGAGATCTTAATTAATAATTGCGTCCTTAATGTTAGTGTTAACGGTGTATGCGCCGATACAAAATGATGTTAATTTGCACAAGTTAGTGAGATGCTGATACAATTTCTACAACAGCTGAACAGCAATTCCTTGATAATGGTTTCGAAGCACTTCGGTCAAGCTGACAAAGAGGTTATTCAACGATAGTTAGAGAAGTCAGATTTGTCGTCTTCTTATGCACCAGCAGCACGTGGGAATCTTCCATGCAGAAGGAAACCAATTTGAGTTGGAGTGACCTGTCGAAAATCGTCTGGAGGGAGAGTAGCAATCAAAGAAGCGTTGCATTTTTTGAAGACGAGAGAAGGGTAATAGGATACCTAGTTGGAGTTTCTGTAAGGCACTTTCAATTATCGCAGCAATCCAACAACCCAACAATCACTTCGTGTAGTAGGCTGACGCCGAATCCGGCCAGAGCACCGCGTCTTCGCTCTTATGGTATTTCTCGATGAACGACGCAACTTCCGGCAGGCACCTCGTACTTTACATTTTCACGTTAACGGTCAGCCGTCAGTCACTTTTGACATCCCCTTTACGTTGACTGTCATCCACAGCAGCGCCTTTTTGTGGAACTTGGTGTATGAAATAAACTTCGTTCTCTTCCTTCATGGGGGAAGTGAAATACGAAGTACCCTGCCGGTCGTTGCCACCCAGGGTGAAATAGGTAACCACATCACCATCTTGTTTCGCCGGGAAAATTGACTTAATTATCACTGGTTCACACAGATGTGTCCCAAAAGCTTACACCAAACAAAAAATGAAAGATTTTAGGTTTCTAGCCATTCCTGTGAATTTTGATTCCCCCAGTCACCAACATTTTTTCAGAGACTTAAAAGGGTTTCCTAGTAAAAATAACGTTAAGGTGACGAATCTGGCGAGCAATTTCTATACGACACTCTCACGTAAATTGACTCGTTTTGGTAAAGATAAGGGGCACCAAAATTCATAGGAATGGTTAAATGACTATAAACTTTCAATTTTTTTCCGGTTTGAGTTTTTGGAATGCACTTTTATGCATTTTGTCGACCAATGCTATACTCAAAAACATCTGCCAGTTGTTCTCGAGTATAGACCGTTCCGATAATTATAGATACACTTACGATCAACCGTCATTTCAAATAACGTGCAGTATTCAACCAAACGTTGGCTGCGTCCTGTTGTTTACATCCAAAAGAAACAGATGCTGTCATTTTTTTTAACATTTAGTGCGAAATTTTGAAAATGCGTGGCCTTTCTCTCGAGCAAAGAAAGCGAATTGTGCACAGATGGGGCACCGTGAGTGGTCTTTCTATAAGAAAATTAGCCAGAGAAGAAGGTATAAGTGTCGGAGCAGTTCAAACCGCATTGCGGAAGTATTGTGAAGAGTGCACATTTACTGATGCCCCAAGACGTGGTTGAAAACCCGGGCCTGTTGATCCCACAATGGACAAAAAGGTTAAGGAATACTACAAGCGGCATCCTTCAGTATCAGTACGAGATGTGGCGAGAAAGCTTGGATCGTCGGCGAGTAACGTTATCCGAGCCAAGGGAAGAATGGGTCTGCAGACCCGTCGGAAGCAGAAGCAGCCAAAACGAAATCCAAAACAAGCTGAATCTGTGAAACCGAGAGCTCGGAAGCTTTATGACAAACTTCTGACCAAAAAATGGGGTGTGTTATCATGGATGACGAAACCTACATAAAACTGGACTATAAGACTCTGCCAGGACCGCAATTTTATACATCACCGAAGGGATAGGATGTCCCTGGACCAGTGAAAGCCATTTACACCGAAAAATTCGGCAAGAAGGTAATGGTTTGGCAGGCCATTTGTGAATGTGGGAAAATATCTCGTCCATTCATTACGAATGACACAATGAATGGTAAAATTTACGTGAAAGAGTGTTTGCAGAAAAGGTTGTTACCCATGGTTAAGCAGCATAACAATTCTCCAATCTTTTGGCCCGATCTTGCTTCCTGTCATTACTCTAAGGATGCACTAGGGTGGTATAAAACAAATAATGTCACATGTGTCCCAAAGGAGATGAATCCTCCAAACTGCCCTGAAATTCGCCCTATTGAAACTTTTTGGGCTTTTACCAAGGCAAAGCTGAGGAAATATGTCAAACCAGCGGACAATGTTGAAAAATTTAAAAAAGATTGGCTTAAAGTGGTAAAAATTGTCGGAGAACACACTGTGCAAAAGCTAATGAGTAGTGTTAAGAGAAAAGTTAGAGTACTCGGGTATCCTACGAAAAATAATCCCAATTTGAATTGAAACTGGAAAGAAAACACGCATTATCTATATTTCAGAATAAAAAGACCCGAAAAATCCTGTATTTTTTGTTTTATTCAAGAAAGAAGATGTATTTATAATTTTCAGAACAGTCTATAACGATGCTGGTTTGACAAGTCAGTCGTCGGTTTGGAGGAGATTATTAAAGTCTACAGAATCGTAGCGCTAGCGTCGAAATTGACAGTATACTTAACAGTTGACTTCGAAGTCTGTATATAACAAACAAAAGGTCGAGTTTCGAATCGGAATGTAGCACCAAGGCTTTGCTTTACTTTGCTTGCATCATCTAGATTTGGTGATTTCCAGGTGTTTTCGTCATTTTGAATTTCAGAATGGTATTCGGACATTTGACCTCTTTGCATCATCCTGATTACGGAACTACTCAAATTGGATCATATTAGATCATTTTAGATTGTTTTCAGAAAACGGGACTCACCATCATGGATTCAAAAAAAAAAAAACATCTGGAGTCAATTTTCTTGGCATCATCATGCTTCCGGAGATGCCAAATGTATTCAGTATATTTTGGCTGTTTCCAGAAACCAGAAATTCTTATCTTGAATTTAAATAATGCGTTTCAGGTTGATATGAAGGTTTTTGTACATCATCCTGATTTTTTTTTCTGTTTTCCATCAAAAAATGGTTGAAATATGTGTTTTATTTATATTACAGACAGACAGACAGACAGACAGACAGACAGACAGACAGACAGACAGACAGACAGACAGACAGACAGACAGACAAACAGACAGACAGACAGACAGACAGACAGACAGACAGACAGACAGACAGACAGACAGACAGACAGACAGACAGACAGACAGACAGACAGACAGACAGACAGACAGACAGACAGACAGACAGACAGACAGACAGACAGACAGACAGACAGACAGACAGACAGACAGACAGACAGACAGACAGACAGACAGACAGACAGACAGACAGACAGACAGACAGACAGACAGACAGACAGACAGACAGACAGACAGACAGACAGACAGACAGACAGACAGACAGACAGACAGACAGACAGACAGACAGACAGACAGACAGACAGACAGACAGACAGACAGACAGACAGACAGACAGACAGACAGACAGACAGACAGACAGACAGACAGACAGACAGACAGACAGACAGACAGACAGACAGACAGACAGACAGACAGACAGACAGACAGACAGACAGACAGACAGACAGACAGACAGACAGACAGACAGACAGACAGACAGACAGACAGACAGACAGACAGACAGACAGACAGACAGACAGACAGACAGACAGACAGACAGACAGACAGACAGACAGACAGACAGACAGACAGACAGACAGACAGACAGACAGACAGACAGACAGACAGACAGACAGACAGACAGACAGACAGACAGACAGACAGACAGACAGACAGACAGACAGACAGACAGACAGACAGACAGACAGACAGACAGACAGACAGACAGACAGACAGACAGACAGACAGACAGACAGACAGACAGACAGACAGACAGACAGACAGACAGACAGACAGACAGACAGACAGACAGACAGACAGACAGACAGACAGACAGACAGACAGACAGACAGACAGACAGACAGACAGACAGACAGACAGACAGACAGACAGACAGACAGACAGACAGACAGACAGACAGACAGACAGACAGACAGACAGACAGACAGACAGACAGACAGACAGACAGACAGACAGACAGACAGACAGACAGACAGACAGACAGACAGACAGACAGACAGACAGACAGACAGACAGACAGACAGACAGACAGACAGACAGACAGACAGACAGACAGACAGACAGACAGACAGACAGACAGACAGACAGACAGACAGACAGACAGACAGACAGACAGACAGACAGACAGACAGACAGACAGACAGACAGACAGACAGACAGACAGACAGATTTATCGAACAGTGCTTTCGAACCTTTTTACGCATTACTGAAATAAGATAAACGTATTCTGTTTTCTGTATATGATAACTGGGGATATGTATAAAAAAACCGACCGTGCACTTCCCCCTCCCATTCCTTAGTGAGGAGAGCGTTTCGCGCAAACGTGTTCAGAAACCCAATTTTCTAATCATTGTTTTAAAGCTGATGACATTGTTTTTGTACCATTTATAAATGTTCTGTAAACTGTGTGTTTTTCATGCTTGGGCCAACTGTAGGATAAGACGTCCAGTTAAAAACAGGATTGTGGAAAATCAGAAACTTTTTTCCATCGTTTTTTTTTCTTAATACCATATAAGTCCCTATCATGAAAATTACGTTGGAGAAAAATCGGGATTGAGTTCCGGTTTATAATGGGTTAAAAGCAAGTTATATAGTGCACAAGAACAGAATCAGTGGAGAAAAGCTAATTGCTTGTGATTCGTCTTTTCCAGATTTCGTTGAAAATCGTTAAAATTTCGTCAAAACCGTTAAAAATCTGTCCACGTGGTATGTGGATGGCCCCTTATTGTCGTCGCATAAAAAGGGACATTTTGAAGATACAGTCATACCTCGATATAAGGCAACTTTATTTTTATTTTCGTTACGTTATATCGAGTTACGTTATATCGAAGCAAAAATTTTTTTTTTAATTTATGCAAGAATGTTAATGGTTACTCAAATATGCGCGAAAACCCATTTTCCATCACCTATCAGTATTTTTAAACCTTTCTTATGCCCATTTAGAAATATTTTCAGTAGAAAAAAAAAATTTTTTTTTCAATTGATACACAGGTTACTCAAAGTTGCGCGAAATCCTATTTCCCATCCCCTATCAGTAATTTTAAACCATTCTTATGCCCATTTAGGACAATTTTCTACAAGCAAAAAAATTTTTTTTTTGAATTGATACAAGACTATTGAAAGTTACTCAAAGATGCGCGAAAACCTATTTCCCATCACCTATCAGTATTTTTTAACCTTTGTTTAGAGAAAATTTCAACAAACAAAAAAAAAGTTTTTTTTTCTAGTTGATGCAATACTGTGAATTGTTACTGAAGGATGCGTGAAAACCTATTTTTCATCACCTATTAGTATTTTTAAACCTTTCTTATGCCCATTTAGGACAATTTTCGCATTAGTTTCATTAATTTTAAAACTTACTACAAACATTTTTTTGAAGCAATATATATCCCAGAAACAGTTACTGTATCATTTTTTTTCAATTTCAATACATTTTAAAAAGTTACGTTATATCGAGGTAAAAGTTACGTTGTATCGAGTTACGTTATATCGAGGTTGCCTTATATCGAGGTATGACTGTATTGCGAATTAGGTTTCCAATATAAAAACGCATCGGTTGCAACACCGCAGAAAAAATGACCACGTAGACTGTTCCTTCATCCAAAACATTGTACAGTAGGGTTTGACTCCCAGAGCCCACTAAACATCACAGAAAAAATAATTTTTCTCATAATTTTTAGATAAAACCCTTCAAAACACAAATACGAAAATTTTTTGATCGACAACTGAAATTTTTATTGCAAAGCGGGATTTATGACAAAAATTTACATGTAGAAAGATCCTTGATATCTTATCGGTGGGCTGAGATATTGGCATTTTTATACGTGGTGAAAGCAACATTACAAATATGTTATATAACCGCTTTTATTTTGGGAGATAGAAATAACAATGTTGAGGAAACAAATGCATTTTTGGATGGCTGATAACTTACTAGAAGGTTTAAAATTTCGGAAAAATCTGCGAAAAAAGTTAGAACGAAAATTGTGATTTTCAGAGCCTTTTAATAGAAAACTTAACGTTGCTCGTACTATGCAAGAGATAGGGACATGATATCTTATGTAAAATTTCTTGTTTTAAGATAACCTTAAACTTTGTCTAAGACACTTTGTTTCTAAAGACTGGAACGCGCATAAATTGGTCGACAAAAAAATCGTTTCTTCCAGTCAAACTCATAATACATAATACGTGCCATCCGCTTAACCCCTTTCATTGAATTTTGTATAGTGATCTTATCGACCTTATTGATCGCCAAACGCCAGCTAGATTTATTCTGCTGCTCGTTTTCGATGGATTTATTAGTTTTTTTTTGATATTTCGTTTGACCAAGTCTCAATTCTGTTCGATAGAGCGCCTTTTTCCCATAGTGGCAGCTTGCCAAGTCCGACCAAAACAGCACAGGCTTTTCATGTTGCTCTAGGAATGGTGGCAGCCAATTTTCCAGGCACTCCTGGACGTAGATCTCCTGATTGACGGTTTCGTACTGATGAAAATGCCGCTTTCTAGACCACACGTGCATATGGCCTGCCAGACGAGGTATTTTTTCGGGAACTTCGATAGTTTGATGGTTTTAAAAATTTTGGCCACCTCTCCTTTTCCTGGTACGGTATAAGCTTCCTGTCCCGGAAGCTGCTTGAAATCAAACTTCACATAAGATTCGACACCCACGGTCGAACTTTGTAAGCAGATTACAGTTTTCCGGACCACCGCTTTGCCGAGGTGTTTTGTTCGTAATCTGGGTTCGCCACCTTCACCATCTTAAACGTCGACAACCCGGCTCGTTTCTTGGCTCGCTACATATTAGTATGGGAGACAATGAGCTTGCCAGTGACGTATTTGATGGAGAGGTTAGGATTCCGCTTATAATTCGCTGCCACCTTCTTCATCGTCGCTGCCACGTCCGAATTACGATTGCCGCCGTTTCTAGACTTCCTGGCGGTCGACAGACGATCCCCGAACAGTTTTAAAATACATGTTACCGTCGATTAGGCCACATCCAGCTATTTTGCCAATTTGGCGTGCGAGAACATCGGATTCTCTTGCTGCGCGAGCAAAATTTTGACACTCTGTTCCTCTTGCTTGGACGCCATTTTGAAAACTGGAGAGCAACCGGTGAAGATTCATTTTAGCAACCATTGTATATACACTCAACTTCCAAATGAAACATTTCATGTTTTTGCCTTTCTCCTAGAAAGGTATAACAATCACTTGCAAAACCGAAAGTATAAAAGTGCTCCAAAGGGCCGAATGGCATATATCACTCGACTCAGCTCGACGAGCTGAGCATTTTCTGTATGTGTGTGTGTGTGTGTGTATGTGCAGATTTTTATTCTCACTCACTTTTCTCAAAGATGGCTGAACCGATTTTCATGAAAATAATTGCAAATGAAAGGTTTTGTTGCCCCATAAGACCCAATTAAATTTCATTGTAATCGGATTTCTAGTTTGGAGGTTATGTATCAAAATGAAAAAATCATGAAACTTCAATATCTCAAAATTACACAACCGATTTGAACAAATTTGATTTCAAATGAACGGGCTACCTGAAATACCCTTAACTTTCGAATTTCATGAAGATTGAACTTGTGGTTCAAAATTTATGAAAAGAAACGTGTTCTGAAGACTGTTTAATCTCACTCATGTTTCTCAGAGATGGCTTAACCGATTTTCATAAATTTAGTGTCAAATGGAAGGACTAGTTATCCCATAAGACCCTATTGATTTGTTTTGCAATCGGACTATTACTTTGCCTGTTATGTTTAAAAATGTGAAATCCAGCTATGAAAAGGAACATATTCCGAAGACTACTTGGACTCACTCACTTTTCTCAGAGGTGGCTGACCCGATTTCCACAAAATTAGTGTCAAATGGAAGGTCTAGCTGCCTCATAGCACCCTATTGAATTCCACTGTAATGTTCCGAAATGTGAAAATCACGAAACTTCATTATCTCAGAAACTACACCACCGATTTGATCAATATTATTATCAGATGAGCGGGCTAGTTAAAGGTTAACTGATGAATTATGATTGAATACGTGGTTTCAAATTTTGGCTGCCCTATACGTTCCCATTTCATTTGATTATAATCGAATTTAAGCAACCGTTATGTATAAAATTGTTTATAAAACAACGAAAGTCTATTATCTCAAAGATTACATGACTTATTTGAACATAACTAGTGTCATACGAACGAATAATCTCTCAAACTTACAAATAACAAACTTCATAACAATTTTATATGTGGCTCAACAGTTATAGAAAGAAAGGAAATTCAAAGACTATTTAAAACTATACCTGCTTTGATCGATATGTGAGGCCTCAACATAATTTAAATGTGGTATCGTACCATTTGAACGTTCTAAATTCATTGTTTCCTTCGGATGTGTTTAAAAGCCGCAAATGCACGACGAATTGGCCATAGGATATGATCAAAGTCAAATAACAAATCGTTTAAAATGATTGGTTTTATCGAAATGACAACATCCTCGACTTTTGGTTTCTGTACATCGCCTTAATTCTGAATATATTCATATTTGGTGGTATTCGGTCATTTTCAGCAGATTTTCTGGCATCAATCGGACACCGGAAATACCCATAGTGTTGTTTTCTAGAAACTAAAAGTGGTCGTTTTTACATTCAAAACGGTGTCCAAGGTCAATGTTTGGTTTCTATGCATCATCTCGTTTAAGGAAATATTCATATTGAGTATTATTCGGTCATTTTCGACTGTTTCCTAGAAGTTGCCATTTAGCAATTTAAGATGGTGCCTGAGGTCAATTGTTAGCTCATTGCATCATTCTGGTTCCAGAGATACTCATATTGGATGGTTTTTGGTTATTTTAGGCTGTTTTTCACAAACCGGAAGTCGCCATCTTGGATTTCAAAATGGTATTTAAGATAATTTCTGGCCTCTGAGCGTCATTCTGGTTGAAGAATTATTAGATCATTTTCGGCTGTTTCCCAGGAACCGGAAGTTGCCAACCTAGAATCCAAAATGGTGTCTGTGGTTGATTTCAGTGGCTGTGTATCATTCCAGATCCGGAGATACTCATGTTAGACGGAAATCGGACATATTTGGCTGTTTTCCAGAAACCAGAAGTTGCCATCCTACAATTCATAATGGTGCCTGAGGTCAATTTTTAGCTTCCTGTAACATTCTGGCTCCGGAGATACTCATATTGGGTGGTTTTGGGTCACTTTGGCCTGTTTTTCAGAAACCAACAGTCGTCATTTTGGACTTCAAAATTGCCTGTGAAGTCAACTTCTGTTATCTGGGCGTAATTCTGGTTCCGAAAACATTCATATTCAATGGTATTTGGTCATTTCCGGCTGTTTACCAGACACCGGAAGTCACCATCTTGAAATTCAAGATTGTGTCTGTGATTAATTTTTAGCTTCTGTCCATCTTTCTGGTTCCGGAGATATTCATATTTAATGGGAATCGTCCATTTCAGGCCGTTTTCCAGAAACCGGAAGTTGCCATCTTACAATTGTTGTCTGAAGTCGATTGGCTCCAGTCCATCATTACGGTTCCGGAAATACCCATATTGAGTGATATTTGGTCGTTTGCCGCTGTTTTTCCGATACCGGAAGTTGTTCATAATGGCATTTGAAGACAATTTCGATCGATTTTAGCTACTGTGTATCATTCTAGATCCGGATATTATTATATTGGGTGGAAATTGGCCATTTTTGGCTATTTTCCAGAAACCGGAAGTTGCCATCTTACAATCCAAAATGTTGCCTGAGGTCGATTATGGAACAAATTTGTTTCTACTAATAACATTCACCTGCCAAATATGGTTCCGGGGAGCTCCGTAGCCGCAAGGTTACAGCGTCCGCCTTGGTAAGCGGGTGGTCGTGGGTTCGAATCATAGTAGAATCAGGCCATTTGGTTGCCAAAGGACTTTAGCATGGGTGTATTCTCAGGCTTCCCACCAAGTACCTTTCCTTCAATCTGAATTCTACAGTACCTCTGCTGACACTCCTTCTAACAAAAATAAGTCCCTGTTATAATAAAACTGGTGTGAGTAACGAATGAAAGTTCTCTCCAGGGAATTGTAATTAGGCGATATTGTTGGAAGGGACAGAGGCTCGGTATAGTAGAGAAGTAAGCTTGAAACGGAAAGGTAAAACTTACACACAAGCACGGATATGAATGATAAGCGTATCACTTACTTCAATAGTGATACTGTCAATAATATGAAGTACGGAGTACAGAAAACACTTGGGCAATATCACAATAGATCTAATCTCTGGTCGCAGTGATGAGCCCACACAGGAAAAAAATGGTTCCATTTAGTTGGTTAGCTCACGAGATGTGCAGAAATTTGTGTTTCATTTCCACTTCCAGAAAAAGGAGGGGCGTCCAACTATTATGGATATATTTGTTACCCCTTGAAACATCCACATTGCAAATCGGTTTCATTTACTTGGTTTGTTCTTGAGTTGTGCAGAATTTATGTTCAATTTGTATGGGGTCTCAAACTATCATAGGAACCTTTATCGGCACCAAAAACCCCTACATACAAATTTTCACGTCGATCGGTTCGGTAGTTTTCGAGCCTATATGGATTAGACAGACAAACGAACAAATAAAAGTTTGAATGAGAAAGGCTGGGTCTGACCGCTAGGTGGATTAATTGATGTTTTTTTAAAATGCATTTTGAACAGAAATACATCAATTTTAAGTCGACCAATTTTTGCGCGTTACAGTATTTATCTTATTATGATTAAAACGTATTTTTTTTTATCTCACTCATTGGTGAATTGATCACCCATCCTTCTACATTAAAGATGCATTTCTGAATACCCTAAAACTTTTCCGATCATACCATATGGCTATAATCAACATTTGAATTACTATTCAATTGTTCGCACAAAAACGGCAAAAAAAACACTGTGAAATGGAGAACGCCAATATCTCAGCCCCCCGATAAGATATCAAGGATCTTATTTTATGTAAATTTTAGTCTCGATTTTTTGTTTTGCAGTAGAAATTTCAGTTCTTGATAAAAAAATATATGTTTTTTGAAGGGTTTTATCTAAGAATCAGAGCCAGATTTACGATTGAGGGGGCCCAGTTTCAAGTTGGGGCCCCAAAATGAAACCCCCCTTAAACCAGATTGCCAAGAATTATAAGAAAAATTCACTTTTTTGTGAATTTTGTGAGTCAAATAATTGAATGCGATGCTCAACCAAACAATGCAGAATATAAAAAACAATTCCACAAAAATGAAAAAAATATATGGAAAAATGTAGGAATTGAACAGAATTGAAAAAAGTGCAAAAGAGTGGTTTTGTAGCTTGAAAAAGTCATTTTTTCATAAATCTAGTTAGGGCAACCTGAAAAGAATGAATTATTCAAGTATGGGTGTTTTTTTTTGGCAGTTTTTTTTCCTGCTGGGTACAACTTCCGGAACATTTCCTGTGTCCGTTGGTTACGTCGAATTCTCAATGAACACTATGAAACTAGGACAAATTGGCTCATTTTAGTGCTATTTGTGAATTTTACGAATGACGAATTTACTACACATGCCATAATCATCAAACCACAAACTCTTTTCTCGAATACGACAAAAACTTCCGGCACGTTCTGTGTATTGCTCAATGAAGCTTCCAACCGAGAAGTGATTCGATTAACACTTTTGCCCAAATTGCGGCTAGTAACTGTTTATGAATAGAAATGTGATTTGCCAGGAGGAGCCTGAAACAAGTATAACACAGTGTATATCAAACCATGCATTATTGAACAAGCGCACACTTCTTGGCCCAATCAGTGCGGCACCTAAACCACAAACTGGGCATCTTTCCGGACGAAAGTTACCGAGCCGATACAAGCGAATTCAATCAATGTTAATTGAGTTCGAAAACACCTATTCTTCGGGGGAGGATGGAAACATATGCAAGGGGATGCCTGGTGTCTGGTGGAATCTGCTAGCGTGTCGGTCTTCCTATGCTAGGGAATCACCAAATTTTGCGCCACGCTGGAATAGATTATTGTACAGCAATTTTCGCGAAACATTTTAGTTGGTGTGGGAACACCTTTGAATGACATGTTTAGTGATTGTAACCTTTGAAGTTTCGCTGCATTTTTTTATTTGTTTCCAGCCTGGCGGATGACTGTGTATGTAAAAACAATTTCATATGCCACATCTGCAGAGCAATACGAATAAGTAAGATGTTGTCGATATCATAAATTTGGATTAGACACACTTTAGTTTATTGTTTTGCATGGTGCATTAGTGCTGTTTTGTAGCCAAATAAATACGAGAACAGAATCAAATATTAGGAGGATTGCATAATACGTTGAAATTCAAAGAATTGAAAAGGCTATGCTACATATTTATCTTGTGTTTGTAGCAGTTCTCAGGTATACATGCTCAAATTGAATAAAGCTAATTATGTACATTATAATTCTAAAACAACGCTCAAGTTGATGATCAGCTAATGAAAAGGCCAATCGACGCGAAATATTCAATCCAGAAAGTTATGTTATCTTTCATCCATAAAACTCTTCTTATATTCCATTATGATTGTTAAGGAAATTATTCGCTATTGTTTCCAATGAGAGCTACTACCAGTGCAGAAATTTTCCCTTGCACTTTGGAGAATGCTTATCATTATTATAACATTATTGCAGGTTCACAGAGCGCATTTGCTGGGAAGGAAGCGCTACTTCAAGTGTGTGTGTATACGCGGGGAACATCGATAATCTGCATAGCTGGTTGAGAATTATACTTTAGATGCAGGAAAAGCGGAAAGCAACAGTGAGTTAACTGATAGCCAAGAAAGAGCCGCCACGCTTTGGTTAACTCGTTCATTAACCAAATG
Organism: Wyeomyia smithii; assembly: GCF_029784165.1. NCBI lineage: Eukaryota > Metazoa > Arthropoda > Insecta > Diptera > Culicidae > Wyeomyia > Wyeomyia smithii. Next base: position 226,160,122 of record NC_073695.1, on the reverse strand, counting down.
CGTTCTCGTTAATTTAAGGAACAAAATCTAAGAAAAATCTCAGATATAAGATTGCATTGGGTGAGCAAAAAACTTTTTCAAGATACTCTTGAGGCAAAGTGAGGAAAAATTGGTATAATATTTTAAAGATATTATCCATCATTAGCTTGGCCTTTTCTTTTTTTTTCTTTCAGGTAGCAAACTGATTCCGCGTGTACAAACTTCGTATGCTACGAGAAGATACGGGAATTGACCTAATTTTTTGGTTTCATCACTGCAAAGTGAAGTGCTGTTCGACCGCAGTAAATGTCGTTTGTTTGAAAATTATTTAGAGATTGGAGCATACTGATTTTGCGGTGAAATGAGTTTGGATTTGACAATGCATTGGCTGGACTTCTGTTTTAGTTATTTCTGTTTCGCTATTAGAAAAAGTCGACAAACGTAATTTCGTTTTTGTAGTTATTGCATTTTATGAAAAAATATTGTTGTTGTTAATGCATTCGCAATATCATTTTTTTATTATTTACACTTTACCCATCTCTGTCAAGTTATACGTGAGTTCATTGGGAAAGCTGAAATCATGCCCTAAAATCTGATAAAGATTTCTACTATATAGTTAATGGAGTAGCATGGTGGTTGTTAACCTCCAAATTTCAGTTTGAAATAAACGATGGTTGATCACAATGGCTAGCAAAGAAAATTTAGTGTTTCCATGTATTTTGTTATTATCATTGTCACTTTTCTCCGAGAAAACTTATGTTCAAACACACATCGAACGAGTCTCTTCTAGCAGTGGCCCTTGGATATTGATATGCCTGCGGAATCGATCCCGGTGCGAGTTCTTCCGAAGCACATACACATCAGCTCTAACGTCCCATTTGCTTCCGGATGAGTGACCTGGAAATGAAGTGAATAAACAGATAAATGACCCTCTTGAATGTTGTACCAGGCGCTAGCGAGAACGAAACTTTTTCGATGCTTTTTTGCTCCTTGTTCGCCTCTACTGAATGATAAACCCCCGGAAGGGCTAAATAGCAGCATAGCACAACTAGTTTGGTGCAAACCGAGCGAAGAAAAGTGAACAAATGACTTGCGAAAAATTATATACCTATTACTAAACTATTGCAAGATAGCAAACAGCAAGAAATGACATTCTGCCTGTTAGAATGTGGCGAACAGGGCCGCACAGTGGTGTAGAGCTGAGAGGAAAAAAATAGGTATGTTATTAATAAGAACTCTGGTAGTGAATAAATCAGTGGTCCCCGTGGCTCTGTGGTTAGCGATGTCGGTCGGCTAGCTCTCCCACACGGTTGTGATATCGGGTTCGATTCCCGATCGAGTCGAGGATCTTTTCGAGCTGAAAATTTTCTCGACTCTGCACTGGGGCACGGTGTATCGTTGTACTTATCCTACACATGCAAAATGTGCCAAAAAACAATATCGATAACGAATTCTCTCAACTAATTCTAGTTGACCGCTATTAGCCCCAAGGCTAAGCGTGCGATATTGTTTTGATATTGGAAGTGAATAAAGATAAGTTAAAACAATCAAATTAGTCTATAAAAAAGTATGAGACCGCAGAAAGGCTATGTGTGCCACTGTAATAAAATAGGCTCTGTCGTCTCCACAGTTTTGTACCACTCTGTCGGCAAGAGGATGAAAGCATCCTTTCTGCTACGTGACACATCAACGTGAAACACGGGCTTGGGCAGCAGAATAAGCAAACAAACAGCGGCACAGCAGTAGCAGCAGTGTCATTTATGGTATTTAAGTCTTCAGTGTCACACAGACACTGCACTCGGGTTGTTGAGGTGTGACACACTCTCTCTCTCTCTTGTGGGTGCCAGAACAATGGTGCACTTACTGTCAGATTCAGCCTTCCGGTTCATACGCACATCCGGACAGTTGTGATTGTTGGGTTATGGCGAACAAAGTAAACATCATGCGAACAGAATAGAGTGTCGCATCAATTGCGTGTGTTTTCCTATTAATTCGAAAGATTTGTAGGAAAAGGACTTAGTCATTTTACTTTTGTCCAAAAATGTTATTCGTAGATTTGTTTCTTATATCGGCCGTTCTATTTTTTAACAAACAGAGAGAGATTACGGCACACTTCTTAGTTCATGTCGAGCTTTAATCATAGAATTCAACAATGTTTTTCGTTGATATTGTTTTATTGGAAATTATTTCAAATTCTTCTTCGGTCCGATAAAAAGACGGATTGCCACTCTTAGGAGAATACTGAATAGCACAGTATCTTAAGCAGTTTGTAGTGTTCCTTTGCTAAAGGCTTAAGAAATCAGATTTTGTGATAATTGTGGGTGAGATTGTTCGTATCTCGAGGCTTTTTGTAAGGTCCTTGCTTTGCATCGAAATTTGTTGTATGTACATCATCGAGGCAACATGTTGACGTGATAATAAGTTTTCTCTCGTAATGATCATATTCAACTTAGTGATTTACATATACACTACACGTCATAAGTTTGGGATCGCTTTGCCTACTTACCTCTACCAATCAGACGATGGCCTGTGTGGCCTTTGTTGTATCGAAGAACCGACGCCATGGTATTCGATCCATGGCTGCTTGTCGCCACCCTTGCAGGCAGCGTAGGCTGCGGAGATCTTCTTCCACTTGGTCGATCCATCGTGCCCGATGCGCTCCACGACGCCGCATTCCAATTCCAGAACCATTTCGACTGGGCTTCCGTCCGACATCCTTACGACATGCTCAGCCCACCGTTGCCTTCCGATTTTGGCCGTATGGTGCAACAACTGATACAACTCGTGGTTCATTCGTCGTTTTCATATCCCATCTTCCATGTGTACCCCACCGTAGAGCAAACAAACAGCGGCAGGTCTCTGAACATTTTTTAAATGACTGGAAATTACATATTATGACAATTTCGGGGTGGTGAACTCATTTCTGATGTCAGAAAATGTTGAAAATGGCAATTCATGCACCTACCGTTAAGCCATTTTCATGATCAGATTTTTTTTACTCCGATCATGCGATCATGGAAACCGCTCTTACATTCATCTCAACACCTATACTCGTCTCATCGCTCTTACTTGTCCCATTTGCTGTAAAACCTAACTTTTTTTTCAAATTAAAAGTAATTTTAAATTCGATAAATATAAGCAATGGGGCGGGGGCCTAGCGTGGTTGGTAACGTCTCCGCCAACCACGCTCGACGCCTGGGCTCGAATGCCAACGCCGACATAGGATACGATGGTTATGGGGTGGCGTGATCCACTCACAACCAACCCAACTGGTCCTAGCCGATCCTAGCCGACACCTGGAGATTTTCTGAGGCGAACACGCCTTCCATCGCATGAGGAAGTGAAGCCGTTGGCGCCGTTCCGTTAATTAACGGGTCGTCATTCAGGGTCCTGGGTGGAGTGGCGTCGGTGATTGGCACAACAACAGTGGCGGAACTAGACCGACGGAAAATAAGCGAGAAAAAATAAATGAATATGAGCGATGAGATGAATATAGGTGCTAATATGAATATTGAAGTGGTTCTCCTACTTGTGCTTCATCGAAAAACTTCAGACTCGCATTTTTTTGTTGGGTTCTAAGGGTATTCCTTTATGGATACTAGTGGTTTAAAAATCGATATATTTGCAGCTTATAAGCTGTTTAGCCAATTCAAGATCATTCTACGACAAACTAAAGGGCTTTCAAGTAAAAATATGAGATCGCACGGTAGTTTATTATTAAACTTCATTGGAAATATAAAAGACGGTATATTTTTTCTCATCCTCAATTTTTCCTCTTTTCCATCTTGTAGTTTATAAATTTACATCAAAAAAGCTTGAGACTACTGAACTTTCCAGTCTACCATTTTGTTTAAATATACAGAACTAAATATTTTACAACTGACCATACGTCTCCATAGTTTTTATTTTTCAAAATATCTTCCCATGAGCAACGATGTGCAAAACGAGATTCAAAAATCTGGAAAGTACAATAAATTTCTTATAGACTGTTGGCTATCTGATCGTTCCGAACTGTGTCACAAGATTGTAGGTAGACATGAGTTCAGAAATACATGTTGTTTTTAGCTTCACTGCAATATTTTTTATCTCGATAAAGAAATTGGTTTAATTTTGGCGAATCTCGAAAACTAACCAAAAAGTACATAAATTTCCCTTCAAAATGAAATTTTCTGAATCACAATTGGATCAAAACTGAGAGAGTTAGAGGTATCTGAAGTTAAGTTACAATATATGATTTTCAAACACAAAAATCATCGAAATTGCCTGACATAGCCACATTCAAACTGCTACCAAAAATTGATATCCCAACTGACTGTCATTAAACTTTGGGAAAAGGTCAGTCACAGTTTGAGTAACTTCAGAGAAATGCAAAACATCAAGATATTGACATGAAAAATCGAGGTTTTTTTCCGGCCTCCGTTCAACAGTGGTCCAAAAAGGCAAAGAGTGGAACTTAATTCCGCAGCGCCTTGTTATGAGAAGAAATTGAGGTATAGACTATTAGGCAAAGTTGTAGACGATTTGAAAGTATAAAACTTTGTTGAATAAACAAAATTTCTATCTTCATTGGGTACAAAGTTATGAAGTTTTTTATACAGAAGTTACTTGAAATTTAGTATTCTGTACTTAACTTTTGTTAGTTGCATTTTACACGGAAACGTTGTAAGAAAAAATTGTAAAGGCACATAAAACAAACATTTTTGCCATGGACCACATATCTCAAAGATTTTTCCTTACAAAGTTATAGCATATTTTAGCATATTTTTCCGATAACTTCGAGAACGTATAGGCTAAAAAAAGACAAGTGGAATCATGATGTCAATATTTTCCCTTAAAGTTTAGCCCAAGTACTACGAACTGCTGTAGGTTTTTCACTTGTCCCAATTCAACCATACTAGAATACGGCGAGCATTTACTACAGTAGGATTTCATTTAATAAATATACTAACTTTTTTGTATTAAAAGATAATGGAATGGTTTAATTGGCGAATTTTTAGAACATATAAAAACATGAAACTTTGCTGAATAAATAAAATTTCCATCTTCATTGGATACAGAGTTACAAAGAATTTTACAAGAAAGTTACTTAAAATTTAATTTCTTGTACTTAACTTTTGTTAGTTGTATTTTACAAAAAAACGTTGTTTCAAGAAAGCATTAAAGCATACAAATTACAGGTTTTTGGCGAAGACTACACATCTCCAGGACTTTTCCTAACAAAGTTATAGCATATTTTAACCGATTTTCTAGCAATGCTAAGCTTCAATATTCAAACTAGGCGTTGCACGGTGTGTCCGAAGTGCCGGATTATCGTACTTTAATGTACCTCGAATTTCCTTTCACCAAAAGTTAGTTTTGGTCCTAACCTTTCAAAATCGGCTGGTTTTAAAAAAATCCATCGGGGGAAATTTGAAAAAAAATTATTTGAATTATATAATCTTTCACTTGATTGAGAATTTGTTTCCATGTTTTATGAAAAATTCTCAGAAAATGTATTTATTTTATTACAACCTATCGTATACAAAACTATGGATCACTTTTCAGAGCGGTCCCAGTTATGGAACAATTTGCATCATATTAACAGTTTTCGTTTAATTTGTTTAATGAACCTTATTCAAATTTTGTAATATGAAGAATTGCCATGTTTCATATTGTTTTGAAGATCTCACATGGCCTGGTCACATTTTATGTGACTTTCGAGGTTGCAGTAAGAATGAGAGTCCAGGTATGTCGCTCCCGAAGGTAGCGATGAACCGTTCCATATGGTACATTATAACTTTTTGCCGCTTCACGTAGCTACCCCGTCCCACGTGCTTTGAGAACAGTATTTTTCAAAGACTCAACACTGTTTAGCTTCCGTTTAGAGCCCAATAGAAGTTAATAGGATGTTTTAACTGGTAAAAATCATATTTTAATCGAAGTGATTCATAACTGTGTGAAACTACCTTGTCTTGGTCCCTATCAAGAAACATTTAGAAAATAACTTGTTTTTATAGAAAAATCGCTATCAACCATCAACATTTTGATGAATCGTGAAGAACTCACCTTGATTTTTGTGTATCAGCTATTTTTTGCCCGAGAATAAGCTATTATATCACATAGAAAACTTATGAATGAGGAGCGCGCTACTTACGCTGATTGAAAAAAAAAAACGATAAATATTTTAATAGATTGTAGATTACAATACTATCCGCTTATAAAAAACGCATTTATCTTGCGATAAAAACGATGTTTGCTGTGTTCAAAGCTAGCAAATATGGTATGTTTTACTGCAAAAATGCTACATGCCTTCAAACAGTTTTTTACCTGAGTCAAATAACATAAAACACAAAAGTGATCCGTAATTGTGATAAAATACGTCAAAAGTTGTAAATTGTTTTTTAATCTGTCTGATTTCATATTTTTGTTACAAAAGTTAATAAAAACTCAAATGTTTTATTTCTGGTTTATTTTTTCTAGGTGGTTAAAACATACTATATTATACAATATAGCAGTTTCCGCAAAGAACTTTGGGATACAATCCACTATCTTTGTCGCATTCGAGAATGAAGCACTGTTTATGGTTTTTGTCAGCGTGTTATGTATCAATTTAGGTTGTTACCCTCTTTTGAAACACAAAGGACATATTTTGGGCCGATTTTGTTCATGTGTTCTTCATTTTGTACAATCTACCGAAAACAACTAGACGAGCCGTCGTTTGTTTTAACATTGTCGAAATGGTTTGTTAATATTACTGTTTCACATGTGTTGTAAATCATAGCAATCACGGATTTTTTCACATGCACCATAGCAACCAAGGTTACTTTGCAGTGAGTGAATAAAAAATGCATATCAACCACTAGTATATAAATGTGTTCCAGTTTTCTCGTAATGTTTTTTTTTCAATACCTGTGTATATATCTCATTTTTTTCACCATGTAATCTAAAAATCTACTAGGAAAGCTATTTTAAGCTTAAGATTGTGATGAAGTTATTTATTTTGAACGTTAACAGTGTATTTAACTTTAAAAATTAGTATAGTTAGAAAAAAATACATAAAAAATTTAAATCAATTTTATTCAATTTTCCCCCGATGGATTTTTTTAAAACCGGTTGATTTTGAAAGGTATGGACCCAAACTAGCTTCTGGCGAAAGAAATTCCGAGGTACATTAAAGTATGATAATCCGGCATTTCGGACACACCGTGCGTTGCAATGCTTTGTGAAGAAATTTCAAATTCATGTCGGGCAGTGTATATTAAATTACCCAAGTCCGATTGAGCTGAAATTGTTCATGAGGATACTTTCCGAGAAGACAAAACTTTTGAGCTCTACTCCTCAATGAAACCCGAAAAATCGATTTTCTTTTGCACCCTAGTGTGTATATAGTTTTGAATATTTTGAACATACTTTCTCTCGTAAACCCAACCAGTTGTTCCAGTTAAACCAGTTGTTCAGGAGGATAAGCGCTTATTATACAGTTTGGTATGGAATTCAGTCGCTGCGATGTGCTAGTGTGCATATTAGGGTAGTAATGCGATGTATGAAAAAAATATTATCATCGAATATAAAGAACCGATCATATACATTTTGTTTATTATCCCAAAATAATAACCTGTGTCAAATTTCAGCATAATCCGACATGATTTAGGGGTGCCTCAAATCGTTTAAAATTTCGGTGTTTTGACCCTCGAAAATTACAATTCCTTATCGAAAATTATGTTTAAGATGCCTATTAAACATTTAAATGGTTTACATGTGGTTTGGTAGATCATTTTAATGTTTATTATGCATCTTGAACTAGATTTTTTATTAGGGATGTCCATCATTGAGGGTCAAAACTTCAAAACTTTGAACACTCTGAGGCACCCCTAAATCATGTCCGATTGAGCTGAAATTTTACACAGATCATTCTTTTAGGTCAATAAACAAAATGTACATGGTCGGTGAAATGATCATTTTCGCTGCCACCCTAGTGCATATAGTTCTCAGCATCCTGAAAAAAATATCTTGTGAATCCAATTACTCAAAAAGCATCGTGGCGCAAGTAGTCAACTGCTTAAAAAAACAGCAGTATTAGTCAACTCAACGATACAAATTTCCGAAAAAAACAATGTAATTTATTTTTGGTTACTCTTAAGAAGTGTTTTTTTATGAGCTGGATATAACTTGTAGCATAACACCGAATCAGCGTTTAGGCTGATACGAAGTGATTCAAAGCATTTGTGGTCATGTGTATAACGGCGTTATCCATCGTTCAGTAAGTTAAATTATTTCTTAGTTGACATTACCACCACTGGTAACACTAATCTTTTTGGAAATAAGGACTTTTTGAAAATAAGAATGGACTTTTTTGGAAATAAGAATCGCAAAACAAGTTAGGATCAAAATGCAATCAATAGCGTGCACACTAATCTTCTTAACAACTTTGCTGAAAACCGCATATTTCAAGAAAGTCGGAATCGTGAGATGAGTAAAAAGATCAAAAAATGAATTCCGTATCAAACTTTTTTCTATCTGGAAGTCATTCTGAACAACTTTGCTGAATACTGCAGCCTTCTAACAAATCGGATTCGTGAGATAAGTCAAGTCTAAAATACGATGAATTTCGTTCTTATTAGCGCTCAGTAGCGGCAGAATTCCGCACTGAACAGTTCACTAGCCATAAGCTCTTGATCTTTGAAATAAGTTTGCTGAAGACCGTAGCTTTCTAGATTGTTTGAACACAAGATATCTGCAAACAATTGTGTTTATTATATTAGTTTTCTGAAACTGGAAGAGTGAGGGATTTCAATGCTGAAGAGTCTGCCGTAGGTTTCATAGAGAATATATGGAATTTTCATACCATTGATAACATGATAACATCAAATATAAGCACGTGTAAGCACAGTTCCTGATAATGTGCCTGAGAATCCTACTTGTGCTTTTAAATAATATATGAAATAGTTTGCGGAGAATTAGCGTTTTCGTAGAAACAGATAAATATTTTTTTTATTTTTTGCAAGTTTTAAAGTTATAAGCGATTTTTTTTGTATATCATAGCAATTTGGCGCAAAACTCATTGAGCAAACGTACAATTAGTATAATTATTTATTTTTTTTTACGAAGTTCATCGACAGCCGATTGTCATTACAACCCTTTTCTCATATGATAAAATCATTTACAGTAAAAAATCACAGGAGGATTGTGTGCAAAGCCACGACCGCAAGGATGAAGTAGAATACTTTTACAAGAAAACCCGGCTGCTTGCGTGTCAGTCATTTTTTAATTTGTTATTCAATTCAATATCGGATAAGATACCGATCACAGTGCGAATAAAGTTTCCTTGTGATAAAATAAACAGTGAAAAGCTGATTTAACACTCAAAACCAGACGGCTCATGTGTTGTCAAAATGAGTCAATTTTTCATTGAATGCATTTACTAGTGCCCGCTATCGCACAGAGACTGCATTTCACTAAAGTACCTCACTGCATCAGCTGCTATCGATGCTAAACCCGCTGCAACTGCTACGCTATCCGTAGCCATGCTAATGTTTTGGCCGCTATACGCTGCTATTGGTATCCGCTGTCCCTGCATCAGCTGGCCCAGCTGTTATTGATGCTGAGATCCGCTGCAACTAGTCCACTATACATTGCCATGCCTGGTATCCACTCACTGCTACTGCTGCTGCTAATGGAAGACTGCTGTTGTCGCTGTCTAGAACTATTATGAGCGGCTTCTTTTTTTTTTTGATTGATTCATTTCTTTAGAAGAGACTTTAACCTTAAAAGGTCATTCGTCCCTTATGAGCGGCTTCGACTGAAACAGACTCTTATATAAGGATGAAAAACCTATCGATAGAAGTAGGAAATCATCGATAACTATAGACAGCCATTTGAGTCGATAATTCCAATCCTTACTCTTATACAGACAAATAGCAAATTTAAAATGGCTAGGTCTATGATTCTGTCGACCGTGCTTGGGAAGCAATCATATTAACGACTAATCAAATCAGTCAAATTTCGCGCTTCAACAAGGATTGACCATTCTCAATAATATAGTTGCTTGACATGATTTGGACTTGATAATTTTCGAATTTTAATTATGCGAAAAATTATATTTTATGCTGATAATGAAAGCTTTTTGGATGTTGTGCTCATGACTGAAGGAAAAGATAATTCAGTACGTTCTGAGACACGGAGATGAAGCCAAATATGTATCTGTTCCAAATTTCTTGAAAGTGTAAATTGATTTAAGAGATAATATTAGGTTTTTATTTCATCCTGAAAAGGACAATTTGTTTTTTAATTCAATGTCTGATAAGATGCCGATCACATCTTTGCGTTATCACTGGCAGTGCAAACAAAGTATTCCTTGGGGGAAAATAAACACTGAAAAGCTTTCCAGAACGTTCTTTTCATTGGATGCATTTGCTAGTGTGCCTGCTATCGCTCAGAAACAGTATCTCACTAAAATGCCACACTGCATCAGCTGGCCCTGCTTATATTGATGCTGAGACCAACGTCAACCGCTGCGCTATCCCCGTTGCCACAGTAGTGGACGCTTCCGTTGCCATTGGTATCGGCTGCCCTGCATCACCTGGTCCTGCTATCGATGCTGAGACGCGCTCCGCTATCCGTTGCCATACCACAGCTGTGGCCGTTGTCCGCTGCACTGCTACTGCTGCTGTATCCTTTGCTGCTGCTAAGGGAGGACTGCTGTTGTTGCAGTGTAGAATTATAATGAGCGACTTCGGGTGAAACAGGCTCTTATATAGGCCAAATAGCACATTTCAAACGGCAGGTCTATGATTCTGTCGACCGTGCTTAAGAAGCAATCATGAAACGACCAATCAGAGGACGAAGTTTTCGTTTTGACAAGGCTTGACTATTTTCAATAGTACAATAGTTTGAATAATAAAATTAAAATTCTCCGCATTTGAAAGAACCTTAGAAGATTTTCCAATCTATTGCTGCAAGAACGAAGGAAATCCATTGAATACTAACCGATTTATTTGGATTTGAAATTGGACATATTTTTCACTTTTTTCGGTTTAAAATTTTTATTTCACATCCCTATGTAGCCGAACTTCCTGAGAGAAGCATTCTACTTCAAAACCATCAATTTGCCCAAACAAAAATAATTTTGGTCGCAAATTTTAATTTTCCGACTGTCCTCACTACTCAGGCATCCTGGCTACATGTCTAACCCACTAAAGCCTACCATGCTGTATTTTCTTATCTATATCAGCACAGTTGTACTCGTTGTAGAACTTGTTATTCACAATCCTGAGCCACACTCCATCTTCCAATTTGCCGCAAATTATCGATCGCAGGACTCTACGCTCAAAAACTCCGAGATCAGCTTCCTTCAGCGTCCATGCTTCATGTCCGTAAAGGGGTTTTCGTAGATCTCATCTCTGACGTCATCTGATTTATCGTTTTTCGGTGCGTGAGTGTTGATTAAACTGTAGTTGAAGAGTTTGCCTTTAATTCTTAACACCAGCACTCCCTGCTGCAAGCATGACAGTTTATCGGATGTTCCAAGTAACCAATTTCTTTCCAAGCAGCGCGTGCAGCTCATGACTCATGCGCCGTCGCCATTCTCCGTCGTCCGTTTATATTTCACTTCCGTTCGAAAATTACAAGAGCGCTAAGGTCCTCCGCGAAAAGCGTTGTCTCGATTTCGTTGAGGACTACCGGTCCGATTCATCCGGCTTCGGCTTTCAGTCGGGCGTCAGTTTCCTCCACCGTCGTGATGTCAAAGTCATTCGCGTAGCCCAGACCTTGTGAAAATCGTGTCCCTCGTGTCGATGCCCGCTCCTCCGGATCACACCCTCAAAAGCGATTTTAAACAGCAAACAGGAAAGTCCATCACCTTGTCAAAACGATCAGTGTGATTCAAAAGGACTCGAGAGCATTCCCGAAACACGCACCTAGCACATTACTTGCGCCATGGTGGCCTTGATCACTCTTAACAGTTTATCCGGAAATCCGTTGTCGTGCATGATCAGCCATAGCTGTTCACGATCGACTGTATCATAGGCTGCCGTGAAGTCGATGAAGACGTGATGGTGGGCAGTATTTTGTAGGCGACATTGATAAGCGAGATACTGCGGTAGTTGCAGCACTCCAGCTTGTCGCCCTTTTTGTAAATGGGGCAGACGACTCCCTCCATTCACTCATCTGGCAGTTTTTCCTCCTCCCAAATCCTGAATATGACCCACTGCAGTGCTCTTGCCAGAGTCTCTCTCCAATGTTTGAAAAGCTAAATCGGTAGTCTGTCTTTGCCTGCGGCTTTGTTGTTCTTAAACTTCCCGATCTCACGAAGAACTTCATGAACATCGGGAACTGGTACGCGGTCATCTGCTGCTGGTGCTGTTAGGTCAGTTTCTGCTCCGTTTCTGTTCACTGTATCACCGTTCAGGTTCCCATCGAAGTACTCCTTCCACCTGTCCCCCACCTCGCTGGCATCCGTGAGAAAGTTCCCATCCGCGTCGTTGCACATGTCGGCTTGCGGCACATCGCCTTTGCAAGATTGGCTCATCTACTCATGGAGCTTCCGCGTATCACTGGCACGGTACAGCTGCTCCAGTTCCTCATCAATGAGTCATCATATTCACGGTCCTCTTGCTGCCGCTTCTTTCGTCTGAGAATCGTGGTCATGTCGTTCCGTGCCCGTTTGTAATTGACCTTGTTCTCTCTCGTTGACCTGCCCAGGTATATCGCCCAGATCCTGTTCTTCTCATTCACCGCTGCACGCAATCTCCGTCACACCAGTCGTTTCTACTACTCGGCGCTTCTACACCTAGTGTCGCCGTTGTGGTCTCCCCGATAGCTGTGCGAATGCTGCACCAGCCGTCCTCGAGAGGCGATACGCCAAGCCCCTCCGCCGTGGGCAGTACCGCTTAGAGTTGTTGCGCGTATTCCTCCGCAGTCTTGGGGTCCCAGAGCTGCTTGATGTTGAGCCGCGTGATTCGGCGATGTCGCGCGTGGTATACGGTCGACAAGAAGATACCGCAACGAGGTAGTGGTCTGAACCAATATCCGCACCGCGACTAGTGCGTACTTTTGTAATGTCTGAGAAGAATCGGCCGTAGATATGAACATGGTTAATTCGGTTTGCTGTATTTTGGTCAGGTGATCCACAAAGTGTACGGGGTTTGTGGATGTCCTTTTGGGGAAAGAAGGTACTTCGGACTGCCAGTCCTCGGAATGCTCTTGTCTTCCCTACCGATCTGATGTCTCTACGCGAGCAGCTATCGTTGAGTTTCTCCAGCTGCGCGTAGAACACTTCTTTCTTTACATTCTTTGTGAAGGCCGTGTACATTGAGGATAGTGTATTTGTAGAACCGGCCTGTAGAGCTTCATGGTTGTGCCGCCGCTCTTATAGTACTGTGCCCTGCGCCCAAAAATTCTTCGTACCTTTTCTTCTTTCTGGCAAGGCTCCTGGAGCACAACGATGTCGAAGTGGCGGGGCTCTAGCTGATCCAGCTGAATTCGGTCGCCACCTGGGGCGTTCAGCGATTCACAGTTCCATGTGCCGAGCTTCCAATCGTCATCCTTATTTTGTCGCCTATTCAATTCTTTATTGTTCGTATTATTTTAATTTTTTTAGCCTTATTAGGGCTGCGAATGCTTAGTCTCGCGGCGGGGTTGCCGTCTGGGGTGTAGCCGGCGAGATACCGCATTTTTTATACAGCCGTCTGGCGCTGTTTGAGCCACTCCCAACATGGAGGACAGAGGTTCAGGCGAGCTGCCCTCCTAGGAGAACATCTCCCCCTTCCCTGTCTAGTATAGGTGTACTGCTAATGCGCACTACACAGCCGTTTACCAACCCTCTGCGGGTCAGACGCTGTTATACGCCGCCCGTTACAAGGGGACACGCCTATGTTGGAGGCGGCGTACGATCCCTGTTCCCAGTCAACGTATGACCAAAATTACCATAAGGGGTTGGTTCTCTGATCTCGGGTAAGGTGACTCGTATCCCCGGTCGGTACTTCGTGGAGGTTGGTATAGAAGTTACTGGAAAGAGGTGAGTGATCACTTTAAGATCTCAAGTTACACGTGTTCAGCCATTTACCAACTTTTCAACGCATATTAATTTTATTTTATCAATTTGGAACAAAAAAAAAAACAAAATTTGCTTTGAAGGTCGTCAGACTTTTCTAGTCTTCAACAATAAGATGGGAAACAAGAACCGCGCATTACGTTCGACATTTGGCTGAGAACGCGTATTTTTGAAAAACGTTTTCGACGTATCTGATGAAATGTTTTCTATGTAAATTTTGCATCAATTATAGCTAAGCTTGAATCGACACACAAAAATAATACCTAATACATCAAATGATTTCTGTTTCCTATAAGATTCATTATTAGCATTAACTGCTTCTCATAATATGGCATATTAATTATTATATTAGACAACATAGGCCTGGGATTGCTTACCAATCATATACAGTAAAGTCTTTTTTTACACGGTTTTATTTTACTCGATTCTTTTTTACGACGATTTTCCAAATAACGCGATTTTTTTCACGTCGTTTTCTCAAATAACGCGATTTTTTTACACGTTTTTTTTGCACGATTTTTCGTCTTCGCGTAAAATTGTTATAGTAAGTAACAGTAATGGTAACAGACTATAATTAGCTGTTTTTTACACAGTTTCATTTTTACACGGTTTTTGTTTTGCGCGATTTTTTTACGACGTTTTTCCAAATAACGCGGTTTTTTTTCACGACGTTTTTCCAAATAACGCGTTTTTTTTTCGCGTTTTTTATTCACGTTTTTTTTTGCCCGGATATACAATCGTGTAAAAAAGAACTTTACTGTACTTTGCTTTTTGAAAGCAATCAACCAAAACTCTAGGCGCTGTTATCAGCTGCACCCAATTTTTTCATTATTTTTCAGCCATGTCGTTCGTTGAAGAATTGCTTTGAATTAAAGCCTCACTTCTACAAGATAATCGAAATGCGAAGAGATTATGAACAAGCTACACTGTGCAACTTTAATTCGTTTTGATTGTTCGTCACTGCATTGCAAAGTTAATGCAGTTGGCAATCCACATATCCAAGACGATAAATGCCATCAGAACATTTAGAGGTAGTGCAAACAATATGCTGCCTGCATAATACACCAGTCGCCCGTCAGTCAAAGTTTGCTAGTTAAATATTAAAACTCATTTTCAGAACAAGGAAACAATACGCGCACGCCGGACGTGAACGAAACACAAAAATGAATACACAACCTGATAATATTGCACACTTGATTGCACCTGGCGCATCGGACATCCAATATTAATGTTGACTCATTACGGTCGGAATAACCAGCTGCAACAGGAAGTTCGTAAAACACGTCGAAAATTTGCCAAGCACGTCTTTTTTCAGTTCGCTCTTCCGGCATGAATGGATGCGACAAACTGGTGCGCAACATTTACGACACAGACACACACAACCAGGCGGCCCCGTTTGTCTGGCTCACCCGAAGTGACCAACGCAGCGTGTTCCAAATATTGACAATGGGTGCCAATATTTCGGGTGAAAAAAAAATATAAATTTACTTTTAATTTATCAATCCGTTTTTCAAATTAATTTCGCGCACATCCGTCTGTCCAATCAGGGCGAAAGCTCGGAAGTGCGGTTATGTTGAAGAGTGGCGGTGGTGGCGGTGACTCGGAGAGATTGGTGTTAGCTTACTGCTGCCGTATATCATCTACCGATTGTGCCTCCCACCGCCGCCGTCGCCGCCGGGCTGAGAAGGGGTTTGAGGGTGTCAGGAAAGAAGAAAACAAAAGAACCGTCCCTGTATGCAAATATAAAAATTTATAGCGGTCAATAAATTTTCGAAAATTGCGTTCTGGGGACAGAACAAAAAAGCCGGAGATATCCTCATGAACAATGTGGATCGCTGTGTACCTCAGTGTGTACGTGTGCTGGCACACACGTAGAAAGTATGAGCTACCACGGCCAGGCGACTGGCAAATAAGCAAATTTACGTACCGAAATGAATTGCTTCTGAGTGATATTTTTCTCGTTTGTGGCGCAGTCAATGTGGCGGCTGGCAACGGAGCAACAACGCAAGAGCAGTCGGGGTGAGTGGAAAGCCTTATAAACAACTGCGGAACGCCATTGTCGTATTATGCAAATGATTTAAATGAGAACGCATAATGAATGCACTTTCGACAACACTGATAATGGGTGAAAATGTTTGCAGGAAATATTATTTTTAGCAATGATTTTTTTAATCGATGGGGCGGTAATCATTTAGCGGCGTTTGGATTTTTTCCGGTTTCCGGGACAGTTTTATTGTGTATGTTTCGTTCGCTTTTCGTGTTTGTGTAGAAGTGCAACATGACATAAACAAACAAATATTATAGAAATCTATCAATATTTCTTTTTATAAATTTTTTGTTTTTGTAATTAGGTAACTAATTCATTAATCAGGTTTTCTCTCAACTATCTTATTTGGTTCAGACTTGTCAGTTTAGAGAGAAGCAATCTACGAAACACGCAAAGCGTTTCGCCCGTGGCTTGAACTAGAATAGTTTATACAGGTTAAATATTTTTAAGCTCGCGGGTCTTCTCACTGATAATAGAAAAGGGGCCTGCATAACACGCATCTGATTTAGAATAGCATATTTTGATTGCCAGGATAATACACGCGAGCAGAGTATGATGATGATGGGGATTATAAAAACGATGATGATGATGCTACGATAATGTCGATGATGCCGATTATCGATGAAGATGATAATCATGACATTGTCACGCTGAATTGATGAAACAATACAGCCGAATCGGTTTGAAAAGGCGTAGGGTATTAATTACACAAAATGGAAGAAAGTGCTTTCCAAAAGCTCAAACCGGAATAATATGAAAGATTATAGCTATTCAACCATTACTATGAATTTGGGTACCCCTGCCATGATCGCACAAATTTTCATATGCGAGATTGCTCCGCTATTTAACGAAAAGTTCTCTCAAATACTTACTAGTATCATTAAACAACTTCTCCTCATGGTCTTCAGGCTTTGTATCTTTGTTATTAAATCTAGGTTATAAAATAAATCGGAGAACGCAAAACACATTCATAGCATGGAGGGTAGAGTGTTAGCTAATAGCGAATTTCTTTATTCTACCTGCTTACCGTATTTTGACTTGGATTTAGCCTAACTGCTGTCAAACCCCTTTTTGCCTTTCTCCTAGAAAGGTAGAGCAATCACTTGCAAAACCGAAAATAAAAAAGTGCTCCAAGGGCGCATATATCAAGATGGCTTGACAAAGTAATTTTTTTTAATTTTTTTTTCACCAATATTTAGTGGTTAATTTGTGAGTTCGAAATCCAATTTGTGGTAATTTGTGGTTAAGTGGTTTCCGAGAAATTTTCGAAAAACTGAGTCAAGCCACCTTGAAACATGATTTTTCTTCAAATAAATCGAACAACGATGATATATACATCAATCGAAAGCTCTTAATTTGTGGTTCACGAAAATGTAATTTTTTAGAGTCATAATTACTAGTTGTACAGAAATTTGGGTTTTATTGTTCACGTAGTTCTTCGTTTTGTTTATTTGTTGATGACGCTGCTGTCCGCTAATGACGTTGGCTGTTTCGACGGATTATTCTTCGAGCGCACAGAGGAGTAACTCGAGTGGAAACCTGGCCAAAGTTTTTTTTTACTATTCTGTATGCCTGAAGGGCACTGGGTACTGAAATGCCACTGCGACATTCTTGCTGATTGTCTTTCGTGCCGGGCCCCGATTGCTGTGCACAGGTTACGGATTGCTCGTACTCATTGATGGAGTAGAACTGTTTTGTTGTAAACCTGTACCCCATATAGGTACAACATAGTTGATGAAACTAATTACCTGTTTGGGATTAGAGCTCCACACTTGGTATGGAGTTGAAAGGTAGCTTCCTAAGAAGTTGTACCTAGAGGAAGCAAGAACTTCGCAAGAGCAAAGCAAATGCTCTGAACTCTCTGGTTCAGATTTGCAGAATCGGCAGAAGTCGTTCAACACTACGCCGATTTTCTTTAAATGATAAAAAGCGGGACAGTGTCCGGTGAGGAGTCCCGTGATTATCCGTAGGTCACTACGATTTAGACTAAGTAGCTTTCTGGCGGTTCCAGGGTTCGGATAGATAAACTGTTTAGCTTGTCTACAACTCTGTGCCTGTTGCCATTGGGATACTATTTCTAGCTCTTCCCAAGCTAGTAGTTCGCTTTTGATAGCGGAAATGGACGTACCCAGAAACGGCTCGGGGCCAATAAACCGCTGAGCTGATCCCTGTCTTGCTAGGTAGTCAGCGTGTTCATTACCCTCGACTTCGCAGTGTCTGAACTGAATTCTGTCGGGAAAGTTCCCGTAGAGTTTCAATGCATTCCCAAACAAGTTTGGAAGCGCATTTGACGGACTTAAGTGCTAGTAGTGCTGCTTGATTGTCCGAGAATATACCGATTTTCACATTCCGAGTTGTGCTCTCGTCGTGTTCGGTCGCAATTTCATTTCGATCTCGATAGTGCCGACCAGTTAATCGCCTTCAAGGTCACCGTGCATTGTATTGCGTGTGCACTGCTGCTCGTTGCCGTCGTCTATTGAAGACAAAGGAACGCATCATCGCCTATTGCTACCGTACGCCACAGACTGTACGTTGTATTGCTACTGCGAGAGATCCAGTACCCGGCGTACTGCTGTTTGGCTGTACTGGTGCTGCTGTGTGGCTGGAGCGGCTGCAGCTTTTGCTAGCGGACTCTTGTGTGAAGGACTGGAGATTGGCATCGCCCGTGCGCTGATTGCGGTGGAGAGCGGCTGCAGAAGATAAGTAGTTTTTTTTTCTTGTTTTTTTTTCTACAATATTATTTGTTGATTGGCATTTTGCGTGTGTGGCTTACGCGTCCAACATGGACGACGAACGCGGGGATGAAACCCCGTTCGTTCTACCGCCTAGCCCTCCCGGATACAAAGTTCCAAGGGTTAAGAATGGAACCCCGCAGGAAGCTACCCATCGGCTTAAGCAGTATCCGGAGGGCAAAGTTGGTATTGGGGCTGTATTTTTCCGGCCGAAAGTGAAAGCATTGAACACAATGCAAATATGTAAAGATCTGGCACGGTTTACAGCCGTGACTGAAATTACCAAAGTACGCCCGAATAAGCTGCGTGTTTTGGTGTCCGACCTCAAGCAAGCAAACGAGATTGCTGCTTGTGAGCTCTTCACGCGGGAGTACCACGTGTACATTTCAGCTCGCGTAGTTGAGATTGACGGTGTGGTCAGCGAATCGAGTCTGACTGTCGAGGACCTGTTGAAGGCTGGAAAAGGCCTTTTCAAGGATTCTAGCCTTGAACCTGCCAAGATACTTGAATGTAAGCAATTACATTCAGTATCGCTCGACAAGGGTGTAAAAACTTACACCCCATCAGACTCTTTTCGCGTGACTTTCGCCGGGTCTGCTCTGCCGAGCTATGTGCTCGTGGACAAAGTGCGTCTGCCCGTGCGCTTGTTTGTACCGCGGGTAATGAATTGCCTCAAGTGCAAACAGTTGGGCCATACGGCCTCCCACTGTGGCAATAGAACACGTTGTGGCAAGTGCGGAGAGCAACATGCGGATGACGCCTGTAATAAGGGTGCTGAAAAGTGCCTTTATTGTGGGCAGACTCCGCATGAGCTGTCTGCATGTCCCGCGTACAAACAGCGCCAAGACAAGATCAAGCGGTCTCTGAAAGAGCGCTCTAAGCGCACTTTCGCAGAAATGCTCAAAGAGGCCGCTGCCACCAAACTGGTTTCCCCGAATCTCTTCGAGGTCTTGCCATCCGATGAGTCTGATTCTGACGATTCAGTTGGGGAATCTTCTTTTGTTGAACCCGGGAAATCTAGGAAGAGGAAAAACCTTTCTTCTCCTAGGCTTCCTAGGAAAGGACAGAGAAGGTCTCCATCTGAAGTGACTGATACTAAGAAACAAAAAAGTGCTGTAGAAAATCCGAAGCAAACTCCTCCGGGATTGGCAAAACTGAATTCAAGTAAGGAGTTTCCGGCACTTCCAGGAACATCAAAAAACCCAACTGTTCCTTCTTTTTCATCCAAGATTCAGCCAGAATCTGGACTGCTGAAGTTTTCAGATATTGTGGACTGGATTTTTGAAAATTTCAACATAACTGATCCTCTTAAAAGTCTTCTGCTGGCATTTATACCAACAGTTAAAACGTTTTTGAAGCAGTTGACAGCTAAATTTGCCCCTCCTTGCAGCGATCGTATCCTTCGATGGCTAATTCATCGGCTGAGATGAAGGATTCTATCTCTATTTTAAAGTAGAATTGTAGAAGTATCATCCCCAAAATTTATTCATTTAAAGTTTTGATTAAT
The DNA here is from genome assembly GCF_029784165.1 of Wyeomyia smithii. Lineage (NCBI taxonomy): Eukaryota > Metazoa > Arthropoda > Insecta > Diptera > Culicidae > Wyeomyia > Wyeomyia smithii. The sequence continues at coordinate 226,139,828 of NC_073695.1, read as the reverse complement.
AAGCATAAATGCGATGCATTTTCCCTCTGTGAAACTTGGCTCACTTCAAATGTAGATCTTAGCTTCCATGATTTTAATATAATTCGCTTCGACCGAGACACCCCTTACGGAGGAGTACTTCTAGGGGTTAAAAAGTGCTATTCCTTCTATCGTATTAACCTCCCCACGGTCCCAGGCGTCGAAGCTGTCGCATGTCAAATGACAATACAAGGTAAAGAGCTTTGTATTGCCTCAATTTATATTCCTCCCAGAGCACAGGTTGGGCAACGGCTGCTCTTTGATTTGATAGAACTTCTTCCCTCGCCACGTTTGATTTTGGGAGATTTTAACTCTCACGGCGTGGCTTGGGGTTTTCCTTCTAATGATAACCGTTCCTCTTTGATCTATAACCTCTGCGACGACTTCGACATGACAATATTAAACAACGGGGATATGACACGCGTTCCGAAACCTTCAGTGCGCCCCAGTGCTTTAGATTTATCTTTATGTTCAACATCGCTACGGTTGGATTGCATATGGAAGGTAGTCCTTGATCCCCACGGTAGCGATCATTTGCCTATTCAAATTTCAATTGATAATGGTTCAACACGCACGCGATCAGTTGATATTCCGTATGACCTCACACGGAATATCGATTGGAAATTATACGAGGAAATGATATCAGAAGCTGTCGAGTCGATTCAACATCACCCACCACTTGAAGAATACAACCTCCTCGCGGACTTGATTCTCGACGCCGACGACAAAGAGTGCTCCGATGGCTACACGGAAAAATCCGACGCGTTTAAGGCCTTCTTTTGGGTGAAAGGTCAACCCGACGACTTTAAGGGGTATTTGGAGCTTGAGACCAAGTTCAAAAGCTTTGTCCGAGCAAAGAAACGTGGATATTGGCGCCGGTTCGTAAACGAAACGTCGAGGGAGACATCGATGAGCACTCTTCGGAACACAGCCCGAAGAATGCGAAATCGTATAAAGGTCAACGAAAGCGAGGAGTCTTCAAGTCGGTGGATATTTGATTTTGCCAGGAAAGTATGTCCGGACTCTGTTCCTGCGCAAAACTTTGTTCGCGATACGTCTCCGGGCCACGATGCGATAGAATCACCTTTTACGATGGCAGAATTTTCAGTTGCCCTCCTGTCCTGTAACAATAACGCGCTCGGGTTAGATAGAATCAAATTCAACTTGTTGAAGAATCTACCCGGCAATACCAAGAGGTGCTTGTTGAACTTGTTCAATAAGTTTCTGGAGCAAAACATTGTACCGCAGGATTGGAGGCAAGTGAAGGTGATCGCCATCCAAAAACCAGGGAAACCAGCTTCTGATCACAACTCTTATAGGCCGATTGCAATGCTATCCTGTATCCGGAAATTGATGGAGAAAATGATACTCCGTTGTTCAGACCATTGGGTCGAATCAAACGGTCTACTATCAGATACTCAATTTGGCTTCATCCGTGCCAAAGGAACGAATGACTGTCTTGAGTTGCTTTCTACAGATATTCAGCTAGCCTATGCTCGCAAAGAACAAATGGCATCTGTGTTCTTGGACATTACGGGGGCTTTTGATTCCGTTTCTATTGACATTCTTTCGGGCAAACTTCACCGACAAGGATTTTCACCAATTTTGAACAATTTTTTGCATAATTTGTTGTCCGAAAAGCATATGCATTTTACGCATGACGATTTGGCAACTTTTCGTATTAGCTACATGGGTCTTCCCCAGGGCTCATGCTTAAGCCCCCTTCTTTACAATTTTTATGTGAATGACATTGACGCATGTCTGGCAAATTTATGCACGATAAGACAACTTGCAGACGACAGCGTGGTCTCTGTTACAGGAGCCAAAGCTGCCGATTTGCAAGGACCATTGCAAGATACCTTGGACAATTTGTCTGCTTGGGCTTTACAGCTAGGTATCGAATTCTCTCCGGAGAAGACTGAGACAGTAGTTTTTTCTGGGAAGCGTGAGCCTGCTCAGCTCCACTTACAGTTAATGGGTGGAACGATTTCTCAGGTTTTGGTATCTAAATATCTTGGTGTCTGGTTCGATTCGAAAGCCACCTGGGGATGTCACGTTCGGTATTTGATGAAAAAATGTCAACAAAGAGTGAATTTTCTCCGGACAATTACTGGATCATGGTGGGGCGCCCACCCAGGAGACCTCATAAGGCTTTACCAAACAACGATATTGTCGGTGCTTGAGTACGGATGTTTCTGCTTCCGCTCCGCTGCAAACACCCATTTAATCAAGCTGGAACGATTGCAGTATCGTTGTTTGCGTATTGCCTTAGGTTGCATGCATTCGACCCATACGATGAGTTTGGAAGTTTTGGCGGGCGTTCTCCCATTAAAAGACCGCTTTTGGGATCTGACTACTCGTATTCTCATCAAATGTGAGGTTTTGAACCCCTTGGTAATTGAAAATTTCGATAGGCTAGTTGAACTTAATTCTCAAGCCCGTTTCATGACTGTGTATTTCAATCACATGTCTCAAAGTATAAATCCTTCCTCATACACCTCCAATCGTGTCAACTTATTAGATACTTCTGTTTCTACTGTGTTTTTCGATACATCCATGATGGAAGAAAACCGTGGAATCCCGGATCATTTACGCGTGCAGCAGATCCCTAAAATATTTTATAACAAATATAAAAACATCAACTGCGACAATGCGTTTTATACTGATGGATCACTTCTCAACGGGTCCACTGGCTTCGGTATCTTCAACAATAATTTTACCGCCTCCTACAAGCTCGATAATCCTACTTCTGTTTACGTCGCAGAATTGGCTGCAATTCAGTATACCTTAGGGATCATTGAAACAATGCCCACGGACCATTACTTCATTTTTACGGACAGTGTCAGTTCTATTGAGGCTCTCCGATCGATGAAGGATGTAAGGCACTCTCCGTATTTCCTGGGGAAAATACGGGAACATCTGAGTGCTTTATCCGAAAAATCTTCTCAGATTACCTTAGTGTGGGTCCCTTCTCATTGTTCCATTCCGGGCAATGAGAAAGCGGACTCTTTGGCTTAGGTGGGCGCAACAAACGGTGATATTTATAACAGACCAATTGCCTACAATGAATTTTTAAAATTTTCACGTCAGAGTACACTTGTCAACTGGCAGGCCTCGTGGGATAAGGGAGAACTGGGGAGGTGGCTACACAGCATCATCCCCAAGGTTTCCACCAAACCTTGGTTTCGGGGGTTGGATGTAGGACGAGATTTCATTCGCATGATGTCTCGGATTATGTCCAACCACTACGGGCTAGATGCACATCTCTTGCGTATTGGGCTGGCGAGCAGTAATCATTGCGTTTGTGGATTGGGGTATCAAGACATTGAACACGTGGTTTGGGTGTGTGCTGAATTCTGCGGCGCCAGATCTCTACTTTTGGATACCCTCAGGGCCCGAGGAATACAGCCCTATGTGCCAGTTCGTGATATTCTCGCTCAGCGAAACTTGCCATACATGCTACATGTTTATAGCTACTTGAAGAGCATCAAGGTGCCAATTCAACAGCGATATATATGGCATATACCTCTGCTTGAAAAACGGTGAGCCATTTTCCCAGGAAAAACGTTTCCCTGATACCGGGTCCGTATATACCAGATCCCGTTAGGGATCCCATTTTCGAGCCGTCCGTATAAAAACTGACGATGCCAGGTGGAAGATTAGGCCCTCCATTGTTCCACATAGAGCGGTTTGTTTCAATCACTCTATATGGAATATCCATGGTGGTCCTAACGTCCATCCAGTCGGAGACTGTGCTTAATAGCGGAGTCAGCTTGAACTCCCTAAGTATGCGAAGGTGGCCGAATTGGTCCCCTTCAAGTATAGTTTTCCTCCTTTGCAACCTTAGAGCGCCAAGCTCTGCTTCCTTTTTCACATGAAGATGTAGAGGTAGTAGGCAAAGCATAGCTTCCATGGCTGCAGTTGGAGTTGTTCGCATAGCGCTGGTAACCGAAAGACATGAAGTCTTTGAACTTTTTTGAGTTTGGCTTGCGCAGTCACTTTGTTCACCTTAGGCCACCACACTAGAGTGACCAAGTCTGGTTTCAGTCCCCAGGTCTTACCGAACAGAGTTCTGCAGGCCCAGATCGCTGAGATCGCTTTCTTAGCGGCATGATCCAGTTGTGCAGACCATCAGTTTCTTGTCCAGAATAATTTCGAGATATTTGACTTCATTGCTGAAGCCCAGTCTAACTCCATTCAGTATTGGAGGAGTGATGGAGATATTCCTTCGTCTGCCGAATGGAATTAGGACTGTTTTTAAGGGGTTTATGTTTAGACCCTCCTGTAAACACCATGACATGGTGGTATTCAGAGCCGTTTGCATTCGGCTCGACAGAGTTGCGTCATCTTTACCTCTGACGATGAGGACGATGTCATCGGCGTATCCAATGACCTCGTAACCAAGCTGTGGAAGCTTGTTGAGAAGTGCGTCGACAACTAGTGACCATAACAAGGGCGAGAGAACTCCTCCTTGCGGGCATCCCTTGATCACTGACATTGTTACAGACGAATCTCCCAAGGTTGCTGTGATCACTCTGCTAGAGAGCATTGCGTGTATCCAGCTCCTTGAAGTGTGGTCGATTCCCTTATGAGAAAGAGCCGTATCAATTGATGCAAAGGACGTGTTATCGAAGGCCCCTTCAATATCAAGAAAGACACATAGCGCCGTCTCCTGATAACTCAGGGACTTTTCAATCAACGTCACTAAGCTGTGAAGAGCAGTTTCTGTTGACTTGCCGCTTTGATAGGCATGTTGGTTCCTATTCAGCGGGGAGACTTTAAGAAACTCATCACGGATATATTTATCCATTATTTTCTCCATCCACTTGAGAAGTGATGAAGTCAGCCTTATGGGTCTGAAAGTTTTAGGTAGGGTTTTGTCCTTTCTTGCAACTTTAGGGATAAACACTACCTTCACCTTCAGCCAGTTATCCGGAATATGGCCCAGGATAAAGCTGGCTCTGAAGAGGTTGATGAGTTCGGACATGATAACTGCGGCCGATTTTTGTAGAAAGATGGGTAGTATGCCGTCTGGACCTGGAGACTTCATAGGGTCGAATGAGCTTAGGGCCCAGCCTATTGAAGCTTCTGTGAACAGTCGACGGGCCAGCAGGATGGACTCCCGAGACGCCATATGTCTCGAATTGTCCTGCTGCGACCCATCACTATTCAGTTCTTCGGTCTCTGTCGATCCAGGAAAGTGGGTGTTCATAAGAACCTCCAGCGTTTCCTTTGTAGTGACAGTGAGGCATCCATCCTCTTTCCTCACTTGTCCTAAACCGTTAGTATGGTCTTTGGACATCGCTTTTTGGAGCCGCGTAGCTTCCGGCAGAGTTTGGATTCTTTCACAGAAACTAACTCTGGATTTCCGTTTAGCCTTGCGTAGCTCGGCGTTGTACTTAGCGAGGGACGCCCTGTAGTCGTCCCAGTTAGACGTGACTTTTGCCCTGTTGAACAACCGACTAGTTTTCCGACGAAGGTCACTAAGTTGATCATTCCACAAGGGTACGTCACGGCATACTGACCGCTGTGTTAGTGGGCAGTTAGCGTCGAAAGCATCCATGATTCTGTTTTGTAGATCATTTGCTGCCGAATTCAGGTCAACTGAATTTCGAATGTTGCTGTAACTGAAAGTTCGTGAATCGATCAGGTGTTCCTTAAAGGATTCCCAATCTGTATTCTTAGGATTTCTGTACAGCTCTCTTTTCAGAGGGTTAGCCTCTATATTAAAAACGATGTGTCTGTGGTCCGACAAACTAGGTTCAACGGAGACATGCCAATTTTTAATCCTTTCAGAAATAGAGGCGCTACACAGAGTGAGATCAAGGACCTCCTGTCTGATAGCGTTGATAAACGTGGGGTTATTCCCTACATTACATACATTGACATCGTTAGAAGTAAGGTATTCAAGTAGGTACTCACCCCTGGTGTTGGTGTCCGTGCTGCCCCAGATCGTGTGGTGAGCGTTGGCATCGCAGCCGATCAGAAACAGCTTGTTGATGGCCTTGCAGTACCGCACGAGCGCAGCAACTTCGGGTGGCGGTGTATCACCTTGGTCGCCCGGGAAGTAGGCCGACGCGACAACCATTTCCTGCTTTCCTCTGGTTGTTGGTACTTCAACCGTGACGGCAACGACGTCGCGTTGGATAAATTCTGTAATAGGTAAAAATTTCAGTTCTCTATTTAGCAGAATTGCAGTCCTTGGTTTGGACTGCGTGTCACAGTAGATTAACCTGCCGTTAGGAGCGTTAAGTCCGAGAACTTTGGATTCGTTGATCCACGGCTCCTGGATGAACGCAGCCGCTAGCTGCTCTTTGACGAATCTCCTGCAAAGAACACCCGAGGCGCCTTTTGCGTGATGGAGATTCGCTTGCACGCAGCGAAGGCTGCTCACTTTGCAGTGAAGTTGTCGTCTTTGTCCGGATCGGAAGATGACCCGGGTATTGGCTGACGGCTGCCAACAGCGGTTTGGCTGGTTGATGGAAGTTGCTCTTCCTCACTGTTCGGCTTCGGTTGCAGCAGTCGATTGGCAACAGTCGCGCACTCTGTGGTGGTTTTTGACTCCGGGGGGTGCGACTGTTCGGTGGTTGATGCTTCACACTCTTGCGAGTCTTCGGCGGAACCGTCCGAGCAGCCGCGGGGTTGCGTTGTTTGGGTGGTGACAGGGGGGGGGGCACTCACGGGGGAGCATCCTGCGCGTACCTTCCCAACCGCAGGGTGGCGTTTGGGTGGTTGTGGGGCACTCCCGGAGGAGTTTCCTACGCGAACCTTTAGCCCATTCGCAGGATCGCTTTGCCTGGGTGGTGGCAGAGTACTCCCGGAGGAGTTACCCGCACGTACCTTCCCTGACATTGCGACGGAGTCTTTCCTGCCTGTGACGTTCGGCCTTCCGCTTACCTTTCGGATGCATGCTTTTCCGAACCGTAGTGCAGTTCATTGTTTCTACTCTCAACGAGTTTGGCCGATTCTTCGTCAATATCCAGAACTAGTTCGACCAAGGTCTTCACCAATTTGCGGTTACAGACTCGCCACATTTTGGTAGAGAGATGGTCGTTCTGATTCTGGAGTGAGCGAAGAATCTTCTTGTCCGGAGAGTTCGCACTGTCCGCGAAGTAACCGACATACCGTCTGGCCCTTGGCAGATCCTTCATGTGGTATACACGAAGTTGTGCTTCCTCCCATGGTACGAGAGATGGTACCCCCCACTGCACTGTGTTGTTGTCGGCACAGACAAGTTGCAGGAAGCCATTTTTTAGATGGCAACCGTTAAACTTGGGCTTGGTGGTTGGATTTTCCTGGTCCGCAATGTGATCGAGGATGGAGGTCCGGACAGCTTGAAGCTGGTCCGTTGTGAGTAGGGAGCTGGGGTGGGTAGCAGAAGTAACCGCAAGGCTTATAGCTCCCACCATGTCCCTATATGTAGCCGTCGGGAGCGGCTTCGAACCCGATGACCCCAGACCAGTGCCGTTCCGCAGTTTTTTAGGCTGTGGACACTTAGTACTGGTATTTGGGGACACCAAGTCGTCCGACCGCTGTCGCTTGACGGCGACTTGGTTCGATTGAGCAGGCTGCTCTGTCGGAAGGAGGGCCAGCTTCCTGGCTTCTTCGTACGAGAGACCGGAGCGAAGATTTTTGCTCAGTCGCCGCCTTTGCGCATTTGAAAGTCGTTTGACAAGGAGTGCCGATGATTCGGGTTTCCCTTCGTCATCGGGCCTTGTCTGTGGACCGGGAACTAAGTCCATTTGACTATCGTCATTCCCTTGTGGAGAAAGTAGGATTAAGGATGAAGCAGAGGGTCCACCGTCCAGCGATTCTCTGTCGAGTTTGAAATCATCCTCATGCTCCATCTTCTCCGTTCTGCCCGGTGCGTTTGTTTTTATTGGACTACGCTCCGATGAGTCCATGGGTTTCGGCAAAGAAAGGCCGAATTTTGTGCAGTTTTGTCGTTCATAAAATTCCCACGAGTCGCTGGGTAAAGAAGAGTCCGCTGCATCAGTGACCCGCGTGATGCAGTAAGGGCTAATTACTGTGAAAGGTGCCCTAGTACTCCACAGGCTCCGTTAGAGGCTGGGTATTTCTTAACCCCCCCCCCACGTCATCCATCGGCAAGGGTCGCATAACACCTTAGCTTAGGGGTTTTAACCATTGGATTTTACGCAACAGCCATGGTTAAGAGCTGTTGCAACCATCCTCCTTTACAGGGGCTTTGGACCCTCTGCTACAGTTCTCAATAATTCAAGTCTATTCGTAAAGGCTAAACTGAACCAAGAGAACCGTAACAGGCGGAGTTGTTATGGCCAAAGTTATTTTTGCCTATGTTTAGTAATATGTTGGGAAATATTCAAGTGAGGAGTGGAAGTGGCTGGTTCGAGTATTGTATCAAAAAGTAACTCTAAATATCACGCACACAACTTGATGTTTACATTTACATAGCCTATGGGTCTTCATTAATGTTATTGAGCAGATGAAGAAATACGCTCGTATAATTTGTGTTCGCAAAACGGGCAGCGAAACAAATCGAAGAATTTACCAGAAAAATGCTGTAGCAAAATATCTTCATTTTGAATTTTCAATTTGTTGCTCACAGATTATATGATGCCTCATGGAACCTACGTAGGTTGGAAAAAGCCTTTTGTACAGAGTGTTATTTACCTGGATTATGGATTCTGTGCATCAAGTTATTTTTAAGTTTACTTAAATTAGTTGAAATTCATTCACTTAACTAATCTCATTTAATCTTTGTTGAGCTTAAACTTTGTTTTAAGCATGAGGCAGGTATTTTTTCTCATTCATCATGTACGCGTTAACACTCAACGACAAAATATGTCATAAACAACATTTTTCAAACGGGTCGCAAATGTCAATCCGGACGTTACCGGATGAGATATTTGCGAGGATGTGTTCGTGATGTTATGAACATCCATTCCCCCGATGATTATATGATCGGATTTCGCAAGATTTGATAACTCTTTCAATATTGAATACACTCGAAAATACGTAAAAATCGCTAATTTCGAAAACTTCTTAAGAGTAGCTATAATTTTTAATATCGGAATTTTGGTGCAAAATGTATAGCTATAATTTTTAATATCGGACCAATTGTCATTTTTTGACGCCTGGCACAACTTGTTACTATAAATGGTCCCATTCCCAAAAAAATGCTTGAAAACTCGTCAGCGCTTCCAGCATATGATTATACCGTTTAACGTTAATCGAGTGATGGTATATTGTGAAGCATTTATTTATGCTGCAGAAAAATATAAAGCGGCACCAAAAAGCGACAAAAATTTTTTTCTTATTTTGGCCAGATTTTTGTTCTAGGTACGACGGTGCGACGGGGCCACTTGCTCATAAGTTAGCACATATGCATGGAAAAACAACAGAAGAGCAACATTAAGTTGGATCCCGGCAGCTTATTTAAACATTTGTTTGACTATTTCCGAAACTTTTCTCAAAATCTAGGTGATGAAGAAGTGATAATTATTGTTTGCAATACCTACTAGTTCTGAAAAATAATCCGTCGAATTTGGATTGCTTTTCTTTGAAAGTACATTTTCGTTACCGGTATCCTTTTTGACAACAAACTTACACATATCCATCCCGAATCTCGATATTTACCACACGCACGCTCGGTATATCAGTGACAAACACCGCAAACAGCCAACGCCACTAGCGGACAGCAGCGTCATCAACAAATAAACGAAACGTAGAACTACGTGAACAATAAAACACAAATTTCTGTACAAACACTAGTAATTATCACTCTAAAAATTACATTTTCGTGAACCACAAATTAAGAGCTTTCGATTGATGTACATATCATCGTTGTTCGATTCATTTGAAGAAAAATCATGTTTCAAGATGGCTTGACTCAGTTTTTTGAAAATTTCTCGGTAACCCCTTAACCACAAATTACCACAAATTGGATTTCGAACTCACAAATTAACCACTAAATATTGGTGAAAAAAGAATTAAAAAATTACTTCGTCAAGCCATCTTGATATATGCCTCCAAAGGGCCGAATGGCATATATTACTCGACTCAGCTCGGCGAGCTGAGCATTTTCTGTATGTATGTAGGTATGTGTGTGTGTGTGTGTGTGTGTGTGTGTGTGTGTGTGTGTGTGTGTGTGTGTGTGTGTGTGTGTGTGTGTGTGTGTGTGTGTGTGTGTGTGTGTGTGCGTGTGTGTGCGTGTGTGTGTGGGTGTGTGTGTGTGTGTGTGTGTGTGTGTGTGTGTGTGGGTGTGCGTGTGTGTGTGTGTGTGTGTGTGCGGATTTTTATTCCCACTCACTTTTCTCAGAGATGGCTGACCCGATTTCCACAAAATTTGTGACAACTAGGCTGCCTCATAACACCCTATTGAATTTTACTGTAATCGAACTGTAACTTCGTCTGTAATGTACCGAAATGTGAAAATCACGAAACTGCATTATCTCAGAAACTACACAACCGATTTGATCAATATTATTATCAGATGAGCGGGCTAGTTAAGGATTAACTGATGAATTATGATTGAACACGTGGTTTCAAATTTTGGCTGCCCTATACGTTCCCATTTCATTTGATTATAATCGAACTTAAGCAACCGTTATGTATTAAATTGTTAAAACAACGAAAGTCTATTATCTCAAAGATTACTCGACTTATTTGAACATAACTAGTGTCATACGAACGAGTCATCTCACAAACTTACAAATAACAAACTTCAAAACAATTTTGATACGTGGCTCAAAAGTTATGGAAAGAAAAGAAACTCAAAGACTATTTAAAACTATACCTGCTTTGATCGATATATGTGGCCTCAACATAATTTAAATGTGGTATCGTACTGTTTTAACATTCCAAATTCATTGATTCTTTGCGATGTGTTTAAAGTCTGCAAATGCACGACGAGTCGGCCATAGGATATGATCAATGTCAAATAACAAATCGTTTAAAATGATTGGTTTTATCAAAATGACAACATCCTCGACTTTTGGCTTCTGTACATCGCCTTAATTCTGAATATATTCATATTGGGTGGTATACGGTCCTTTTCAGCAGATTTTCTGGCATCAATCTGACACCGGAAATACTCATATTGGGAGGTATTTAGTTATTTTGGCTGTTTTCAAGAAACTAAAAGTGGTCGTCTTTAAATTCAAAATGATGTTCAGGGTTAATGTTTGGTTTCTATGCATCATCTCGATTACGGAAATATCCATATTAAGTATTATTCGGTCATTTTCGACTGTTTCCTAGAAGTTGCCATTTAGCAATTCAAAATGGTGCCTGAGGTCAATTGTTAGCTCATTGCATCATCCTGGTTCCATTCTGGTATTTGGTTATTTTATGCTGTTTTTTACAAACCGGAATTCGCCATCTTAGATTTCAAAATGGTATTTAAGATAATTTCTGGCCTATGAGCGTTATTCTGGTTGAAGAAACACCTATATTGTGTAATTCGATCATTTTCTGCTGTTTCCCAGGAACCAGAAGTCGCCAACCTAGAATCCAAAATGGGGTATGTGGTCGATTTCAACTGCTGTGTACCATTCTAGATCCGGAGATACTCATGTTAGACGGAAATCGGACATATTTGGCTGTTTTCCAAAAACCAGAAGTTGCCATCCTACGATTCATAATGGTGTCTGAGGTCAATCTTTAGCTTCTTGCAACATTCTGGCTCCGGAGATACTTCTATTGGGTGGTATTTGGTCACTTTGGGCTGTTTTTCAGAAACCGAAAGTTGTCAGTTTGGACTTTAAAATTGCCTGTGAAATCAATTTCTGTCATTTGGGCGTAATTCTCATTCTGAAAATATTCATATTGAATGGTATTTGGTCATTTCCGGCTGTTTGCCAGACACCGGAAGTCACCATCTTAAAATTCAAGATTGTGTCTGTGACCAATTTCCAGCTTCTGTGCATCTTTCTGGAAATCGGCCATTTTTGGTTATTTCCCAGAAACCGGAAGTTGCCATCTTACATTCCAAAATGTTGCCTGAGGTCGATTATGGAACAAATTTGTTACCACTAAAAACATTCACCTATTAAATATGGTTCCATTTAGTTGATTAGTTTTCGAGATGTGCAGAAATTTGTGTTTCATTTGCATGGAACCCCTCCCTTCCAGAAAAGGGAGGGGCGTCCGACTACTATGGACATATTTGTTACCCCTAAAATATCCACATGCCAAATTCAGTTTCATTTGCATGGTTCGTTTGCGAGTTGTGCAGAAATTTATGTTTCATTTGTATGGAACCCCTCTCTTCCAGGAGAGGAAGGGGTCTCAAACTATCATAGGAACCTTTATCGGCACCAAAAACGCTTACATACAAATTTTCACGTCAATCGGTTCGGTAGTTTTCGAGCCTATATGGATCAGACAGACAGACCGTATACAAATAAAAATACATTTAAAAATGCAGTCAGACCGGACTGCATTTTTATATGTATAGATTACAACATCAATATTTGAGATCCTAAAGATTGAATATACATTTATTGGATTGAGGCGTTCATGTAAATCTATTTAAACAAATAAAAGTTTGAATGAGAAAGGCTGGGTCTGACCGATAGGTGGATTAATTTAGGTTTTTGTAATAGTTTTGTGATTCGAAACATTAAAATCACCAAAGAATATGTAGTTTTCTGAATAAGCATACGTTTTCAGTTTAAGTTTGCGTCGAGTTTTCGTTAGTAAAGCTAGGCTTATTGAGAGTAGATCCGTAGCTATTGGATTTGGCTACGAAACAAACAAAATAATCTTTGATCCAATAGCAACGGATCTACTCTCAATAAGCCTAGCTTCTTCAAAAACTCGCAAATTTCCGAAAAAATTAAGAGACAAAAATTTTGTTTCTTCTACGAAGTTACAAAAAAAAATTCTTATCCAAAACTTTGTCGAAAACTGCAGTGCTCTAGCGTGTAAGAATAAAAAGTTGGTGTCGAAGCGCCATCACTGCGGCCAAATCGCGAACTAAACTGAGCGTCAAGTTGAAGTTCTTATTACACTGAGGAACTATGCAGAAGACTGCACATAGGTTGGATAGAGTATCAAAGTGCTGGACCGTGTATTTCGTGCAATAAATACATAGCAATTGTATTTTTACATGAAACCTATGCTTATATTCGAACTGAAATATCACAAAAACACAAAAAAACACCTTTTTCAAAATTTCAGAAAATGAAGATTTTTTGATGGACAATTTTTAGAAAAAAATCATGGTTTGCTAATACTTGCTACCCGCTGAGGTATCTATTTCACAAAATTATTTTTTTTTTGAATTTTGTGTAATATTTTCACTTAAGTACTTCAAATACTTCTGTACTCGGAAGAAAGTGACGTAATTATTCAATTTCTATCGAAAAAAAATTGTAAGAAATTAATTCGAGTGAACTCATAAAATTATCACAATAAAACATGAAATTCAGAGAAAATTTATGAAAACTCGTAGATCTCTGCAACTTGAAGAGTTAGAAAATTTGTATTTTCTGTGAAGTTTCATGGAATTCATAGATCTACAACTTTGTCGAATACCGCAAAGCTCTATCGTGTGAGGGAAAAAGTTGGCATCGCAACTCCACCTTTGCGGCTAAATTCTGTACTAATTCAAACATCCAAAATGAAGCCCTTACTATACCAAGAAACTTTGTAGTAGATCGGAAACCGATTGGTCAAACCCTGAGAGCGCTATTAATTTCGTTCCGCTAGATTCCATTCCTGGCCCAGTGTGCAATGTATGCTCTCCTACTCTTGCTCAAGTCAACCGCTGCCGAAGTAGTCCCTTTCCCCACACTTTTCCTCTCACCACACCACACCTCTGCTGCTGCTCAGGCGACATGATATTCCTCTGCTGCTATTCTTTGTTCCCCTAACGACCGGCATATGGAGAGACAAACGCAACGAGTCAATCGCTTCTCAAAGCTGATGTAGTCTAGTCATGTGTTTGTTTTCTCCCAGAAACCTATGCACCATATCATCATTTCACTATAGGTTGAGAGGATTCAAGTTTAGTCGCGGTCTGTACACTTCATGATGGATACATGTGGAGATAAAATGATGATTTCATCATATTTGTTTCGTTTTCATCACTGTTTGTAAGTATTTATTCAAAAAAGATATCTGCACAGCTTTTCACATGAAACATTCAACTGCTCTGGAATTATTGAAACCTCCCAATATCTCTCTTCTCGTTGCTTCATTTCTCTCATTGTCTCTCTCTCATTCTCTTTTGACTATCTCTTTGTTTACCTCCATTTTTTTTTCATTCTCTTTTCTTTCCTCTCTTTCCCTCTCCCTCTGCGAAGCTGCTGCTAGGAAAATTGTACCCAATAAGAAATAGTTGAAGAGGTTGTTTATAAGACACAACCGCAAGGTTAACGAAAAATAACGACAGCCTGTCTGGACATGTGCAGCAATGTATTAATACGGTCTGCCGGTTGGTCCGTGTGGAACGCTGCGATCGAACGAGTCGCCTGCTCAGTCTTGCTGTGCTAGAATCAGCTGCTGCTCTGTTGGCTCAACAAGGCTCTACATTTTTCAATAGTACACTTGTTAGCATCACGAAATCACAATATATCCACATTTTTGATAGACGCATAAAAAATTTACCAAACGAGTGCTGTAAGAATGAAAATTTTGCACCTCTACATGCAGTCACGTTTTTTAACGCGGTTTTTTTATACGCGGATTTTTTACGAGGTTTTTTTACGCGGATTTTTGAATTACCACGTTTTTTTTCACGCGGATTGTTGAGTTAACGCGGGTTTTTTTACGCGATACCGCGCTAATTCAAAAAAAAATTCGCGATTTTCCGAATTAACGTGGGTTTGGAACCAGCAACATTTAAGTGTTCATCTAGTAAAAGAGTCCAAAAAATACTCTCCTCTCACCGAAAGATCCGGAATAACCGTCAAAAAGGACAATTTTAAATACTGGTTCTAGAGCGTCACGGGTTTTTTCTAAAGTACTTCTTGCTGGACTACTTTACGCGGATTTTAAAAAGAAACGTGGTTTTTTACGCGGATTTTTGAATTAACGCGGATTTTTGAATTTGCGCGTTTTTTTACGCGGATTTTCGAATTAACGCGGTTTTTTTACGAGGTGCGTATCCCCCGCGTAAAAAAACCTGACTGTATGTTGCCATAAGACGTAACTCTACGTCAAAAAGCCCGCCAAGACATCACGAAGCATTAAACAATTTAGATCTTGATGGTTCCATGACGGATTTTCGATCTTAGGGCACCAATAAACTCGGAATGAATTCTAGTTCATTGGCAACATATAACTCATATAGAACGAAATATCAGAAAAAGTTACAAGCGATGCAAAAATGTACATTTTGACTCAAGTTTCTGAAATCCGAAACATTTCCGTTGTCCGTTGGTCATATATATTTTGCAGGTAATATGTACTTGGAAAATAGGAAACATTTCTAAGAAAATGAAGCCCTTTGAGTGGAAATTGATTCATCCTTCGCAATATAATGGTAATTTGAAAATTAGCAAATTTTTGCCTGTCTCAATCATTTCTTCTTTCCCCTTCGGCCGAGCTTCCACTACCTTCCTGGCGAATTATAGTGAAGAGCTGCTGGATGTTATATACAGTCGAAAGCGTTGTTAAAATGGTTTAAGCAAAGCAAAGCCTAGTGCTACATTCCGAACCTACGACGACTGGCTTGTTAGGCCAGCATCGTACCTCGAGACCATCTGGGAGATGTTTGAAACAAAACATTCGTTCATAAAAAAGAGGGAGAGAGCTTACATAGTTATACTCTTATTTCTCTCTGAGCGAGGGAACCGCGGAAAAAATTCAAATTTTTTGTTGTCATCCGTTAGCTTACTTCTGAGACTTCAGCACTGCAATTCGAGTCCTAAATTCTTTTTTTTGATATCGGATAATTAGACAATCCTTAGTCAACTTATTGTAAGTTTTCATCAAAAATGGATTTAAAAAAAATAATCATTTAGAATAATTATTTTTTACTTTTTTAAATATTTTTCTTGAGAAAAATATCCTCTTTTTTAAAATAAACCGAACACTCAACTTTTTTTACCCCAAAATTTGTCCAACATCGGAACGAACTCACTATTGATTAATTGTGGAGTGCAAGAAGAGCAAATATAGGCGAAACTATTTATTGTAATCTTTTAAAAATATTTAAAACGGAAACGAAAAATAATTCAATGAACACGATTCAATACTAATGGTCGAATTTCCGCAAATAAACTCACTTCTAGTTTGAGCTGTGCAAGTCAACACTGCTGCAAAAAAGTGGTTCGATTCTATCCGAACAAGTACGTTACTGTAAGTGGCAAAAAACTTGATACACTAAAAATACTACTCCTGGCTACTTGTGGAGGCTACTTTTGTCACAAAACTTGTTCTTGAAGCAATATGTAATAGTGGCTCCTGGGGTAAAATGCAACAGTTAACGTAGGCAGAGTATATTCTTGGTGAAGCAGAGAGCTAAAACCAATGTTATATACTGATCAAAATTTAAAAACCCTTATTTATTCGTTCAAACTCGCATCTGATGCTAAAACATCATAGAAAATGCATAAAACATATTTTTTAAATGAGTGTAATAATTTATAAAAGTCGTCAATCGAGGCAAAATGCACCGCAACAAATGGGCAAGAAGCACCATGCGAATGAGGTAAAATGCACCCCGTCAACAGGGCAGAATGCACTACAATATTGGGGCAGTACGGCTCATTTTGTTATCTAATAAATAATGGCAAAATAGTTTTCTTTGGAATTCCATACACGCGAGCGGCATGGTTTTCGGAAACACCGTTTTTGATTGCCTTTAGCACCGATCGTAGCTGTTCAACGGTTCATGACCGCCAATTAGTTAGACTTCTGGACAATGCTAGAAACAGATGAAATGTAAGGAAAAAAATTGTTTACAAAATGTCTTTTTGCCCCGAGCTACGGGAAGCGTTATGCCCCGAGCGTTACAAAAAAATGTTTCTGGTTACATAACGGTAATTCTTATTGAAACTTACCAAAATTTAATCAGGAATATGTTGCTCGACGTTTGATGCAATAACTCTTTTCGCTGCTGAGGCATAACAATTAAAGAGCTAAAAACATC
Organism: Wyeomyia smithii; assembly: GCF_029784165.1. NCBI lineage: Eukaryota > Metazoa > Arthropoda > Insecta > Diptera > Culicidae > Wyeomyia > Wyeomyia smithii. The sequence goes on along the minus strand of NC_073695.1, from coordinate 226,122,727 downwards.
TGAATCAACTGAGAAAAAAATTAGACCGTATGCAATGAAAACGCTTTTATGTATTTATTTACATTTTCGGACATTGTGCTGCTGCCAAATTTACAGGGTGACTATAAAAAAAATAGATTCAAATAATAGAATTATCATTTTGTTAATAAAATGTTTCTCCATTGTTAATCGGAGGGGGTGCATCTTGCCTCAACGGTGCTTATTACCCCAGGTACCCCTACGAGTAAATATATAACCGTCACAAATGTGTTTGTCACACAAATCCAGTTCGCTGTGGCTCGTTTAAATCCAATCCTTACACAGATTAGTACGCACAAATGCGTGGAAGTGTGTGCACTGCCTTTTTGTTTGTTGATGTAAATTCCGAGATTCAATAGAGTAGCAATTGACAGACTGTACACATTCTAACCACGTATCGACACTTGTGGGTAGTAACGAGCCTTTTACCGCCCATGGTTATCTACTGACGACATAGAACGACGTCGGTCGGCTTGATAACTAGGTTCCGCTCGGTGGTTATTTACGTTGCCTGAATAATCGTTTGTTTCGTTTGTTTTCCAAAGGATCATCTTTGTTGATATTTGCCCGTTAATGTAGCACCGTTTCCAATTTTGTATGAAGTTTAAACAACAACTGAATTATCCGCGTCGATATTAAACTAGTACCTACTTGTAGAAAGAAACAAAGTTATCAGTCAGAAGTTTTTAAGAATCATCACTTATAGGCACAAAGTATAATCTTCTTGTTGTAATACTTTGTGGTGATTTTATTTGATTTCCGTTTATCAACTTTCAATCAGAGCATCTAATCAGCTCCGACAGCAAATTGTTCCAGCATTCGTTCGATTATATTTTTGAGGCTGCGAGCACGCACGCCCTCTATGCGAAACAACAACAAACGACTTCCATGAATCATCCGTCCAATCGTAGTGCCGTGTGCCCGACTTATGTTATGATACAAGAAACTGTAGCACGCACCGTACAATTGCCGTCTCAACCGACGATGACGACGTGGAGGCGGAAGATTACGAGATGAAAATTGCACTCTGGCAGCTTCAACGCCGCGCGGAAGTTCCGGTATGTGCGGGGTGGGACAGCTGGTAAATCACGACTCTCCTGATTAATGTGGCATCATTTCGCCGGAAAAATCGTCTCCATTTGTGATTTTCGACATCCCGTTGCAAGGCTAGGCGCGATAGAGGAAACGTCGTACAACCGTACGTACGTTTGAATAAATTGAATGCAATTTTTCAGTGCTGGCTACGGCACCGGTGCATTTCGGAGCAATCTTTGCAGATTGAAGCATATCCATCAAGAGCATTATTTCCGGTGGGTTGCGCAGAGGCCACATACTGTATGTAGTTAAAATGACTAAGCAGTTAGTCGTATACTGTAACAAAAATCATCCGACATAAGAGTATTAATTACATTTTTATACGTAATCATGCGTCTCTATCAGCTGACTTAAGCAGTGCAAACGCTTGGTTATTCAACTAACTTCTTCAACTGTATTGCTAACAGCGTCGTTAAATTCCAGATTGTTGTCCGCCACACAAAGAGAACTGAGAAACTAATTCACTTATTCCATATTACCGTTGTCTTCGTGTGCTTTGAGTGGAGCTATTTTGTTGTCAGTCCCCTTTATGGCGCTTGATACATAATTCAATTTAACCTCTAAAGACATGATAAATGGCAGTCGTGTGGAAACATCCATGTCGTATTACCTGATTGAAGCTGTGATAACTAACTTGCCGGTGAATTAGTGACCATATCGAGTTTAGGTTCGTGGCCTAATTGGCTAAGTACGCTGCGGTGAAAGTTTACCTGCGGATTCGAGAGCACCTACGGAGCAGTTGTTTAATTACGACTAGTTGAATTTCGAAAGGATTTCGATCATACAGTGTTTGCTTCTACTGAAGTACAATGTAGTAGTATTTCCTCACCTCTGGGACGAAAATTTAACTTTCAACAGCCTCGTTTGTGGTCAAAATCTTCAAAGGCAACAATAAAACTTTAAAACAAGCATACACGCGTCTCCCGTATTCACCGGGACAGTACGATGACATCGTGTGCTTGTTCAGATTTTGCCTCCGGCCAGAAGCAAGGCAGCCAATTCTCTAACGACCGTCTGGCTCAACGTACCGGAAACAGGACACGGTTAACACCTCCTTTCTGTGGAAAACACCAAACACAATGCAATCTTCTATTCGACGTGGGTAGAAACAGCATACCTGCTTGCCACCAGGTTCAGGGAAAAATTTATGATGTGCGAATAGACCCACCGTTGAATGCTACTGCGGTTCAGTGTTGTCCAACAGGCCAAGCTTGACATCAAGCTTCCACATAATGCAGCCATATCCAGCCGGTATCAAGTAGCATCAGCTTCAGCTGGTTACTTGCTGAGGTACGGTAATCTAATCCTCGAGGGTAAAAGCAAACATTCTATCCGATTCCATTGTTGGTTTTGAAATGGAACTCCAGAATTGCAGAGCTTCTCCGAGAGATAATCATCGTCATCATTTCAAGTTCGTTGCATAGATTATTATAATTAACTACCTTCTCCAGGAGCAGGAATTCCAATCTTACATTCAACAGCCCGGCTCAATTCAATCTTGACCGATTCGATAGTTTTCAATCAAATTTCAATCTCTACGTCCCTTAACACTTGACTGAGCAGGCATGAATATGTTTGATTAGATATTCGGTTCCCTTTCAGTCGCTCGCTCACGCACACACACATACAGACAGTCTTTTCAGCAAATACCAACAAACCAGCTTGATTGTGATAACAGGAGAATGAAGGATTGCACACTGGCGAGCCTCTTTAGACCCGATACGCAATCCAAACATTCGAACATTTCACATGCTATTGATCATGGGTGAAATTGAAAACCATCCAGTAATGTCACAAGTCGCTTTTCGGTAGCCAGCAGCGGTATCGAGAACATTCAATCCTGTTTCATGACAGCTGTTCAAAAACCTGTCCCAACCAGCTTGAAGGTTTAATTTATTTACAAATAGCAATTGTTATATTAGATACGGATTTGTTATCATTACGTCGTGGAAGTAAATCAACTCTTTTATTGATATCGAAAATCTCGTCACTTTTAATTTCGCACGCGACAACGTACCGGGGGAGATAACCAAATGTTTGCCAAATTGGGGTTGAAATGAGAGCCGGTTGCTTTCCTGTTTGATTTCGTGGCAAATCGAGAAAAGTTTTCACCTTTGTGATGTTACCTGCTAACTCTTATTTCGGAATCGCAGTCTGCGTAGAGCTAGGGATTCCAGTACCAACATCATCGACATTTTTTTTTCTCGCTATGTTAATATTTGTTACAAATGGTTTTTGATCATCAGTATCAAGATTTAAAAATTAAAGCTCTGAAATCAGTTCAACCTACCGGTAACCCTATAGAAATACAACCCACTAATCAGGCGGATTTACTGTGGACATAGAACTTTTCCACTTATTTCAACGCAAACACTGCTTTACGCCTTGTGACATTAATTGAGAAAGTTTCGGCCGGACATTTTTTGGTACCAAGGGCGCAGCAAGACGACGACGGCGGCAGACATGGCGGATTGGTTGGGTTGGGATGGGATGCTTGTTTCATGGTAAATGGATCACCGCCCGTCTCCGATTGCATCGCAGCTCCACCGTGTTTGGATCGACTACTTCATTAAGAGGCAGGAAGGTTGCTTTGTACCCGAACATGACATTCGCTGGAGTTTGGAAATTGAAATCTAGAAAGTGCTCGAGGTAAATAGCAGCCGAGTTTGGTTTCCAATGAAGACAACTGTTTGTCTGATTTATAAGAGTTTGTCCTATCTATGCGTCATCCTTTGTTTTTTTTTTTTTTTTTTTTTTTTGTAAAATGATTTTATTTGTCAGGTCGTTTATGTACATAAAAATTATCATTTAGCTTGGGTTCACTAGATCCAGATGAAACTCTAATTCTGTAGTATTAATTCTACCATTACATTGATTAACAAAACAGATGTATTCATTGAAGAGCTTTAGTATTTTCAGTCTTCGTTGTTCATTTATGCCTGTTAATGCAGGTTTGACTAGGTCCAGAAAACTTAGATGTCTCCATCCACCTAGAATGGCTGTTATTCTTTGCTGTAAGATTGTCCAAGCCGGTCCTACGCGATCGCATTCACAGAATTTATGAATTACAGTTTCTGCACTTCGGTTGCCACAGTGTGTGCAGTTCTCGTCGTCCGCCCGTTGAATGACAAATAACAGTTTCCGATGTTCGATTTTTTCGTTCACCAGTAGGTAAAGTTGTGTTCGCTGTTCTGATGTTAGTCGTCTCGTTGCTATGTTCCTCCAGGCGCGCGGCCAGCCACTTCCTGGATGTTTTTGTTCTACCCTCGGTAAATCTGTTTGGTTGATGAAGTGCTGATGAATTTGGTCGGTGGAGGGACTCTGTTGGATTTGGTGGGGATTATGTCTTAGGTTTGTCAGTATTTGTCTAAGATCAGGGAGATCCATTGAAATCGTTGGGTAAGGATTTACGTGGAAGAGGAGGGATCTGTAGAAGGGAAGTGATTCAATTTCTTGCAGCTGTCGGTTGATAGCGAGCGATTCGCATTTTAATGCCGGTAGTTGCAGTTTTAAGGGCTATTCCCACTGCTTCCGTTCAGGGACCGGGCCGGGACCGGGCTCGTCCGGGACTTTTCATGCATTCACACTGCGCCGTGCTTGAACCGTGCCCGCGCTGCGCTCTGGCTGAGAAATGTTGGTGTGTGTATGTGAAAGAACGTCTTTCTCTTTTTTTCATACCGCAGCTCACTCCGCGCGAAATATGTCACAACAACATACACGCATCCACCCGAGTGCCTTCCGTGCACTCTCCGGCCAACACAAAGTATCGTCGGCAACGATAGTTTTTCTCTCGCACTGCGGCAGCACGACGGCAACTCAACGCTGCCCCGGTCTGGGCACGGCGCGTCGGTGTGAATGCGTTCATAAGAACGCACGCAATCAATCTCCAACGAGCCCGGACGACACGCGGAACAGCCACGGCCCGGTCCCGGAACGGAAGCAGTGGGAATAGCCCTTTAACCCGCCATTCTCTATGCTACGAGCTAGCTGCATCATTGGGACGCGAGCGACCATCCCTCTCCAAAGGAATTTGCCCATTGCTGCTGTTAATTTTGCAGTATGTACGCACAACGGTGGTAAGATGGAAGCCAGGTACCATATCTTTGAAGTTCCGAAAGTGTTCAGCATGGTGACTCGCTGATGCAGTGTCAGTGTGCGTAAAGAATGCAACCACATAAGTTGTGAAAACTTCCCTACCAGCGCATCCCAATTTAATGATGTCATCAAATTTCGCCCGAAACCGGTCGAGTTTTAAGGTAAAAATTTTAAAATGTTAAATGTAGTAAGAACGATAAGTGTTGTGTTTTGTCCCGCGTCGCGTCGTATGAGTAGTATTTTGACAACATTGGTTGTCTGCAGCCACTGGGTGTTAACAGCGTTGCCTTCGCTGGACCCAACATCTACAGCAACAGTTTTGCGCAAATTTAATTTTGCGCCGGCAGCTACCTCGAAGCGGGTGAGCAGGTCGTTCATTTCTTCGAGTTGCCTCGTCGATGAGATGATCACGCTAATGTCGTCTGCATATGCCACTAGTAGATCGTTGCCGCATACACGTTCGAGCCTACACACAAGTGGGTGAAGGTACAGTACGAAGAGGTGCATGGACAGTGGATCCCCCTGTCGCACAGAGCGTTGAATCTCGAAGGAACGGGAGAGATGTCCGTTAACTAACAGCCGAGATGTGGATCGGCTGGCAATGCGTGAGAGCAGAGTAATAAAATCATCGTTGAAGCCGAGCGCCCGCATGGTTCCGAAGAGGAATGAATGCCTAACCCGATCGAATGCATGATCGAGATCAAAGCTAATCAGTTTGCCTGCCCGCCGGTGGTGACGAAGATTTGCGATCCGGTCTTTCAGAGCGAGAGTTGCTTGAAAGATGTTGCGCTTTGAATTCGAGCACTTCTGTCCGTCGCTCAGGACGCGAAGTTCCTGCATCACTCGCTCTAATCTGGTTTTGAGTATGCGTGAGAAGAGCTTGTAGTCGCTATTGGCGTTGACGGTGTTGCTGATATTTGTTTGGTTTCTGCGTGCGAAAAAGAAAGAAGGAAATATTTTTGCTTTTGTCATCACGCACATTTTGACAATTATATACGAGAGTTCACGTAGGTGCGAACAGCCTTCGAAATCTCTTTCAACGCGAATAAACCGAATTTAGCAAAGATATCGGGCGATACGATCGGGCTGTATCATCCCCGCCTCGCTTTTTCACCAGCACGATAATGCCTTCCACAAACGACGGAGGGAGATTACCGTTCAATGCCTCGTTCATTACAAGGTTCATTTCTCGGTGGATGATGTCAAACATGCGGTGGTAGAATTCTCTCGGAATACCGTCGTATCCGGGTGATTGTCATTGTAATGTCATTCGTGCAGGCTTCGTTCAGCGGGTCGTTGGGTGGGATTACTCTCGTGCAGTTGAAGCTGTTATCAAACTCTTCTCCTGCCTCTTCCGAGTATAGCGACGAGAAGTAGTGAACCATGGGCGTCTCGATCTCTCCTGGCTCTATTATCGTTTCATCCTGCTCTGTTTGCAACTGTGCCATGAAGGTTTTTTTCCTTCGTCTTTCTCCCAAATGAAACGTTGACATGGGTTCACCTGCCACGTGCGTCTCATTGATTCGCAGGAAAGTGTGAGAGAATCTCCGTTGGAGTGTCAACATTTCAGCTTTCAGCCGGTTGATGGTGATTATCAGTTCTGGGTGCTGGTAGTAGCTATCGTAAGCTAGCCGTAGCTCGCCGTAGAGATGTTGGTGTTGACAGTGAAATTTCTCGAAGACGGCTCGGGATTTCCACTTGAAAAAACTTTTTATTTTGGGCTTAGCGAAAGAAAGCCACCATTCAATCCATGAAGCGTAGTTTCTGCGCTGTCGAGTCCAATATTGCCACTTATATTGGAACTCCGCTATATTTTCATCGGTCAACAAATAGGGTCGAAGGCACCAAAAACCACGACCATACTCTTGTCCTAAACTAGGAAGACAAAGCCGGAGTGTTAGCGCTTTGTGGTCGGTGAACGAACATATGTGGGCATGTGTTGCGCGCAGGTGATCGCGCAAGCCGTTGCTGACATAGATGCGATCGAGGCGCGACCTCGCGTTTCGGCAGACATAAGTATAGTCCGCATTACGTGGGCATAATTTCTCCCACACGTCGTGAAGCTGCATTTGTTGTACGATTGCTTTGAGAGCACCGCTGGTATTCGTGCTACTTGAATCGCATGCCCTAAGCACGCAATTAAAGTCACCGGCTAGAATTGTATGTGTTGTACGGTGACGAAGACAGTAAGGAAGCGTTTCTCTGAAAAAATTTTCTCACGCAGCGCGTTGTGCAGATCCAGAGGGAGCGTAGACGTTACATATCGTCGTGTCTCGCACTCGCAGTGCGAGAAGGCTGTCTAAGCTTCTCTCAATGTGAGTGGCTCGGATGTGTTGCTTCAGAGCAATCGCTGTTCCTCTTTTCGCGTGGTCCACATTGAAAAAAAAAACGACGTATCCAGGCAAAGATAGCTGCTCGCTCTCTACTTCTTGTGGACATATGATGTCGAGATCGTGGTTGTTGATGAAGGTTCGAAGTACGTTGATTTTCGTAGGGTTCGTTATGGTACCGATGTTGATGGTCGAGATATTGTAGGATGTGAGAGCCATTTACAGTTGGTAGTTCTCCTCCCTCTCGTCATCGCCGTCGTTCGGTCGTGGTTTTTTGCCAGCAGGTCGTCCTCGAGTTCTTCGGCTGTTAGTTGAAGTAGTGGAATCGTCGGTTTCGTTACCGTTGCTGCTCTTACTCTGCGATCGCAGCGTAAGGAGAGGTTTTTTGAAAATATCTCCCAGATTTCCGATAGCTTTCGGCTGCGATACGGATGGCAGTGACATATCGTACGTTTGCTGCATGGATTGGTGCGATGCAACTAAAGGGCTATTCCCACTGCTTCCGTTCCGGGGCCGGGCCGGATCCGGGCCGTGTCCGTGTCCCGTCGGGGGCTTTAATGCATTCACACTGCGCCGTGTACGAACCGTGCCTGCGCTGCGCTCTGGCTGAGAAAACATAACACTTTTTTAACACAACACTATTCCCGAACTATAAAGGGCTATTCCCACTGCTTCCGTTCCGGGACCGGGCCGGGACCGGGCCGTGGCTGTTCCGCGTGTCGTCCGGGCTCGTTTGAGATTGATTGCATGCGTTCTTATGAACGCATTCACACCGACGCGCCGTGCCCAGACCGGGGCAGCGTTGAATTGCCGTCGTGCTGCCGCAGTGCGAGAGAAAAACTATCGTTGCCGACGATACTTTGTGTTGGCCGGAGAGTGCACGGAAGGCACTCGGGTGGATGCGTGTATGTTGTAGTGACATATTTCGCGCGGAGTGAGCTGCGGTATGAAAAAAAGAGAAAGACGTTCTTTCACATACACACATCAACATTTCTCAGCCAGAGCGCAGCGCGGGCACGGTTCAAGCACGGCGCAGTTTGAATGCATGAAAAGTCCCGGACGAGCCCGGTCCCGGCCCGGTCCCTGAACGGAAGCAGTGGGAATAGCCCTTAATTCAACGTTTGACTGTGACGGCAATATGCATGAATGCAGATGCAAAGCAAAACCGAAAATATGTTACTACTACATACACGCATCTACCCGAATGCCTTCCGTGCACTCTCCCGGCAACACATATCGTCGGCAACGATAGTTTTTTTCTCGCACTGCGGCAGCACGACGGCAACTCAGCGCTGCTCCGGTCTGGGCACGTCGCGTCGGTGTGAATGCGTTCGTAAGAACGCATGCAATCAATCTCAAACGAGCCCGGATGACACACGGATCAGCCACGGCCCGGTCCCGGCCCTGTCCCGGATCGGAAGCAGTGGGAATAGCCCTTAAGCCGGCTGTGGGCTGGTTACTTTCGAGCGCTTTCGGGACTGCTGGCTCACTCTGCTTAGTGGCACTCTTCGGCAGTTCGGGAAAAGCGGTGAACGAATTAAGAGAAGGAGCGGTGGACTTGGCACCCATTGTTTTCATGTTTGTTGGTCTCATGCTAGCTGAGTTTTTAGATTGATGGCCGGCAGTTTGCCTGTTGGTTTGTCCAGTTTGTTTCGCTACATTCGCGTAGCTTTTCTGGTATAACAGTTTTTTGTTCTGGACGCATGATATTCCAGTGTGTGCTTGCTCTTTGCAGTGGCGGCAGGATTGCAGCTGCCCCTTGTAGACAACGAGCGCTTGCTCTCCGTCGATGGTTACCCACGAATCAATATTCCGCTTCACCAACATACGTACAGACCATATGCCGAGCGGTATACTTTCGGATTCATTACTCTCGCTCCACGACACTTCGCGAATAGAGATCACTTCTCCGAGCCCTTTTAGGAAGTCAACGACTTTCTCTTCCACCACATCTTCGGGGAGGTCGTAAGCACGCACTTCAACACTTCTATCTTCTAACATAATTCGTAGCTTGTGTTTCTTCCCTTCACACTCCACCTCATGCTTTGTGTCGTGTTCGTCGACGACTTTCTGGGCGAGCGCCAGGTCACTGACCTTTATAAACGCACATGATCCACCTCTGTGGCACTGTAATCTTTTAATTTCTTCTCTCTTCAAGCCGAGAACCGAGCGACAAAAACCGCAAAGCTTTTCAACTGACGGCTTAATAGAAAGTTGCGAATAATCGATTTTGAAGGTATTTTCGCGCCTCATCGCGGAACACTGCTACACGCGACGCGGCACGGTATAGATCAAGAATTAGAATTTTCAAAGGCTAATGCTTCACTTGTGATAGGCGCAATCAAAAAACACGTCTGCACGTCTCAAAAGTTGAGCAGGTTATAGTTGAGTAATTTAGGCAGAGAAGAGGTTTGCCACAAAACTAGCTTTTAAATGGGCGTAGTCAAATGACTAGGAGATGGTTGGACAGAAGCAAATTCTTTAAGAAGAAGATAAAAAATTAATACAAGAAATTTATTTGTTAGTTAGAAAATATATCAACGTTCAAACTTCTTGAAAATCTTCCATTTTCTGAAAATATAATATCTAAACAAAATAACCATAAAGATGTAAAAAAAATTAAACAAACAATCCTTTATAAAGACTGTGTTGATTGTAAATTAGCGGTCTTAACATTTGTAACAACTGTAAAGCAGTTTTACATCCACAGTACACTTTTTGATGAAAGCTAGCGTACAGTATGCCATTGAAAAACAAATTTGAATGAAGAGGTCGAATTTTGTTTTTTCTAATTCCAAATTGTTGGTTTTTTTTTTCATTTGACTTGACTGAGTGGTGCGTACCATCAGTATTTGTGTACTTGCAGACATCAAATAAACTAAATTGAGGTTCATAACATCCTGCCCACCAACTGCTATTTCTACCTCCTCGTGGTACTATTTTTTAATTTTAACTAGTAGTGATAACTACTTGGTAGTTATTCGCGTCGTAACTCGAATTTACATTTTCAATATTTTAATTTATGTACTACTAACCTATTGTCACTGCACTAGTACACTGATATTTACTCTCTTAAATTATATTTTGTACAAAATATTTATGTTTATGAAGTAGTTCAATAGTATAGATATTTTATATTCATCATCACCTAGTACGTCCTCGATTGAGGGGTTCAAGAAGTGTTTTTTTCTCTTTTCTTTATACTCAACAAAGTCGATAAAAATGTGTTGTACCGATAATGGAACACCGCATTGGATTGTTAGTTCCTCTCACTCGTGGTATTAGTCGGCGTATCAGTGACCAAGCAAAAATCATAGTAACTAACCTCGAGCGACGTTGAAAGTAATGGAGGAGAGGGAAAAAGGGCCAACCTCCCTGCAGTTAAAGTCAGACTTACTGATCGTCTCTTCCTCAGGTTAAGGGCGGCTCACGGCAGCGTCTGATCCGTTGTGGGTGGCTGAATTCAAAAAAACCTATTGTTTCGAACACTATATCCAAGACGGTAACCCCATTACGAGACTTAGTAGTGTGGCCCTAGTAAGGTAATCTATATGCACAATTACACTGCGAGCAAATATGAGAATATAACTTTGAACATTCGTGATAGGCCTAGGAAACTCAGAACCTGGATATCCAAATCCGCACGAGAGTCACCAATAAAATAGGACTTTTTTATTGCAATCGTCTCCCGAACGTTTTAAAAATAATATGGAAATAGTTTTTGTAATCGAGTAACCATTACTTTTCATAGAAAAACTTGTGTTTATTTTCCCACAAAAGACACTAAAGCTATGATTAGAAAACAAATATTTATTTCATTTTGTCTCTGTGGTAATTGAACTACAATTTATTTATTTTTTCCAGAAGGGTCACAGACGAAATCATTTTACTTGTGGAACGAAAGTATTTTTTCCTTAAGTAGTCACGGTGGTAATTAAAAGTACAAATGGCTTTTTGTCTTAGAATAGTCAGCAAGAAACTAAGAGGCACATTTAAATTTTTCTTATAAATGCATAGTGACATTTCATAGAAATAGTTTCCCCAGTTAGTCACTGTGACTTTTGTAATAAAATATTTGTCAAAAGTTTTGTTTTATAGAATTTGTGACCTTTTGAAAAAACATATAAGTTATTAACATTGTCACAGGGATTTTTGTAATATTTTTTTTGGTTTGAATAAATATCAGAAAAAGTAAACATCGGGCTTTGACCAACAAATGTTACTATTTAGTCACCGTGACTTTTGTAAGAAAATATATGTTAAATGTTGTTATAACAGAATTTGTGATCTTTTCAATAATTCCGCGGAATTTTAGTAACTATCCTTTTTTTAACCATATAACAAAAAAAATTAGTTCAATTTAATCATGTTCCATATTCCCTGACACTAACGTTCGATTGGTATTGTCTCAAAAAAGTCATTGAGTCAATTGATCATTATTGAAAAATCATGAAATGATCTAAAACTGGAGAAATGCATCTTGTTTACGAAAGTCACCAAGAATAATTGGTGACGAACATCTAATATTTGTTGGCTCACTAAAATGGGGGAAATGCTTGCTAAAAGCGGCGAAAGCAGTCGATTATAAAATAAAACCATAATATAATTTGACGTTTTCCTTGAAAATTTTCATGTATTTTGTAAAAAGATTACAACAGGAGTTACTCATAAACAGACATTTGCCTTAGAAGATCAACAAATTCAATTTTTAGTGTTTTCAAAATATTAGAAAATTTACATATACTATCTACAACTTAATTTTTTTGAAAGCGCATGAAAATTATAAGGGGTAGGCGCTATACTTTCTCCATGAAAATGGGATTGCATTTGAAAATAGCGCTTGGCATTTCATTTCTCGAAATTTCAACTTGTTCTATGTTATTACTTATATATACACATTCAATCATTTCCAAATTTTATCGGCGAAATAAAAAAAACTAAAATATTAATGTTCGGGAGTTGGTTACGAATAGTATATTTTGTTTTAGAACTTCGTCACGAAAAATATTTATTTATGTGTCGACAAAAATATGACTCGAGGTGACAATTTAAAACAAAAACAGAAACATTTCTGGTTTCTCCTATAAATATCACCAAGTTAAAAATATGTAAATGTAAACAATTTCTAACAAACCACTTTGGGACAATTACTAAAAGTTTGTATAAGGCTCTAAGCCCCGCCTTTTCGACGCTTTTTCAGCATTCCTGACCATTTACAGAACATTTTCTCATACAAATAAAATCTTCTCTCAAAGGTCACCAACATGTCATTTGTGCGGACTGGGATGCAGGTCGCTCGAGTGCTGCTGAGCAGCCTTCCTCCAGTCACCTTGTACATATCGTGCATCTTTCTCCACCGCGCACGTCCACAGAATGTGTGGTCTACCACGAAGTCGACGGCCTATCTTGAGGATAGTTTTGGCGACTCTCTCTTGGCGATTCCCGCTACATGTCTCTTGGCGATTCCCGCTACATGTCCAGCCGACAAAAGCCTGCCCCGCTGTAATACCTTCAATATATCAGCATGTTGTTGTGCTATTGTTTATACTGCCGCTATTCGCATAATAGTCCTATGTAAAAGTTGCGAGTCCCCACAGTTCCCACAACCTCGATTTTAATGGACAGGGACAGGGACAGGGACAGGGACTGGGACAGGGACAGGGACAGGGACAGGGACAGGGACAGGGACAGGGACAGGGACAGGGACAGGGACAGGGACAGGGACAGGGACAGGGACAGGGACAGGGACAGGGACAGGGACAGGGACAGGGACAGGGACAGGGACAGGGACAGGGACAGGGACAGGGACAGGGACAGGGACAGGGACAGGGACAGGGACAGGGACAGGGACAGGGACAGGGACAGGGACAGGGACAGGGACAGGGACAGGGACAGGGACAGGGACAGGGACAGGGACAGGGACAGGGACAGGGACAGGGACAGGGACAGGGACAGGGACAGGGACAGGGACAGGGACAGGGACAGGGACAGGGACAGGGACAGGGACAGGGACAGGGACAGGGACAGGGACAGGGACAGGGACAGGGACAGGGACAGGGACAGGGACAGGGACAGGGACAGGGACAGGGACAGGGACAGGGACAGGGACAGGGACAGGGACAGGGACAGGGACAGGGACAGGGACAGGGACAGGGACAGGGACAGGGACAGGGACAGGGACAGGGACAGGGACAGGGACAGGGACAGGGACAGGGACAGGGACAGGGACAGGGACAGGGACAGGGACAGGGACAGGGACAGGGACAGGGACAGGGACAGGGACAGGGACAGGGACAGGGACAGGGACAGGGACAGGGACAGGGACAGGGACAGGGACAGGGACAGGACAGGGACAGGACAGGGACAGGACAGGGACAGGACAGGGACAGGACAGGGACAGGACAGGGACAGGACAGGGACAGGACAGGGACAGGACAGGGACAGGACAGGGACAGGACAGGGACAGGGACAGGGACAGGGACAGGGACAGGACAGGGACGGGACAGAGACAGGACAGGGACAAGTTTGGCAGCTCTGCAGTATGCGTAGGGGCTGTAGGTGGTCGATCTACTTGGCGCGCTTTGCACCTCTTCGTCTCGTTCCTTACAAGTTTCAAGAACCATCCGACATCCATACGACGTGCTTAGCCCACAGAAACCTGCCAATCTTTGCGATGTGCACGATAGATGGCTCCCTAAGCAGCTCTTGCAGTTTGTGGTTCATACGAACATGTCGACCGCCTTAATTTCGTCACCACCAACTTGAACTAGAGGCGGGGAAGAAGCATTGTCTTCTCATGACCCCTTTTTTTCTCTTTGTGGACTCATCATTGAGACCAGAGACACTTAATCTATTGTGATTTAATGAACCCCTTACTTTCATGTACTTCGTCTTCGATGCATTGATGACCAGTCCAATCCGTTCGGCTTCCACCTCCAGTCCGATTTACGTATCCGCCGTCTTCATAAAGTTCTGACCCACAATGTCGATATCGTCGGTTAAGCCCCAAAAACTATTCTCACAATTTATAGAAGGTCATCATGGGAAAGAGTTATAATGAAAACTATGAATTTTTAGTAACAGTTTCACATTTTATGTGTTTGCTAATAGGAATAAGTCCCATTTCCCCTAAACACACTGGCAAACGTGTGTAGTCGTGTAGAGTTGTCTCTGTTTTCCTCAAGCTATGCAATGTCGCATCCCGTTGTTCCAACTTACCGTTAATGATTGTAAGCGGGCTTTAGGTTTTGGTAAAGGAGTACATGCATGAACGTGTAAATGATTGGATGACTTTATGCGGTGAATGGTTGTATAGAGGAGAAACCACGTCACAGCAAGCGCTGTAAGGTTGTTCCGCGTTAGCATCGGGTAGCTTTGTTTTTTCAAGTGCGGCGCGCTTGACTGTAGTAAACGACAGGTGTACCTTAAGGTGTCCCAAAAAAAAATCGGTGTTAAAAAAGTCAAGGAGCTCAACCCCAAATTGAAAGATAATGTTACTTATAGCATTTTAGCAGAACATTTAGACTTTCTAAAAAATTGTTCTTAGGTTGCCCAAACGTGAATTATGACTTAACCTCTAAACCACTATTTTACACTTTTTGCAATTCTGTTCGATTTTCACATTCGTTTGTTTGTTTATTTGTTTATTGTCTTGTAGCGTAAGATCTAAACCTTTTCAAATGTACTACCTCCTGTTTACGTCGCAAAATTGGCTGCAATTCAGTATACCTTAGGGATTATTGAAAAAATGCCCACGGACCATTACTTCATCTTCACGGACAGTCTCGGTTCTATTGAGGCTCTCCGATCGATGAAGGATGTAAGGCACTCTCCGTATTTTCTGGGGAAAATGCGGGAACAACTGAGTGCTTTATTCGAAAAATCCTCTCAGATTACCTTAGTGTGGGTCCCTTCTCATTGTTCCATTCCGGGCAATGAGAAAGCGGACACTTTGGCTTAGGTGGGCGCAACAAACGGTGATACTTACGACAGACCAATTGTCTACAATGAATTTTTAAAATTTTCACGTCAGAATACACTTATCAACTGGCAGAGCTCGTGGGATAAGGGAGAACTGGGAAGGTGGCTACACAGCATCATCCCCAAGGTTTCCACCATACCATGGTTTCGGGGGTTGGATGTAGGACGAGATTTCATTCGCATGATGTCTCGGATTATGTCCAACCACTACGGGTTAGATGCACATCTCCTGCGTATTGGGCTGGCGAGCAGTAATCATTGCGTTTTTGGATCGGGGTATCAAGACATTAAACACGTGGTTTAGGTGTGTGCTGAATTCCGCGGCGCCAGATCTCTACTTTTGGATACCGTCAGGGCCCGAGGAATACAGCCCTATGTACCAGTTCGTGTACATTTCAAGGTGCCCATTTGACAGCGAAACGAATCTCGGATAAAAAAAACATGTTAGTTTTAGTAATAGATTTAGTTTCAGCTCGTAGTCGGCAGCGAGGATAAAAAAATTGCCTTTAGCTTATAAGATATTTTAGACCTTAAGGCATTAGACTTAAATGGCTCCGTAAAACATTATTTTTGTATTGTGCCGTGTCTAATAAATGTTGTGTGAACAAAAAAAAAGTTCTACCTCCGATTTCATACAAGTACATATAATTTTCGAAGCTACTCTACTAAAAAAGCAAAGCCTTGGTGCTACATTCCGATTCGGAACTTGACCTTCTGTTTATTCATACACAGACTTCGCAGCCGACTATTTAGTGTACAGGACAATTGCGGGGCTAGCGCTACGGTCCTACTGACACTAACAGTCTCTCCCGAGCCGAGACTCGAACCTACGACGACTGGCTTGTTAGGCCAGTATCGTACCTCGAGACCATCTGGGAGTAACTCTACTAGGCCTACTCAATTTATAAAATAATTTAATTCATTCGGTTCGGAAAATTCTGTCATATATTTTATAGTTTTGTAGGATTAATTTTGTATTTTTTATATGGTTTAGTTCAGTATCGCATTCAGTTATTCGACTCACAGAACCCATTAAACATCGTAAATGAGTGAATTTTTCTAGAACATCAGAAGTGACCTATGGTAGGTTGTTTGTAACATTCGTTCATACTATAAATTTTCCAAACACCCCTAAAATTTGAAGTTATGGTCAAAATACTGTTTTTTGGACTTCATCTCATTCAACTTTTTTAACTCGGTCATCCTAACCAAGTCCAGATAATTTTTGCTCAAACCGATGTAGGGGTATGAGGTGGGATCATCATCATCATTTCTTAATCGACTTCCAATATTTTAGCAGTTTGAGAAAGGGGAAAGGTAGAGCTTCCAAAACATATACAGTTAAAAATTGATTTTATCAAAACAAGTTCAGTTATTTGAGTTTAAATCTAATTGTATATACTTTTTCATGCGATTTATTTATTTAACTTGAAAATTGCCATTTATTTTTCCAGGAAAAGTGTTACAATTACACTAGCACTTTGAAAGTATATTCAATGACGAATCAAATAGAATTAGTTTTGTGAAAATCGGTTGCAATTTGGCTAAGTTATTTACTGCCCAAAATCGCATAATTGTAACATTTGCAAAATTGGTTGTTCGAGCAAATGACACTTTTATATTTTGACGTATTTAACGTTCCCACTATATTCTTGCAAATAGACAGTTCAACTAAACTTAGTATCATGAAGAAAGCACTACTTTACACTACGTATACATTGAACATTACTTTTGAAGTCAAATTGATTAAAACTTTTGCAATGATACTTTTATGCCGTCACTTTCAAGCTATTATTGAAATATATCACAGTGGAAATGAAGTTTTTCTTGTATTAAACGAGCATGAACTAAACATCAGAAACGGATCACCGGCGGTTTGTTACCGAACCAGAATAACTTCCAAGTTTCAAAAGATGCAGATGTGGATTCGGATGGAATTTTTTTTGACAAAAACAGTTGAAAAATTTAAGTAGTGTGACAATTATGCGGTTATTCAGGCTATGTGACAAAACAACTTGGTATTTTTTACGACTTTTTTCAAACAAACATAAGCTTATTTTTTCAGATGTAGAAAGTACATACGATTTTAAGCATTTCCAAATAAATAGCACGAAATCCATAAAATGTCGAATGTTACAATTATGCGATTATGGGCAGTATATGTTTTAAGCGAAAAAGAAATTTTAGCATCTATAACAAAATTATTTCACGATGTTCAAATGAAAAAATAATAGGGCAAGAGCTGCTGATGAGACCTAGTGAAGGTTGTAGCTCTAGTTGAGTGCTACTTGCGTCCATACTTTAACCTTTTCAAACACCCCTAAAATTTGAGTTCATGGTCAAAACTTCGTTTTTGAAATTTAGCTCGCAGTATTAATTTTACCTCGGTCACCGGTTCTTCATATTTTGGTCGTTTTAGGAAGGTGAAAAATTGGGCTTCCAAAGCACATAGATATAAATTAAAACAATAAGATGGTTTTTGTTCTATGACTTTTTCCAACTCGCTCCGATAAAAATTACCACTTCCGCTCCCACGCCAGCGCTTACCACAACAACCCGGCACAGAACCATACTGTCCATCAACCATCTGGATCAACCGTTGTATGCCCCTCCCCCTATTTTTCGCCTTTCCAAAAGGGTCAACATATAGAGAACCGGTTGAAAAATGAGAAAAAGCAAAAAAGGGAAAAACTGAAACGCTACGTTTTCGAGAACCTTTGGTTTGAATTATCCGTTACGCTACAATTCATTTAGCTAAACATGCGTCATATTAAGTAAACAAAATACAACTGTGTGTTATGTTGATTATTAGTTTGTTTTCATAGTTCACTGGTTTAGTTAGCACTGATATTCTCATGAGATAATTAAATCTATTGAACCAAATGACGCACTTTGATTTGTAATTTCAAAATGTTCATAAAGTTTTTTTTTAATATTTCAGTTAAAACTAATATTAATTGATTCATATTTGCCATCAGAAAAATAGCAAAAACTGGTTAAATGAGCATAACCAATCGTAGGCGGAGGCGGCGATCTATTCAGCGAATTCGCAAATTGCTTTTTAATTGCAAATATTTATTTAATGCTGCAATCACGAATTATTCCTCCGATCGATTCTGGCGATTAAATAGCTTGGGAAAACAATTCGAATGATTTGAGCGCCACAAATAACACAATTGATTTAATTATTTGTTTCCATTTTATAACGTTTGCTCGCATCGAATGATGTTTATTGCAGACTAGTACTCAATTACGTACGATTTATCGGCAGTTGATAGAGCCCGGACTGGGTGCACTCTATCGCCTATGTCTGGGTGAATGTAGTTCACTGGGGACGCAACTCGTGCTCGAATATTGCAGGCGAATAACCTCAATTATCCTGCTGTACCATGCGTGAAAGCATCTCATATACGTAAACGACAAAAGCATTCGTCGCAAGCTTACTGCTTACAGTCAGTTCTAAGGAATATACTTACTTTTTTTCCCATCGCCAGCAAAATAGCGCACCAAAAGGCTAAGGGCCATTAGTGACTTGCCACCATTGCATCGCAACATATGGAGGTATAGGCTATAGTTCACCACAGCACATTATATACGGTATATTCACCCAGATATTATGCTATCTGGTTCGAGCTGGAGCTGAAGGCACTTGAAAAAGTCAGAACAGGCTTTTGTGTCAAGCTAACAGCCCGATTTTCTGTCGTACAGACTTCAGTGAATCGCACAGGGTGGACTTACTAGCAATAAAAACTGCAATTCGGCACAACACTTGTTCGACTTTAAAACTACCACTACAACCACGGGAAAGCAATGAATCCGGCTTCCGTTATCTTAACGTAATCTCACCATCAGAACAACCCCGGCAAAAAAGCAGCGTATGCAATGCTCTCTAGCTCTTGGTTCATATTCGGAGCGATTCTGACGGAAAAAGCTCATTACGGAAGTAAAAAGAAATAAAGTTATCCTGCTTTGCCGGGTGCCATATAATCTCCCAGTCGGAGGCTCACATCGGGGCCAAGTGAAAAACCACCCGGGCATTGAACACCAGTCAGTTCCACACATACACACACACACACACACACACACACACACACACACACACACACACACACTCGTGAGCCGGGCAGAAAAATAAAAAGAGTCAGATAATTCTGTCTGGGAGCACTAACATTGCTTTTTGTTTACCACTTATCTTGCAGCAACTAACCACTTGCCCTGGAGCGAGCTCTCGTAATGTCCTCTGCCTTTGCTGCTGCGCTGCAGCAACAGTGTCGAATGCCGTCGGCGGCTGCTATTTCGTTGTTGAGTGTAATTATACTGTATCCATTTGGCGATATTTATTTCCTGCATCAGAACTAGGTTATTCAGCCACAGGAATTCGGACTGGGCCCGGTAAGATTCATAGCCAACCGGTTTTTGGATCGATCTCAAAACACGTGTTAGGGATGGCATGGGTAAGGTGTCGATTCGAAATATAGTTTAATAATAGTGTCACGAAAAAATTACAGTTTTTGATCATTAATAGTTAAGTTGATTATGATAAGATTTTAATGGTATGAATTGTATGTTATTGAATGATTGATGATAGAGCACAGTAAAAGAAGAAAGGGCTTGCAGTGTTGATGACTATAATTACATATAGGTAATTTGAGTGCCATGCCATTCATTACGCTGTTTCTGGATGACAAACATGTTTTGGTCACGATATTATATAAATTAAAAAAGAAAAGTATATGCCAAATCGTCTTCTTCATAACCGCGCGTAGAAAAGAGGCTTAGAATGGTTCAAACCTCGCTCAACAATTTGATGCAGGGCGGTATAAAAAGTAATCAGTCAGTGCAATGAAAGAGAATTTTTAGAATACTTCTAGCGAGTTGACCAAAATTTTATCACGATACTGAAAGCTGAGATTTATAATGTCCAGTATTCATAATAGCTATCACTGAACTATAAGTTTCGAAGATTAAACACAAAATATGACTGACAATGAGAAGATATGATATTGAAATATTTTAAAAATGTACCAGTTATGGCCTTTGTAGTTTAAAAGAAGGATTGCCATAGCTGGTACCATTGCGCTTATGCGATTTAGCCATAACTGGTGCACTTGCCATAACTGGCTAACCTACCCTAACTACGTTTTTTCGCTCAAAGTAATAATTCTTTGGCAACCAACAAACTTCAACGCAGACGTAGAACTGTGTAAAGTACTTGCATTGTTGCATTCGAGAGTGATTGCGAGAAATAAGTTCGAAGCAAGACTCTCTTCTGACTTAGGACTACGTCCTACTTCACTAGGGTGCTGTGCTATAGAAAGTTTAACGAAAATGTTGCCGCTTAATATGCATATTATTTTATTACAACTGAACGGATTTTGAACGCCAATGTCTTGATCGGCTCCGCTCGGGAGCTAAGTCGAGCGTCTGACCTCCATGGTTAGGAACGGCTCGAATGCTCCATGTTAGGAGCAGCTGAACTACCGTCTTGTTAGTGCATCCTGAATTATACACACCGAAGCCAAAAGTCCTGGTGGTATTCGGGACTTAAAATAGCGGTACCAAGTTGATCATCCTGTGAGACAGTAGGGATGGTTGCGAACCTGCACGAAGAAAGACTACCACCCAATGAACGATGAACACGATAGTTTGAACCGGAATAATCGGCATGGACCCAGGCGACGAAAATGGACTAATGATTGGAAACTTAAACATACTTAAACTTAAACATTGAGGGACTTGACGCTGATGAATTGAAGAGCCGCAAGCTCGACGGCCAATGTACATGATAAGGATGAACTCTGCGCGCAGCTGGAGCGCGAACACGACCGGTTCCCGACACATGATACAAAAACGCTGCGTAGGTACTAATTTCACGTCGAGCTACCTGTTAAAACGGGAGCAATACAGACAGAAGAGGAGAAAACAAAACCAACTATTCCTGGAGAAGAAGTGCCGCCAGGAAGAAGAGGAGTTCGAAGAACTAGAATAGCTGAATCACACTCACGAGACGCGATGATTGTACCAGGAACTCAACGCTTTGAGGACCAATCAACGACAGGCTAAGCTAAGGATGTCATCACGGTATCGGTGCAGAGCTTATCAAGATGAGTCCGAATAAGTTTACCGACTGCTTATTAGGATTTGGGATATTGAACATCTGCCGGCTGTTGTCACTAGTATAGATGTATTCGTGGGAAGTTATCGAACTGGTTTCGTAGAAGGCCAGTCAACAACGGAACAGATCTTCACTCTGCGTTAGATCATCCAGAAGTGCCATGAGTACAGAGGCCCTAAGCACCATCTATCCATCGAATTTAATGATACAATTGACCGGAAAGAGCTATGGATTGTCCAGCTCAATTGAATCCCGCAAGAAACTGCGGCAAGGTGAAGGTTTTTCCTACCTACTGTTCAACTTTGCGCTGGAAGGTGTTTTGCGACGAGCGGCGTTATCCAGCCAATTTATCTTGTTTACCAATGATGTAGACATTGTCTTTGGAACATTTGAGGCGGCGACAGTGTAGTACACCGAACTATAATGCGACGCAAGGAAGGTTGGGCTAATCTTCAGTCTTCCAAAAAGAAGTGCATATTGGCAGGGGGAACCGAGCACAACAGGGCCGATTAGGCCAAACTGAGGCAATTGGCAGCGATGAGCTCGAGGTACTTGTCGAATTCTTCTACCTTGGCTTACTAATTACTTTGGAAAATTATACCAGCCGTGAGATCTTGAGGCGTATTATCTACGGAAGTCGTGCCTACTATGATTGTTGCAAGAACGAAACCTAACCAAGTAATAAGTATTCGAAAAGGGACAAATTTCGTCCCCTGTTCCATTTTTCATTTTCCATTTTAAAACCATAGGAAGCGAGCCGACATATATCTTTGCGAACTTCGACAGCATAATGTGTTTGAAAATATCTGCCACCTTTCCTCTTCCTTTTGCCGTATAACATTCCGGTCCAGGAAGCACCTGTCATTAACCACAGCATACAAATACCAATACCCCCATGAACTGCCCATAAATGCATAACAGTCTCATGTAACTTCTCATCACTTTTTGCTTAAACCACAAAAACTTCTTCACATATCCGGTGCTCTCAAAAAATCGCAAGAAAAAGCTTTTTGTTGCTAAATTGATTAGAAAGGTCAATTGGTCAGTCTTGTAACATGGGACTGACCAAAATTCATATTTTCCGCAAAACAAGCTAAGTGCTGGAAATAACTAGCATAAAATTATGGTCACTATCATAGAAATACCAATTTACCTCGAATAATTGCATTTTTGCACACACATGTTATACACACATGCACACCTACACGTAATACACACACACTACTCACACATACTACTCCACACACTACTCACACACACACTACTCACACACACACACTACTCAGACACACTCACGCTACTTACACACTCACACAGTGACACACACACATACAAACACACACAGACACAAACATACAGACACACACTCAGATACACACACAGACACACACTTGTAAGCCGTAAATGATTTCATCGCCAAAGTACGGCAATCCAAGTCGAATTGCATATTTATACCACTCACAATTAAAGCTTCCGTAGACGGGGTTTGAAGCCAGGCTACTTTTCGAAAGCCTAAAATAACAGTCGATAAAGCAAATCAATATAAGCTTTCGTTTTTCTCCATATTGATCGACCAATCAGAGCAAGGCACGTAAAGCGTTACTTCGTGCCGCGGGAGCCAAAACTCTAGCTCCGAATAGTTAGCGATAGCTGAGCATCGGTCCATTACTGGTGAACCTTCCTCAAAGGCGGCCGAGACTATCGAGGTTAAGCTAAAGGCTTTTAGATATTTTTTGAAATGAGATAAAGTGCTGAAACGGAAGAAGTTATACTAAAATTATAACCGGAAGAAAAATAATACCGAAGCGGAAGAAAAGTTATAAAAAGACTAATGAGAAGAGAGAGTGAGTTAGAGGGAAAACTAAATTATGAAAATAATTAAATAAATAATTTTAATAGATAGGCTGCTGGCCACGTGAGTCTGTGAATAAATCTTAAACTAGTGATAGTACCAATCGTAAACTAAAAGGTAAAACTATTTGTGCATTGCCGAAGTAATAGTACAACGTTATAGTTGATGTCGCTCGCCAGAAGAAACCTTCAGGCGAAGGTTTTTTTATTTTCCGCTAGGAATATCAGGGAGTTGACAGGAGTCCTGCCCCAGCGTCCGTCGGCAAAGTTTAATGCCCGGCGCCCTCAACCCGTTCATTACCAACAACCGTCACCAGCCAATTTCCCGCTAGACAGCTCCTTGGTGACGACCAAGTGGTAGCTAAGCGACCATCTTCGTCGTCGTGGGACCCAGCAAGAAACCAGCAAACAGGTTAGATTTAAAAAAATACCGCATGCGCGACAAAGTTGTACAGGGTCGATAAAGAAGGGAAGACGAAAATAAATGAGTACGCACTGTACTACTGTGTTGCATAACCAGTAAGAAAGCCTACCGTTCCGCTATCGTTACCGTCCTGTAGGTTTTCGCTTTGACAGTTAGTCGTTTTACCTGACCTGCCCTGAGAGGATTTAGCCGGGCCGGTACAAAACACGCTTCCCCGCAGTACAGACATTTGTCGGTACTGGCGCTTAAGCGGGGGAATTTTCGAAGGGTAGTCACGGAGGAGAGCCTATCGTTTTGCGGGCACGGCGATAGTTACCAGTGGGTAATATCGGTCCGACAAAGGTTCCGTCACTTTGAAGCGATCCCGAGCGACTAGGAAATCATTTTGTGCCAGTACAGTAAAGCTGGTGATCCCGTCTGGTGTGGCTTTACTGTTACACACTCAGATACACACACTTGCACGCACACACACACGCTTACACGCACACACACTTACACGCTTACACGCACACACACTTACACGCACACACACACATACGCAGACACGCACACACGACACACTATACCTACACTATCGGCAGCACCCAAACGGCGTCCAAGTCTTTCAACGTTCCCTTTCAACGGCTTCCAATGGTCCCCAGTG
Source organism: Wyeomyia smithii (assembly GCF_029784165.1). NCBI lineage: Eukaryota > Metazoa > Arthropoda > Insecta > Diptera > Culicidae > Wyeomyia > Wyeomyia smithii. Next base: position 226,098,176 of record NC_073695.1, on the reverse strand, counting down.
CCGTTCATGTCCAATTTCGGGCTGAATTCCAACAACGATATCTGAATTAGATTATCACTGGTGGGATCCAACTCAGATTGAAGGGAAGCCGAACTGTTCGCCTCGACGGTCGACCAGGTAATGATCTTCTCTCAACACGGAATTTCCTTTTATAGCGTCACTAAGTGTGGGGAACTTGGGTGATTGGGGGAAGAACCAATCACGTGGAAGCATCTCTGCTTTCTTTCTTCGTCGCTTATTTTGGGTGACGAATGCGATGCCAATTGGCTGGCATTGCTAGCTAATGACTGAATGCGTGAAATCCTTTCGTCTATGTTTCTGAAGTCTGCGTTAGGGAAATATGTCAATCGTATGAAAAAGGTATGTGGATATTCGACCTCCAAACTTTTCCGCAATTTTCACGGAGTAATAAGAAAATGGTAACTAAAATTATCGTGTTATATGAATCTTGTATATTTTAGCTTTCCAACGGTATATTAACTATTGAAATCGGAACAGTTGTTTAAGCGCTCTTAGCATCTAAAATCTTCAATTACGCCAACCAAAAACGTTACATGTTCAATCCAGTTTTCACAGAATGTACCTTAGTATAGTGAAGAAAGACGTAGTCCCACATAAAAAAAAAATACTGCCTAGATAACAACAAAACTAGTATTTATCATCTCGTAACCGTATCGTAGCCGCAAGGTTACAGAGTCCGCTTTGGTAAGCGGGTGGTCGTGGGTTCGAATCTTAGTAGAATCAGGCCATCTTCCGGGAGTGCCCCGCCACCACCCAGGCAAAGCGATCCTGCGAATGGGCTAAAGGTACGTGTGAGAAACTCCTCCTGGAGGGGCCCACAACCACCCTAATGCAACCCTGCGGCTGGGAAGGTAGGCGCAGGATGCTCCCCGGGGGTGCCCTGACACCACCCAAACAACGCAACCCCGCGGCTGCTAGGACGGTTCCGCTGAAGACTCGCAAAAGTACCCGTCGGAGTCAAAAACCGCCACAAAGTCGACCTTCCGTTGCCACTCGGCTGCTACAACCGAAACCAAACAGTGAGGAAGGACAACTTCCATGAACCAGCTTCACCACTGTTGGCAGCCGTCAGCTAATACCCGGATCATCTTCCGATCCGGAAAAAGGCGGCAACCCCACTGCAAAGTGAGCAGCCTTCGCTGCGTTAAAGCGAATCTCCATCACGCAAAAGGCGCCTCGGGTGTCCTTTGCAGGAGATTCGCTAAAAGGCAGCTAGCGGCTGCACTCATCCAGGAGCCGTGGATCAACGAATCCGAAGTTCTCGGACTTAACGCTTCTAACGGCAGGTTAATCTACTGCGACACGCAGCTCGAACCAAGGACTGCAATTCTGCCAGATAGAGAACTGAAATTTTTGCTTATTACAGAATTTATTGGACGCGATGTCGTTGCCGTCACGGTTGAAGTGCCGACAACCAGAGGAAAGCAGGAGATGGTTGTCGCGTCGGCTTACTTCCCGGGCGACCAAGGTGATATACTGCCACCCGAAGTCGCTGCGCTCGTGCGGTACTGCAAGGCCATCAACAAGCCGTTTCTGATCAGCTGCGATGCCAACGCCCACCACACGATCTGGGGCAGCTCAGACTCCAACACTAGGGGTGAGTACCTACTTGAATACCTTACTTCTAACGATGTCAATGTATGTAATGTAGAGTATAACCCCACGTTTATTAACGCTATCAGACAGGAGGTCCTTGATCTCACTCTGTGTAGCGCCTCTATTTCTGGAAGGATTAAAAATTGGCATGTCTCCGATGAACCTAGTTTGTCGAACCACAGACACATCGTTTCTAATATAGAGGGTAACCCTCTGAAAAGAAAGCTGTTCAGAAATCCTAAGAATACAGATTGGGAATCCTTTAAGGAACACCTGATTGATTCACGAACTTTCAGTTACAGCAACATTCGAAATTCAGTTGTCCTCAACACGACAGCAAATGATCTACAAAACAAAATCATGGATGCTTTTAACGCAAACTGTCCACTAACATAGCGGTCAGTATGCCGTGACGTACCTCGGTGGAATGATCAACTCAGTGACCTTCGTCGGGAAGCTAGGCGTTTGTTCAACAGGGCAAAAGTCACGTCTAACTTGGGCGACTACAGAGCGTCCCTTACTAAGTACAATGCCGAGCTACGCTAGGCTAAACGGACATCCAGAGTTAGTTTCTGTGAAAGAATCCAAACCCTGTCGGAAGCTACGCGGCTCCATAAGGCGATGTCCAAAGACCATACTAGCGGTTTAGGACAAGTAAGGAAAGATGATAGATGCCTCGCTGTCACTACCAAGGAAACGTTGGAGGTTCTTATGAACACCCCCTTTCCTGGATTGACAGAGACCGAAAAACTGAATAGTGATGGGTCGCGGCAGGACAACCCGAGACATATGGCGTCTCGGGAGTCCATCCTGCTGGCCCGTCGATTGTTCACGGAAGCTTCAATACGTTGGGCTCTAAGCTTATTCGACCCTATGAAGTCTCCAGGTCCAGACGGCATACTACCCATCTTTCTACAAAAATTGGCCGCAGCTATCATGTCCGAACTCATAAACCTCTTCAGAGCCAGCTTTATCATGTTTATTATGCCTATCAAAGCGGCAAGTCAACAGAAACTGCTCTTCACAGCTTAGTGACGTTGATTGAAAAGTCCCTGAGTTATCAGGGGACGGCGCTATGTGCCTTTCTTGATATTGAAGGGGCCTTCCATAACACGTCCTTTGCATCAATTAATACGGCTCTCTTCAATGAGGGAATCGACCACACTTCAAGGAGCTGTATACACGCAATACTCTCTAGAAGACCGAACACAGCAACCTTGGGAGACTCGTCTGTTACAATGTCGGTGATCAAGGGATGCCCGCAAGGAGGAGTTCGCTCGCCCTTGTTATGGTCACTAGTTGTCGACGCACTTCTTAATATGCTTTCACGGCTTGTTTGCGAGGTCATTGGATACACTGATGACATCGTCCTCATCGTCAGAGGTAAACACGATGCAATTCTGTCGAGCCGAATTAAAGCGGCTCTGAATGCCAGCATGTCATGGTGTCTACAGGTAGGGTCTAAACATGAACCCCTCAAAACAGTCCTAATTCAGTAGAATTCAATAGAAAACCGTTCGTCAGACATTCAATCAGTTTGGGGTGAATAACTTTTTCTACAAGCATCGTAGCGCCTTACGGTTTTTAGAAGAGTATTTCCCAGAAAAATTTCCTACAAATATCACGTATCCATATATTTTTAGGAGGCAACTAAACATTTTTTGAGAATAAGTTTCGAAAAAGTGGACTTTCCCATACAAAAACGTATGGAAACTTTAAAAATCGGACGCAAAATTATAGTTCCACCGATCGATCTGAAAAGTTACACAGTTGGTATAGAACCCATATAGTTCCAGCTCCGGCTGATCCGGCTCTCATTGTGTTGCACAGCTCTCTCTGCTCCCCACACGTTCGGTAAACAGTCCGACAGCAACTGACGACAGCACACATGCAACTTTATACGAGCTGTTATTTTTCATCTCCTTACGTCTGTTGGTATTTCCAAGGTGTCGCAAATGACAGCCTATAATCTTCCGACATCCTTCAACACGAATCAGAGCGGGATGTCAGGTGATTATGATTCACGACAGTAAGGCCGATGAAAGAATGAAAGAGAGATGGTGCGAAGCACGTTTTTTCTTACGTTTTCTTAGCAGGCTGCCAACAGCAACAGGACATCCTCAAAATGAGCAAACTAGGCTGTCATGTCCGAACGTACAAAATACATGCGCAAGAATGAGCTGTCGTACGCAACACAAGACATTTTCTTTGCCTTGTGTAAGCTGTAGCTGTATGTGAGCTCTCATGAATAGCTCATGCATGCGGCTGTTAAAGTGAAAAGAGAGAAAAGTCGTCAGTATAGTGTCGCTTTCCAGTCATTTTCCTAAGCTTGTCCCAGTCTAATATAAATCTGCGCAAAAATATGTCTGAAACGCAACTACAGACATGCGAAAACAGGTATATTTTCGGACAGTTAAGCAGCACTACTAGTCCGTCAAATGCGCTTCCAAACTTGTTTGGGAATGCATTGAAACTCTACGGGAACTTTCCCGACAGAATTTAGTTTTTCTGTTTTGGGCGCCCGGACACTGTGGAGTCGATGGTAATGAACACGCTGACTACCTAGCAAGACAGGGATCAGCTCAGCGGTTTATTGACCCCGAGCCGTTCCTGGGTACGTCCAATTCCGCTATCAAAAGCGAACTACTAACTTGGGAACGGCTAGAAATAGCATCCCAATGGCAACAGATACAGGGTTGTAGACATGCTAAACAGTTTATCTATCCGAACCATGGAACCGGCAGAAAGTTACGTAATGAACTACGGATAATCACGGGACTCCTTACCGGACAGTGTCTCGCTTTTTATCATTTAAAGAAAATCGGTGCAGTGTTGAACGACATCTGCCGATTCTGTGAATCTGAAACAGAGCATTTGCTTTGTTGTTGCGGAGTTCTTGCTTCCTCTAGGTACAACTTCTTAGGAAGTTACCTTTCAACTCCATACTAATTATGGAGCTCAAATCCGAAGCAGTTCATTACTTTCATCAACTATGTTGTACCTAATTGGGGTACAGGTTTACAGCAAAACAGTTCTATTCCATCAATGAGTACGAGCGATCTGTAACCTGTGCACAGCAATCGGGGCCCGCCACAAAAGACAATCAGCAAGAATGTCACACTGGCATTTTAGAACCCTTCAGGTGTAAATGATGTAAAAAAGGACATGACATGGAAAATAAAACATTTTCGAAAGCTGCACCGGCCGCTGAATCAAAATGAAGATTAAGAAGAAAAACCAGAACTTAATTATACGCTTATTGCGTAGTTCTTATCACTGTCACCAACGTTTTGCCGAGTGGCAGGAATAAAAATCAACTTCTTCAATTTTATGATTTTAAGGGCGCTTGAAAGTGCCATTGATATTCCACAATTGACAATTGGGCAAGATTGTTTAATTTATCGTGTTTTTTATTGCCATTTGCTGACTATACGATTCTAGTTTTCTTGTTCCTTACACACTTGCTTTGTGCAACAACACATTCATATCACAAGTAATCAAATGTTCATGTTTTGTTAATGTTGAATTTGTTTTTGCAACGGTGCTGCACCGTTACGGACTACACTTTTTAACTCGAAAATGAACAATCAAACGAAGCTGCACTAAGCTGTCATTTTTTTTCGTACGGCATTTGACAGCATTTGTGTTCACCTGCTGGTATTTTGAAACTACATCCTACACGCAGAAGTGTGTAACCACATCAATATTGCGTCTTTCTAAAGCATTTTTTGTACTGTTTTGGAACCAGTACAACGAATGTGTTGTGTTCATAACGCATTTGGTGCTCTAGCGAATGTTCAATGTATTGGACGGCTCAAAATCAAAACACTCAAACTGATTCGTACTGGTATTGGTAATATTTTCCTACCTGCTACCGTTCAGTAATCAATACTGATGATTTTGGTACTGACTGATGATTTTGGTACTGACTAGGTTAACGCAAATATGAACTGATCGATATAACTATCTGAATCCGTCCATTAAAAACATCATCGAATCAATAACAATTAAAAAGACATTGGATTTGTTTAAAACATTTTGCATTAAACGACGACTCTGGTTTTACTCATATGCATTCGGTTCCACGTTACTGGCACCAGGGTCAGTAAATTCTGTTGCAACAAGGCTCGCTATTGGCTGTTTCAGTTGCTGACGGTGATTAGGGATGTACGAGCCTTTGATACGCACCGACTGGCGAAAGTTACCAGCGGTTTTTTAAGCGCCCCAAAACTGATCGTTTGCCCAAAAACCGAAGTCTACCGGAACACCACGATTTTGTGTATTTTATACATATTCTGATTTCGATCTCTGTTAATGTATTCTTTACGCAACCGTTGCATTATCCTTTTGACACATTTGTTGTGCAAAGCCAGAGCATTTAATGTGCGTTTTGAGAGGACACATTGGATGATGTAAGCTTGAACTTTTGCGTGTATCTCTTTCGGGTGTAAGAAAAAGTGTATTTTTGGTCTGGTCTGGAAAGTGGAAAAACATCTATAGGGCAAAAGTGTAGTTCTCGTGTAGCTACACCGCAAAAACGAATTCGATATAACAATGAAGACTAAATTTCTTTATGATAGTTTTTATACGTAACTGCAGAGAGTTATACCTCCGGTGGCGTGTCGTTGGACATTCGAGCAAGCAAAACAACAAAAAGAACAACAAATCGTCAAATCGTGTATCTACTTTGGCTGTGCTGGAGAAGATAGGTAGTGTTTGGTTGTTTAGCTTGGTTTAGATTGGGACTGAGAGTTTCACCTGCAGCTCTGATTAAAATTGAAATTCATGTTAGTTGGACATAAACTACGTGTTTTTATACAATGGAAATTTCAGAATGAAAAAAGTTCGGGCGGTAAAAATGAAAAAGTGGTATACCTGTGTGAAAAAACTGCAGTCTAGATCGGACACTTTTTTCAACAGTTTGTATGAGAATCTGGAAAACTCTAAAACCCCTTCTAAGCGAAAATCCTGCGCACAGCTGTGTATCTTCGAGAATACTGTCCTCTTCACAATCCATACAAAACGCTGCGCACAGTAACCCCCGGGTGTAGTAAATAAATTTTTTCCTCAAGTGGTCCTCGTAAAGTCCACATTAAGATGCAGATAAGGATGTGCACTTCAGTTCGAACAAAGCGATAACGGGGTACGGTCTAGACATGAAAAATGACACATTATTCAAACGAGACTGAAATGTCTCCCAATTAGCTACCCTCGGGGAAACCGGTGCTGCCAAAAGCCTGCAAAATTAGGATAGGTCTCTTCATCGTTATGAATTTCACAGAATTTCCGTGAACTTTCCCCGACAGTTCAAAACAAAAGTTGAAACAATTTACATAAATTAACCCCTAAAGCTTCTCCGGACGGTTGTGCATAAAATCGATACAACAGAAGAACAGCAGCGCTTAGACCCCTCCCGCCTGACCCTACCTCTCCACGGCTAGAAAATCATCAGTGTACAGCTGAGAAACACAATTCTTCCCAAAAATGGAAAAATTTTCACAATAAACTTGAACGACTTCTGCTCGTTCGAAAAGTTGTCCTGAAAGACATTCCGATTGCCGGCTGTCGGAGGCGGCCAGCAGCAGTAGAGTGAGAGCTGGCACAGAATCACAATCAAACTGCTCGGCTTCTCTGGCGAGAAAATAAAAAAAAATAAACCGAAACTTGGAAACAAAACTTTCACGACGATTGTTCGGGCGAATGTTGGATTGGCTGTTGTTACTATCGCTGTTTTGCCGCGCTTGCAGCTTATATGAGTGCGACTGGAGACTGGCTAGAAACAGTCGTTCCGTTCCACTGCATTGACTTTCTGGCAGAGAACACAGATGGAAACGAATCAGACCGAGGAGCACAAAATCGGTAAGTGAGGTTGTCCTGGTAGGGGGAAAGCTGGAGCGAGGGGCAGTTGCATCCTGTAGATCGCAAACTTTCATTTCGGTAAAATGAAAACAATGAAAATAGTACCCATTAAGGGGTTCAGTACTGCAATTTTGAAGTTGCCTGTTCCTCAACCAGCACCATTTGCGGAGAGCAACCATTCTGGTGAGGAGTGATTATTGTTATCGTGAGTGACCTGAAATAAGTTCAATATTCTGTCAGTTGCTCGTTTTTAACCACAAAACAACGTTACTGCTTGTAATTCAATTACCGAAAATTTTTTTTTCTTTTAAATCATATTTTCTCTTATGAAATGTTTGGTCCTCTTTTTCCAAGAAACGTACTAATAAGCCGTAGGAGCAGGAGTTGTTACTTACTCAACTGACGGGTGACATCTGCCCAAAATCGTGCCTTCTCCGTCCAGTCAGTTACTGGTTCCTAGCTGGCCTTGAACCCCTGCCGGACATTGCAAATAAGCTTACGTCCTTATTGGTGTGAAAGGTGAATTGGAAGCGGAACAGGTAAGGCACAGAACAAGGCGTGAATTTCAATAACTCGCCGTATGCCTGCTCTTCAGTACACCGTAGGAGTTCAGCTCTGGCGGGCTATCGTTAGGTACACATGTCGCGCAGCAGAAGTGGTTTATTCGGTTCAACTAGGAAAGTTTTGTTTTTTCGGCTGGAAAATGGGTGTCGGTTGTTTCGGGCTAAAATGTATTTAGACCATTAGAAAAATGTCAATTGTTTCAAAGTACCGAATGTTTTTAAATTTATGTCAGTTATTTCAACGATTTATTTTATTTTTTATTGTAATATTGTTCATTTCTCTTTGGGATTTGCGATTTCCACGCATTATTCTGGTTCCGGAAGAAGCAATATTAAGGATTGGCTAATGTTTTCGTAGTTTTATACAGCTCCTCCGAAATCGGACGTCATTATCTCGGATTAAGAATAGGCGTTTGGTCACTGGACATTATCTTCTGGCCTCCAGACATGACCAAGGGCCTGATGATCACCGAATCCGTTCAAAAAGTTCTCTCTTTTGTACAAAGAACACTTAGTTTGGTGAAAGTCGGTTAATGCGTTTGAGAGTGAAACATTCACATACAAACTTTGACTTTTATATTAATAGATCCAGCGGTTTCAGATTACTTCCTTGCAGCACATTAAAGCGGTTTAGGACACTTTAATATTAAAAAATTATGTTAATTAAACCTTTTTTCTTATTCATTTTTTTCATTTAAGGATCAGAACACCGAAGAAAACATTCAATTTACTTTGCAAAGAAACTCCCTAGAGCGTATCGCTTTGCCTGCTCCCTATGATGATAGAACCCATGAAAGGCTGTCCCTGCTGTTGCATACAATTTTCTTCCACGCCAATTTCCAGGGACTTGGTAAGGCGAAAAACTTTTCCATTGCATTCCGGGTGTGTCCATCAGTGGCCCAGCAGGCAGCTCAGAAGGCAGAGCTCAGACACATGCTGTTTGATGGTGTTCGCTTCCGACCGGTCGACTGGCGAGCAAGTTTGTTGCTGGCCACTGCTGCTTGCCCCGCCGTAAGATATATGTATATCGTTTCGGCAATTAAGACCAAACGTTGCCGGCCATTGGCGGTTTCGATGGGAAACCGTTGAGTATCCAGCGTACAGCATATGCTGCTGTTTTGTGGTCGGGTCGAACGTTTACTCACGATGAAACTGCAGCCCGTGCAGTCGATCGCTGCCGTTTCGGTGCCAGAATAATAATGATAGTGGTGGTTTTAACGCTTTGCATGTACGATAAGCGGGCGGGCGGTGATTATGTTCTTGCGAGCAAAAATAGAGCAAATGGGTAGGAATAACGTTTCTACGATTCGTGTTACCCGCGTCATAAAGAAGCTAAACTTAAAATGTATAGTCAAACAAATTTACATAGTTAGCTGCCATGATAGTGAATAAGGGTTGCGCCCAACTACAATAGGTCACGCATTACAACCCTGCTTCACGAAGGGTGTAATAACAGACACCAGTTTGCCGTCGATGTTGGCGGTGGTGGCATTAGATGACCCACTGATTCAACTCGTGGCTCGGCAAAATTGCTACTACATACCTTGTAGACCTTTACGAGTTTCAGTAGTGCTGTAATAACTCCACTAAACGACGGCGCAGTTGTTGGCGGTAATTTTAATCGATAACTATCGTAGAATGTCGTTAATTAGCTGTTGGTGGTGGCCGGTGCCGGTGCCAATCTGACCGCTAACCAGTGACATGAGCGGTGTTTGGAAACAGCTCAAAATCTCCATATATTATGTTGTGCAGTCGATGGATTCTACTATTACGGCTTATGTATGTGAGTACATCAGTTTCTTTGAGAGGAACAACCCTGCTGGTAACCTAGTTTGAGTTCCATTACAGAAGTCAAAATTCAACTGGTCTTGGAATAATCCTAGCCAGATGCGGTAGATTTTCTGAGGTTAAATTTTCAGTCTTCAAATCACGAGTCCGGAAATGATTGACGAATGTGAACGAAGAGTAGAATAACGACAGCCTGTCTTATGTAAACGTATTTTTTGCAATAGAGTAAAAAAGCAAACCCTTGGTGCTACATTCCGTATCGGATTTTTTTTAATCGGAAGTTGTTAAGATATCATTCAAGTGGAAAAATTAATTTTTGGGCAGTATTTAAGAGAACAAAGTAGTTAAAAAGCCAAGACAAATGACATTGAGCAATATTTAGCAAACATTCACAATTTTGAATAATTTGATTTTAAAAAGCACCTTAAAATCGCACTATCTCGGAGCTGGTTCTAAGAATTAACTTCCTCTTTTAGAAAATTTTGTACTTTGTTATTATCTTAAACTTTTTAGAACATCTCAAGGTGATCAGAAGTAGTTAAGATATATTTAAGTGAAAAAACTCATTTTAGGGTAGCCTTTCAAGGAAAACGGTTATATTTCTTCACAGATATAACATAGGAATTTTGTGTCTTAGGAAAAGTTTCATAAAATCGATAGCCCTACAAAAATTGAATATCTCGTAAAATAAAAAAGTTAATTTTTCTAAGTGTAATACTTACTTAATAAGCAATTGAAAAAAATGTCAGATAATTCTAATTAGTATTCTGAACAATTCCTCCGAAGACACCAAACCCCTAAAATGTAAGGAAAAGTGAGAAAAGACTTTTGACCGTCTTTTTTCAAAACGGCCCCACTGTGCGTCGTTGTCACACGTTACGGGAGTACCAAGGTACACAAATTCGTCAAGTATTTCATAGATACGAACGGGTCCGAAATCACGCCCGCTGTCCTGACGCATGATGAAAAATCGTCAAGGGTAACACAAATCAGCTTACCTAATCAGTTTCGTTGGGAAACTGTGTTCATTGTTCAAGCATAATCTGCCATAGTTCGTTGCGCCTAACTTAATCGTATGCCGCCTTGATGTCCATAAACAGATGATGAGTCAACAAGTTCACTTCTCTGAACTTGTCAAGGATTTGACGCCAGGTAAACATTTGGTCCGTTGTAGATCTCCCTTCCGGGAAACCGCACAGGTACTCCATCTAAGGCTCCCTGCAACGGCCTCAGTTTATTAAACAGGATGCGGGTAAGAACCTCGTAAACAGAATTGAGGAGTGTTATGTCTCGATAATTACTACAATCCTCTGGATGTCCAACCGTATCCTCCTGCTCTTCTTGTATATGTTAACCAGCCGAGCGCGATACATTCCTACCAAGAGATGGTGGTCGTAGTCGACGTTTGGGCCTCGGAAAGACCGCACATTGATGACATCTGAGAGATACTGACCATCAACCAGAACATGGTCGATTTGAAAACAGGCTCAGCCATTGGAGTGTTGCCATGTGTGTTTCCAGATATATTTTTGCTAACATCATAGGGTTTATCGTTTGTCAGTGCATCTATATAAATCAGGTTATAATTGAAGAATCTGCCCTTGATTCTCAACACAGTCACGGTCATAAACGGTCACTAATGGGTCTCCACCTAATGACCCGCATGATCTGATTTCCTTGCATGACGAAATCGACGCCTCGTTCACCTCTGTCACCACCATTGCAGTAGATGTGGTATTTGAAAGAGGTTTCCGCGATAGGATCTACCGCTCGGAACTGACGTTCACCCGTCTTCGGCTTCCTGGATGGCTGCGACGTCCAGCTTCACTTTTCGCAGCTCCTTGGCTAAGATGACCACGCGTGCCCGTTCGAGTAGATTTCTGACGTTCCGAGTACCGAGTTTCCAGTCATTGTCCCTTTTTGGTCGCCTGGGTCGATTCCATTTATTCTGATTCGTATTATTTTCTGGATTGTTTATAGTAGGGTACTTTCGTCATACTCCCTTACTAAGGCTGCGATGCCTAGTCTCACAACTGGGCTGCCGTCTTAGGTATAGCTGGCGAGACACAGCATGGGAAACGGACGCTCGGACAAGCTGCACTCCAAGGAGAACAGCTCCCCCTTCTCTGCTGTCAGCATACGACAAGCTCCCACAGGTTCATCGATTTTCCCTTGGTTGCTTGTATTCTAGTTGGAACCACGTGGAGGTAGGGTTAGGAGTTGCTGGGCAGTTCACTCTGGACTAGGGTCTATTTTATGTTCACTAGTACGGATTGTACTGCTGTTGTGCTCTGCAAACAAACAACATTATATATATTCACTTGCTATCCCATCGTATGAAGCTTAATAACACGTGACGTATCGAATTGCCTAAGAATACTAGAACTATCAGGACTATCAGGAACCTTGATCATTATGATAAAGAAAATTGATAAAAAATATCACGCATTATCAAAGTGATGACAAATTAGAAAAAGGAGTAAGCACACTCAAAATATAAAGTATAAATCATGCATAATAATTGGGAAATTTTAAGCATAATCGTAAACGTATAAACAGGATGGAGGAACCAAGATTATGTTGAATTATATAAAAACAACAGAGGTTCAAAAGTGAAAATACCGTAGCTTAATTATTTTCTAACGTTGATGTACATTTAAGCATTCTTATATATTCTAATGACTTTTTTCGTTCTTGATTTAGCACCCTTTGGAATATTCACCATTTTATTTTCTCAATGAATCCAGCAGTTAATCTCGGATGAAGAGTAAATGACGTAAATGTCTACAATGTCACAGAACGCAAAATTTCAATAAAGCTTGCCAAAAACATCAAGTTGCCATAACTTCAAATTATTGAGATATGAAATGTTATTTGACAGTAGTAACTTACAATTAGTTTTTGACAGGAAGTTTGGCTACATGGAGGTGTAAAATAAAAATCTCAAAACGGAAAATAAAAAAAAATGTGGCCAATTACAAATGCTAATAAGACGGTTAGTATTCAATGGATTTTTTTCGTTTTTGCAGCAATCGATTGGAAGGTAATCTATGCATCCACTCAAATGCAGACAATTGCAATTCGATTATTCTAACTATTGTACTATTGAAAATTGCCCAGCCTTTTTTTTTTCTTCACAAATTATTGCCCAGCCTTGTTGAAACGTAGTCTTGACCTTTGATTGGTCGCTCACTGCTTACTTTCCCATGTACACTGTATTGTATAACGTTTGCGCTAAAAAAGGACAAAAATTGCCGATTTTTCATGGGTTTACCTTTACCCGCATTGGCAAAACTACGCATGCAGCATCAATTATATTGACCCATGAATCAACAGAAGAAAATTAAACCTCTAGCAGTCGTACTCTACTCGTAATGGCGAAAACAGTGAAGCTACTCCGTTCAGAAGTGTGCGCGTTCAAAGAACGGTACCCTGTCGCGTCGAAAATGGACATCGTGCGGCAGTTCGTGAACACCGGAGACGCCCGCTCCGGCATACACAAATTTTTCTCACTATTTGACAACAATCAGAGTATTAAAAAATAAAAAGCTCGATTCCGGACGGCCGACGACCTTGAGTGAAAAGAAACTCAGGCTGCTGAAGAGGAAGACCGAGAGAAAAGTGGCTACATCGCTGCATGTGCTTGGCCTACGGAGGTCGGTGCAAGCGACCGAACAGTCAGAATGTATCTGGCGAATATGGATATACATGTCAGAAAGCAGTAGTACCTTCCACTAGTCTCAGGGCTGCAAGCAATGATGCAGCAACAGTACCTGATTAAGAAGGTCAAGTCGATTTTCCCGGCGGATCACGACGTGGCGGTGGTTATGGTGATGAAACCTATCGCACCCAGAATGGCAACGACTGGCAGGTTACTTCATATTTTTCTTTTTCCACGAAGGAAGTGAGCACCGAGGTAATGTTTATTTTACAAACCAAGTTTCCCAAAAAGGAGCTACTGTGGCTGACATTCAGCGAGAAGGGGATGTCAAAGCTTTTCTTCTTTCGTTCCGGACTGGCCGTGAACGAGAAAATTTATACTACGAAGTCCCAGCACTAGAAGGTTTCAGTTTCAGGTAGAGTATCCGTTTTATCGTCAAAATAAAAACATCGTGAGTGGAACTAGATCACGCTGGATGAAAATGTTATGTTGAATTTTAATTAGAGATAAAAACTAAATTTTTCTGCCTCAATTGAAAACAAGTAGTCATCCCATAAAGGACGGCTTGTTCAACTTTTTTTACTCTGTGTGGACTCATCACGGCGATCAGAGACATTTTGATCTATTGCGATATTGCCTAGGTGTTTGCTGTACTCCGCACTTCATGTTATCGGCAGTATCACTATTGAAGTAAGCGGTACGCTCATCATTTATATCCGTGCTTGTGTGTGAGTTTTTAGTTACTCTTTCGTTTCAAGCTTACTGCTTTACTATATCGAGCCTCTTTCTATCCTATCAATATCGCCAAATTACAATTCCCTGCACGCAAAAGTTTGATGGTGCGAAACCAGTACAAAATTGTGCGTTTTTAGCGCAATTGTTGATGTAATTCGGAACCAGTACAATGATTGCGTGTTGGGCATAACGCAATTAATGCGCTAGCGTTTCTCCAATGTATTTGGCAGCTCCATACTACTACACCTAAACAGTTTCAACTGGTATCAAGCAGCATTGCGAAGCGAGGGAGAAGCAAAACCATTCTCCTCCTTTCTGCTTGAGGACGAGACATATGCTACGCTTTTCAAGTCTTTTGCACACACGCTTTCGAGATACTTTTTCTTCTTCATGCATTCCTCTGAATAGCAGCAAGCACGCACCGACAGTATGAGTGAGACTAACAACACTATGGTATCAAGTAAGTACAGCACGGCTGTCTCGCTCATTTCGTGAAGAAACGAAATGTTGCCTTGCGCGTCGCAATTCGAACCGAAAGAGAAGCGAAAGAGCAACCTGCAAATTGTATGTGATGTGTCTAGTCTAGTCACTAAGTCTAGTGACATACTGAGGCGTAAAATGAAGCGAAGCGTTGAGCGTATGAGAAGCGGAATAAACAGAAGCGTTGGGTGAAGCTTCCTATGACATACTGGAGCGAGCGTCTCAAATGCGTTGTGTTGTCATATTCTTAGATTCCAGCAGCGGTAGTTTAAAGGATTTGTTTGCTTCTTCAAGCACGATAAATTACGTTTTTAGTAAACATAGAGTTTTTTTTTTATGAAGTAAAATAATATTTCTGAAGTCAGTTGCGCTACAGACGTAGTGAAAAATATAAGAAATTATTCTAAATTTTAAACCCGCTGACCCCGAGCAACGTTTAACTAGTTTATGATATCTGTTAGGCTTTGAATAACCCCTGTGAGCGCAGCTAGTCGCTAGTTACTCAGCGACTGGCGTTTCGCGACTAAAGAAGTGCAGCATGTTAAGCATGCAATGTCAATTTAAAATACAAGTGTTATTTTCCTGACTACCTGAAAATTTTTCCCGATATTTTCTATATTTAAGACCAAAATAAAGCGAATATAATGCACCTGACCAGATATTTAGTTTAGTCCGAACATGATATTTCTGCACTAACATGTTTTAAACATTTTAACATTTTGTAAACGAAAATGTGTTCCTATTTGCTTTTTTTCAATTACCGAACCAAAACAAAGCAAATGTAAAGCACCTTGCGATGAAAAATTACGACTGAACAAGGTATTCCTACCGCGTAAGTATACGCGCGTCAAAACACTACTCGTTCTGTTTCGCCGCCTCTACCGACGCGTCGTTGCCGCTCGAGTATGACCGGTGTGAGCGTTTTATATAGACTTTCGAAGGAGTAACTCGGACGCTTTTGCGACGCTTCTTGCTTCGCTTCATTTGACGCCTCAGTATGTCAATAGCCTAATACACTCGACGTGAGAAATAAATTGTCGGTATATGATACATATTCTGATTTCATTCAATGTCAATGTATTCGCAGTACAACTGTTGCGTTATGCGTTTCACACATTTATTGTGCGATTTCTGTGCAACATTTGTGCAAATCGGGAAGACACAATGATTGTACAAGACTTCAACTTTTGCGTGTGGAGTGAGACTAAACCTAACGTTTTTCTCTGGCCAGGTTAATCCTAAGAGGCACTTATTATGTCAATCGAAACCTCGTTTTTTCTACCAACACCGCGTCACAATCACAATTCCCTGAAGAGGCTCTCAATGCTTTACCTCTGGTTAGTTTTACTATAAGTAGGACTTATATTTTGTCAAAAGGAAAATTTTCTATCGAAATCTCGTTCCTCCAGCCATTATCGCGCCATAATTACAATTCTCTGAAGAGAATTATAATACGTTACTCAGACCGGTTTTATTATAAAAGGGGTTCTATTTTTGTTTGGAGGAAAGTCAACAGGGGTACTATAGAATTCAGCTTGATGGAAGGGTATGTGGTGGAGAGCTTGAGAATAAACCAATGTTAAAGTCCTTTGACAATTAACCCAACCCCAACTGCCAACTGCAGATGACACGAAATAACTTTCGTTTGCTATTTATAGCAACTAAAACATTTCTGCAGCGAGATACTCCATTACAGCCGGGTGCTCCAGTAACAATGTGTTCAGCATAGTTTTCTTTACGCAAAAGACGGTACATTCGACCTATAGGGAACTGAAGCTTAGCACAAAATGAACGGAACCTAGTCTTTTTCTTGACTTTACTTTGATTGAACCATAAAGCGATGTGACGATGAATAATACTGCTGCTTAACCCTCTAGTGCCCAAGTTAATTTCTAGACGGGCTTCGATAAAATCACTATGAATCATTATTAACACTTTTTAAGTATTTATTAAAGCTTTTCAAAACTTCGATTGTAGCCCGCCAAATGGCGGCATTGGGCACTAGAGGGTTAAATGGTGTCCACTATCAAATTGCCACACACAAAATTGATTCCCAAAATTCGAGTTTTCGAGTCCGATTGCCATAAAATTTTCAGGGATTGAAAAATAACTATTAAACTTCATTTTACCATTATACTCGTATTGGCCTTAACCCCGGCCATAAGAGTGTGCACAACCTGTGAATCAACTGTTTTTTGCATGTAAACCCATACTTTCTTCAGTTTCTCGACTGTCTTCTTTACCTTAGGTTGTTTAAGAAGGTGTTGCTTCATAATCGCCCAGTACTTTTGGATGGGGTGGAGCTCCGGAGTGTTGGGAGGGTTGACCATTTTCGGCACGAAATTGACCTTATTGTCCGCATACCACTTCAGCACGTCCTTGGAGTAATGGCATGAGGCCAAATCCGGCCAGAAGATTGTTGGGACGTTGTGGGCCTTCAGGAGAAGAAGCAGCCGCTTCTGGAGGCACTCTTTCATGTACACCTGTCCGTTCATCGTGTCCTGGGTCACGAAAGGTGCATTCCGCTTCCCGCACGTGCAGATGGCTTGCCAAACTAGGAATTTCTTCGCAAATTTGGACATCTTCTGAGTGCGGACATGCTCCGAAACGCTGAACTTATCCTTGGCCGTGAAAAACAGGTTGCCGGGGATCTGTTTGAAGTCGGCCTTCACATATGTTCCGTCGTCCATGATGCAGCATTCAACTTTCGTCAGCATGATGAGGTACAACTTCCTGGCACTTTTGTACCTTTTGGCCTTTTGTACCTTGAACGTTCGAAGCCCAGCCTTAGTTTTGGCCTTCAGGACAAAACATCGGCTTAGGTGCAGCTTCTTAGCCACATCACATCCCGAACGGAGGCGTTCGGGTTTCGGTTGAAGGCCCCAACTACGCGGTTGTGATTTTTGGTGTTGTACGGAATACTTTTTCCTTCACTTCTGGGCTTCCGATCGGTGGTCAATCGTTCCTCGCGCCGGTTAATCACTCGCGACACCGTGGAATTCGCGATTCCCAACGTTTTAGCGATGGAACGATGGGAGAGATCCTTGTTCTCGTGATGAATGCGCAAGATTTTATCACACACGAGCTGTTCTTGTGACTCATTTCCGCGAATTTGATCACAGCACTTTGAAACTTGCAGGATGTAAATAATGCACTATGAACAAAATCGACCCAAATTTTCATTGAATTGTACCCAACGGTTAAAAAGTTAGAGCAATTTCATGGTGTGGCAATTTCATCGTGGACACCCTTTATCTGATAAAAGTCCGTGTGATTAATCTAAATACCTGCGGAGAGGACTAACGCAAAAACCAGACCGCGCTGCGTAGATGATAGAATGAACGATTTCGAAAAAGAGGACGGAGTGCGCTGCACATTGTTTGTAGGTATACAGACGATCGTTCTGCGCGAAGTACAATAATTTTTCGTTGACTGTTTGACCGTCAACAAGCGTATCGTTAAGTTGACACCGAAGACAAGTGGCGAAGTAGCCAAGTTCAGACTACCGTATGTTTGCAAAAGATAAACTGGAGCTGTTAATTAATTGCATGCTGGAGCGCCTGTCTATCTGCTGGCTATTATGAAATATTCAGAAGCTGATGAAGCTTTGGCAATGACAGAAAATGCTGCCGAGATAACAACAGAACGACAATCAGATTACGTCATATGTAAATGGCAATCTGCAATGACGAAAAATAAACAAAATTATCGGGACACAACAGTTGTGCTGCTTAGCACCGCGAGGTAATTTGATTGTGAGGTAGTTAGAAACTTTCTGCCAGTCGCCAAAACATTGTTTATAAAGATTGGACCCGAAAAAATGAGACACAATGTTCGTACATTTCTCTTGACACTTCGGATAAGATCTTGGGCGAGTGTACTATTTAAAAACGATGTTCTGGACTATTAAAACAACCGGCTGATTTTTGGGAGAACTAGGACGGGAGGAGCCTCCCCAGCTGGTCTCGAGGAACGATGCTGGCCTAACAAGCCAGTCGTCGTAGGTTCGAGTCTCGGCTCGGGAGAGACTGTTAGTGTCAGTTGGATCGTAGCGCTAGCCCCGCAATTGTTCTGTACACTTAACGGTTGGCTGCGAAGTCTGTGTATAGTAAACAGAAGGTCAAGTTCCGAATCGGAATGTAGCACCAAGGCTTTGCTTTTGCTTTGCTTTTTGGAACGGGAGGTCTCTCATTTAGTGGTGACGGAGTTGACGAAAGTCAAAACCGTTCGCATTGACAAGACCCTTTTGTCCTTTAAGCTAATCCGGTGAGCCGAACTGGAGTAGACCAGTCGCTTTGGAATGCTAAATAATAATAGATTCTTTATTGAAAATTCATTGCTTTTATAGGCAAATGCAATTGCCGAAATGCTTTACTCTATGAGTGTACATTAGGGCGCCAATCATCGTATGGAAAAAAAGTGACCAGAAAATTTCAAAAAAAAAAAACCCTATACAAAATGTTCACCTGCTCGAAAAAACACCCTGTGCAAAATTTCAGCTCAATCGGTCTTAAAATGGGGTGGCGCAAAGCGATTGAAGTTTGGCTTTTTTGAAAACCGAAAAATCACCCAATGGGAGGGTACGTGGAATTGCGGTTTTCGAAAATTTTTTTTTGATGCCAAATGACTTAAAAACGCATGAAACGACGAGAATTGGTGTCATCTGAAATTTTTTTTTTGCAAAAATTTACTCTCTGGGACTTAGTCGTTTTTCCAATTGTGGAAGGCGGAGCTCAAAATGTTTAGAATTTATCTTTGGAAATTGATCACTAGTCTCTCGAAATAGCTTGTATAATGATATACACTATAACTAGCATCGAATACATTATGTTTCATTAGGGTGGTTCATTTATTCGACATAGGGTGGTTCATAATATTGTAAAAATGAGTATAAAATGAAAAAAATCACTTTTCACTGAATACCAATAGAAAAACTCCTGAAAATATAATAATTGTTATATCATTGTCGTTATGGTGGCCATGTTGAATTGGAAAAATTATAAGTAAAATGGCAAAATATTACAAAACAAATTTACAAAATGTATCAAACTACTCTGTGCAAAAAAAAATATCTCAACCAAAATTAAGATTGTGTCTCGTGGAAAATGTTGAATGCTTTTATGTCATTTGCAGAATCACACACGGGAGGTACATGGAATTTTAATATTTAAAAAATTCATCACATCCAAGTGTCTTAAACTTTTAAATGAAACGGTGGAACTCTATACTCTCTAAGACAATTGCACTCGTCTTTCGAATGTTGTACCAGACAATTTATTCGTTTTATTTACCACAATAATGCCCTTTGCCAACACTTGATTGAACACACAGTGCTCTGACTTATATAATCGGACAAAAGACTGTATCGATGTTATTCAGTGATAATGAGAGTATGGGGATCTCAATCAGATACGCAACACAATTGACTCGTTGTTTCTGGGTTTGCGTCGTTTTGACAGTTCGACCATACATTTTCTGTCAAGTTTACATCAACAGAACGTGAACGTGCCATTGGCTGAAACTTTGCATAAACGTTTTTATAGGCAAAAGATGCCATTTTGTGTTATTGGTTTAATTTATTGAAACACTATTCATTTTTGAAAAGCTATTGGAAAATGCTATTTCGGATAGGTATTGATGATTACAAAATTTTTTTGAAATTGAAAATAATTTTTTTTTCAAAAAATATTTTTTTTTTTAAAAATGATAACTTATTTTTCTTGATTTCTATATGAATATCTATCTATTCTATTGAATCTATCTATCTTCTATTGAATCTTTCTTCTAACTTTTGAATGAATAATTTTTTGAGTGTAATTTTCTTGGAAAGACAGAATTATTTTCTACAACTTTGTCGAAGACGTCACACCAATCAAGCGAACCGAAGTGCTTTTTTTTATTTTATACTCATTTTTCACAATATTATGAACCACTCTATGCCGAATGAACCACCCTAATGAAACATAATGTATTCGATGCTAGTTATAGTGTATATCATTAAATATGCTATTTCGAGAGACTAGTGATCAATTTCAAAAGATAAATTCTAAACATTTTGAACTCCGCCTTCCACAATTGAAAAAACGACTAAGTCCCAGAGAGTAAATTTTTGCAAAAAAAAATTTTTTCAGATGACACCAATTCTCGACGTTTCATGCGTTTTTAAGTCATTTGGCATCGAAAAAAAAATTTCGAAAACCGAAATTTCCCTAATTTTTCTTCAAAGCATAATCGGTTTCGAATGTTTTTCCGCTTTTCTTCAGCTTTTTCTTTATTATCGCTCAGAACTTTTCAATCGGACGAAGTTCTGGTGAATTTTGCGGGTTCGCCTCCTTCGGGACCACATTAACGCCCTTCGCTTCGTACCAATCCATTACAGGCTCGGTGTATAAGCACGAAGCGAGATCCAGCCAGAACAGCGTGGGACCACGGTGAGAGCGGAGGAAGCACTTTTGCAAGCATTCCTCTCGATAAATCTGCCCGTTTATGGAGCCGGTTGTAACGAACGGCTTGCTGTACCGTCCGCACTCGCAGATCACCTGCCACAACAGGTACATATTCGCGAATTTGTCCGTCTTTCTCTTCCGGATCTTTTCCGGAACCTCCATATGAGACGTACCGACAAAAAACTCGAGGCCGGGAATTTGTTTGATTTCCGCCTTGATGTATGACTCACGGTACAGCTTCCGCGCACGCCATTTGGCCACCATGGTTTGCTTGTCAGTCCGGTTTGGCCCTGCTGGACGAACCACTTTGACGAAACGACCCTTTTGGACATGTCTCGGGTGGTAAGGTTTGGGTTCTTCTTCAAGTACTGTCTTATCTTCCGCGCCTTCTCTGGGTTTTCCGTTTTCGGTTTTCGGCCGCTTCCAGTACGCCACTCGATGATAAATGTCTCCCGGAACATTTAATCACACCGACCATCACAACGCGGGACATGCTTGAATGGTGGATGCCTTTTCCGATCCATCTGTGCGACTGACCAGGATTATCCAGGACCAGGACCTGGCTCTTCTTGTTTCGAATGCATCTCGGAAACTAAACTAGTATTGCCCAAAATTTCAATAATTTTTACCCATGCGATGAAAAGTTACACCCAAAACAAAATGTCGCATTTTTTCCGAGTCCAATCTGTACTCGAAAAACTTAATTTCCATCGATTACCATTTATTTAGGTATCTTCAAAAGTCTTAATACTTTAAAGACCCAAACAGGTTCAACAAGAATAAAAAGTTTTGAATTTTCGTGGAAATGTAAACGGTATTTTTCAACGCTAATTTTCAAATCCGTTTTTCACAAAACAATAGATTATGAGTTGTGCCAGTTTTAAACGAAACCGACGATATGACAATTTTGTGACATTTTCTTCGTCATTCGTTTTGTAAAGTAACTCACGGGTGCAGTATTTAACCACTATAACAGTAAATAGTACCCCGTTTCTAGATAGTTAACTCCCGAGTGCTGTAGTACTGAGGTATGGAAAGCCCACATTTAATATTGCATTTGAAATTATGTGGTCATCCTTAAAAGAACGATAGGTTTTAGGTTTCATGAAGCTGAGGACAAACCTGCATGATGGTGCTTCTCACACAGACGGGAGATCCAAAATCTAGCGCTGTGGAAGGTGACCAACAATCACCGTGGTCCGCCTGTAGTCCGTCCACTGTGGAAGGCATTTGAAAGTGGACAATATAGTGATGCTCCTGATGTTTGAGGTTTTTTATTTTCACCCCTGTGCCGCCGCAAGACGTAATCCTGTGTCAAACAAATTCACGAAATATTAACAATAATCTAGTATAATTGCTAAACGAAATGAAAATGTAAGAAAAAATGTGGAAAGCATAAGACATACTGCAAAATGTGTAATGCGTCATACATAGAGCCGTTTAAATATTCTATAATGCACAATGTAAATGAAAATGCAACGTAAAAACTGAAAAGCCAACAATTGAAAGCAAAGAAATCAAAATGTCACAATGAACAATAAACTGAAAAATGTAAATTAAAAATTTGAAATTGCAATGTTCAATATCTTTTCTCTCATACGCTTCCGAGCAGCTCATTATTGCTTCCTTCCATTGAAGCAAACTTAATGGGTAAATAATTGGAATTTGTCTTCCCTTGGTACTTTCCAAATCTGCTAGTACAAAGCGACATATTTGAATGGTTCCTTCGACAGTACCGAATATCCAGTCCAACGGTGCAACTCATTGTCAAGCTCGAGCCTGTCCAAACATTCCAGCATCCTGGCACGGACGGAAACGGACACGTGCGGTCTAATCAATGCAGGATACCATTCAATAAGTGCCAGTTTGTTCCGAGCTTTATAAACTTGTCCAGCGTGCGGCAAAGCGACAGAGACATGCCATGCTTGGCCGACCATTCAGTTTAGATTGCATTTCCATCCTGACAGTATAGGCCTGCGAGTGTCACGAAGCGGCAACCCAGAATCGCCTTTGCATGGCTTATACGTATGGGTAGTCCGAATCACAACTACGCACGGGCAGCTCCAAATCCATCGGTCACTAGTTAGGAATAATCTACCGGATCCCAAATGGGTCACGAATTGTTTTCCAATATTGGCAGCCCTGAGCCGCTTTACAGTTTCAGGCATGCGGAAGGAGCGAATCTAGAACTTGTTGCACTTGGGCAAAGGCAGAGGTGGCAGGCAAAAGGCCAATGTTTGTTTCGAATGTGAACCACATAACAGCTGCCAGCCCCGGAGACAAATAGCAGTGTTTTTAATTGCAGGAGACTTTATTACGTTAACTTTTATCCTGACATTGCCACAAAGAGGGTCGACCAGCACACCAGCCATTGAAATCTGTGTGACAATCTTGCACTGTGCACACATTTAACGAGCAAACATATATGACTACCACCGCATGGTAGACAGAATGGGAGGTTTTATTGTGGGAAGCTGAAAAGGTTCTGTCGGAGTAAAATGCAGCAGCAGTAGCAACAGCAGCACCGGGGTCGTATAAAGACAGTGCTACCGAATGGCGCATAACAAGTAACAAATTTTAACAACAAACTTGCACAGAAACGTATATGCATTGCATGGAGTCACTTCCTCACCAACGGAACATTGTTGAGCGAAACCAATATGGAGCTCGAGCAAGAAAGGCAAAAGATGGCTACTTCGCAACTTTATATTGTGTTGGGGAGCTTTCACTTCACTTTGTTTGGCATGCAAATTGAAATTAGAAACCGCAATTCAGAGGAGTTATCGCGACTCACTTGAGCAAAGTTTGAAATTTTCTCATCATCATATTTTTCGAAGATAGTGGAAGATAGTCTTGAAAGTGGATAATAACCATGCTCCAATCAAGTCTTGCACCGTCAAGTGCATCTCATTATTATTGGCATCTAATGATGCTGCCCTCCAGTAGTGGGATAAAGCTGCAGTTTTCTCTCATCACTGATGCGAAGAACTCTACATTGCTTCTTTGCACCCGGAAAAGCTGTTTTGTCCTACTGCTGTGTATACCTTCACTTCACTCTGCAACCGGGTTCAATCTTGCCAACATCAACAGAGTTTGATTCCAACGTTGTCGCTGATTGTTACGACGTTGATTCTGTGTAATTCTTGTTTATTATGACTGCCACGAGCTGCATAACAACGGAGCTTGAGTTATATGATTTCCTGTTATATGCTACAAATGTTTTTCTTCGGAATAATCGAAATTCATCAAATTTGAACACTAGAAAATATTTTTAATTTAAATTTCATTGATATAATTCCACATCCAACGCGCCGTTTCCACATACATTTTGCTGTTTGTGTAACAGCAAGCAACAACCACGGGCCTTAATTCTGTGATTTTCGAGTGAATCACGATTTCATACTCCGAGCCAAGGTGCATTGCATGCAAGCTCAGCACAACGAGTATAACTCAAAAGGATGCACGGAAGGAAGGATGAATGCATCCCCTGTCTTCACGACACAGCCTCCGTCCCATCGCCAAAGTCGCTTCTCATCCTGCCACATCCTGGATACGACTGTAGACGCGCGGGGTAACGTGAAGAAAAACATGTTCATGAAAAGTTATTTATTCAACCATAAAATTGGAATAATTTTACGCTCGTTTCATCGCTGAGCTGCCACAAATGTATGCGCATAAATGCAAATCGGTGCAAGCGAGGAGAGCAGTTACTTCTACTTGCCGCTATATGGAGATCCTGAGCGACTGTAAGTGTGTTTGTGCTCGAAGGTATGTAAGTCCTAACTGCCGCAGCCTCGTCGGCCTGCGGTTCATACTTCCATGCACCGTTTGGTTTTCTTTTGCAAAGCTTCCGAAGTTTGTCTATACGAGGCAACTCACTGTGCCAGGAAGGATTAGTCAACCGGTGATGCTCTGTTTGTAGGTTAACTGGAAACCCTTCATCAAGGAAAAAGCATCGGAGAAGATGTACACAGTGTTATGAGAGCGATTTGCATGTAGTCGGAAAATTGGTGCTGGCTGGGAGACCGGATGAGTTGTTCGCATGCTGCCGCTTTCCGAATATTTCGGGAAGTGAAATCAAGAAAAGCGGGTTTCTCGGAGACTCTCAATCACCGGCGTCTGTTAAGATACGAGCGGAAGCCTGTTGGAGGAACAGCAATTTTCGGTTGTCATGTACTTCATGATTAGTGTTAATTGCCGGTTTGGTACATCTTTGGAATTGTTTTCCCTCTTGAAATATGTACATGAAAATAAAATTTTAAATGTTGAATAAACTATGAGAAATTTACTAATTGCATTTACTAACGAAAGTCAATCATGAATATATAATATATAGAAGCTCAATGGTTAATGTATTTGGGGTTATCCATCATGTTATGACCTATCTATCTATTTTGTTAGGTGATTTGTTTTGCATATTCAAAGGACGGTACCCCGCCGCGTCGAAAACGGACATTGTGCGGCATTTTGTGGACACCGGATATGCCCGTTCGGGCATCTACAACATTTTGGTATTATTGGTTAACAAGCAGAGTATCGAAAGATAGTCCAGTCCCAGACGGCCAACGACCCTGAGGGACAAGAAGCTCCAAAGGACGCTGAAGAGGAAGACCGTGACCAGATTGGATCGCTGTGTGCGCTTGGCCGAGAGGTCGGTGCAACCAGCCAATAAGTGAAAAAGTATCTGGCGAACATGTCAGGAAGCGGCAGTCTCGTCCACTGGTCTCGGTGATGCAGGCAATGACGCAGCGGCAGCGGCTGAGTATAATGGTTAAATCGTTTTTCCAGGCGATTCGCGACGAGCCTATCTCACTCTGGATGGCAACGACTGGCAGGGCATTTCGTGTTTTACTTCCCCCACAAAGGAAGCTCCTAGGTGAAGTTTATTCACGCTCTGGTGAAGAACATATTTTCTGTTCCGTGTACTTTCCACCGGAACATGCTCATAAACATTCGTATGAATTATTATGTCTAACATGAAACCAGAAGTAAAACTGCATGTCGATGGCGACTTCAACCAAAATAATGCAGACTTTATTGTAGACATTGAAAATGAATCTATCTTACTCCCAGTCGTAGGCAAAAACGAAATACTGCAGTATCTTTTTGGCAAATCCTGAGAACTCGGTCTATATCAAATCAATCATGTCAAAAACAAACAAAATGCTAATTTAGACCTATTATTCACAAACTGCACTAAAGACTTCTGTGTAGATGCATCATTGACTCCCATCTGGAAAAATGAAGCATTCCACACAGCAATTGAATATTCAATAGTGAGCATGAGCATGAGCATGATTGACCGCCCGCGGTTGCTACTCCGTTATTGCCAGATCAGCTGTAATTACACAGAGAACCAATGGATGATGCTTGGGATTAACATTCATCCTCAATGTGTAAAAACTGGTGACCTTAATCTTTATATTAGGCAATACCAGCGCCGGCCGCATCCGAATGCAGGTCAAAGAAGGAGTGTGTATAGGAATATGTTGACGTGATACTCGCTTTATTGGAAGCCGAGAACACCTCTGCACTTCCACGAGAAATCACTGGGATGTTGGAGAAAAGGGTAAGGTTTGCAGCAGATTTCGTTTTGGTAAACGATGCGCTGAGTTCTAATACCGGGATATTTGTTATTATCGCGCGTACGAGTTCATTATATCTTTTACGGAAATCATAACGCGATCCGAACTCATTCCGGTTGATGATGTAACACCGCAAAAAAAAGCGCACGCGAGGATACCGGACCTACAACCTAATCAAGACACACTCAAATATTCGAAAATCTGTTTATGAAGTCATTATGCAACTACCGAAACGTATCTCTCATTGATTTATCTCAGCTGACTACACAATGTTACGAAGCAACCAGATATGCATTTGTTCCTGCAAGAAATGATCCAAAAACTGTCTTTTTACTATTGGTGCCAGCGATAAGAAATGTCACATCAGAAACGTCTGTTGAGATCGCTCTATGCATTCGTTTCTAAAAAACAAGTAAGAGTAGTTCGGATGTCACAGCACACTTCATTCAAATGTCTCCTACTCTTGAATGCAATGATAGCGTTCGAAACTTGCTATGGCGACTTCCATAAATTATGTAACGCAAAAACCCAATTTTTGGAAATTTCACACAACGCAGACAACGCAAGTTGAAAATTTGCCCAAGGTATGTTCAGCAAAAATTAAAAAAATTACTAGAACATAGCATTTCAGAGAACATAGCATTTCAGAGAACATAGTATAAAAGTACCAGTATGTGGCCGATATTCAAGAGATAGAACCAAGCTGTCTTAGTTTTTCTACATAAGATTGTCTACAACTTTGCTGAAGACTCCATTTTGATTTGACAAGGAATTAAAAAATAAAATTTTTATCTCACTTTTGGGTGGAAAGAATCAAAAAATTATTTGCATCAAAAGAAGCCTCCTTAGATTTACAAAAACTGTCGATTACACTATAGCATTTAAATGCCATTATTGAACTGAAAAGGCTGACAATCACGTTTTACGCGTTTTAAAACCACTGTGCGATAGATAAAAAAAAAAAAAACCTTGGTGATACATTCCGATTCGGTACTCGACCTTCACAGCAATTGAATATTCAATAGTAATGAATAACAATTCGTACTCTAGCGACTACGACTACGAGTACGAGGATGTACCGGAATACCACAAAACTGACTTCGAACAAGTCAAACGTAGACTTCGCATAATAAATTGGCGTAGTATAATTTGTAAAGAAGGAAATGTCAACGAAGAAGTACCAAAATTTTATGAAATAATTAATCAAATTATATCAGAAAATGTACCACTCAAAAAAGAAGACGACGGAACACCAACAAATATCCAGTGTGGTTTAATCCACAATTGAAGAACCTTAAAAATAGAAAACAAAAAGCACATAAAATATACAAAAAAAGACAACAATAGCGAAAATCTTCAAAATTACCAAGAAATTTGCTGTCAACCTGACGCAGCCATTAAAATTGCACATGAAGAATAAAACCGTAAAATCGAACATTAAATCAAGTCTTGCCCTAAGAACTTCTTCAATTACGTAAAAACCAAACTAAAAAGTTACAACTTTCCATCACGAATGCATCTTGACAGTAATGTAGGACAAACTAGTAATGAAATATGTAGTCTTTTTGCCACTTTTTTCAAGAAATATACACCACATATGAAAAAAACAGATCGCGACCGCGAATACAACACCTCTTTAATATGTCCTTGAAGAATGGAATTTTTCCAGAACTTTGGAACACCTCATATTTAGTGCCAATTTTCAAATCTGGCGCTTAATCTGACATTCGTAATTATCGTGGAATTGCCATTATTTCATACATTCCAAAATTATTTGAATCAATAATTAATGAAAAAATCTTTCAGCAAGTAAAAACCAAATAACAACTCAGCACGGCTTTTACTAAGGCCGATCAACTACCACAAATCTTTTGGAATTCATAACTTTCTTTTTGAATTTAATGGACAACGGCAACCACGTAGAAGCTCTTTATACGGACTTTAGCAAGGCATTTGACAGTATCGACATACACTAAGGTCGCTTTTTAAGCGTTTTTTTACGCGGGTTTTTACGCGGATTCCAGAATTTACGGGTTTTTTTTCACGCGGATTCCGGAATTTACGCGGATTCCGGAATTTACGCGGTTTTTTTTACGCGGATTCCGGAATTTACGCGGTTTTTTTACGCGGCACGTATCCCCCGCGTAAAAAGCCGCTTTAGTGTACCTTTATTGCTCTTCAAGCTCGGAAATTACGGAATTGAAAAAAATTTTTTGGAATGGCTGCAGTCATACTTAACAAAACGAACACAAATAGTCCGCTTTCAAAATTCCTTTTCAAACCCAATAGAAGTAAATTCTGGGGTTGCTCACCTGGGCCCTCTTCTTTTTATATTATACGTATATGACATTTCTTTTCTTCTTAAGTCAATACATGTGCTTGTATATGCTTACGACATGATGCTCTTTATAGAAATAATCAATGCAGAAGACTTCAAAATATTCCAGAATGAAATTAATGTATTCTACATTGGTGCAACAAAAGTCTATTGCAACTTAACATTAAAAAAATGTAATTCAATAGCCTTCAGCAGAAAAACAGTAACACCTCCTACAAACATTTTCTTAGAAAACCAACCAGTAGAAAAATGCAAAATCGTAAGGGAACTAGGCGTAGTCTTAGACTCCAAACTTACATTCATAGAACATTATAACACAATAATCAACAAAGCAAATAGTATGCTGGGTAGGGTGGGGAAAAGTGATCGATTTTCCAGAACCAAGTTTTTTTGGTTCCTTTTGGGGCCCCAAACAACCCTTAACTCACCGGAAGTCGATTTGTTTTGTCTCCGCTTGGCGCATTGTATTTCAAATTTGTATGAAAATTTATATGGGATAACCTACTTTTTTGCTTTTACCATTCTAGAGAGCCCAATAATGACCTAATAATGGGTTACATTATGTAAAATACTATAAATGCCTAACAACTTTGCAGAATGCACTAAAGAGCTAGGATGTTCTTAAGAAGAGCTATAGCTGTTCAAAGTTGAGTATGTCGAATTAAATGCAGAAAAATTTTGTTTTCTGCCAACATTACCAATGTACCGGCGCCAGTAGGATTCCCATCAGAAATAAGCTGTCATAACGTGTTTATGCACTCAGCTGGATCAAACAAACAAATATATATATTATAGGTCAATATTTCAGGCGTACGTAGAATCTACAACGTGTTTCAGAGGTTACTTCTGATGGAAATCTGACTAACGCCGGTACACTGGCAGTGTTGGCAGAAAAAATGATTTGCAACATATATTGCGACATACGCAACTTCAAACAGCTCCAGTATTTTTTGGGACACCCTAGCTCTTTGATGTTTTCGGCCAAGTTGTTAGGCATCAAAAAACCTACCATTTGAAGTCATGAAACCTTTTGGTTTGAGCCACTTTGAGCTCTTTAGAAAGGAAAATGCAAAATGGTTGGTTTTTCCATACACATCTTCATATAAATTTGAAATGCAATGCACCAAGGGGAGACTCAACCAATCGACTTCCGATAAATTTAGGAGTGTTTGGGGCTTCAGAAGGAACCAAAAAATCTTGGTCCTGGCTTTCTGCTATCAAGTTTCGTTTTTTTCCATATAACGATTCCCCACCCTAATACTGGGCTTTATAAAACGTTTCGGCCATTGTCACACATGAAGAACGCATTGAATCTGTCCAAAAACATTTTTTTTTTGTACGCGCTCCGTAAGCTGAATTGGACAGCATTTCCCTTACCATCATATGAAGCACGCTGCATGCTTATAGACATACAAGCACTTAAAGAACGCCGCGAACTTTCAATGCTTTATTTTATCAATGACATTATTTCTCAACGCGCGCAATTTTCTAAATTATTATCGCAACTAAATTTGTATGCACCCAGTCGTCAATTAAGAAATCGTAAAATATTTTCGGAAAACTCTCACAGAACTAACTACTCAAAAAATGGCTCAATAAATCGCATGATGCGTCACTATAATCAGCACTGCGAAAATATCGCCCATGGTCAGATATCAAATAAAAAATCGACTAACTACTGGAAATAATGTATAGAATATAAGAAAACATTGTATTATTATAACTGTAGTCTACATTTGCTTGTTGAAATAAATAAATAAATTACCCCCATTTCGAATGGTCACGGTAGAATTTTGTTTTTCTCTGCGATATTCGTCTTTTTTTGCTTCTAACGATATCAAGGCTCGCGGTTTAAATACATAAATACGATGCTTGTTTCCCTAAACTTATTTTAACATTTTTTCTAGAAATGAGATCTGGCACGTTAAGTGCGGAGATTTTGAAAATCATATATTTCGCAAAAGAAATAGAAGTAAACAAAAATATAACAAAACAAACGAATCTGCATCTCTTCGATGCGCAAATATTATTCGATAATGTGTTTAGTGTGCCAGAGCCGACGAACGTTCTACATTTACGAGCAAAATATTTACTGCGATGCACACTAACGAAACGAATCTAATAAAAGTGTTGACCATTTACAAGACTGTTTTTGAAGGAAACATTTTTATTCTTTAGATTTTGTTTTACGTTTTTCGGTTTTATATCACACTGGTCAACAAAAATCATAATTTTTAATAAAAAATGACATGTAGAATACTAGTTGTTGGTGGTTATATCGTAAAAAGAGACAAGATCTTATTTTGTACTACATGCAATATCTTTTGACTCTTGGCTCTTGGCTGTTGGCTCTTTGCTCTTGGATTTAATTCTTGACTATTGGCTCTTGGTTTTCGGACCCTAGATTTTGGCTGTTGGCTGTAGGTTTTTGGCCCTCGGTTTTGGCTCTTGGTTATTGGCTGTTGACTATTGGCTCTTGGATTTTGGCTGTAGGCTCTTGACGTTTGGCTGTTAACTGTTGACTCTTGGCTGTAGGATCTTGGCTTTTGATTCTTGGCCCTTGGATCTTGGCTATTGGCTCTTGGATTTTAGCTGTTGGCTCTCGGATTTGGGTTGTGAGTTCTTGACTTTTGGCTCTTGGTTTTTGGCTGTTGGCTCTGGGCTTTTGGAATTTGGTTTTGGTTGTTGGCTCTTGTTCTAGGCTGTTGGCTTGTGGCTCTGTGTTATCGGTTCTTGGTTTTTGGCTGTTGGTTCTTGATTCTTGGCTTTTTGCTCTTGGTTATTGGTTCTTTGCTGTTGGCTCTTGACTTTTGGCTGTTGGCTTTTGGCTCTTGGTTCTTGGCCTTTCGCTCTGGTTTTTTGGCTCTTGTTTTTTGCCTCTTCTCTCTTGTCGTTAAATCTTGTCTCATTTTAAGATATAATCACCAATGTCTAATATACCTATTAGAGTCATTTTACGCAGTTTTTTACAACGCGGATTTGCCAGAAAAATGATTTTTTATGCGGATTTTAGAATTTACGCGATTTTTCTATACGCGCTACCTATCCCCCACGTCAAAAATGACTTTAGTGTATTTTACATGTCATTTTTCATTGAAAATTATGAATTTTCAACAACAAGTAATTATACTGTAAGCAATGGCTCTTGTTAGAGATGGTCGGGTATGGAAAATTTGTTACCCGTACCCGACTCATCGAGAGTTTTCAAAACCCGTACCCGATCCGAACCCGAAGTCTGGTTTTTCAAAAATACCCGTACCCGACCCGAACCCGAAAAAATATTTCTTCAACCCGTACCCGACCCGAGCCCGTATAAAAAAAGGCGCAGTTGTCGATACCCGACCCGTACCGGATGTTTTTTTTTTCAGAATATGTACCTAACTCGCACATTTCATACACTAATTGTCAAATTTTGATACCCGTACTTAGTGTAATCAAGACACGAATCTATGTTTAAAATAGAAAGTTTAATGTGGTTTATCGAGATGATGACCGGAGTTAGGCCAGAACCGAGTGTTCATGTGAACGAAAGTTAAAGATCCCAGAGTTCCAGCCGATAAATTGGTTCTCCTAGCATCCAGCGTAGCACCTGTCACTGAGAATGTCCGCTCGTCTGATGTTGATGAGGCTGGTATTGCAAGTAACCACGATGCCAACTTAGAAATCCGCGGAGATGCAAAGCTTTGCTTGCGCCAAAAAGTAGCTATGTCAAATTTTTCGGCATCGAAATCATTCAGCTGCTGTACCCCCAGTTCAGCTCCTAAAAAGTGGTGAAAAGGATTTTTAATTAGTTTACCTGTCAAGCAAGTTTGGAAAAAAAAACAATTACATGTGAAATGGTGCTTCAAATATCGATCTAGCTCGTGCACTGGAAGAATCTTTTCTGTCTCATCTTCACTCGGAATCGATATCTTCCTCAGCAGTTTTTTTCTTCAATGGTGGCTGTGTTTGATGAAAAGAAGCATCTATTGTATTCTACAGATTCAAGTCAATTCGATCGATCATTCTCCGGAACTTGTCGTAGACGCTTGATCTGGTAGATTCATCAGTAATCTTCAGTTTTCGGTAACTTAAAGTAATTTTTTGATCTAGTTAGCATAAAAAATACCAAATATAGATTCATTAGCTTGAAAAGCTACATAAACCCCATTTACTAAAACATTTGTTGTGATTAGTATATTTTCTTTGGTAAAGTTTAAACAAAAATTCGATTTTCAAAAAATGGGTTTTTTAATATTAAATTTATGATCATATTTTTGTTTATTTTTATTATTTTGTTTTTCATTTTCTCTTACGGTGTATATTTTTTTCTAAAAAGGACGAAATAACTGTTTACAACTTCGCCGAAGACATTATACTAATCAAACAAACTGTTCTGGTCTTTTAATATTTTTGTTCCCTATTTCTTCATAATCGTTATATAGTTTTTATAAAAAAAAATAAGAGAAAAGGCTCTTTTTTACATCATCGTCTTTCACAAATTAGTTTGTATTCAACGAAAAATACAAAAAGCACAGTTTGACATCTTCAACCAATGGGGAAATCTGTGCAAAGTTTCAGCCATATACAAAATTTCAATAAGAACATTAACGCTCACATGTTACATGTTTGTACATGTAACTATTATATGAATTTTCATTTTTATAAATCTTAAAACTGACGAAAAATATCAAGGTGTACGGATGTCGATACTGTACGGGTTTCGATCCAGCACGGTACCATCGATATTAAATGGAAGGTAGGTGATTGCGCTCGACTCAAAAGCTTCGTGTGTTCTTCAAAGGAAGAAGTTCGATTAGCGAATTTATTAGAGTTTCTTCTATGCCATATAGACGAGTCTGTTGTTGAATTGACACCAGAAGGTCATGAATTTCACGAGAAACGTTATGATATGACACCAACATATTCAATGTGGAGTTCAATCTGGTTGGAACGGACCGCTTCAAAGTCTTTCTCAGCTTGCTGTTTAGGTCAGATCTTTTCATGTATTGCACAAGTTTTTTAAGTGTTTCCAATGTTTCGAGAACATTGGAGCATTGGTCCTTAACATCTTTGTCTTCCAAAAAACAGTCTTAACGTTGCTGCCACCATCAGTTACACTAGTTGAATTGGGAAAAACTGTCTGAGCTATTTCTGCGAAACCGAAAACTGTTTCTAGCACTCCATCGATTTTTGCACGAATATTCTCCATACTTTTCTTCTTATTTGTCTTGAACTCCGGTACTGCAAGGCACGGCGATTGTAGTATACCCTTGACATCGAAATAATGGGCGGTTATTGACATCAAGTTCTGCTGCTTGTATTTATCTGCCCATAAGTCGAAGGTAAAGCAAATTCTTGGAAATGATGCAGCTTGCGCGATGTTATGCTTCAAGTTAGCAAAAATTTCATCACTGACCTCCACAAGCCGGGTTCTTTTTATGGTATGGCGGCTTTGAATAACATCCGACACCTGAGAATGAGTATTGAGTAGTCTATACAATAGCATTTTTTTTTATTAGAAAAAATCTTTTTAGGATAATTTAGAAAAACATTTAATTGCAAAAAAAAATTTTTTTCAGAGTGAATATTTTTTCGGAGAGACAAAATTATTATCTATAACTTTGTCGAAGACGTCACACCGATCAAACAAACCGTTTTGGCTCTAAAAAAAATTTGTAATCATCAATACCTTGTAATATTGCATTTTTAATAGCTTCTCAAAATGACACGACTGAAATATTAATTCAATAGCACAAAATAACATTTTTCGCCCATAGAAACGTCTGTGCAAAATTTCAGTCAAATCAAACATGTCAATTAAAAAAAATAATTAAAAACGTAACTAAAATATAATTTACACCTGAAAATTTGCGTGGTTAATAAATGTTATTTAATTTAATTTAAATATGGTTTATTTGACACGGCACGATACAATTTTAGGTTTAACTGAGCCAAGTACACTTTTTATTAATTCTAGATAAGCGGAAAATGGAGGGAGGCACTTTTTTTATTTCTCGCGGCCGACTACGAGCTAGTGGGGATTAAAGGTGAGAGGAGGGGAGATACAATTCTTGCTTAAAACTAATTAAGATATACGATCTATTTGTGTTTCGACTGGTGTTCTTTTTTGTTTTTCAAACATAGATGTGGGCTCTTCGTGTTCGTGTCTCCACCGTCGTATACGGGTATTCTGACAAATAGACAAAAGAATATTAAATTTTAATGTCAGTCTTTTTCAAATAACAGTACAGTTGTGTCATGTACTGAAGATCATCGCTTCCCAGAATGTCTCTAACGGGAACGTTCGGTTGTTTTCCTCGGGCCCGGAGGGAATCTATAAGCTCGGACCTAACATCACAGAATTCGGCACACGACCAAACAACATGCTCGATATCATGGTAGCCATCGCCACAAACGCAGTGATTACTGTCTACAAGTCCTATACGAAAGAGATGCGTGTTTAACGTATAGTGATTGGACATAAGTCTGGACATCACGCGAATGAAGTCCCGACCTACATCCAAACTCCTTGAACCATGCTTTTGTCGATACCTTAGGAAAAATGGAATGTAGCCACCGTCCCAGTTCATCTAAGTTCCATGATGATTGCCAACGGTTGAGTGTTCTCTGACGCAAAATGCTATAAAATTCATCATAAGCATTTGGTCTTACATAAATATCGCCATCAATAGCACCCACCTTAGCTAAAGCGTCAGCCTTTTCATTGCCGGGAATGGAACAATGAGAAGGGACCCACGCTAAGGTAACCCGGTAATTTTTATCTGTTAAAGCACTTAAAAACCGCCGTATTTTCCCCGAGAAATACGGGGTGTGCTTCACACTCTTCATCGGTCACAGAGCCTCAATGGCGCTGAGACTGTCTGTGAAGATGAAGTAGTGGTCTATGGGTAGGGTTTCGATGATCCCAAGGGTGTACTGAATAGCAGCTAGTTCTGCGACGTACACGGAGGCAGGAGCATCGAGTTTGTAGGAGGCGGTAAAATTTTCGTGGAAAACACCGAAGCCAGTGGACTCATCTAGATTAGATCCGTCAGTATAAATCTTTTTATCACAACTCACATGTTCAAACTGATTTGAAAAAATCTTAGGGATCTCTTGTGGACGCAATTGATTCGGGATACCAATAATGTCTTCTTTCATGGTGGTGTCGAAGAATATAGCATTGTTAGAAGTATCTAAAGGTGCGACATTGAAGGGAACGTATGAAGAAGGGTTAATACCTTGAGCCATGTAGTCAAAATATAAAGTCATAAATCTGGTTTGGGATTGAAGGTTGACTCTCGAAATTTTCAATTACTAATGTGTTCATGACCGTACATCGAATTAGTAACCGGTAAGAGAGATTCCAAAAACGATGTTTCAACGGAAGAATACCCGCTAGCACTTCAAGACTCATCGTATGGGTCGACTGCATGCAACCCAATGCAATACGCAGACACCGATATTGTATTCTTTCTAGTTTCAAAATATGCGTGTTCGCAGCGGAGCGAAAGCAGAAAAAACCGTATTCAAGAACTGACAGCATTGTTGTTTGGTATAACCTTAGAAGGTCTCCTGGGTGAGCACCCCAACAGGTTCCGGTAATCGTACGAAGAAAATTAATCCTCTGTTGGCATTTTCGTGTCAGATACCTAATATGACAAGCCCAGGTGCATTTAGAGTCGAACCAGACCCCGAGATATTTAGCGACTAAAACCTGAGTGATCGTTTTACCCGTTAGTAGGAGCTGCAGCTGAGCTGGGTTATGCTTCCTAGAAAAAACGACCAACTCAGTTTTCTCCGGAGAGAATTCGATACCCAGCTTAAGAGCCCATTCAGACCAATTGTCTAAGGTATCTTGCAATGGTCCTCGCAGATCGCTAGCCTCGCTACCAGTAATGGATACAAGGCTATCGTCTGCAAGTTGCCTTAGCGTGCATGAATTTGCAAGACATTCATCGATGTCATTGACGTAAAAATTATATAAGAGAGGACTTAAACATGAGCCCTGGGGAAGGCCCATGTAACTAATTCGGGAAGTTGTCGAATCGCCATGTGAGAAATACCTATGCTTTTCTGACAACAAATTGAGCAAAAAATTATTCAAATTTGGTGAAAGTCCCTGCGAATGGAGTTTCGCGCTTAAAACTTCTACAGAGACAGAGTCAAAAGCCCCCTTAATATCCATGAACGCAGAGGCCATTTGCTCTTTTCGAGCAAAGGCTAGTTGAATTTCAGTAGAAAGCAACGCTAGGCAATCGTTCGTCCCTTTGCCCCGGCGAAAGCCAAATTGAGTATCTGAAAGTAACCCGTTTGTTTCGACCCATTTGTCTAACCGTAAGAGGATCATTTTCTCCATTAATTTCCGGAGGCAAGAGAGCATCGCAATCGGCCTATATGATCCTATATGGGTTTCCGAATAGCAATGCCTTTTACCTCCCTCCAGTCATGCGGAAAAATATTTAGCTCAAGAAACTTGTTGAACAAATTCAACAAGCGTCTTTTTGCAGAGTCGGGTAGATTCTTCAACAGGTTGAATTTTATTCTATCTAACCCTGGAGCCCTATTGTTGCACGACAGGAGAGCCATTGAAAATTCCAACATCGAAAATGGAGGCTCTTCCGTAGTTACTAAAAACGCATCGCGAAAGGTTTTCTGTTCCGGTACAGAGTCCGGACAGACCTTTTTGGCAAAATCGAGTATCCAGCGATCTGAATACTCCTCACTCTTATTCGCAACGTCACGGTTCCGCATGCGCCTGGCGGTATCCCAAAGAGTGCTCATCGTTGTTTCCCTCGACAACGCGTTTACGAACCGCCGCCAGTACCCGCGTTTTTTCGCCTTTACTAAGCTCTCCATCTGCCTGCCCAGTGCTTCGTACTTTCGAAGCAGGTTGACAGTGCCGTACTCCCGGTAGTCCTTATACGCCGCGGACCTTCGCACGTACAGCTCAGAGCACTCTTTGTCCCATCATTTGTTGGGAGGGCGCTGTCTAATCGTTACCCCGGGTATCGGTTTCGTCTGCGCTTGAGTCGCGGCGTCGATTATCAAGCCAGCTAAGAACGCGTATTCTTCCTCCGGAGGAAGTTCCTCGTGAGTCTCGATAGATTCCGCTATAATGAACTCATAACGCTTCCAATCAATATTACGTGTAAGGACGTAGGAAATATTGATTGGGTTCGGGGGAGTTGAACCATTAGCAATTGAGATAACGATTGGAAGATGATCACTGCCGTGGGGATCGTTGATTACTTTCCACTGGCAATCTAACGCTAGTGATGTCAAGCAGAGGGATAGGTCAAGCACGCTTCCACGTGCTGGAGGATTAGGTACACGTCTCGCTTCCCCAGTATTCAAAAGTGTCATATTGAAGTCGTCGATCAAGTTACAGATTAAAGAAGATCGGTTGTCGTCGTACAGCGACCCCCATAGCGAACAGTGAGAGTTAAAATCTCCCAAAATAAAAGAAAGGTGCGGGAAGCAATTCTGCTATATCAAGGAGTTGCTTCTGTTCAATCCGCGCGGATGGGGGAATATATAACGATACAAGGCAAAGGTCTTTTCCATTCATATTCGTTTGAATGTCGACAACTTCAATATTCGAGATCGAGGGGAGGTCGATTCTGAAAAAAGAATAGCACTTTTTGATCCCTAAGAGTACCCCTCCACCGTGTTAGTCTCGATCTCGACGAATGATGCTGAAATCGTGGAAATTAAGTTGGTCATTTGAATTGAGAAAAGTTTCACAGAGCGCGAACGCATCACAATTGTATGTGTTTATCAAATGTTAAAATAAATCGAATTTGGGGATGATACTTCT
This sequence comes from Wyeomyia smithii, assembly GCF_029784165.1. Classification (NCBI taxonomy): domain Eukaryota; kingdom Metazoa; phylum Arthropoda; class Insecta; order Diptera; family Culicidae; genus Wyeomyia; species Wyeomyia smithii. Next base: position 226,059,302 of record NC_073695.1, on the reverse strand, counting down.
GCAATTAGTATTAGTCATCGAAAGATACGATAGCTGAAATGAGGGGCCAAGTTGCTGTGAGTTGCTTCAAAAGGTTTTCACTGTAGGGAGAAGGGCAAGAAGAATGTTTTGAAGAGGATCTGGTATGTTGAATGTTTTGAATATCCAGTCCACAATATCAGAGAATTTTATGAACCCTGTTTCTTTTATGTCTTCTAATCGAGAAATGGGTGCACGAGGGGTTTTTGGTGCCCCAGGAAGCGGTGGGTACTCCTGGTTTGATTTGAAATTAAAACCGGGGGGCACTTGCTTCGGTTTTTCTTCACTGCTTCCTTTTTGTGTTGTCTTATTGGTCATTCCAATAGGGATTATCTTACGACTTTTGCGAGAAAGATTAGGAGAGTTGAGCATTCTCCTCTTCCTAGATCCCTCTGGCAAGGCATAAGAACACCCTTCGACGGGATCGTCAGATGTACCCTCATCGGTTGGCAAAAAGGAAAAGATGTTTCCTGTCGAGGGTGGCTCAGCCCTCTTAAGTATTTCTGCTAAAGAGCGCTTTGATCGTTCCTTTAGGGAACGCTTAATTTTTTCCTTGCGCTGTTTGTACGCGGGACACGCCGAAAGGTCATGCCGAGTTCCCTCGCAGTAGAGACACTTTTCAGTATCCTCACAGCAAGCGGTCTCAGCATGATTGCCTCCGCACTTGCTGCAGCGTGCCTTGTTGCAGCAGTAGGTGGCTGTATGACCTAACTGCTTGCAGTTTTGAAAATGCATGACCCGCGGTACGAACAGGCGTACAGGCAGACGAACCCAGTCCAAAGAGATGTAGTTCGGCAGTGCGGATCCGGCGAATGTTACACGGAAGGAATCCGAAGGGAGGAATTTCTTCTTCCCTTCTTCGATGGATACTGAATGCAATTGCTTGACATCCAGTATCTTTACATCTTGAATCAGGGGGCTCTTGAAGCAGCCAACCCCGTGGCGCAAAATGTCATCGACCGTGACGCTTCCTTCGGTAACCACACCGCGGTTACTCCCTTGTAAAGAGCTCGTAGCTAGCAATTTCGTTTGCTTGCTTCAAGCTACTCACGACAACTCGCAGTTTGTTTGGCCTCATCTTCGTAATCTCGGTTACGGCCGGAAACTGTTTTGCCAGGTCTGTGTCTATTTGAATTATATTCAAAGGTTTTTTATGGGCCGGAAGTAAACAACGTAGGGACAATAAATTAGAAACAAAAAATGCTGCTATGAATACAATACCATGGAAACTTACTTGCAATGGTCCAAATTTCGCTCCGAGGTTTAACATTTCTTGGCAAATACTTTGGAAACCGATTCCTTCTACAGAATGAAACGGTAGTAAATTACCCGCTAGCCCTCGAGCAATAACCTGGTTAACTCGTACGACTTCTTTTTTCGGGATGTTGGCCGGCTTGTTGAAAGCTGTTATTTTAGGTTGTAAACCTGAACCTGAGACAAAGTCGACTTGCTTTGAGTCCACTTCCAGTACTTTGAACACTTTCCACACATCTGACTTCTGGTCAGTTTTATCTATATATCTCACGAGCGCACTTTTCACTTTGATTAACGTTTCAATTGATGATTTGGTATTTATTTTAGACGGACCTTTCATTCTGACAAACAATTAACCGTAACCAATGAAACAATGAGGGTGACGAGCTAAGACAAGAGTTGCCATAAATAATTCGATTCATTTAACAGAAAAAAATATAATTTATGAATGTTTTTATTTGTTTTCAAATGAATAATAAAAATTAAATAGTAATTTTTTTTCAAAGATTCATAGTAACTTGCAAGTATGCTATAGTTTGAAACAAGCGACGATCGCAGCTACCCGAAATCTGAGTAATATATATGGTTAATGTTGATATATCTTAGAATTTAAAAATATTATTTAAATTCAATGTATTTGCCAAAAATCTGCAATTTGTGTGTATAAATTCTGTGTCATCGATTCACTTTAAAATCGGTTAAACACAGATATTTTTCTACATACGGCATCCCTGGCCACAATGCAAACGCTGCAGACAACTGTCAGAATAGCAATTGGGCGATTCCTCTTCATGTGAGAATGGACGATTTCTTCTTCTATACTTCCGATTAGCCACACTGACAAAAAACACGGCTTGCAATGTTAAAAATTAAATTTTGATAATGCACGAAATTAAAGTTACCCGTACCCGACCCGTACCCGACCCGTACCCGCCCTAATCAGATTTTTTCGTACCCGTACCCGACCCGAGCCCGAAGCCTGGGTTTTCAGACACCCGTACCCGACCCGAACCCGAAAATTTTTTTTTGCTTTGCCCGTACACGACCCGAACCCGTCGGGTACGGGTCGGGTACGGGTTTCGGGTAAAAATACCCGTACCCGACCATCTCTAGCTCTTGTCTCTTGTCTCTTGTCTCTTGTCTCTTGTCTCTTGTCTCTTGTCTCTTGTCTCTTGTCTCTTGTCTCTTGTCTCTTGTCTCTTGTCTCTCGTCTCTAGTCTCTTGTCTCTTACCTTTTATCTTTTGTCGTCTGAATGTTGTCTCTTTTTGCGATATAACCACTGAAAACTAGTGTTTTACAAGTCATTTTTCATCAGCAGTTATTATTTTCACAACGATCCCGTCGAAGGGTGTTCTTATTTCACAACAACTAATTATACTCTAAGCAATTTTAATACTTACTGCAGCTTTGAAGTGCATTCTTAGGATATTCTTCACGTTTTACACTGTATTGATAAAGAACGTTGTTGTAAAACCAAGGATTAAATTGACTAAAGAAATTTCTTGTTATTGCGCAACAGATTCCATTGTGGAGACACACACAAAAATGTGTCTGTAAATGTGAACCGAAAGTTACCGGGCTGGCTGACAATATTTACAACTTTCACCCCATCTTGAATAGCACATCAGAACCAAAAAGAACGGTTGTGTTTTTTTTCGTTCCCGCCAAAACGAAAAACAGCCTCGAAATGGTAGCGTCGACAAGAAAAATGCTAGGATTTGCTTCCTCGATTTCATCTGGCTGATTGTCTCGACGGCAAGTATGCATACGATGTCTTTCAATTTCTTACTGTTTACATTGAGGAAAAGTTTTTCGCATTCTCTAGTTTTTTCTTTCGATTCATCAGGGTGAGGAAAATCGGGGGATCGATGGCATTCAAAGTGTCTCTGCAGTGCCGGCGCTCTAACCGTGCCAAGGGCTGTTGGAAAGGACACATTTCTAGATTTGTGGCACGTAGGTGAAGTTTTTTTTTGTTGTTGGTTTTGGCAAATCATCACAAACAACCTTGCTTTGCTTGTTTGACAGAACGACGTATTTAAAAGAAGACGTGGAATAGACTAAATTCAAAAATGGCAACTCATTACTATCTACCGAGAAATATTTCTCTGGGTGCGGAAGTCACAGTGGAATGTCAATCGGGGGTTTAGCAGCAATTTAAAACATAAAACAGCGAAAGACGAACAGAAAAGAAAGCACGGAATAAGCAAGTTTTCTTTCGTTTTGTTTGGGATTGTAAGAGAAAAAAAGTTTGGTTCGCAGCGGCTCAATCCGAACTTCTGTTACGCTGGAGGTTGATTGGAATTTTGATTCGGAAAAGCGATTTTATATATTGATATTTCTTGTCCCGGCAAATAGTTGGCGCTTGTCCTACAATTGTGCCGGATAAGTAAGCAATGAAGGATTTCAATTTGAAATTCTTTCTACTTCAAGCAGTCCATTGAAGGAAATTGGATTCTGGCATGCTTTTTTCCAGGTCGGTAAAACTTTTCTCCCCTACCATGTTTGGCTTCACTGATCTATCGGATTTCTCAGTCGATTAAGTATTTCATTTCTAAACTGCATACTTTGGTTGTTGAGAGGAATAAAAAACATGACAGGATCTGCTCTGTTAGCGATAAAGTATTCACAAGATAACGCGGCTCTTCCTTTGTTTGAAAGTACGCGGCACAGCGGCGTTGGCGTTTGTTTCCTCATTATCGTTTGATTATTCAACATCCTTTGTCGTTATCTGTCATCAGGATGGCAGCTCAACATTCCTGGACACTCGAGGGTTATTCCCATTCTTGCCGTTGTGAATGCATTTTGAATGATGCGCATCGAAAACAGAGTTTATTTGATTGCAGCATCACAAGAGTATCAAGCGAAAAGCTCATTATTTTAAGGTTCTTCGCTGAAAATATTCATCTACAAAAGTTGTTTGAGAAAATTCACTACTTGGACGTAATTCGAACAATGTGATGACATTTGCTCGCAGTGCTTATTTAATATCCTGACAACCTCGCTGGTATGTCAGAACAGGACGCGACGCTGCTGTATCAACGCAAGTGTTAACCGGTAACTATTTCAGAAACAATGGCAAACTTTAATTCCAATTTAATTAAGTTTCTCAAAGTCGTTTTCTGTTCCTTTACCCGTCGTTGGGTTTTTCGAATACAGCTGCTGCTGCTGCCTGGTGGCGACGTTGGTGGTCCACAAAGATGCCTCGTGCGTCGTTTCGCCGTCTGTTGCTACATCCGGTTCGCGTTAGTAGTGCTTTCATAAATAAAAAAAAATCAGTCTTTACCCTGAGTGCATTACGGAGTCCTCCCACTGCACGTTTTCCTTTCCATTGGAGAGGCACGAAAAAGTATTTGCCGGAAGTCATTTTGATTCTTCTGTAGTGCAAGCAAAAAATACAAAAACAAAAGAAGAGAAAAATCTTGGCAGGGAACGAAAAAAAGACGACACAACCGTCTTTCCCTGGCGAAATTTATGAGACTACTGTTCAAAAGGTTCCGAAACAGTGAAGAAACAGAAAAAAAACAGATAACAACAACGGGTAAAGTTGAGGAGAGAACTCCGCGAAAAGGGTTTGAAACACAATACATAATTAGTTGAAATTAAATTGAGCTGCTGTTAAATACGCGCAAAAGCGCAGTTGTGCCGAAGCCGAAGACGAACGAGGAACAGCGTAAGACTACCACTCTGTGGGCCATTTTTCACAGTCGTCGCTGATGATTTTTTCCATAAATCTCAGCGGCAATTAGTGCGGGTGGAAAGCATACTGGCAAACAGTGAGGCTGAAACAGTAGAACGCCAAAGTGGGACTTAATTTCGTTGGCTCAGATTGGTGCATTGGAATAATTGGATTGTTTTTTGGTTCCCCGAAGAAATATGTGCCGAACAAGAGGCACAGAAGATTACATCGAGAAAGGAGGAACTGCCGTCCGGTATGAGTGGGGGATTGGGAACGAATTGCACAGGCATTGGGTCCCATCCAGTTACGCTAAGCTGAGCTAAAGTTGATGATAACGAATTGCAATTGGTGTGTATGGTTTTATGCTTCCACAAATTGAAACATGAAATTTATGCCTAAGAGGATCTTCTCATCAGTCGGAGGTACTTTATCTTATTTTATTTTCGAGATTAAAAAAGCGATCCACACAATATTGCATTTATACAAAAATAAGTGGTTGGTATAGCATTGACCAAAACAAACCAAAAGGAATTAGTTTTCTCAAAATTACAAAATTTACAAAATAAACTTTTTTCACCCTGAACTTTTTTGAAATCAAAGAATAACAATAATAACACTGTGCTACAGCGATTTAGAACTTCTGAAGTGACCTGGCGTAGGTTGTAGGTCTTGTTGAGTGTAACATTCGCTCATACTAGAAATTTTCCACCCCAAAAAATTGCGTGAAAAAAACTAAAAAACTATATTTAAACTCAAATAACTCAACATGTTTTAGTGATATTAGTACAAACCGGTAGATTTTTTGCAAGCTCTGTTTATTTTCTTTCCAAAACTGCCTCAATATTGAAAATCGGTTGAGAAATGACTGAGTTAAAAAAAAATTTATGCACTGAGGTCCAAAAAACCGTATTTTGACCATAACTTCAGATTTTGGGGGTGTTTGGAAACTTTCTAGTATGAGCGAATGTTACACTCAACAAGACCTACAACCTACACTAGGTCACTTCAGAAGCTCTTGCATTTTTTTTCATTTGTAGCACAGTGTAACAGTTGTCTTATTTTTTTTGCAAATTTGTTTAGTAAAATACAAAAACAAAAGGGCGGACTTTTTACCAACCCCGCGTGCGGCTGACGTGCACAATTGTAAAGAACTTAAGCTGTTAATAAAAAATTTTATTTGTTACAAAAATAATTGAAATAATCAACGATTCTGTCAAAGCTGATAAAAAAAGTTTTTGACGTAGAGCTACGATTCGCGGTAACATGTATATTTATCTTTTCACACTAGATTCACACTAGAAAGTGCATTTATACTCATCGCCCTACATAATCGTACGATGCCAACTGTCAAAATAAAATGACTATGAGACTAACATGCATTTATTTTGTAGCTGGCATCTGTGGATAAATGCATATCAGTCCCATCTTAGAAATTGACAAATGTTTATTGAATTATGTTCATGGATAAATGGTGAAGGTAATGAAGTATTATCCTTAAATGAAGTAAAATAATTCCAACCTTTTATTGGTTGTTTTTCTCATGTTCTAAGAAATCGATACAAAACTTCGCAAATGTTTAAAATTCATAACATGACTTTGAAACAATTTGTAACAGTGAAGCTGCGCCAGACGGGATCACCAGTTACTAGCACAAACCATTCTGAGTCACTCGGGATCGCTTCAAAGTTACCGAAACCTTGTTGGACCAGCTATTACCCAAATACAATCGCACGCTAGCTTGGGGGGCTAATGCGGTCTCGATCAACTTGATTAGTTGAGAGAATTTGTTATCGAAACAGCGTGTCCCAGTGCTGAGTCGAGAAAATTTCAAAAAGATCCTCGATCTGATCGGGAATCGAAGCCGGCATCACAACCGTGTGTGGGAGAGCTAGCCAACCGACATCGCTGACCACAGAACCACGGGGACCACAGCTATTACCCAAAGGTATTAATTGTTGTGTCTGCGAAACGATAGGCTCTCATTCGTAAATATCCTTCGAAACACTCCCGCTTATGCGCCAGTACTGACAACGACCTGTACTGTGGGGAAGCGAGTTTGTACCGGTCCATGTGGCTCTTTCAGATCAAGTCAGGTAAGGAAAGCAACTAACTCTCAAATCGAAAATCTAAACCAACTACGGAATCGAAATGATAGCGGAACGGATGGTTTCTTACTATAAAAACTACTCAATCCATAGCCCATCTAACAAAATGTTTATACAGTTATTTACAAAATTTCACCTTTCCTTTAACGTACTTTTCCTTTAATCAATTCTATTTATACATTTTCTTCCGTTAGGGAAACTTTTATGCTTGAATTTATAATTCAAGTACATCCTTCTTCTCTTTGGTTGCGTATATTCAGAAAAATTCTAAGCTTAAAGCTTAACTGCATATTTTACGGTTATTTTTTCGAAACCAAGTATGTCCAACGTTTGCGGTAAAAAAAATTAACTCTTTCCGGATAGTGATAAAAAAATAACTAAGACTGATAAATGAGTTTGAAAAATTTCTCATAAAAGGTTTCTATGTAGCTTAATTTTATATAACAATTCCTCCTCAGTTTTCGCGACACAAAGTCTTACGCTCCAGAAATTCTCGAAAGGACGCAGGGAGGAGGAAACGTTAGGCCGCTTCTTTTTCTTCAACGATCGCTTCGAGTAGTAGGCCGACGCCAGATCTAGCCAGAACACCGCATCTTCGCCCTAATGGTATCTCTTGATGAACGATGCAAGATCCGGTAGGCACTTCGTATTATGAATTTTTCGGTTCACGGCCAGTGAAGAACATGGTGTGTGAAAAAAGTCTCACCTTGGGGCTTGCTTCCTTCGTGGGGAAAGTAAAATACGAAGTGCCCTGCCAGTCGTTGCCATCCAGAGTGAGACAGGTCTCGTTATCCATCACCACGTCGCGATTTGCTAGGAAAATCAACTTGACCGTAAAATGAATAAGAGTTCAGGCACTGCCGCTGCCGGGATATCGGGAACACGGGCCCCAAAAAGCGGTCAAAGTTACACGAAAAATATCGATGAAATAAAACGTCGAGATTTGGTGTTAACTTGAAAAAAATGTCTAAAAACCAACCTTCTGGGTCTGGGTGTTAGCTCGAAAAAACTGTTACAAAAAAATTGAGTTTCAGGGACTTAGAAATTTTTGAGCTGGGAGAGTGAATAGAATATCAAAATGAGGATTGGAAAGCAATCGATGACATATTCATCATAATAGTATTGTAACATCTCCTCTATTATGGTACGACACTACTAGCATATTTTTCCATTATGGTGGTCTTTTCTTGTTGAAATTTTGAGAAAAAGTTGAAGAGGTTGTTCATAAGACACGACCGTAGAGTTAACGTAGAATACGACAGCCTGTATTATGTCGATGTATTTTTTGGAATAGGTTTGGGAATACACTCAATTGGAGTTTATTAATTTAATGGTCCCTCTGCTCCAGATGACGTTTACCTCTATAGCCGGCACCGGTAACGACAATTAACAACAACAGCAGCTATGCGGTTGCACTTGCTGCCATATCCAAAACAAAAATGAAACTGAATTGTTTTGAGGCTGTCTTTTGTATCAAGTTGCACTAAGATATCTTGATTTAGGTAGTGGCTGCGAAGAGGCTATAGACGAGGGCAAATAGTGCATCCCCCATCTATAGTATAACAGTTCAAATGACAATTTTCAGCATTTTACGATACCGTAGATAATTTTACAACTGATTGCTGTAAATAGTAAGACTTGAGCGAAAAATTATGTGATTCAGGCTCACTAGCTCAAATTTTTTTCAGATGAACTTTGAAGTCAAAGAAGGTTAATGGTGTTTGTCAATGCCAATGCAATTTATTGACAACTGAATAATTTTTATCAACTTATCAAATTTTTTATTTAGTTCTGAATGATTTACAGTAATAATTAAATTCAACATAAGGTGATTTATTTGCAATTATATATGAAAATTTTAATCACTATACTACTAGCAACTATGTTTATACATACCACACACGCTATAAACATGCACAGACAAGCTATAAACATCCACACGCTATATAGCTAGCCACGCACACGCTATATAGCAAGCCACACACTCTATAAACATACACACACGCTATACAGCTAGCCACGCGCGCTAATAACAAGCCACGCACGCTAGCCACACACGCTATATAGCAAACCACACACCTTATATAGCAAGCCACGCACGCTAGCCACACACCTTCTGTGTCGTACACAAATTACGTAACGCATGAAGGGGGGAAGAGGTGGGTTAAGTCTGCGTTACTTATTGTTACATAGGGAGACGGGGGTAGTTGAGACCGTTACGTAACTGTGATGTTTGCTCGAAATTAGAAATTTGGAGGGGGGCAGGTTTGTCCAGCGTTACGTTATTTGGGGGGGGAGTCATATCGAACATTACTTATCGTTACATATGGGGGGAGGGGGTCTGAAATCTTGGTTTTTGGCGTTATGTAATTTGTGTACGACGTCATATATAGCAAGCTACGCACACTACATAGCTAGAGACACACGCTATATTCAGACAAGTTATGTGCACACACCCTATATATACATACACGCTGGATGATGGTGGCTTCTCAAACCACATGGCGGTGCGAGTCTCTTCCAGTTTCGGGTTGTATTCACCCCACGATATCTGAATTGCATTACTGTTGCTGTTGCCCGCTGCTGCTTCACGCCACCTTTTCCCACTGCACTGCCATAGCTGCTTCTGTCCGGTGCTGCTGCCCGCTGCTAGTAAACTAATTTACTTGAGGAGAAGCAGTCTCTTATATAGCCCAAAGAGTGCATTCCCAGTTAACTAAGTACTCCATTCTGTCGTCCTTTTTAGGGAAAGGTAGCAAGCGACCAATCAAAAGTCGACATTTGCGTTTCTAAAATATTCAACAATTTTCAATAGTACAATAGTTCGAACTATCAGATTATAATTTTTTTGATTTTTAATCGATTGCTGCAAAAATGGCAAAAATCGGTTGGAAACTGACTGAGTTTAAAACTTTTGAAATTTGACAATTTTCATGACGCTCTCGATGTTTTCGGTTTTGAAATTAGCTCCCTGCATTGAAGTTGGGTCCCTGTATATGTTGTCGTAAGACGTATTCTGCGTCAAAATACGGAAAAAACCGAAGCTGAATGGAATATTGAAGACAGTAGCATCCCAACCAAGATGTTATAGATGTCGGAACGGCCGTTCCGACGTTCGTTTGTGACGCGGCGGTGTACCACTCTTTGAACACGCACACTTCTGAAAGGAGTAACTTCCCTGTTTTCGCCTTTGCGGTTAGAATTCGACTTTAGAGCTGTCAATTTTTTTCAGCTGATTCGTCAGTGTGTGTGAAAGTAAACCCATGACAAATCGGCAAATTTTGTCCATTTTTTTTTACCACAAACGTTTTTTTTTTTTTTTTTTGTATGGACTTCCTCACTGCGACCAGAATCGTAGATCTATTGTGAAATATGCCCGGGTGTCTGCTGTATCCCGCACTTCTGTTAATTGCATGCTTATTATTATTGTTCATCAGTGCTTGTGTGTAACGTGCTACTCTTCCTTTACACGGTTACTGTTTTACTATACCGATACTCGTTCCTCTTGCCAAATATCACCAATTATAATTCCCTGGAGTAGTTTCGTCGTGCGTCCTTCTGGCTAGTTTTATTGATAAGAGGGACTTATTTTTTGTTAAGAGGAAGTCACGCAAAGGTATTTGTAGATTTCAGCGTAAAGGAAGGGTAACTGGTGGGGAGCCTGAGAATAAACTCATGCTTAAGTCCTTTTTAACATCGGATGGCCTGGTTCTACTAGGATTCAAACCCACGACCATCCGCTTGACAAAGCGGACTCTGTAACCTTGCGGCTACGCAGCTCCCGCAAACGTTATACAACATGGCGGTGCATATCAAAAATTTCCATTGCGTTGTTACTTTATAACCGATGTAACTCAGGAAGGCCAAATCAGGCAGTCACGCCTGAAAATATCCAAAAAATTCATGAAATCGTTCTCAATGGTCACATAGTAAAGCTAAGCGAGCTTGTTAAGACGAATAAAAAAATGTAAGCAACACGTTGGTCATATTATTTATGGATTAGCTGTGTGCGCCATGGGTGCCGCGTTTCTTAATAATTGATCAAATAGATAAATAATGTAGCAAGGTACGAAACATGGACCAACCGCAATACTCCTGAGTTCAATTAGCATTCGGCAGAGTAGTTTTTGTAGGGTGAGAGTCTTTCGAAGCGCTCAACAACGCAACAATCAGCTGCTAAAAAGTTGGCCAGTATTTTTTGGGATTTGCAATGCATAAAATGCATCGGATACTCCGAACATGGTCGATCAATCAATGAACAATATTTCTGTGTATTACTGGATAGATTGAACGTTGAAATGGAAACGAAACGGCCACACATAGTAAAGTGCTCTTTTACCAAGAAAACACTCCCGATCATTCTGTTCGCGATTCGACTGATATATTTTAGGCATTACCCTCCACAATTCTGCATTCCCGCATTCTGTTTAATAGATTGAGACTACTGCAGGAAGTTTGGTAAATACTTGTGCTGTTTTCGAGCGGGACGCTCTACAACAGACTAGATATTCATTTGTATATAAACCCCCGTCAAGTTTTGAGAACACAACTTTCAGGCTCATCATTTGAACATAGACTTCAAGACGGTGTGCGATTCGGTGAAATGTAACGAGCTGTGGGAGAATATGGTTGCATATGGTTTCCCAACAAAACTGATTAAGCTGATACGTGCGATTTTTAACGGTTTCACATTAGGCATCAAAACAACGGACGATTGAGGCGTTGGATAGTCTGAAGCAAGGAAACGGACACATGCTGTTTATTGTAGCCTTGAAAGATGCTATACGAAGAGCCATGAATCGTAGACGGGGAAGGAAGCCGACCGACAAGTCTTTGTGGTCTTCGAGCGTAGAATCCTTTGAACAAACGGCAGGTTACAGTGGACTGGCCACGTAGTACGTATGGCAATTAAACGACCGACGTAGATAATATTGATATGGTTTTTCACCAGTCGTTCTACCGTGTTTTATCCTAACAGAAAATAATCCCTTTTATAATTATTTATTATTAGATTTTCATTTTTCACAGCAGAAAATTGAGATGCTCCTACTGAAAAAAATCAATAAGAAACTTTTCCACGCTGAACTGCTTTCAAGAATAAGTCTATACAAGGCAATTAGGCTTTCCAAAGTAATTGCAACAACAGTGTTGAGAAGTCACCATTTGTGATTGGACACACATACTCATTGTTTACTAATATTTATCATAAATACTTAAGCTTCTAACAAATCCCCCTATTAAAAAAAAAAAGCTTTTCGAATATAAACCGTGCATCTGTCAGTCCAGTTACAGCAAGTAATTGCAACAAACATTAGATTTATTTGTCGCTGTGAATAATGTTAATCATTGATATGAAAGTTGAAATTTTCTCTGGTACAATCCAAACATTTCAACGCGGGTTTTTTAGATTTTTAATTATGATTCATGCAAGTTGTTGATCATAGTGCAATAAAAAAAAGAATCAGACATCAGATCAGATCAGGAAAAATCCGCCAACAAACGTCATTACAAAATTCAAAAAACAAAGATTTGATTGCACAGAGTCAATTCTACAAAGAAGCGCTCTTCAAAGGTTATGTGCCTGACGGTACTTTCCATCGTAAAAAAATTACTTCTCCGCTTAACCATCACAATTCGCAGTCAGTTTCACGAGAAGCAGCACCACGCCACACAATAACCATCAGCGCCTCGAAGTTCGGTGCCCGCCCCCGAATTAGCAGTCTGATCCTCAATTCAGCAAAAGACCCTTTATCCCTGATATGCTACTTCTATCTGCGCTTGTTTACCATAAGCTGGCATGAACCCGCCACCGACTGCAGCGTAAAATTCCTTTCGCGCATATTGTTTTATTGACACATTCTTGGCAAAAGTTTGTCTCCGATGTTGGCCCCGCCACAGTGGCAAAGTATCAAACAGTATTTGCAGAATCCGTCCGGGTTCCGTGAAAAATATATATTTTTTTATTCTTACGAAAGACGACACCGCAAACAACCGACCCGAATAAGCAGGCAGGCAGGGACACTCCACGCATCCTTCCCTCGTGCCACTTTATATGGCCTTTTCTTATTTTGTTCCTCCGACCGAAGCAAGCCACCAACCGAAAGATAGTACGGCATTGAGGTGGCCTGGTGAGAATGAAATGGCCTTCGGCGTTATTCTTGTCGTGATTGGAATATTTATCTTCGTTGGTTTTATGTTTGCACTACCGCTTGGAAGGAATTGGCATTCCTGTGGTGTCACTCGTCGTACACGGCAGATTTGCTGAGTAAAACATCGTGTTGCTAAAGCACCCCCTTCTACTGAGGTACCGGCCTTCCGTTCCAGCCCAGAATGAGTCTAGAACATGATAAGTTTTGTATCTATCCAGCTTAACATTGTTTTCTAAACACTGAAAAACGTTTTAAAATAAGCTCGATAATTTTACTTCTAATGGTTCGAAAAGAGTTGTTCAAAAGCCAACAATGGGCGATTAGAGGCTGGATTCGAGATGGTTATTAGCAAATTGAATCGTATCATTATCGTTAATGGTAGTAAAAATCTTCAACGGCGAAGGACAATTTCGTGGCTAATAGGTTCAACAATAATCGTTAGCGCATGAGACCGGTCAGAGGGCATAGGAACTCGCTCTGTTGACAGCACCCAGTGTAACATTGGTTCAATTGAGGATTGGACGTATTATGTTGAAAGAAGGGGTTATTTTGTTATTTTTATACGGCTGATAGAATGCCAATGGGTTTTCAGGAATCGGCACTTCCGGGGTCGTATTCTCGGGCTCATTTGACCCGTTCTAAAAAGGGTTCAGAGGCAAAGAAATTGTTCTTCGGAAGGAGAATCGTATCTGAGAATCGTAGTGTGGATATGCTTTCAAATACGTTCGTTACTCAGTGGGTTTCCCATTGATTGTTCTTGTAGTTTTTAGTTACTTCTTAGTTACTATTAATAGTATAAAACAACTAACAATTCAAAGCATATGAAGAGCAGCAAATAATAAAATAATCAAAATTTGGTTTACAATCATTACTTAATCACTTCAGCAACGAATGTTCTAGGACCACCAGAAACCATTATAAATACCGGTGACAAAAGCTCGTGACACAAAAGCGTCACTTTCTAATCGACAGTTGCCGAGGAACTTTTACGGGAACTTTGCACTATTTTGCTGTCTTTCCGGACATTCTGCTCGATTCTTGTTTGGCAACTGAAAAATCGTGATTTATGGTTTGTTATCTTTTTACTCACTCAAAGCGTAATATGAAAAATATATATACATAAAATTCATCAATAAATTATTCTAAGAACTCTTCAATTTGTGGCAAAATAATTTCCATAAACCTGTACAAAAATTTACCAAAGAAGTGCAATGTTTGTAAAAAAGTCTTTGAAAGAGGATGGGTATCATTTTTGTCGGAACCGAACGAAACAGAGCGAGTTGAGGATTTTTTTAGGTTCGTCATGCGAGCTCTAAAAATACGCCACGTCGATTCTTCCGTACTCCCTCACCACAGCATGGACAAATGGTGATGCTAAAACCCAAGGGACAATGTTGTTGTTCGTGGGCACTATACAACAGCCGCCAACCAAGAAGTGGGAATCGGTCAAGGAAATTTGGGACACACTCTGGAAGCACTAGGAAGACGTTTCTCACGATAAAGATATCGACCTTAAAATAAAAAAAGTCAATCTTGCGTGTGGAATCAAATTCAAAGACAATCATTTGCGATCATTACCAGCAGCCTGGTCACATAAAGAGGGAGTGCCGTATGCTGGACCAAAAGAAGGGCTAAAATAGGAAAGACCGATCGCTGCCACGAATTCTGGTGGATTCTACATACAAGCTCTTTTCGTGACGACTCCGACACCAGTGTTCGAAGACAATAAAAGATGTATCAATCAGACCAGTTCACCGACCGTAGGAACTGTTGCGGAGTGATGAAATCGAGTCTCGCTACTATCGGTTGAGCTCAAACTTTGCCGGAAGGCTGTATGTGTCTTGCTGTGTGTGTAGGAGTATGGGAGATTGCAACGAGTAAGGAACAATTACTTATTGTTAATAAAGAATCATTAATTAATTAGCCTTCCGCAGCGAGTGGTCTACTCCAGTTTGTCTTACCGGGATAGCTAAAACAACACAAAATCTTATTAATGCGAACGGGTTGGCTTTCGTCAACTCCGTCACCGTACAAAAAAGGAACTAGCAAGCCAGAATACTTCAATGGACACCTGAATGGCGATATAGTAAACAAAAGCGGAGCAGAAACCGACCCAGGAGCACCAGCAGCAGATGACCGAGTACAAGCCCCTGGTGTTCATGAACTTCTTTGTGAGATCGGGAAGCTGAAGAATAACAAAGCCGCAGGCAAAGACGGACTACCGAGCGAACTCTTTAAACATGGGAGAGAGGCGCTGGCAAGAGTGCTGCAATGGGACATTTCCAGGATTTAAGAGGAGTGGTTGGAAGTAGTTGTCTGCCCCATCTAGGGCGACAAGCTAGAGTGCCGCAACTATGCGGGATCTCGCTTATCAATGCCGTCTACAAAATACTCTCACAGATCCTATTCCGTCGTTTATCACCTTCAGCTAGGAGGTTCGCGGGCCAGTATCAAGTGGGTTTCATGGAAGCCCGTGCCACAACCAACCAGATCTTCTCAATCCGACAGATCTTACAGAAATGTCGCGAGTGCCCACACGTTTCATCTTCATTGACATTACGGCCTCCTATACAGTCGATCGAGAACAGCTATGGCGGATCATGCACAACATCGGATTTCCGAATAAACTGACTCGACAGATCAAGGCCATTATGGCGCAAGTGATGTGCTACGTGCGTGTTTCGGGGGTACTCTCGAGCCCCTTTGAATCGCTCTTAAGGGTGTGATCCGAAGGGCGAGCATCGACACGAAGGGCACGATTTTCACAAGGTCTGTTCAGCTTCTTGGCTTCGTGGATGACTGTAACACAATAATACATAACTTTACAACGGCGGAGAAAACATACACCCAACTGAAAGTCGAAGCAGGGCGAATCGGGCTGCGAATAAATGCTTGGAAAACGAAACACATGCGAGCGAGAGGCTCCAAGGAGAACTACATCAGCCTCTGAACTCAAGTCTCTGTAGACGGTGATGAGCTTAAGGAAGTCGATGAGTTCATGTATTTGGGGTCACTGGTAACTGCTGACAATAACACCAGTATCCAGGCTGGAAATCGCGCCTACTATTCGTCGAGTCGACGACGCACGAAGTTGACGTTGTTCGAAACCATGTTAAGACCAGTATTCCTCTACGGAATCGAGACAACAACGCTTCTCGCGGAGCACCTTAGCCCTCTTGGAGTTTTCGAACGGTACAGAAAGACGACGCAGAATGACGACGGCATATGAACCATGAGCTGCACACGCTGCTGGAAAGAACCCGGTTGCACACCTGGCGAAAGTCAATAGCTTGCGGTAAGCCGGTCACGTCGTAAGGATGCCGGATGACAACCCTGTGAAATCACTTTTTTCAGCAACCCTGCCGGCACCAGGAGTAGAGGGGCGAAGCGTGCACAAGGGCTCGACCTGATCAAGGAGACGCCTTGGGAACTGGCGAAACACAGCCCAAAACAAAGCAACATGGCGACAACTTCTTGATACAGCATTAGCCACCAGGGTTCTCGTTTGATTAGTAAGGTAGGGTAAGGTAGTTGATACGCTACCCGCCATAAGTGTGCAATCGGTTCACTGAGTATTGCAGCACCCCGAAAAGTTCAACATCACCTAAAACGGACAGAATAAGGGTTACATTTCTCGTGATTTCGACAACCTAGTGAGTTGCGACCTTCAGCTAAGTTGTTCAGGTTATCAAGGATTTCCAGTTGGTGCAAGTTTTGATTTGAAATTTGGCCGTAACGCGAAGCTAGTGTGCAAATAATTTTTACTATTTCTGAATAATTTATCTCGGAAATCAAACCACTTAAAAAGTTGTGGGTTTCAGCAACTTGGTGTTTCAGTGGGTTTGTGCGCATTTTGTTATGAGTATTTTTAACTTAATTTATCTCGTGAATTCAACCATTTAGAAAGCTGTAGTCTTCAGTAAATTTGTTCGGGAGATCAGGGGATTTTGGTTTATGAAGATTTTAATTGGCGCTAGTATGTGTTGAGTTTTGAGTGTTATGAAATAAATTTATCTCGAGAATCCAGCTACTTAGATTCATATTCAGTGATTCAGCGGTTCAAATTTTTCAAATAAAATTTAAGGCGTCTTTTCGCTGAATCGATGGAATTGGGCTTTTTTGACCACGGTTTTTTGACGCAGAACTACGTCTCTCAAAAAGTTCGGCTACTAAAATTAAAGTCTAAAAACTAAAAAAGTGGAAAATATGTCCAATTTCAAATGCTTCGAACTTGCGGCAATCGATAAGAAAATCTTCTAAGAATCCGCTCAAATACAGAAAATTGTAATTAGATTTTTCAAACTATTGTACTTTCGAAAATAGCCAAGCCATGTTAAAGCGCAAAATTCGAACTTTGATTGGTCGCTTATTACTAAACACGGTCGAAAGAATTATAGACCTAGTAAATCGAGAATGTACTGTTTGGCCTAAATGAGAGCCTATTTCTGCCAAACTAGTCATATACTAGTTCTAGACAGCGATTAGGACAGTTCTTAGTCAGCAGTAGAAGCAGCAATGGCAGCGGTTATCAGCAGCGATACTGGCAGGCCACAATGTGCAGCGGCACTTCCTCTAGTAAAAAGCTGCCTTTGTGAGGTAACGGGCAGCATCAGTAGTAGATACAGAAACCGGCTTTTCCTCCAGTGAAATGTTGCCTCGTTTTGACAGTACACTGCATATACTATGACTGTTGAAACTTGTTTGTTCTGAATAGTGTTTGTTGAAATTTTAAACTTCGTAGCACTTCAAATCCTCTTTTGCACAAAATTTTAAACATATTCAATACAAATAATGTAACAAACAACCTTATGTAGTTCTACGTCAACCTTGCGGTCGTGGCTTTGTACATAACATTTTCGACTTTTCTGTACAGTTACAAAGCTTCAGGAAATACGAACTCCTCAGCATTAAATCAATTACCGTGCGAACCGTACTCCTGAAGGATTTTTTTTGGCAGGCACCGGCAGAAGACCGAACTTTGTAGGAATTATAAATCGCGGGAAAAGTTATTGTCTAGATACGAGAAAAAGCATGCACACTAGCGCATTACATTCGTAGAATTCTCAGAAGCCCTTAATCTTTTGCTGAAGACAACAACATTCTTGAAGGTAGAAGTTGTGAGATAACCCGAAAAAAATAACATAAAAAAACATTAAAAAAAACCTTAAAAAATGCTGTCATTGTACACAGCTATACCATAATTCAATTATGTTTTTCATTGTAGATACATCAATTTTACATTAAATATCATTGTCCAGAACAATAAAAAATATTGTTTTTGCCATTTTTACCATGAAAAAGGGGGGTCGTTATGTATCTTAACAGCATTTTTTCAGGCATTTTTCCCATATATTTTGAAGTCACTGACAATGTTTTTCATGGTAAAATTATTGTCGGTGGTAGGTTCAACAACAAAAAACGTTGTTAAAACATGGTAATGACAACAATCGTTTACAAGCTTACAGTAAAAATACCGTGTTATTTATAGTTACAATAAAAACACGGTATTTTTACTGTAAGCTTGTAAACGATTGTTGTCATTACCATGTTTTAACAACGTTTTTCGTTGTTGAATCTACCACCGACAATAGTTTTACCATGAAAAACATTGGCAGTGACTACGGAATGTATGGGAAAAGTGCCTGAAAAAATGCTGTTAAGATACATAACGACCCCCCTTTTTCATGGTAAAAATGGCAAAAACGATATTTTTTATTGTTCTGGACAATGATATTTAATGTAAAATTGATGCATCTACAATGAAAAACATAGTTAAATTATGGTATAGCTATGTACAATTATAGCAATTTTTAAGGTTTTTTAAATGTTTTTTTAATGTTATTTTTTTTCGGAAAGTTAGAGTCAAAATACGAAGAATTGTTTTCACACTGGTGCCAGACAGCAACAGAATTTTGCACTGAATTGTTCATCAACCAAAAGCTCTTTACCTTCCGAACATGTTTGCTAAATACCGTAATTTTCTAGGAAGTCGAAATTACGAATTGAATTAAGGTCAAATTAATGATTTGACGCGTTCGCAATTGCAATAGTTGGCGTGGGTTGGTAGCGAGTGTTCACATGTAAGGAGGAACCGTACAAGACGCACTAGTTGGGTAGGATGGCCCGCGCTAATAATTCCCCAAAATATTCACACATGTGGCTTTTTATGACGAATTTCTTCGCTTTTCTCATAAAACCCCAGCTTTTCTACAGTTCTCATATAAAAAAGTATGCCATTTCAGTCATGAATACTTAAATTACTGTACTGTGGCTTTGTCCAACATGTAATTATTCATAAATCTCATATAAGCTTTTATGATAAACTGACTTGCAAATGATCGGTGTTAAGTCAGACCGGAACAAGTGACATTTTGATCATTTCGAGAAAAACGAGTTTGAAGTTTGTTGCTCTGGGAATTTTGAAGTTTCCAATATTTTTGCGCAGTTTTGATGTTATAAATTGTAGTAACCTTCTAACTGTATCATGCAATGTGACAATTGAAAAAAAGGAGTGCCGTGAGCTCAAAAACGACAGGTTTGTAACTGATTAAATGTACTTGGTCCACTCTGATTGAATCAAAGAAGAATCATTAATGACTTGGTCCATTATGACTTAACAATTGAACAAATAATGTTAGTACATTGATCGTCGAACAGTCAAAAAGTTTTTAATCTACATGGTCAGCTTCTGCGACATCAACAATTATTGAAAATAGTTTGAATAAACTTGAAACTATGTTTGTTTCAACAAATCAATGGTAGGAGCGGAATGTTTTAATGGAACAAAAATATGATTAATTTACTCATCTAAGTTATTCATAATCATCCACTTTCTCTGCAACTTTGGCCAAAATTGCCGTAGAATTGATGATAGACTGGATGGTTTCCTCGTGTTTTGGTTCTGGAATTTCTGTCACGTTTGGAAATTGTGGAATGTTGTGTCACCCA
The DNA here is from genome assembly GCF_029784165.1 of Wyeomyia smithii. Taxonomy (NCBI): domain Eukaryota; kingdom Metazoa; phylum Arthropoda; class Insecta; order Diptera; family Culicidae; genus Wyeomyia; species Wyeomyia smithii. The sequence continues at coordinate 226,039,151 of NC_073695.1, read as the reverse complement.
CACAAATGACTAACGTTTCTCATTTACGTGTTCAATCAGAGTGGACCATGTACATTTTCCTCATTTACTGGTAAAGTATACTTTTTTGACTAACGGGCAATGAAGCATTCCGATAAGTTGCCTGAAAGTGTTGAAATTCATTTATGTTGACTTCAAACCGATGCTGTAAATTCCGATAATGTCAACTTTTTTCTGCTTAACACATGGTTCACTTTGTCTGCACACTATAAGGCATGATATCAGGTCATGTTAGTGACAGCAATAAACGGTCCAAAAACACATCCAAAACCACGGCAGTGCGTGAAACTTTACAGATTCCGATGGGGGGTGAGTGTAAGAGTTCTCTGATACAAAGAAATCTGGAAAAACGCTTAAAAATTCTTCCGTTCGTTCGCTTTTATCAATAGCTGACCGAAGGCAGTCTCCTTGAAAATAAACACTTGGTCCATTCTGACTGAACACTGTAATCGCTTTTCATTGGTCATGCAGACAAAAATTATGCTGTTATTTCTGCTGTTTTAGAGATAAATAAAATCTGATTGTTGTGTGATGTAGCTTAAGAAAATCTCTATCCAATACTATCGTTAACTCGTTTTTTTCAATTTTGCGACTTGGTCCGGTCTAACTTAACACCGACCAAATAATACAAAAAACTGTGGTCCCTCGAACTTTCACACTTTTGAAATCTATAATACAATGATTTTTTCAATTTCTTTCACTAACTTTCGCCAACTTTTACTTAAAACAATCAAAAATAAAATTGGGGCAGAATGCACTATGAAGAGCTTCCAGGAGATTGCTTGACAATTTAGTGCATATAGTGCATTATATAGATTCTACAATCATCTCACACGTTCAATATCGCTTAAAAATGAATAGAAGCGCTGCGTAAATGCTTAACTGGCGCGTTTTGTACAATCCGCCTCTATATATGTTGCTTGCTTGCTCGCAGTGTGTGAAAAAGTTAAAGGGTATGTGCTCGAGTGCACAAACGTAGGCTTGCCGTGGGACTATGGCGAGTGTAGAGATTTAATTCTGTCCCATGTAATTTCTCATCACTTTTTGCTTAAACCTCAAAAACTTCTTCACATACCCGATGCTCTCAAAAAATCTCAGGAAAAAGCTTTTTGTTGATAAATTGATTAGAAAAATATGAATTTTGGTCAGTCCCATGTTACAAATAAACGCAAAACAAGCTTAGTGCTGAAAATAACTAGCATAAAAATATGGTAAAAATAATTAACTTTTTGCCTATACAAGTATTCTGTCATAAATAAATTTACCTCGGATAAATGAATTTTTACACACACATGTTATACACACTTACACGTAATACACAACACGCGCTATACACACACATACACACACACACATATACACACACATACACACACAAACACACACACAAACACACACACACATACACACACATACACATACCTATACACACATACACACACATACACATACACACATTCACACAAACATACACACATTCACACACATTCACACACATTCACACACATTCACACACATTCACACACATACACACATACACACATACACACACATACACACATACACACATACACACACATACATATACACACATACATACACACATACACACACGTCACTCACACATACATACACGTCACTCACGCATACACACACGCTGTTCACACTCCTACACATACACATCCACACATACACGCCCACACGCTACTCAGACACACACGCTTGATATACGACACACTACACCTACACTATCGGCAGCACCCAGACGGCTTCCAAGTCTTCCAATGCACAGTGGGGCGACTCCATACAAAGTCTGGCCAAGCAAAAAAAGTGTCGATAAAGGCGACAAAAACTTGGTATTTACATAATTTTGAGGCGCTGAACACGAATTTGGCATCCATTTTTTGTTTGGGGCCGTCCATAAAGCATGAAAGCCAATTTTCATATTTTTTTGGCCCTTTTTTCCTTTTTTATAGAATTATATGATCTTTGACCACAAGTAGTGCCACCGGGCGTCCTTCCCATTGAAAAAAAAAAACGTAATTTATGGACGACCCCTTGAACTAAACAAATTTTGCCTAAAAATATATATTTTTTTAATAAACCGAAACAACATAAGTAATACAAACTAATTACAAATTGAAAAAATCATCAACAGCATCATCATCTTTCGCTGTGATCGCTTAAATCTCGTGTTGAATTGTTTCCAGAAAATTTGAAGTTCATTATACTTATCAGCAGGAAAACGTCTTTTGCTGCAATTTTCATTTCTTCTAGTAATTTTATGTGTTTATTGTTTCATATATATGTTATCTTTCTAATCCGGTTTCTATGGTTGAAAGAGGACATTTAAATACATGTATAACACCATGAATTGACAACTTACTAGTCATTGAATTAGGTGGTGCCGCTGAAGTTGAAGGCTCCATAATAAAATTCAACGAATTTATGATTTTGAAAACTAAGGCACTGGAATGACAAAACGTTCTTAATGAATACGAAAAGATGCGGAGGGCGACGACTGTTCTTTGTTTTTTTTTTCTCATAAAGCAAAATGTGTGTTTTACTTTTGTATGCAAACGAGTGCGAAGCAAGAGCAATCTTCAAACGGGCTATTGTTGGCCGGAGTTTGATGGTATGAATTTGCTGCTAATATTTGACACTTCAATCAGTTCAACGAATTTCATGATCATAAATTGAAAAGGATGAATGTTTTGAGTATTGTTTTAAATTTGCAGAAAGTGATAAAGTTTGAGATAATTAAAATTTCAGATTTGTTTACTGTTTTCTTGTTTAACACTTATTTTATAATTTTTCATTGATAAATTTTGTGATTTTTGCCCAAATTTATATTTTATCCTTACGGATTGAGTACGATATCATAAATTTTCATTAATGGGGTATCATGGTTATGATTAAAATTAATCCTGGATGAAATTTCAACTTCAAAAATAAAAAATAAAAAAATCTGCTATCGCTTTTTTCACTAAAGTGACAATTTGCGCAGTTTTGCGCAGCAGCGGACAGTATGCATTTGAAAGCTTACGTTTTTACCTAAATTATGAATTTAGTCACAACCGTGGCGAACTGCGGCAACTAAACTTTTAAGTTACTTTTCTACAAAAAATCAGGTTTTTTTAAATTTTTTCTAGTGTCAGGCCTACTATGACCAAATTTTACAATATCTAATAAAAAAGGGTTTGTTTTGCATAATATTTACAACAACTTTTCCTTTGACGTCAAAAAATCCAAGCTATCATTGAAGCTACAGAGCGTTTCAAAGTAATGTACTTTTTTTCAAGAAAAAGACAAAAACCGTCAGTTTGCCAAGCTTTGAAAAGTCATAAAAAATTCAGATTTTACGATATTGCGCCCAAATTTGGGATTTAGACACTTGAATGTTATAGCAATAAAGGAAAAATATTATGAAACAGCTAACGAAAAAAAATTTTTTTGGCTGATGGCCAGCGATTCCCCACTGTGCAATGGTCCCTTCCAACAGCTTTCAACGACTTCCAACGGCTTCCAATGGTCCCCGGTGCCGTTCACGTCCAATTTCGGGCTGTATTCCAACAACGATATCTGAATTAGATTACCACTGGTGGGGTCCAACTCAGATCGAAGGGAAGCCGAACTGTTCGCCTTGACGGTCGACCAGGTAATGATCTTCTCTCAACACGGATTGTCCTTTTATAGCGTCACTCAGTGTGGGGAACTTGGGTGATTGGGGGAAGAACCAAACACGTGGAAGCATCTCTGCTTTCTTCCTTCGTCGCTTACGTTGGGTGATGAATGCGATTCCAACTGGCTGGCATTGCTAGCCAATGACTGAATGCCTGAAATCATTTCGTCTATGTTCCTGAAGTCTGCGTTAGGGAAATATACTAATCGTAAGAAAAATGTATGTGGGTATTCGACCTTCAAACTTCTCCGCAATTTTCTCGGAGTAATAAGTAAATGATAACTAAAATTATCATGTTTTACAACGTTATATTAACTATTGAAATCGGAACTGTTATTTGAGCGCTATTAGCATCTAAAATCTTCCATTCCGCCAACCAAAATCGTTACATGTTCAATCCAGTTTTCACATAATGTACCTTAGTATAGTGAAGAATGACGTAGTCCCACGTCAAAAATAATAATAGGACTAGAATTATCCCGCGTCATCTACACCAATTGCCATTATTGGTTCAGCCTGAAAAACTATCCAATTGTCGAAGGTAATTATTATTTTTCTGTCATTCGCCAAACCGATGCTAATAATGATAACAAGAGTTAATAATTTACCGAAACAATTTACTTTCTCAAAGCAGAAATTAGTTCCACACATGCTGTTTTACAACTTCAAATAAACAATTTCGGGGTGCTAAAAAGTGCCATTGGTGTTGTTATAATAGTTACACCCAGTGAGTCTGTTAATTTTCTGGTCATTGCCAATTACCATTTGCAAAAAACGCGTGATGATTTACGTTCTCTTTTTCTTTGGCAGCATACCTTTTAACTTGATTATCAAACGATTTCCCTGGGTTGTGGCGATGCATGAAATTAGTGGTTTAATCTGTGTTACATATTACCAAATGGCTCAACCACAGCTTGCTAATGTACTACATATTCCAAACTAGCTCAATATTGAGTATGATTCCATTTAGTGAGAAGCAATTCTATCTATAGCATCACTTTTTTGACGCCTGAGATAAATGCAGAACTTCGGTCAGACATTTCATAATTTGCGAGGTAAGTAAATCCAACATTTCTACAGTTTTAGTTTAACTTTAGCTTCAGACCCAGTGTGCCTAGCTTTCCTGGCAACAGCAGACGTACGAAAGTCTGAACATGGCTGCTTTGTCACTTGACATCGGTAAAAATGTACTTCGCGCACATCGTTAGTATGTATACCTAACAAAGTGCAGCGCAGTCCAACCTCGTTTTCAAATTTCTTATTCTAGAAGCTACACCGCATCACCTCGTTGTTTCCTTAGGCATTTTATCACACAGGTTTTTTATCATACAGGTAGCAGTTTTGTTTATCACCACATCGCTGTTTTGTTCAATCGAATTTAAAAGTTAAAATGTCTGGTCGTGCCGAAGTCAAGCGAAAGATAAAGTCGCGTTAATCTCGTGCTGGGCTTTAATTCAAGGCAAGTCGAACTCATCGTCTGTTGCGTAATGGAAATTATGCACGTTGGTGCTGGAGTACCTGTCGATCTGGCGGCTGTAATGTTCGTCTTGCTGCAGAAGTGTTGAAATTGGCGTGGAACGCTGCCAGAGATAATAAAACAAAATCATTCCCCGTCATTTGCAGTTGGCAATCCAAAATGGCTAGGAATTGCTACTATTGTCCAGGGAGGTGTTCTGTTGAATCTCCAGTATGTTGTGCTTTTTGAAGAAAACAGAAAATAAGGCATAATCCGATTAATTCCTAGCTTTGTAAAAACTAAAACCAGCCGTCCTTTCAAGGACGACTACAAATTTCAATTGAAGCAGTTAGAATGAGTGTTTGCCTCTAATAAAATCTGAAGTTTTGACGGTGAAATGATACTCTATCTACAACTGCGATTCAGCAGCCTTCGAGAGTATTTTCGAATGACTTTAAGTCAATTATAGAACGCTTCTTTTCAAGATTACCTATAATATAATAAACAAGAGAGTTCAAAGAGTTTTACTACTGAAATTTACCGCTTCACACGACCGAAGTGATTAAACCCAATCGAGCGTGTTCCAAAACCTGTTGTAGAAATGACTTTCAGGTTGTCTTAATTCTACTTTATCTTACGGTTGTGTCTTATAAACATCCTATTAAACTATCCTTTTTATATGTATTCACTTTGAAGCAATAATTGTTTTTATCCATTGGACACCTTGAAAATGTTGATTTGAGCTTTAACTATATTAAACCAAATACATTTTAACTCCACCCTCGTGTGGTAATAAAGTTGCAATAATATATTAACTAAAATTGTTTTTTCAGATCTACTCTATAAGGATCTAAAAATACGTACACGAAAAAAATACTGTCCAGTTTTTTTCATACCACTTTAAGCTCCAAACTAAACCGACCAATTTTTCTCCATTAATTTTCTCAACATTGTACGAGCCACAAGCCCTGCTTGAAGGGGCAGAGGGTAGAACGGGCGCACATAGACGTAAAGGAAATACATTTTTTACTTCACTACCTCTTCCCAATTTAGTAGGTTCTCATTGGATCCTTCTTACAGCGGCTGGCCTTCCTGGTCGACTCGGGTCGAAGAGCTTTCATTTTCTTACTTTCACATTTGTTAAATCTCAAGTGTACGAAAAAAAAAAACGAAACGGAAGAAACCAAACGGACGGCGCAGTTATTTGAGCGAAAATTTATTTATTAGTCTTTAGCTATTGTCTATATTGACTAGCAGAGATCTCTCGCTGGTCTCGGCTGGGTGGAAAACGATGCTACCTACTAAATAATGAAACAAATTGTTCGTCTTAATTGAGTTGAAACGTTTACCGGAGAAATCCGATTTAGTCGTGGAAATTGCCATTCTATTCATTCTAAAGGAATTCATTAATTTGGTTACGGTTGACCGATTGTCTACGTTGTTCGTCGCATCTTGACGCGTTTCAGCATAGGCCTGAAAAATTGTATTTATTTCAATCAGAGTGTACGGTTTCACCGAATCATGGAATAGAATTTTAATCAATTCAAGCGTACTGAAAAAGTTTATTTATTCGAATAATCTACATTCGGCTTCTATTCTATGCTTTACACTTGCAGTGCTTTTTCTCTTCTATTCCATTGAAAACTGCAGAACTGCATGTGTTTTCTCATCATCAAACGGAAACTAAAAGCACATTTTCTTTAAAGAAATAACGCCTTTCGCATTCAACACTTCTATCATCACCTGGTTTGGTTGTTATTCTATTGTGTCCCAATCCTGGTGCATTTTGAATGGGAAACTGTTATCCTTCTGTCCGGAATAGCCAGGCACGGCTGAGCGCAAATAGTTGTACAGGATTTTTTTTGCTCGAATTGCTCCTGGCGCAGTTCGCACTTCTTTTTCGAAATGTAGGTGGCTCTGAAGTACAAAAGCAGTGGAAAATACTTTCACAACAAACACCTTCTGCACTCGCTTCACCGGTTGCTATTACTACTACAAGTGCTAGGGAGACTGTTACTACTACCACTACTGCTAGGAAGCATTTAAAGTGGATTGCAGTTCTCCAGCCACTATCACCGCAATTCACAGGCTGTTAGAGCTGCATATCATATAATAGTAGGTTGGTGGTGAAACAATTCCAAGCTATGCATTCGTACGCTTTTAGTCTCGCCATCCATCGTCATCCCTTTAAGGGTGCCCGGGTACCCGAGAAGGGGGTAAATGGAGCTACCTACATTTTCGGATGCAGTTGTTCTGTTGAACCAAAACTTTTTAATAAACACTGTTCTACCGGCTGCTGCCTGGCCTCCAGCAAAGGAACAGCTCTTGAGAGCAAAGTTTTGTTTTCACTGAAACTTACTCAAATGGCAGAACAAAACTTGAAGCGGAAATAAATTTAGCCAGACACTGCAGACATATGAGGGCTACTGTGAGTATGTTCTTCGAGCGAAGGCTTGTTAATTAGATTTTGGATTCGGTACAAAACTGGATGCTGGACATATTTTGCGGCACAAATAATGGAGCTTTGCTTTTAAATATTGTTCTGTGTGCTATGTTGTAATTTATACTGGGATGAATATCAATCAGGGTCGATAAAAGCATGACTACAGAAAAGGATAATTTGTCATTGGTTTGATTTTGACGGACATAAATCACAAAAAAAAACGGAAAAGAATACAAATGGCACCCAAATTTGGGTAGACGAACTAAAAAATTTGCTGCGTCATAAATGTTACGGCTTATGAACTACGATTTCATGTCAACTTTCTTTTTAGAGCTCAGCTTGGGTTTCGAAGAAGGACGAGCACGATTTTCCATAATCATCCACTCTGCGTTATGCGCTGTGGGGTGCTGCAAGATCCGAGCGTTGATTTGATCACGTTTTCTCATCTTCATTTTTCATCATTCAGCAGTATTGCATGGCTCCGTGTGGCCTGATAAAACAATCTAACTCGAAGCTACACCCAGCGGCAATAGATCATTTTGTTGTGTAGATATGAAAAGGAGAAGGCGTGAAGTGAGATAATTTCAAATTATATTATTTAAGCAAATCATTTCTAAATCAAACGAAATCAAATAACGTGAACATGCTAGCAAATTATATGTTGAGAAAACATAAAAGAAAAGCCTCAAAGTCAACAGTAAAAAGTGAAATACCAAAGTAAAAAGTAGAAAGTAAAAAGTAAAAAGTAAAAAGTAAAAAGTAAAAAGTTAAAGTAAAAAGTAAAAAGTAAAAAGTAAAAAGTAAAAAGTAAAAAGTAAAAAGTAAAAAGTAAAAAGTAAAAAGTAAAAAGTAAAAAGTAAAAAGTAAAAAGTAAAAAGTAAAAAGTAAAAAGTAAAAAGTAAAAAGTTAAAAGTAAAAAGTAAAAAGTAAAAAGTAAAAAGTAAAAAGTAAAAAGTAAGAAGTAAAAAGTAAAAAGTAAAAAGTAAAAAGTAAAAAGTAAAAAGTAAAAAGTAAAAAGTAAAAAGTAAAAAGTAAAAAGTAAAAAGTAAAAAGTAAAAAGTAAAAAGTAAAAAGTAAAAAGTAAAAAGTAAAAAGTAAAAAGTAAAAAGTAAAAAGTAAAAAGTAAAAAGTAAAAAGTAAAAAGTAAACAGTAAAAAGTAAAAAGTAAAAAGTAAAAAGTAAAAAGTAAAAAGTAAAAAGTAAAAAGTAAAAAGTAAAAAGTAAAAAGTAAAAAGAAAGTAAAAAGTAAAAAGTAAAAAGTAAAAAGTAAAAAGTAAAAAGTAAAAAGTAAAAAGTAAAAAGTAAAAAGTAAAAAGTAATAAGTAAAAAGTAAAAAGTAAAAAGTAAAAAGTAAAAAGTAAAAAGTAAAAAGTACAAAGTAAAAAGTAAAAAGTAAAAAGTAAAAAGTAAAAAGTAAAAAGTAAAAAGTAAAAAGTAAAAAGTAAAAAGTAAAAAGTAAAAAGTAAAAAGTAAAAAGTAAAAAGTAAACAGTAAAAAGTAAAAAGTAAAAAGTAAAAAGTAAAAAGTAAAAAGTAAAAAGTAAAAAGTAAAAAGTAAAAAGTAAAAAGTAAAAAGTAAAAAGTAAAAAGTGAAAAGTAAAAAGTAAAAAGTAAAAAGTAAAAAGTAAAAAGTAAGAAGTAAAAAGTAAAAAGTAAAAAGTAAAAAGTCAAAGTAAAAAGTAAAATGTAAAAAGTAAAAAGTAAAAAGTAAAAAGTAAAAATAAAAAGTAAAAAGTAAAAAGTAAAAAGTAAAAAGTAAAATGTAAAAAGTAAAAAGTAAAAAGTAAAAAGTAAAAAGCATAAAGTAAAAAGTTACAAGTAAAAAGTAAAAAGTAAAAAGTAAAAAGTAAAAAGTGAAAAGTTAAAGGTAAAAAGTTCAGTGTGCGATACAAATAATTTTATCTTGGCCGTGTTTTTTTTTATTTTACTTTGTTGTTCCAACAATCATTCTGTTGATTATAAAATTTGTTTGAATCGTAACAGAGATTTAATTAAAAATGAGCGGGGGCCTAGTGTGGTTGGTAACGTCTCCGCCAACCACGCTCGACGCCTGGGTTCGAATCCCACCGCCGACATAGGTGTCGATGGTTGTGAGGTGGCGTGATCCACTCACAACAAACCCAACTGGTCTAGATCCAATCCTAGCCGACACCGGGAGACTTTCTAAGGCGAAAAATCTCTGGGATCACGCCTTCCATCGCATGAGGAAGTAAAGCCGTTGGCGCCGGTCCGTTAATAAACGGGTCGTGAGTTAGGGTCCTGGGTGTGGAGTCGCCTCCCTGGGCGTCGGTGATTGGCCACAACAGTGGCGGAACTAGACCGACGGAAAATAAGCGAGAATAAAAAAATATAATTAAAAATCAGGCTTTGATCTAACAGAAGCATTAGATTACAGCAAATTATTTGCATAACGAGCACGAAACTCAAGCTTCAAAAGCTCGCTTACCTGGGGCAGCAAAATCAAAAAATCGATTTTCGCAAACCCAAAACCACTGACAGCACTAAAATGTAAAATTTTGTCCCAGTTCATTAACCGGAAAACAGTGCCTCGAGGACTGTGAGCAGCGGTTTTCTCTGCAAGTGACAGTGTGCCATCGTCATCGCCATCGCGGACTGTCGCATTTACTGCCCGGCAGCCGTGTTCCACGTGCAAGCACGGTTCTGTTGCTGATTTACACCGGGTTGTTCAGCATTCAGTTGGCGCAAATAAATCCCAAATTTATTCTGTCTGATAAACCGAATAATTTGTGATGATAATCAGGTTTTCCCGTCGGTCGAGTCCCTTCTGTGCACACAGCGGAATCTGCTCGGTCGAAGCGTATGCTCTTCATTTAATTTGTATGACGACACACACACAAAAAGGCGGTTTGCCTGTTTTCCACTGTTCCTTTGGCTGCTGCGGTTCGCCAATAATATCGGTGTATTGTTCGGGTGTCTTGCCAGTGGAGATTTTTCTCCCCCCGGGGGTAATAGCAATTGATTGGAGACGGAAGCCAACTCATAATAATCAGCGAATTCAAAGGAAAGCGAGATTTGCTGGGTTTTCTTGTGGCTCACCTCGTGCAATATCTTCGCACATTGAGCTGAGTTTAGTTGAAATAGACCAGAAATTTACAGATGAACACGTATTGTGGTTAAATAAAATATCTCCAATGAGATTCTATAAGCAAGTGTTTAGTCTTTTAACTAGTTTTACCGAACATTTCTCCCAATGTACCATGTCAAGGCAAATCCGCTGCCAGGAGATCCACATCTTGTGCTTTGGCTGTGGCCGAACCGGTGCGGTGGCCTCTCCGGAAGGCATCAGAGCCAAGGACTTTTTTCCCTTTTCCCAATAACCGCACAAAAAAAAAAGAAAGTAGGAAGGGTTGGTTTGCCTCTTGTATGTATTATACTACAGTATAGTTGCCGATCTGAATGTAGATGAGTTTCGTCCTGGCGGAGAAAGATGAATAGCGACCGAATATTGGTGGCACCCTGCGAGCGGGAAACGAAAACGTGCCCGGAGTAAATGTGACAGAGAACGAAAACCCCTTAATGATGCTGGAATTATGACCTATTGCAGCCGAAAGTATTCATAATTTTACCATTGTGGAGTCGTATTTATGCTGTGCGGTGCCGGGGCCGGTGTATGGATCATCGTGCCGCACTTGTTATTCTAAACGGATCGCAAGTGCACGGCAATTGGATTAACTTTTGAATTTTCAAGCGGACTGCGTTTTACCTTGTGTAAGACAAGGCGTGACGTTTGACACGGGGTTAAGACGTATTTCATAAAAAAAACACACTATATAAACCTTGTTCTTGTAGGCTCCTCAGATTTATATATGGTGATTCGAAAAGTAAGTTAGAATATAGTAACAATGTTATTGAAATTTCACAAGTTTAACGCAGTGTACTTGGTTGGATTTCGTATAACGATCTGAATTGATAAAGTGAACTCAAAAATTACCTCCTTTCATCATTTTTTTGTCTTTAGAATATAAACTTGTCATGAAACTGGAAATGAATTGACATGGACTGTCTGTGAAAGAGGCTTAAAAGGAGTTAAATATAGACTTATTGAAACTTTGCAGAGGGGAAGTGAAAAAAAAACACAATTTTGCTCACAAAAACGACTGAAATAGAAGCAAAAATGATTGGCAGTATGAATCATTAGTTTCAGCTTTTTTTTTCAAACTAAATTAATTCATGGCTGTTTGGAGTATTTGAAGAATCTTCGAAGGTTGAAGTGACTACAGAACAGATGAAATGCTTCGTTGTCAGTAATATTTGATGAATGCAGATTTAGCATCAGCTGAAGATGAATACAAACTTCTAGGAACGATTTTGAAAAATAGTGTATACCATATAATGAAGCGCATGTTTTTATTAGGGAATTAGGCTCCATTATACAATTTTGTAAACAGAAACTTAACACCAACCATCTTACAAACGTCTTGAGCCTAAGCACGGTTTCAAACCCATTCTCGTTTTGAAATTGGTCGGTCAGCTAACCCGGCTACAATATTGAAGAGAGGTGTGTTTTTTAGCATCTCAGTAAAAAATCATCACGCAACGGAGGTAAAAAATCTCAGCTATCAGAATTTTGGTTCATGGTTTGAAAATGATATCATCAACATTGTTCATGGTTAAACGATCATGATTTTAATTATCCAGAATTATGAACACAATTCCAGGCTCATAAATACCCTAAACCCTTTTGCGATTGATGATGTGGTATCTCACGAACTGAAACGGTTGGCAGCAGTAACAAAATACTAATGCATCAGTGATAGCATTGCGCAATAATACTTCATGATATCGTGATTATTGTTCATGACTCTTTTTGACAAACGCATGAAGAAAATATGATAAAGTTTATCTAGTGTTGAACAAGGCTTACACAAAATCCGTAATATGAGACGGAGTCTAAATTATAAATTAAAGCCATTAGTCTAAATTATAAATGAAAGCCAGGAGAAAGGTGTCTGAAATGCGTCCATAATGGAAATTGAGCAACTAATTTCAAATTGATTTTGGAACATTATTCAAGTTTTATCACGAAAACGACATTTATTATACAATAAAAATTTACTGTCGAGAAGAACCAAACAACTAATGAATGAAGTCGCTTACTGTGGCATCCAACATACCATCAACGTTTTAACCGTTATGTACTCGGCAGGGTACCCGGATACCTTTTCAGACTTTATTGCTTTTAAAAAACAAGGATAACCTCAACTCGGCCAGCTGAAACTTACGGGATGCTCCTAATTAGTGGAATTGAACAATTTTCCATGATCAGACTGTTTATAGCAGCGGGGGGGGGGGGGGGGGGGGCCGAAGGGAAAGGCTTCGATTTTTTTACCCCATAAGTACTCTACAGGGTACCCACATACCCACAAAATGAAATGCTTCTAGCTTTTTCATTTCTTGTCCGTTGCTGATCTTGGCCTGTCAAAAGATTGGAAAATATGTCTACTTTTAGAATCCGAGACCGACATGAACCAGTGACCACATCTGATTCCAGTAAATTCGGATCTTCGAGAGCATGTTCCGGTGAGACAAATTAGTACAATTGTCAATAAAACCGACCAACATTGACATCAAAATTCATAGAATCCCTCCAGGAGTTGATTTTCATTCATTTTGAGTCCATCAGAACCAATGGATCTTCAGGTCCCGTATGATAAAAATAGACAAATTTTCCAATCTTTTGACGGCTCAAGATCGAAAATCTGTCAAGAATTGAAAAAGTAAGAAGCATTTCATTTTGGTGGGTACCCGGGTACCCTGCCAGGTACTTACGTGTGTTAAAATTGCCGAGTACATAAATGCATTCTTGAGAAATGCATTGAGAGCAATTACTAATAAGCTCGATGAGTGGTTGGATGATGATAATTCAGAATAAAACAGAGATGACGAAATATATATTTTTTTTGGTTTCAAACTACATTCGACCTCTTGGTAATTAAATTATTCAAGGTACATACTTTAAACAAGCTCAACAAAAATTATCGCATGACTTTGTTGACATTCATTCTACTCCTGTTAACTCCGAAAATAATCTCTCATTTCATCATGTAACTTCGAAAATAAGCCGAGAGTAATTATTTTATGATTTTGAGCACAAGATATTGGAGGGAGTGTTTACCCCACTAACCCCTTTTCCAATAATCTCAAATTCTGCAAACTAATGCATTATTGCATAAACAAACATAACCTGAAAGTTACAGCCCAATGGAGGAACATCGACACAATGCCGTTTTGCCTTTCTCCTAGAAAGGTATAGCAATCACTGGAAAAACCAAAGGTATAAAAGTGGTCCCAATGGCCGAATGTCATATACCACTCGACCCCTTTTGACGAACTGAGCATTTTCTGTATGTATGTATGTATGTGTGTATGTGTGTGTGTGTGTGTATGTGCAACTTTTTTTTCTCACTCACTTTTCTCAGAGATGGCTGGACCGATTTTCATGAAATTACTTGCAAATGAACGGTCTAATTGCGCTATAGGTTGCTATTGAATTTCATAGTAATCAGATTTTTAGTTTAGAGGTTATGTATCAAAATGTAAAAATCACGAAACATCAATATCTCAGAAACCACATAACCGATTTCAATAAAACTGGTTTCAAATGATTGGGCTGTCTTCAAAACCCTTAACTTTTAAATTTCGTAATGATTGAACATATGGTTCAAAAGTTATGTAAAGAAAAGTTATCCTGAGGTTGTTTAAACTCACTCATTTTTCTCAGACATGGCTGAACCGATTTTCACAAAATTAGTGTCAAATGAAAGCTCTAGTTGCCTAATAGTTTGCTATTGAATTTCATTGTAATCGGATTGTAACTTTGTTCGTTGTTCATAAAAATGTGAAATCACATAAAGAAAGTAAACATGTTGACATTCTCCTAACAATCACTGGCTAATTAAAAGGTAGAAAAGTGATCCAAATGGTCGAATGTCATATACTACTCGACTCAGTTCGATGAATTGAGCATTCTCTGCATGTATGCATGTATAGGTGTATATGTGTGTGTGAGTGCGTACGTGTGTGAGTGTGTACGTGTGTATGTGCACCTTTCTGCCTTTCTTCTAGAAAGGTATAGCAATCACTTGCAAAACCGAAAGTATAAAAGTGCACCAAAGGGTCGAATAGCATATATCACTCGACTCAGCTCGACGAGCTGAGCATTTTCTGTGTGTGTATGTGTGTGTGTATGTGCAGATTTTTATTCTCACTCACTTTTCTCAGAGATGGCTGGACCGATTTTCATGAAATTAATTGCAAATGAAAGGTCTTGTTGTCCCATAAGACCCTATTAAATTTCATTGTAATCGAATTTTTAGTTTAGAGGTTATGTATCAAAATGTAAAAATCACGAAACATCATTATCTCGAAAACTACACAACTGATTTGAACATAATTGATTTCAAATTAACGGGATACCTAAACTACCCTTAACTTTTGAATTTCATAAAGATTGAACTTGTGGTTCAAAAGTAATGACAAGAATCGTGTTTTGAAGACTACTTAATCTCACTCATGTTTCTCAGAGATTGCTGAACCGATTTTCATAAAATCAGTGTCAAATGGAAGGTCTATTTGTCCCATAAGACCCTGTTGATTTGTTTTGCAATCGGACTATTACTTTGCCTGTTATGTTTAAAAATGTGAAATCCAGCTATGAAAAGGAACATATTCCGAAGACTACTTGAACTCACTCACTTTTCTCAGAGATTACTGACCCGATTTCCACAAAATTAGTGTCAACTAATAAGTCTAGAATTTTATTTTTTACTGTAATCGGACTGTAACTTCGTCTGTAAAGTACCAAAATGTGAAAATCACGAAACTTTATTATCTCAGAAACTACACAACCAATTCGATCAATATTATTATCAGATTAGCGGGCTAGTTAAGGGTTAACTGATGAATTATGATTGAACACGTGGTTTCAAAGTTTGGCTGCCCTATACGTTCCCATTTCGTTTGATTATAATTGAACTTAAGCCACCGTTATGTATTAAATAGTTATTAAAACAACCAAAGTCTATTATTTCAAAGATTACATGACTTATTTGAACATAACTAGTGTCATACGAACGAGTCATCTCTCAAACTTACAAATAACAAACTTCTTAACAATTTGATATGTGGCTGAAAAGTTATGAAAAGAATAGAATTTCAAAGGCTATTTAAAACTATACCTGCTTTGATTGATATATGTGGTCTCCACATAATTTAAATGTGGTATCGTACTATTTGAACGTTCCAAATTCATTAATTCCTTGCGATGTGTTTAAAGTCTACAAATGCACGACGAATCAGCCATAAGATATGATCAAAGTCAAAAGACAAATCGTTTGAAATGATTGGTTTTATCGAAATGACAACATCCTCGGTTTTTGGCTTCTGTACATCGCCCTAATTCTGAATATATTCATATTGGGTGGTATTCGGTCATTTTCAGCAAATTTTCTGGCATCAATCTGACACCGGAAATACTCATATTGGGAGGTATTTAGTTATTTTGGTTGTTTTCCAGAAACTAACAATGGTCGTCTTTAAATTCAAAATGGTGTCCAGGGTCAATGTTTGGTTTCTATGCATCATCCCGATTACGGAAATATCCATATTGTGTATTATTTGGTCATTTTCGACTGTTTCCTATAAGTTGCCATTTAGCGATTCAAAATGGTGCCTGAGGTCAATTGTTAGCTCATTGCATCATTCTGGTTCCAGAGATACTCATATTGGATGGTATTTGGTTATTTTAGGCTGTTTTTCACAAACCGGAAGTCGCCATCTTGGATTTTAAAATGGTATTTAAGATAATTTCTGGCCTCTGAGCGTCATTCTGGTTGAAGAAACACTCATATTGGGTGTAATTCGATCATTTTCGGCTGTTTCCCAGGAACCGGAAGTCGCCAACCTAGAATCCAAAATGGGGTCTTTGGTCGATTTCAGCTGCTGTATATCATTCTAGATCCGGAGACACTCATGTTAGACGGAAATCGGCCATTTTTGGCCGTTTCCCAGAAAGCACAAGTTGCCATCCTACAATTCATAATGGTGTCTGAAGTCGATTTGTGGCTCCAGTGCATCATTACGATTCCGAAAATATCCATATTGAGTGGTATCTGGTCGTTTTTTGTCGCTGTTTTTCAGAAACCGGAAGTCGCCATCTTAGAATTCAAAATGGTATCTGTGGTCGAATTTAGCTCCTGTGTATCTTTCTTTATCCGGATATTATTATATTGGGTGGAAATCGTCCATTTTTGGCTGTTTTCCAGAAACCGGATATTGCTATCTTACAATCCAAAATGTTGCCTGAGGTCGATTATGGAACATATTTGTTACCACTAAAAACATTCACCTGCCAAATAAGGTTCCATTTAGTTGATTAGTTCGCGAGATGTGCAGAAATTTGTGCAGACACATGTGCTTCCAGAACAGGGAGGGGCGTCGAACCATTATGGACATATTTAATCATGATATCATGACATATTTCGTCGTTCATGATTCTGCTAGCATCAATGAAAAAGTATCCTGCCTACACAGTCATCCCGGCCCTGTATTCGGTGGTTCGGAAGGGGTCTTCCAGCCTGCTATCTCAGGCAAGTATCCGTGCGCTCCCATCTTTCACCGCCCTGATGTTTTTCAAAATTTCAGACCCACTGTACACAACATTGTTATAACTGAAGCACCGAACCTCGAGCTAAATGCTGCTCCAACGGCATTGAACCATTTAAGCATTCCCGATGAGTCCTTCCGCATCTTCTATTAGAACGTCCGAGGATCAAAGTCCAAGATTTCCGAAGTTTTCCTGAGTACATCATAACTCTCGTACGATGTGTACGTCATCACTGAAACGTGGCTCGATGATCATATTGCCTCTCCCCAATTGTTTAACACTGATTATCATGTCTTTCGAGTTGATCGGGGTCCACATAATAGCTCTCGGCAACGTGGTGGTGGAGTCCTGATAGCCGTTCCAAAGAACGTCAATGTTGCTCCTGTAAACCTCTCCAGCGTACTGTGGAAAACTTGTGGGTGAAAATCACTATCAACGATAAGACTATTTTCCTCGGTGTTATCTATATCCCACCGGACAAAAGTAAAGATTGCGACTATGTGCGACTGCATTTGGCTACTGTTGATGAAATAATGAGCCGCTCTGACCGTGCCGATATAATCCTCTTTGGTGACTTCAACCAACCTCACGTTGAATGGAGTGCAGCTTTAGGCGGTTTCCTATTCGCTGATCCACTTTTGTCGTACTTGATACAAGCTTGTCGCACATTACTCGATGGTTTGTCGTTTTGCAGCTTGCGACAACGTAATGGAGTTCGTAACTTCAGGAACCGAATTCTTGACCTTATTTACACTTTTGATTCTGTTACTACTATCAGCACTGCTGAAGAGGCTCTCTAATCCGTTGTTCGCCCAGATCTTGATCGTCCGGCTCTTTCGTTAATCGTTAAGTTTCCTCCTGCAGTTGCTCATTACGACGACGATGTCGGTTTAGAGTTGGATTTTCGGAAAACTGATTTCGATGCCCTTGATAGATTGCTCTCCCAGATTGATTGGTCGGACATATACTCAAGTGTGAATGTTGATGAAGCTGTTAGTGCCTTCACAGCCAAATTGCATAGCTGCTTTTCTGAGGTGGTGCCTCCGTTCAGACCTCCAAAAAACCACCTTGGTCTAATGCGCGATTGAAAAATCTGAAGCGACACCGTTCGAAAATGCTCAAACTATACTGTCGACAGAAAAACCAATTTTCAAAGCATCAATTTAAGGAAGCGAGCCGTGTATACCGCTGCTACAATCGACTGCTCTACAGGCGACATGTAAAACGAACAGAAAACAATTTACGCAGGAATCCGAAACAGTTCTGGTCATTTGTAAACACGAAGCGGAAGGATTATGGTCTACCTACATATATGAAGCTGGGAGATTTGACCGCCTCTACAGCTGACGAAAAGTGCGAACTTTTCGCATCACATTTCAGAGATGTTTTCAACTCTGCTACAACACGCCTTGATCCTGATACTAGTAACGCCACTTCTAATGTTCCTGTAGATGCTGTTGACTTCGATGTTTTCACTATCAATGCTGATATGGTTGTTACGGCTTTAGCGAAGTTAAAGTCTGCATCTATTGCTGGGCCAGACGGCATTCCATCATGCGTGCTAAAAAGTGCGCTGGTGTTCTAGTTGAACCTCTGCGAGCAATTTTCAATCTTTCCTTGCAAAGTCGAACGTCCCCTACAATCTGGAAAAGCTCGTGCATGACGTCAGTATGCAAAAAAGGAGACAAAACGGATATTACCAATTATCGTGGGATAACTTCACTGTCTGCTGGATCGAAATGCTTTGAGGTCATTCTTAACAAGGCGATTCTTGAGGCATGTAAATGCTATATCACGCCATCTCAACATGGATTCTTTCCCAAGCGTTCTGTTGAATCAAGCCTGTGTGTGTTCACCTCCTTCTGCATAAGCAAAATGGACAGTGGTGCGCAAATTGACACGATATATACGGATATTAAAGCTGCTTTTGACACGGTAGACCATGAAATATTGGATGCCAAATTCCGACGTCTCGGTTTCTCGGGTAGACTATGTGACTGGGTCAAATCCTACTTGACAAACCGAAAGCTATACGTAAAGATAGAATCGGCTGAATCGGCAACGTCCGCAGTGTGGTGTTCCTCAAGGTAGTAATCTGGGATCAGTTTTATTCGCTCTTTTTTTCAACGATGTCTCTCTGGCTCTACCGAGCGGATGTGTGCTGATCTCTGCGGATTATTTGAAAATTTACCGCGTCGTTCGCAAGTTGGACGACTGTTACTATCTACAAGACATGCTCAATAGCTTTACCAAATGGTGCCAACTAAACCATCTTGTGATTAGCATAACGAAATGCTGTGTAATATCATATCGGCGTTTAAAAAATCCCGTTCTGCTCAATTACTCCATCGACGGAATTTTTTTGAATCTAGTCGAGCAAATCAAGGACTTGGTGTTCTGTTGGATTAACAACTTACCTTCAAAATGCACTATTCCTCAATAGTAGAGAAAGCCAACCACCAACTCGGCTTCATTTCCAAAGTTGCTGCTGACTTCACCGATCCACTATGCCTACGCGCATTGTACTGCTCTTTGGTCTGGTCCATTCTTGAATTCGATTCTAGTGTATGGTCGCCCTATGAGGAGGTTTGGATTGCCAGTGTCAGTGCAGCATAAGTTTGTCCGATACGCGTTACGAAATCTTCCCTGGAGGCGCCCTCACGACTTGCCTTCCTATGAAGATCGATGTGCATTAATTGGCATCGAAACATTAGCCAATCGTCGGAATGCCAACCAAGCAGTTTTTGGAGCTAAAATTTTACAATCTGAGATCGACAGTCCCGTATTGCTTAGTCAACTTCAAATCTACGCACCTCAACGCATTATAAGGTCCAGGCAATGGCTACGACAACCATTTAGGAACACTGCATATGGCGACAACGACAACGATTAGTATAAGCCGACGATTCCAAGATGTTTACTACTTGTTTGATTTCAACGTGTCAACAAAAACCTTCCATCGGCGTATTCGTGGCAGAATGTGATATTTTATGTGTTTTACATTAGTTCATTAAGACCATGTGTAGTCAGGTGATTTCATACAAATAAACAACAAACAACAATAAAAACGTAGTTCCGCTTCTCGCACAATGGGTTTGAAATGATGGTCAAAAACAAGTTATAAAAAAATGGATTTTCTCACGCATCTTTATTACGGCGCATCACATATCAAATCAAAGCTCATAAGTTGCACTACAAAACGTATCGTTTGGATTTGAATCCTAGATCTGTTGGTGAGAGAAGAGCAGCTGTGAAAATCTCCATTTATTTTTAGAAAAATGCGAAGTTCTTATGATGTATTCTCTACAGCAACTTCCAAAAACCCTCATTTTGTTCCCTTTATAGAGAAGAACAAACATGCCAATTTTCATGGAAATCGGTTCAGTTTACTCAAAGTTATAGCAATTTTACGTTTTTATCAGTTTTTCGACATCAATTTTTGTTGGACTTTTCTACCCCACTTACCCCTTTTCTAAAAATCTGAGATGATGCAAAACATTGTTTTGCATCGTCTGTGTATGTATTGTATAGATAAACTAACCCTGAAGTTTCAGTCCGATCGGAGAACCTCGAAACAGGACCTAGTTGCGGTCTTCGCGAGCTGGCTCTATTTTTAATCAAATTTTTCAGTTACATTCCGAGGGATTCTGAAACGGACCGTACGTATTACTGTTGCGGATTTGGTATATTTTGGTAATGGCTGCTTCCAAAAGCGATAGGCACTTACTGCGAAAAATACTGGCTTCGTTTTGGAAAATTCTTTACACTGCATACAAAATATGAAAAATTTTAAGACAGACAGTTATAGTTCGACTACATAGTCTTGTGGAACTGGGGAAACGACATAACTTAAAAAAAGCGAAGCCACTAACATTATACTTCAGTTGAATTTACATTGCGCAGCAAGGTAATATTATGGTTAAAAGCCTTTTAGAACAAAAGTAGACAAGACAAAGGATGTTATTATGTCAGTGCGGATACCATATGTTGTCTAACCATGACGCATATTTGTGACAACCAGGGAAGGTTTTCTACGCGATTTTTCGGGACTCGTAAGTAATCTACGTAGAAAACTGTATTCTACGTTTTCTACAGTAGAAAACCTCTTGCAAGTAGAAAACTCTCAAACACTCGAAAATTCACAGTATGAGTCATAAAATGCCATTCGCTGCGCTGATTAGGTGTATTCAAGTAACGGGAGAATTGATATAACAAAAAAAAAAAGAAACAAGAAGAAGCAAGAAAGTGTTTTTCTGGACTTTTTTTGTGATTATGGCGAAAGAGGCAATGATGAAGAAACTCAAAAAAGCAAACAAAGTTTTCACTCAATAATTTCAATCATAATTCATGGTTCAACAACATATTTGTTGTCATCCAAAAATTCTAATGAAAGCAAAATCGCATAACATACGTCACATACAAAATCAGTGCAACAGTAAAGGCGCACCTAAGCCTGATTTATACAGAACTATGCTATCGCTGTCAAATCTCATATATTTAAAGCGTACCCAATATCTCAATGGTTCATGATTCCTCTGGCATATATAAAAAAGCCCACCAATAATTCCATGCAACTTTAAACAGTTGCAGGAAGAATTCTTTACACCCTCGAAAAAAATAACTCTAAAATGAGTAAGATTTGACGTATTTTCGTAAAAAGTGGAACAACTCATAAACTGAGTAACTCCGTTGAGAAAAAAGGTGTTTTAAAAACTGAGTGATTGTTACTCACTTTCAGTTTTGAGTTCAGTAACTACTCATTTCTTGGGTTCTGAATAGCTACTTGATTTAATTTACAAATTTATATAAAGTTTCGAAAATAAAATTAAACATACCTGGGTTTGTTGTTTGTACTGGCTAGAGAGCCCTAGAATATTTTGCAAACGGGAGGTATTTCTAATCCGAAAGCTTATGAAACACATCAAAAACGAATTCAATCGATGGTGATTAAAAGCAACGATTTTTATTGTCAAATTCGTTCTCAATTCACACAAAATAATCATTACGATTAAACATAAATAATATTTTTAAACTAAAATTTCGTTTATTCTTTATGTAATCCACCACAAAAATCTCTTTGAAGGTTTTCGTAGAATACTCGTAGAATACTCGTTTTTGGTTAGGTATTCTACCAGAGGTATTCTATGAGATAACTCGTCGAAAACTACATGAGGTTTTCTACATGACATCCCTGACAACTGAGTTAAATTAGCAATTACATTAAGCGGCTTTTTCAATGTTAATTTAAGGAATTTGGGAGACTGAAGTAAAAGATTTTTATCAAATTAAATTTTGACTAATTTCGATGTGTGTGTGTGTGTGTATGTGTGTGTGTGTGTGCGTGTGTGTGTGTGTGTGTGTGTGTGTGTGTGTGTGTGTGTGTGGGTGGGTGTGTGTCTGTTTACAATTCATCTCCCACTGGCCGACAGTGCCTTTATACAAAAAACCTATCTGCATCTACTTCTATTTCAAGCTGATTTACACTTTATTTTTTTACACTAGTGGTGCGTATTTAATATTAATTGATGTTTTTAATACAGTTTAGAACGGCCTTACCAACTTCTCCTTAAAGGAATTCCTCGCTGTTAGTGTACAGATTCGAATCTGCCCAACTTTTCCATGGCAGCTAATTCGTTTACCCGCCACCAAACGGCGGTGGCGCTGCGAGCGTTTCAAATTTCATTTCTTGGTCGATGAGTTTTGTGGCTGGTTCAAGTTATTTGTTCAAAGTCACTCAAAAATCAATATCTGTTCAAAAGCCAGACAGATTATGAAATAAAGCCTGACAAAACACCCACAAAACTATGTCAAAGTTATGGTTATTTGAATCTTAGATATATTAAAAAAGTATCCAGAAAACTAGCTTATATCTAAGATTCCACGAAATATAGAAAAAGTCTACTCAAGATCCGAAAAAGAATCACTCAATCACTGGCAAAATCATAAATAAATGTTCCCGTAAATACAAACACAATGCACTTATCCCACACATCGAGTCAGCATTCAGCGAACAAAGCATTCCGATACTTATCTTTCACCACTCGCACACCAACAATCACACCGTTTCTTTGGTGATGGTTAGCACTTTCGAGGGAAAGCGTTCTGCCACCGGATGAAATGGCGCTCCGCCACCGGTGAATCATTACTATACAATTTCACAGTATCATGTCTGGCACAACGTTAACAAATCCTCACACATTCATGATTGCAGGTTACCGGTCACGTCCCCTCTCACTAGGGATACCATCCGTCCTGATTTAGCAGGACATGTCCTGATTTTGAAGTCCTATTTGGGCGTCCTGATTTATTTTTTATATTTTAGCATTTGTCCTGATTTTCTGGAGATATTTATCTTTCTGGTGTGGCAATGAGCAGAATTTTTCAAAATTGCTCAATAAGTGTTTTAAATTCCAGGTCACAACGCTCACTGCGATCGAAATTTTTCATTGGTTGAATCTCACTAGAGTAATAAGACGAATCTCTCACGCGTTGACCGTTACCATTAAACATCTGGCATTTGTTAAGTTTATGTTGAAACAGTTTACGTGTGTTGAATTTTTAAAGTATCTACTAATGGGTAATAATTCAAAGTGGTTTGATGAAAGTGGATCGTCAGAGATACACTCAGATTTTTTATTAGGTATTTTTCTACACGGATTCTCGAATTAACGTTTTTTTCACGCGGATTGTTAAATTGAAGGATTTTCAAATTACGCGTTTTTATACGCGGATTTTTTTATGACCTCGTTTTTCCGCGAGGTACGTATCCCCGCGTAAAAAAACTGAGCAAATCAAATATTACGAGTTATATTTGCTCATATTTAGAAAGAATAGAATAACTTAGAAAAATTCGTGCCCAGAAAATGTGTCCTGATTTCTAACTTCGACCAGATGGTATCCCTACCTCTCACTCGGCACCAGTTTGCAGCTCCCACTTCCAACTGCATATCAATATTCATAACTAAATAGCACTTTCTCTCTGCAGGCAGCAGATACGGTTCAATTACAGTGATCAAATTTCACGGATGATTGAAAACATCTACTCAAAATTCGAAAAAGAACCACTTAGCTACTGGCAAAATTATAAATGAATGTTTTTGTAAATATGAACACAATGCACTTATCTTATACATCGAGTCAGCATTCCGTTACTTTTTTCACCATTCGCACGCAAACTATCACACTTGTTTCCTTGGTTATGGTTAGCAGTTTCGTGGAAAATCGCTCCGCCACCGGCTGAATCATCATTACATGTACAATCTTACTGGATCATATCTGGCACAACGTTGACTATTCTTCACACATTCATGATTCGATATTATAATACATAATCAGCGGTAATATACAAAATTCATGAGTCAGCAAAAAAAGATAGTTCTACCAGTCGAACTCTAACCGTAATGGCGAAAACAGCGAAACTACTACGTTCAGAAATGAGCGCGTTCAAAAACTATACCCCACGACGTCGAAAACGAACATCGTGCGCTACTTTGTGGACGTCGTATCTAGGATCTAGGATACCTTGGCAGTATTGGAAAACAATCAGACAATCGAAAAAAGGCTTGGATTTGGACGACCGACGACCATGAGCAACAAGTAAGGACGCTGAAGCGGAAGATCGAGGGAAAACAGTGAAAAAATACATGGTTTACCCTGGATGACAACGACTGGCAGGGCACTTCGTATCGTACTTCCCCCAAGGAAGGTAGTGAGCTACGTGGTGAAGTCAATTCCACACACCAAGTTCCCCAGGAAGGTGCTCCTATTGTGGCAATCAGCGAGAAGGGGATGTCAAAGCCGCTCTTTTTTCGCTGTGGACTGGCCGTGAATTGGGAAAATGTATAGTACAAAGTGCCTGACGGAAGTTGCGTCGCTCATCAAGAAATACCATAAGGGCAAGATACGGTGTTCTGGCCGGATTTGGCGTCGGCTCATTACTTGAAGTAATCGTTGGAAGTGATTGAGTGGCTAAATATCGAGAATTTCTTAGCAAACCTGAAGCGTAAGATCAACTCCAACAATTTTGTCACGACAACTGAGAAGGAATCGATGAATAAAACTAAGGGGCCATCCACATTCCACGTGGTCAGATTTTGAACGATTTTGACCCCCCCCCCCCTCCCACCTGAAATGTTGAAATGTTGGCTCTACCAGTTACTTGCCGCCTCCCATTGTGGTCTATACTATAGCATGATGATCGTTATGGGGCAACCATTGTCTACCCGTCACTTTATGATCAGTTCTGGACTGGAGAATCTCACGTCGATGATCGACTTCATACCATTTTTGCTAAATGTACTGTTGGTCCTAACGTCGGTCAGATCTAGGTTCAGCTTTGCCAAAGCTTCTAACAAGATTTGACTCCTCCGGTTCGTACTGTCCTACTCAACAGGCCAAACGTTGAAGACACCCTCCACCAGCAACTGCGTTACACGCAAAAGTTGGAGTGTGCGTAACCAGATCATTTATGAGCGAAATTAGCGCATTTAGTGATTAAAATTGGAACCAGTACAACGCATGTGCGTTGGGCATAACGCATTTGATGCTCTAGCCTATTTTGAATGTATTGCGCAGCTCCAAACCACTACATTTATCCTTCATTGAACCCTTGTGTGGAAAACCACACAAATGAATTTTGTTTTGATTTTTTTTCGAAAACTTCTCGATCGATTTTGATGAAACTTCTTGACAATTCCTAAACCATCAATCTTACACAAAATACATTTTCACCAAGGGAAAAATATTTTTGGTTGATGAGATATTTAAAAACTTACGTTGTTTACCCTGGTGTGTGGATTTCCACACATACAACATTCGAATTTATTTTGGACAAGAAACAACTTAATTTTGCCCCAAACATATTCTTTTCATTGAGTGCTTTCATACCTGAAGCTATAGGTACCAATTAATCCTGTTTCAAAAATCGAATAAGGTGTGTGTGTGTGTGCGGAAGTATGTGTATGTGTGTTTATATTCATTCTTACGACCAATATATCTCGATTTTCTCAGCAACGGCTGAACCGATTCGATTGTTCTTAGTCGCGTTTGAAAGAGCTTAAAATCTAGTTAGTTGATGTAAAATATCGTTTTGATCCGAAAGTTCATTCAAAAATGACGTAACAAAAGGTGATCAATTTACATGGGAACTGATAAACTAATTAATTTTTTTTTTTAACGGTTTGACTGATTTTAGAAATATATAAAGGTGCATTCTTGTAATTCGCATCAAAATCAAATCAATCAAAAGGCTACGTGGGACATGTGTAAAAGTATGTGTTTATTTGTTTCATCCCAGTGTGAGAATTTTCACACATATGGGTTACGAATACGCTAATGCTAAAAGTACCTATTTAGTGTTTGCACAGCCTGGTGTTCAACATTTACACAGTTTTATATCTACTGCGAGACACGTATACTCGCACTTTTAGGTATATTGAAATAAATTTAGAATGGATCTCCCGAGATGGCTAACAAGCCAGTCGTCGTGGGTTCGAGTCTCGGCTCGGGAGAAACTGTTAGTGTTAGTAGGATCGTAGCGCTAGCCCTGCTATTGTCCTATACACTAAACATTTGACTGCGAAGTCTGTGTATAATGAACGAATCGGAATGTAGCACCAAGGCTTTGCTTACTTTGCTTAGCATAGATTTGAGAATATTCTTACGAACATTCCTAGCACCAAATTGCTTCATTTGGTCAATCCGATGTTAGGATTTTTTTTGTTCAATTGCTCTCATAGCATGTTCAATTGGTCTCATATCATGTAAACACGTTTTGTTTTGTAACTTTTGCATGAACCATTGAATCAAACAAATGTCCGATGATGACCTGATGGCCTTCAAGCCCTTCCAATTGCAGCCAAGAAAATCAAATCAATACATCCATTGCTGAGATAATCCAAATGTATTTTTCAAGATTACTTTTGTACACTACGCATAATATCATTCAATTGGTAACCTCCAAGATACTGCAATGTACTAGGCGTTTCCACAAGTTTTGTTTTGTTTTTTTTTTCAACGTACCTTTGGAAATTATCATTTAATTTTGAGTATATTTTTGAATATAAATCTACCCTCCAAATCCTAACAAACGCATCTAGCACCAAAAGGACTCAAATCAGTCAAACTGCTGAAAGAAAAAATCGGTTAGTTTATCAGTTCCTATATAAGCTGACCACCACATTACGTCATTTTTGAATGAACCTTCGGATCAAAACGATATTTTTCGTCAAATAACTAGACTTTTAGCTCTTTCAAACGCTACTAAGAACAATCGAATTGGTTCAGCCAATGCTGAGAAAATCGAGATATAATGGTCGTAAGGATGAAAATATGCACACATACACATAGTTCCGCACACATACATACCTCATTCGATTTTCGAAACAGGATTATTTGGTACCTATAGCTTCAGGTATGTATGCACTCAATGAAAAAATAAGTTTGGGGCAGAATTAAGTTGTTTCTTGTCCAAAACAAATTAAAATGTTGTTTGTGTGGAAAACCACACACCAGGGTAAACAACGTAAGTTTTTTTAGGATGCAATGAAGGTTATAAAGCATCAGCCGATGTTCAGAAGGTTGGCATCGTTAAAACAGTGCAACCAACAATCAATACTGATAAGTTGGGTACTGACTCCATTGAAGAAATTATTGTCTGATCGATTCACTTTCATGAATGAGGTCATTTGAAAACATCATTCAATCATTAACAATAAACAAAAACATGAGATTGGTTCAAAACATTTTGCATTCAATTATGACTCTGGTTTCATTCACATGCATTCGGTTCTGCGTTACTGGCACCAGCGTCAATAACTTCCGCGGCAACAAGGCTCGCCATTGGCTGTTTCGTTTGCTGACGATTTTTAGGGATGCACGAGCCGTTGATACGCACCGGCTCGCGAAAGTAAAGAACGGTTTTTTGAGCGCCTCGAAACTGATCGTTCGCACGAAGCCGAAGTTTACCGAGACATTACGATTTTTGTGTATATGATACATATTCTGATTTTGATCTCTGTCAATGTATTCCTTGTACAACTTTTGCGTTATGCGTATCACGCATTGGTTGTGCGAAGTCAGAGCAAATACTGTGCGAATTGAAAGGACACATTGGATGATTAAAGCTTGAACTTTTGCGTGTAGGCTCGTCAGTCGTCAGTTCTATGGTTACGAGGTCGACCATTTGAAACATTTAATAAACCAACGTGGCGGAGTGTAACAGCTGCAGTAGAACACACACAACCTTCTCAACCGGGAACTCTTCGTCGTTTATTTGGCCGCCATACTGAGCTAGTTTGCGACCCAGCTACCGTTTCCGGGGGATGCGGTAGGGGACCGATACGATTGCGATGTCCGACAACGAATCAGAGGCAGCTTGGTATAGCGGATGGGCACCTCGGGCTTCTGATAAAGTGCTTGACGCTCCGTTTTCCAGGACGTACCAAGCACTTGGGATGAAGTTCTTTTTTCCCAAGAACCTGTTTGGCTACCGTCTTATAGGTTTATTTCTAGCATCCTTGCGAAGCTTGAGATTCATCTCGCCAGTGCGAAATCGACGGATGCTCCGGATTTTTGTTCTATACACTAAAGCGCATTTTTATTCGAGATGTGAGCCGACATATAGTATTCTTGTCTGTACCACTTGTTTTTGTTACTATGTACTGTGAACTGTGGATTAAGCAACATTTTTCAATAACTTTAAGTTTCAATTGCATCCATTGTTGTAAATTTTGGTCCCAAATAGGCTGAAAAGTAAAATTCCTGATTACAATTACCCACTCTAAAACAAACACCAGAATGACAGTGGGCGCAATTGCGCTACCAAACATCACTTGACAGTTGACACGTTCAGCTACCATTTTTTTATGGCAAACGACAAGTGACACAGTTGTCAGGTACGGCATCGTCTGGGAGAGACGATTCTCTCGTTTGCTCTCGCCGAACTTTCACCCCGCGTAGTTTTTCTTTTCTACCCTATTCGTCAACTCATTGCTGCACGCAGTATGTCCTGTACGGACCGGCAACTTCCTGTGTACGGTTGCCCTTCGCACAGCATCGTATGCTTGAGCACGGCTGGAAACTCTCTGTTTTCCCCCCGCTAGCTGAGAGTCAAAGAGTGGGTGAGCATTTTCCTGCCCGAGTTGAGGATTTGTTTGAAAACAACAGCAGCGTGAACGGAACCCACTGGCAGTCTGGCTCGGGCTGCCAATCTGAGACCGCTCGCCTGTATGACGGTTCCGTCGTCCGATAGCAACCGTCAGTCGTAGAGTATCCTTCGCAGGGGATGGTTCACGCGCGCGCGTTCTTTCCTTCTCTCTGTATATTATAAATTGTGCACAACAAAAACAACACATCACATCACATCAGCTCGGTTTAGGCAGTCTACGTCGTGTGTATATTGGTGTGCTACACCGAAGGATTCGCTCTGAGGACACACACAGAACGACGCACATCCACACCAAGACCGGGCGGTGGCAGACAGATAGTCGAGAATTCTACGCCAGCCGCTCTGCTGCTGCTGGGTGGTAGCCGAAAATTTTCCTCCCTGTTCTATCCTTTGGAATTTTTCCTGTCCGTCTTCTACGGTGTCGGTGGAAATATTTGTCGATCCGGGAAGTGTGGAATCTTTCGCTTATCTCCAAACTGTCCTATTTGCAAGTTCTGTGGACGTCTTTGAAGTTTTTAACGAATCTGTAAATCAGGTGAATCGAGTGAAATATAAAACCACCTTTCCGTCCTCTCGACCTTACGGCGTTTTTCACCTCCTCCCTCTGTGGCTGTGCGTAATAGGTCGGATTTTCGCGTGTGTCTCGCTCGGTCGGTGGCGAATTATTTCGTGTACATGTGAGAAATAATACGCGTTGGCGATGGCTTTTTGAAGGTTAGACATCGAAACACCGCACTACGCACGAGTGCACGGAAAGAAGCCCGTTGTTCGCAGTGTGTCCTGTGACTGTGCAAAGAAAACTGTGTACCCACCGAAGAAGACACACGTAAGGAGTGCGGGTGAAAGAGATAAAAAGGAAAAGTTGTTTTACAAACACTGCTATTCGGGGAAAGTTTTGCAGGGCAGAAGAAAAACAGTGCGATTGGATGGGAGAATAAATTGAAAATCAAATACTGCAAAATCAAGCAAACAAAATTAAATTAAACGAGCCATCGAGGAATCACTGAAAGGAAGAGGCGTCCGGTGAATGGTAGAGGAAAATCACCCGAGGGCGAAAAAAGTTCTGTTTCCAATTTTTACGCTCGATCGGAGGAGAGCCAACAGCAGCGGTTTCTGTGTGTGAGTTTTCCGAATGATTTCAATCTGCGTCTGTGTTGTGGCTCGCGAGAAAACGTCGCGGCGACACTAAGGACCGGAAATTGTGTCCGCGTACGTACGAGTGGCAAGCACATCGCGGCAACGGCTGTGGTGGCCAGTGTCGAAGAATACAAGTGAAATTTTTTGCTGCTCCTTAGACGATGGGTGATGGTTGTTGTCGACTGTAAAGAAGTTAATTTGTGTGGATGCCGATGATTGTCTCGGGCCTGCATCGGATAGGGAGGGAATTTTTTTTCGCAAGAGATCACAGCGTGGCAAGAGATTGGGAGTGATACAAACGTAAGTAGATGATTTTTGTTTTATGGTTTCTTTTGATAAATAATACAATTCGTTTCACAAGAACGAATTTCCTTGTATATTTTTTTTTCTGAGAATGTTAGAGAAATTATGATAAAGCTGACGTATGACAAAGAGAGCAATTTCAAATACCAAAGAAATAAACTTTAATGATTGTCATTTCGTAAAGTACTGATATAGCAGCCATTTTACAGCATTACTAGATAAAAATTCCCAGAATATTCCTAGAACGGAAAATGCCGTTCTATTGCTTTTTAAGTTACTTTACGAATATTAAGATATCAACGATTTATTTTTGGTTTTATGCTAGTACAGTACGCATGAAAATATGTATAGATGTTTTATTACAAAATTCATATGGATAGGGTATAAAGTTTATCTATTTTAGTTTTTTGTCTATTGTTTCTAGCTTTATGTTCGAATGGCTTTATTGACTCGGCACAGCGCAATTGGGATTTTCGGGAGATCTAATTTAATTTTTTTTGTGTGACGTCTACATTTCTCCAGTTTGAAATACTATTAAGCATCTCAAAATTGTTATAAAAATGTTATTTGAGAAGAATGGGATTCGAACGTTTTTGCAATTGGTAAAGAAAGATGCTTGTCTGCTTGTGATCTCAAAGGACAACCTAAGGTACTGAATACCTTTTCGGAATATGACCTTTCGTTTATTCGTCACAGACTTCGCAGCCTGCCGTTATAGTGTACAGGACAAAAAACAGTAAGAAAGGAAAAAAAATTCAATTAAATGCTGAGATTATTTGCCTTCTAATTAAATAGATTGATATCGATTGAGAAATTGATAAAGTTTTCCACAATAATTAAAAACACAAATACTGGTGCACACATTTTAATAAGAATGTTAACTAACAGTCAGTAAGTTATACTGGAATTCCAGTAGTCAAATACCGATCGCCAGTAGTGTTGTTTCGCAGAAATCTAAAGTTTGATATGTCGCAAGCCAGCCTATGACCCAACTTTTAACCTAGCCTGTGGAAGGGTACTTATCCCAC
This sequence comes from Wyeomyia smithii, assembly GCF_029784165.1. Taxonomy (NCBI): domain Eukaryota; kingdom Metazoa; phylum Arthropoda; class Insecta; order Diptera; family Culicidae; genus Wyeomyia; species Wyeomyia smithii. Next base: position 226,007,294 of record NC_073695.1, on the reverse strand, counting down.
GGTTCCCCTCATTAAGTCCGAAACAACGGAAAATTTCGTAATGTCCCGTGCTATCCCTAAAACTACGATAAATTTGTGCTCTTTCGAAAAAAGTTGGATCAAATATGGTTCAGAACTTTTATTTTTTCGGCTCTGAAGGGGTCGGATACAAATGCGTTATTTTTTTTATTTTTTATCATTAATTTAAAATCAAAAACATGCTTAGCTTGCCCATAATACTAGAATGACTGTATGAGCCCAAAATAATAATCTACAGTGTCATCATCAAATTCAGAAGTTTGATTTTAAAAAAATTGACGAGCTTCTATGAATTTGAATAATTTTTAGAACCCCTCTTATAAAATATAATTGTAAATTTCTTCGTCATTTCCAGAACCAAGTTTTTTTGGCTCCTTTCGGGGTCCCAAACAATACTAAACTTACCTGAAGTCGATTGGTTTTGTCTCCGCTTGGCGCATTGCATTTCAAATAACAATGCACTACATTATACTAAAGTATAGTATTTTAGATGCCCAACAACTTTGCAGAGGACACTGAAGGGCTAGAATGTCCCTAAGAAGAGCTACAGCTGTTCAAAGTTGAGTATGTCGATTTAAATGCAGAAAATTTTGTTTTCTGCCAGCATTACCAATGTACCGGCGTCAAAGGCGTGTTTCAAAGGTTACTTCTGATGGAAATCTGGCTGACGCCGGTACACTGGCAGTGTTGGCAGAAGAAATGATTTGCAACATAAATTTCGACATACTCAACTTAAACAGCTCTAGTATTTTTTTTTGGGACACCCTAGCTCTTTAGTGTCTTCGGCCAAGTTGTTAGGCATCAAAAAACCTACCATTTGAAGTTATGAAACCTATGGTTTGAGCCATTTTGAGCTCTTTAGAATGAAAAATGCATAATAGTTGGATTTTCCATACAAATCTCCATATAAATTTCAAATGCAATGCGCCAAGCGGAGACAAAACCAATCGACTTCCGATAAATTTATTGTTTGGGGCCCCAAATAGAACAAAAATACTTGGTTCTTGCTTTCTGCTATCAAGTTTCGTTTTTTCCATATAACGATTCCCCACCCTACTGTGTACCGAACGTATGGGGACAGAGAGAGCAGTGCAATACAACAAGAGCCGAATTAGTTTAAAATTTGCTGTCACGGAAAAACAGTCATTTTAGGAAGCCTGATCCTGGCAAGTAGGCTACTTGTTCTCAATATACACAGGTAGTTCCACAATCCTAAATTTATCGTGAGTCGATTGATTTTGCTTCCGCTTGGCGCATTGCATTTCAAATTTATAAGAAGATTTGTATGGAATAACCTACCTTTTTGCCTTTTTTATTCTAGAGAGCTCAGCATGGTCTAAATCATACGTTTTAAAACTTTAAAAGGTGGTTTTTTTACTTGTATTTAGAGTATTTTGGTTCACTATTTATATTATAGGAGAACCATTAGGCTATTTAACTTACGGATAGACACTCTGGAATACATTCTCGTTGAGTTACTAACAAACTGGGTGCTAAGTAAAAGATTTACTTACTTTACTTTTAAGGCGACAGACCGATTATCGATCCAGTGCCGAATCTAGAATACGTCGCCATGTCCCTCGGTCTTGGGCTGCTATCCTCCAATCGCCCCTACCACCTATTTCGCGTGCATCCTCGTCGACAGCACACATCCAACGAGGGCGGGATCTACCCCGCAGTCGACGACCTCTATCGGAATTCCTGCTAAATATAGCCTTCGCTTGACGCTCATCCGGCATTCTCGCTACATGCCCAGCCCACTGAAGCCTGCCGTATTTTATTCGCTTGACTATATCCGCCGATTTGTATGCCTGGTACACTTCATGGTTCGTGCGTCTGCGCCAAACACCATTTTCTAGTTTGCCGCCAAGGATTGAACGCAAAATCCTACGCTCAAAAAACCAAGAGCTCGCCGGTCAGCCTCTTTCACCGTCCATGATTCATGACCGTAGAGAGCCACCGGAAGAATCAGTGTTTTATAGAGTGCAAGTTTAGTACGTATTTGCAGACTGCGGGACCTTAGCTGGTTACGTAATCCATAAAGACCCTGTTTGCGGCTGCTATCCGCCTCTTTATCTCACGGCTAACCTCGTTGTGACATGTCACTAATGTTCCTAGGTAAATAAATTCGTCGACTACTTCAAATGTTTCCCCATATAGCACCACCGCAGCACCAACCTCCGACGGACTACCACGCATTCTGCCAGCCTTTCGTTTTGGCAGAGTTTATGACAAGCCCTAATCTCGCAGCTTCCCTCCTGAGAGGTCCGAGACCTCTTCCACAGCTATACGGTTGATACCAATAATGTCGATATCGTCCGCGAAACCGAGAAGCATGTGCGACTTCGTAATGATGGTGCCGCTTCTCTGCACACCAGCCCTCCGTATAGCTCCTTCCAATGCGATGTTGAACAATAAGTTCGACAGCCCGTCACCCTGCTTCAAACCATCTAACGTCACGAAAGAGTCCGATATCTCACCGGCTGTCCTGACGCTTGATGTAGAACCTTTAAGGGTGGCACGTATCAGCCTAATCAGCTTTGTTGGGAAGCCATGTTCAATCATAATCTGCCATAACTCATTTCTCTTGACTGAATCGTACGCTGCCCTGAAGTCTATGAACAGATGGTGCGTCTGCAAGTTGTATTCTCGAAATTTATCGAGAATTTGTTCTTTTTTTTATTGAGAAGAGTTATGCCCCGATATTTGCTACAGTCCAGACGATGACCTTTTTTGTAGATCGGGCATATGAGACCCTCCAACCAGTCCGAGGGCAATTCTTCATCAGACCACACTCTCAGCATGATCCGATGGATGGCACGATACAGATGTTCGCTCTCGACTTTGAAGAGTTCGGCGGGAATGCCGTCCTTCCCGGCTGCCTTGCAGTTTCTCAGCTCTTTCACTGCTTTCTTCACCTCGTCCATGGATCCACACCTTGACCATCATTCTCAATAGTCATCCTGCTCCTTTCGACTCCACTGTTTCCCTCACCGTTCAACAGCACACTGAAGTGTTCCTTCCAACGCCTGGCCACCTCTGTTTTATCGGTTATTAGGTTCCCCTCCCTATCGTTGCACAGGACATGGGCTGACACGTTTCGATTCCTGATTCCGTTGACCTTCTTGTAGAAGCTCCTCGCATCGTGCCTGGAGAAGCAACCTTCCGCCTCCGCAAGAATATGCTCCCAATGCTGTCGTTTCTTCCGGCGATGGAGTCTCTTTTCAGCGGCTCTAGCATCCCGATATCTACTCTGACGAGTCACAACCGTGGCCAACATGTGACCCCTGGCGTGGTTCTTCTACTCCGTCACTCGCTGGCACTCAGCGTCAAACCACTCATTGGACGCAGCTGCCGCAGTTGTACCCAACACTTCTCGCGCTGTAGTGCTGATCGAACTGTGGATGTGCCTCCACTGTACATTCAGGTTCCCTTCAACTCTTTCCTCAATCCGTTCATCAACCTTCTGCGAGTACTCTGCAGCCACTCCTTCAGTTGATAGCCGCTGGATGTTCAACTGCATCCTCCTCGTACCTTGGATTTCAACACATTGAACAACCGGGCGCGGATTTTGGCTGCTACGAGATAGTGATCCGATTCAACGTTCGGTCCTCTGAACGACCTCACGTCTGTAACGTCTGAAAAGTGCCGTCCATCAATCAGAACGTGGTCAATTTGAGAGCAAAGCTTCCCATTCGAGTGCATCCAGGTGTGCTTACGTATGTTCCGGCGTGCAAAATAAGTGCTACAGATAGCCATCCCCCTAGCTGCAGCGAAATTAACAAGCCTCAGGCCATTGTCGTTCGTAGTAGAGTGGAAGATTTCCCTACCAGTTATGGGGCGGAAGAAGTCTTCCGGTCCGACCTGTGCATTTGCATCTCCGATGACAATCTTTATATCGTGTCCTGGGCACTCATTGTATGTCTTTTCCAGGAGCTCATAGAACTCCTTCTTTCCGTCATCGGATTTCTCGTTGGTTGATGCGTGCACATTTATAAGGCTGTTGAAGAATATTGCCCTTAATTCTCAACACGCATATACGGTCACTGATCGGCCTCCATCTAATGACACACTTCATCTGTTTTCCAATTAGCACGAAACCGACTCCTCTTTCTGCTTTCACGCCGCACAGTGGGGCAAATTGGTCCGTTGGCGCGACAAAACCTCATAACTCCTTATCAGTTGTTTCCATAGTGTTCATATCTTCGGCAATGTTGTTCACCATTAAAACATCTTATTTAAAAATGTATTCAGGTAGCTTTTATTTTTTCTACAGGTGGCGCTGATATCTATCTTCTGAATAAATGGTGCTAGCCATTTTGTTTCTTCGGGAAAGTTGTTTATATCATCAATTGACATAAAGTTGTCGAACACTTTACAACTATTAGGACTGACCGTTAACGAGATAAAATTATTTTCATTATTCTTAAACCCAAAATTTCAGTTATGAATTATAACTGGGACTTAAGTACATATGTTTCAATTTCAGATATATTCGAACTTTCGAGCCATCATGAAATGAATTATTGAAGGTTTGTAGTTGCCTTTGTATAGTTTTTTGTCAACCTATGATGTGTCATCATATTTGAGAAAGAATGTAAAATATAATTTTAATGTTATTGTTTGTGATAAAATGTTTCAAATAGGAACATTGTTCAATTGAAGATTAGTTGGTCATGTTACCTTTCTAAGAGCTCCTCTTGTTTAATTTTATACCATTTAACATGAACACTAAACGCTTACTTCTGTTTAAAACACTGTTCACCCAATAACAAACTGTTTCCTAGTACCAATAATTATTTCCGAGGGGTCTTAATACTACTGGACGTCAGTTTCGAAAGACTCCCGAATACAATCATGGTCGCGTTGCATACACCGGCATTCAGCAAAGCCAATTATAGGTAAAACATCGATACGGACACTGCTGATTGACGATTTTTACATGAATTGACATGAAAACAATCGTTGTGAAAACTCGAATTACTCGGTAAGTCGCAACTAGTAGCAGCTGATTTTTTGTTTAGTGCTAGCCAATAGTATTTTAGTACAATAATAGTGTCATAGCAGAACAACGTAGAACTTTATGTTTTTCATATTGCCGTAAATGAGGAAAAGTTACAAAAAAACTTGTTTTACACACTATGCCTCCTACGAACCTATTTCCAACAAAACTGTCTTAATATTACATTACCTATTAGTTTATACTCTGTTTAATGAGGATCATATTGATTAGCTTATTAATTTCTAAGTATTTGCATGCCCTACTGGAAAATATCTGTGAAAATTTTTTCTTCCATTTTACAAGCCTTGTAGATCCTCACTTTCACAATATTATGGCACATTTTCTAAATTATTTTTCAAAGTGAATTATCATGATTTCCAGTCGATAACATGTCTACTGCAAGTAGACAATAAAATGAGGCATGAAAACTGAATTTCATTTGTTTAGTTTTGTCGCGACTTTTTTGGGTTCTGCCCCACAGTGCGCCGCCGCTATAGTAGATGTGGTACTTAAATGAAGTGTCCGCAATAGGATCTACTGCTCGGAATTCGCGTTCTCTCGATTTGGATACCTGCAACCTCCACATTCATCTTCCGCAGCTCTCTAGCCAGGATACATACGCGTGCTGATTCGAGTAGAGTCCTTACATTCCAAGTATCGAGTTTCCAATAATCATTGTCCTTTTTCGTTCGCCTAGGTCCATGCCGATTATTCCGTTCCGTACTTATATCTGGATTGTTCGTAGTATTTAATATTCGGTATGCTGCCTTACTAGGGCTGCGATACCTAGTCTCTAAAAGATTTACCAAGAATAAAAAAAATATATATAGACATTGGACATGGGATGGTAAGGTATTGGAATTCTTTTACTTTAACTGTAAAAAACTTTTTATTAATGACAGTTCTAAACCTAGAACAGTAATTTTGTTAAATAGGAAAACAAGATTTTCGGCTTGTAAACGGTTAACACTTTAATTTGATTCGCTTCGTTAGTGTGCGTCGCAATTAGCTTTCGCTCGTAAAAGTTCGGATACATTTTAAAAATGTGTCAAAAAAAATGAAAATACGAGATGACTTGCGTGCCGCGAAAGTCCTTTACTACAATGTCGCGGTACCAATACCAATACACAGAACGCACATGGTGCGCAGCTACACAACGATGAATAGATGTATTCGAGCTTAATGAACACCCTGTGAGTAGAGCGACCGTCAGTTAGAAAAGCATAAAAAAAAAATTGGCGACTGACACTCGCGCATCAAAGAGATGCACGCTGTCATTAGTTTGGCGATATTATTATGGTTTATTTCTATCTACTTCATTCTATTTTTGTTGAGGGATGATATTACAAGAAAATTGTTTCAAAACTGATGGTATGTATTCTTAACTTTTGTTGAGATGCATTTGTCAACAGTTAGAATTCTGAAAAAAAAGCAAAGACAACCGCAACCTGATAAGTTTTCGGACATCAATTTTCGTTTATTTTCTTCGTCCCGGTTCTTGGCTTCCAAAATGATGTCGGACATTAGTTTTCTGTTTCTGAGCATAGTACGCTTTTTGGATACATAACATACATTTAACACGGCACAATATAAACTTATGTTTAAAGAATTCCGTGTTGTAGAAATATTAATATCAGGCAGTATCCACTTTTTCAACGGCACTGGACATCGATATTGGATAGAGAGTTATGCTGGATCTATCAAACAAACCTACATAACGGGTGACAACTAAAAATCTGGAATTTGTTTGAGGCACTGGTTCTGGTCTTTTGTTCGTTCTAAACGAAAGGAAAATGGATTATCGGTGATTTGTTTGCTAGCACAGCTTCCTCTAAATGCGAACTATTTGTTGAGCATTTTGAAGCCGCTTTTTCGTCTTCAGTTGCTATGCCAGATCATATTGACGCTGTAATACGCGATACTACGCAGGAGAGTTTCGATTGTGGATTTTTTCAAGTGACAGGAGCGCACGTTTTGAGTACAATTCGAAAGCTGAAACATTCCATTTGTCCTGGGCCAGACGGGATCCTGCCATCTTTGTTGAAAAACTGCTCGAACGAACTGGTGGCGCTTCTTGTAAAGCTGTTTAATCTTTCTCTGCAACAAGAATTGTTTCCTACTAGTTGGAAAAATTCACACTGATACACAAAAAAGGGACAAGTGGAACAAAGCTGATTACCGAGGAATTACATCATTATGTGCTTGTTCCAATATTTTCGAAATAGTCGTCAGAACAGTGCTGTTTTCATCATGCAAAAACTATATTTCTAGTGACCAACATGGTTTTTATCCTAAGAGATCTATCACAACCGATCTGTCGCAGTTCTATCCGTTGTGTTTTCGCTCAATGGACGCAGGAATGCAAGTGGATGCTGTGTACACGGACTTCAAGGCTGCGTTCGGTCGTGTTAATCACGACGTCCTTCTACGAAAGCTGTACGCACTGGGGCTCTCCGCCATGCTCGTGAGATGGCTTCGTTCGTACCTGACCGGCAGAGTTGTGTGTGTCAGTCTTGGGTCGTCACATTCCGAGCCATTTACAACGTCTTCTGGAGTGCTGCAAGGAAGCAATCTGGGTCCACTTTTATTCGCACTGTTTATTAACGACGTTGCTACAATTATACCGTGAGGTACACGACTCCTTTTCGCAGACGATGTTAAAATCTTTCGGGTTATAGCCTGTCTTGGAGACTGTTCGGAACTACAAAAGTTGCTTGATGATTTCAGTGATTGGAGCAACCGTAATCTTCTTACCCTGTGTGCAGAAAAATGTCATGTGATTACCTTCAGCAGGAAGCTTCAATCATTTAGCTTTTCATACAGCTTATCTGGGCAAGCTCTTCAGCGGGTAAGCCAAGTTAAAGATCTTGGCGTAATTTTAGTTAGTCAGCTTACATTCCGGGCACACTACGAAGATGTCATTTCAAGAGCCAACAAGCAACTAGGATTTATTTTAAGAATTGCCGATGGATTCCGCGATCCACTGTGCATGAAAGCTTTGTACTGCGCCCTGGTACGATCGATGCTCGAATCAACGGTTGTCGCTTTGTATCCGTTCAACAAGGTCTGGATTGATCGCATGTAAGCTGTTCAGAAAAAAATCGTGCGTATGGCACTAAGGCATCTTCCTTGGCATGACGCTACGAGGCTGCCCCCCTATAAGCACCGCTGCATGTTATTGGGGATTGAGACGTTGGAGAGAAGGAGATCTAACGCACAAATTACACTGTGCTACAAATGAAAAAAAAAATGCAAGAACTTCTGAAGTCACCTAGTGTAGGTTGTAGGTCTTGTTGAGTGTAACATTTGCTCATACTAGGAATTTTCCAAACACCCCCAAAATCTCAAAATACGGTTTTTTGGACCTCAGTGCATACAATGTTTTTTAACTCAGTCATTTCTCAACCGATTTTCAATATTTAGGCAGTTTTGGAAAGAAAATGAATAGAGCTTTCAAAAGCTTTACTAGTTTGTACTAATATCACTAAAACATGTTTAGTTATTTGCAATTAAATATAATTTTTTAGATTTTTTCACGCAATTTTTCAACTTAATTTGAAATTTGCCACCTGTTTTTGTAAGAAAGTTACTACAAATACACTTAACTTTTGAAATAATTTTCAATGACGAAACAAACAAAAGTGGTTTTGTGAAAATCGGTGAATATTTGGCTGAGTTATATATTTTTTAAGAAAACCAGAATTTTTAGCTTCTATCCCACAATTATTTCGCAGTGCTACAAATGGTGAAAAAACACAAGAACTTCTGAAGTAATCTAGTGCAGGTTGTAGATCTTGTTGAGTGTAACATTCGCTCATACTAGAAATTTTCCAAACACACCCAAAATCTGAAGTTATGGTCAAAATACGGTTTTTTGGACCTCAGGGCATACTTTTTTTTGACTAAGTCATTTCTCAACCGATTTTCAATATTTAGGCAGTTTTGGAAAGAAAATAAACAGAGCTTCCAGTAAATTTACTGGTTTGTACTAATATAACTAAAACATGTTGAGTAATTTGAGTTTAAATAAAAATTTTTAGATTTTTTCACACATTTTTTTAATGTGAGGTCTAAGAATTGGGTTTTGATCATAACTTCAAATTTTTGGGGTATTCGGAACTTTAAGTATGCGCGCTATTAACACTTGACTAGAGCTATTACCCACACTAGGTCACATCAAAAGCTCTTGCATTTTTTACCATTTGTAGCACCGTGAAACAATTGTGCGTGCGATGCCAAAAAATCTGGTTTTCTTAAAAAACCTATAACTCAGCCAAATATTCACCGATTTTCACAAAACCACTTTTGTTTGATTCGTTATTGACTATTATTTCAAAATTTGATTGTATTTGTAGTATCTTTCTCACAAAAATAGGTGACAAATTTCAAGTTATGTTGAAAAATAGCATGTAAAAGTCTAAAAAATTATATTTAAACTCAAATAGCTCAACATGTTTTAGTGATATTAGTACAAACCTGTAAATGTTTTGAAAGCTTTGTTCATCTTCTTTCCAAAACTGCCTAAATATTGAAATCGGTTGAGAAATGACTGAGTTAAAAAAAATGTATGCCCTGAGGTCCAAAAAACCGTATTTTGACCATAACTCCAGATTTTGGGGGTGTTTGGAAAATTTCTAGTATGAACGAATGTTACACTCAACAAGACCTACAACCTACGGTAGGTCACTTCAGAAGTTCGTGTGTTTTTAAACCATTTGTAGCCCTGCGAAATAATTGTGGGATAGAAGCCATAAATTCTGGTTTTCTTAAAAAATATATAACTCAGTCAAATATTCACCGATTTTCACAAAACCACTTTTGTTTGATTCGTCATTGAATATAGTTTCAAAAGTTTAGTGTATTTGTAGTATCTTTCTCACAAGAACAGGTGGCAAATTTCGAATTAAATTGTAAAATTGCGTGAAAAAAACTAAAAAATTATATTTAAACTTAAATAACTCATAATGTTTTAGTGATATTAGTACAAACCAGTGAATTTTTTGAAAGCTCTGTTCATTTTCTTTCCAAAACTTCCTCGATATTGAAAATCGGTTGAGAAATGACTGAGTTAAAAAAAATTGTATGCACTGAGGCCCAAAAATCGTATTTGGACCATAACTTCAGATTTTGGGGGTGTTTGGAAAATTTCAAGTATGAGCGAATGTTACACTCAACAAGACCTACAACCTACACTAGGTCACTTCTGAAATTCTAAATCGCTGTAGCACAGTGTTATCTTTGTTGCAAAGGTCCTGAAAAATGAAATTGATTCACCCGCTATTCTCGCAGAATCGAATCTCTACGCTCCAGAAAGGAACCTGCGGAGACGTCGGCTTTTGAGCTTAGAGGCAAGGTATAGTCGGTACGGCCAGTATGATTCGATTAGGTTTATGTCTACGAGGTTCAACGAGGTTGCAGAACTGTTCGACTTCAACGAACCCATCAACACTTTTTTACGTCGCCTGCGGATTCGCTTACAATTTATTGTTAATCGTCTCTAGTTGTTAATTTTATTCATTAAGACAAAAATTGTCAGATGGAATTTTTAAATATAACATAACATAACATAACATAACATAACATAACATAACATAACATAACATAACATAACATAACATAACATAACATAACATAACATAACATAACATAACATAACATAACATAACATAACATAACATAACATAACATAACATAACATAACATAACATAACATAACATAACATAACATAACATAACATAACATAACATAACATAACATAACATAACATAACATAACATAACATAACATAACATAACATAACATAACATAACATAACATAACATAACATAACATAACATAACATAACATAACATAACATAACATAACATAACATAACATAACATAACATAACATAACATAACATAACATAACATAACATAACATAACATAACATAACATAACATAACATAACATAACATAACATAACATAACATAACATAACATAACATAACATAACATAACATAACATAACATAACATAACATAACATAACATAACATAACATAACATAACATAACATAACATAACATAACATAACATAACATAACATAACATAACATAACATAACATAACATAACATAACATAACATAACATAACATAACAAAACATAACATAACATAACATAACATAACATAACATAACATAACATAACATAACATAACATAACATAACATAACATAACATAACATAACATAACATAACATAACATAACATAACATAACATAACATAACATAACATAACATAACATAACATAACATAACATAACATAACATAACATAACATAACATAACATAACATAACATAACATAACATAACATAACATAACATAACATAACATAGTCAATTGACTACATTATTTTCCTTTTCTATAGAAACCTTTTTGAGCTACTTTCAGATCAAAAATTTTTTTTTATGATTTAATGCTTTAGCTAATATACTTTAATTCTGGGAAATTATCTTTTTTACCCCCGTATTAAGTAATTCCGGGATTTAAGTTTCTCAGAAGGGAGCACTACTGTTTCCGATTTGATAGAAAAATAAACACAAGAAAAGATTATTATGCACAAATCACATAATCAACCCCTTCATTAGTGGAGTCCCAAAGTATGCCACCTCAATGCCACCTCAATGCCATTCGTATCAGTTTTCGGTCAACAAGTTAGCCCTGGGAAGAGCAGTGCCAAGGGTTTCGAGTAACAATGGCGACTGTCAACAATAGCAAAGCACCAGTAGCAACAGCAGCAGCAGAAGCAGCAGCCGCAGCAACAGTGGCACTTGAGTTTGCTGCTGTTGTAATCCGAGCGGCACTTCAGGCTCCAGCTGTAGGATCCTATTTTCGACTTGTCATCCGTCTCGTGGAGCAGCTGCCTTCCGTTCGTCACTGCTGCGGAAATGATTTTTCTTGTAAAAGAGCCACGCAGAATTACCGCTCGCTCGAGTGGTTTATTGTGTCAAGTGCCAAAGTGGGACATTTTCCACTTTGCTCGGCTTAAGCGTCCTGAGCTGGCAGTTTCCCGAGGGCAGGCAAGACATGCAATCCGCTTGTCTAAGATATAACGATGGTAATGAGACAATTTAGAAATATGTTAATGGTGTCATCCAGCAGGCAATATTTTAATGACGTGTAGCTCAACAATGAATGGAGCTCGAGAATGCAAGTAAGAGATTTGAGTGAAAACAAAAATTGAAGCGCAAACATATGCACAACGGGCAATGTTCATTCAGCGGTCTTGAAGTGAAACCTATCGCAATCAAAATCAAAAATATCGTTTTCCACTAGAATCACTTTTATAACACAGCCACAGACAGTAGAGTAAATGAAAAAACTTTTCTGTTTAACCACTCGCCTGGTAGTGGACCTTCGTGTTCGGTTTTTCCCACCCGAGGTTCGGTAAAACTGGTGACGCAGCCTGCAGCAGGGCGACTCATGGAACAAATCAGCACTCTGTCGATGATTTATCGAAAGCTTTCAGCATTTACCAAAAACCAGACACACGTAGACCGCTCGCATATCACTGATTTGAATAAAAACACAGAGTTTGGGAACAGGAGAAACGAACCAGCAAAAAAGTTATTCTATTGTCGAATCATTTTTACACACCCAACCCGAAGCTTTCCAGTCCGAAGAGCGGATCCATTAATCTTCTGCGGGAATATTTATTCAGCAATCAAACAATACCGGCTATCGCTATCGGGGAAAAAAATGTATTCATCAGCAAAATCGGGTCGGATGGGGTACGAGATTTAGATGATGCACAAGCTTTCGGCTGCTAGAACAAGCACGATTTTCACTCCACCCTGTGCTTCGGTGCGGGTTGGCGTTTAAGCGCAGCTCCGGGTTGCTGCACTCGACTGTGATTCTTTAAGCTGAAAGCTCAAATCGCTTCTCCCCATCCTGATGCCTTTCGCGGTTGTGCGAACATGCAGGTGAGTGGCCGCAGCATAGCACGCGTCACCTTAACGAGCTACGTGACATCGATTAACAATGCGGTGGAAATGATTGAGAATTTGATATTTAGCAGATTATCTAAAAACAACGAAAAAGCGTGAAAGTTATTTTAACTGGTTTCTTTGCCGTAGAGGTTTTATTTAGTTTTTTTTTATTATTTAAAATTGATGCGAGACCGTTAGAGTTTGTTGGACACTCCGAAAAATTCTTATGCTTTCGCGAATTTGTAAATCCTGCGAATTCAATAAAAAAATACAAAAAATATTAGGTTCGGCTAGTAAACGTAAACTTTTCCTCTACATTGTTTTCATTAATAACGCCAACGGCGATTCCAATCTGAGTCTCGAATTTTCACTTTACCACTCTCTTCTGCCGGTGGTGTACCGGTCATATCGTTTCCATTACCGTTTTTATTACACCCCAATTGTTAAACTTTGACGGTGCAAGCTGAGTCACGTCGTGATAGACATTGACGGGGAATAAACATACCAAGCAGGGTTTGCAGCATCATCGTCATCATCATGACCGTAGACATGGGATATCCTAGCGGTGTTTTTTTTCACATCTAACCACAATCGAACCGCATACTTAAATTACACGTTGCGGTAGAAAGCTGTCATAAGTTTGCTCTATAAAAAACATGGATTGCGTCATCACCGACAAGAATTTTTCTGATGTAGTTTTTTAGTTTACTTTCTAAACTTCCGTATCCATTAATGTTCGTCAAGTTTCAGAAGAATTCTACCTAATATCATAATTAACAAACAACCAAATATAGATTTTATTCAGCAAGTGGTTGTTTGTTTTTAAATCCTTCGAAAGTTGATTACATGGCAGAGTAAATATCGTGGTTACCATTTTAGAACCGGCAAACATCAGCTGAAGCTGTCGGAGTGGAGCTTCTTTGGAGAAAGTATCCTGCTGCTGTCGTATTTTGCAGCAGGTCATCCCAACAAATTGAGCAAACACGACTCCTACATTCAGGCGTCCTAAGGCTATCAAAACAATGCTTGAAAGTTGGCAAATGTTATCCGGTTTTACGACATTCAAGAAAGCCCTAAATGGTGGAACTTTGAATGGCGAACAATTTATAATTCAACCCATCCCGACCGACCGCCTTCCGACCTATCAATTCCTGATAATACAATGTCAAGCTCAGCCCGTGTCCTGTCCGGTCCTTTATCAAGGAGGAAATCGCACGGGACCGTTCTTCATCAATAAACCTGGCCCACCCGGTGCCATGAAGACGGACAGCCCACCCTAGAGGAGATCTATCAAAGCTTTCGTCTGCTTCGGAGCCGAACAATGTACAACATATAGTTATTTCTATTAGCGGACGAGTGTAAAAAAAATCACCAGTGCCATAAAGGTCTGTCACCGGGAAAAATACTTTCCGAACAGAGAGAAACAATTTTGTGGTATTCCCAGCTCAATTTGGTTTCGGGTCTGGTTTGTGGTTCTTTTTTCTTATGGCCTGACAGCAACCCGTTTGCTTGTCGGAGTTCGCAAAAGTTATGCTTGTTTGTTGGCTTCAATGGTATGGTACTGGCTTCTGCAGCTGTCGATGTGTGTGTGAATGTTTGTGAATCCGTTTCCTGCGAGCCGAGAAATCACTCCAAACTGTGAACTCGGGCACAACTTTCTCACCAACTGCATCGCAGCCAGTTGCCTTCACCAGATGGTGGACATTTTGAATCAAATCAAGTTGCAAACTGTGTGCAGAGATGTGTGAGTGTGTGCCTGCGGGGAAGAGTCTCAGTTGCGAGCTGACGAAATTGTTTAATTTGAACACTTGTGACAAGATTCTCAGTTCGTAGGTCAACTGTTAGTCTTTGAATGGTTTAGCAATTTTCGAATTGCTTCGACAATTTTGAAATATTGACAACCATTAAGTTTGAATATCAACAAACCTCGTTTAATGACCAACAATGTTAAAAGTTATTTTTAGGTTAATTTGCAATACTACTATCAACAGCTTAATTTATTGAAAAGTTTTGCTTAAAATTGAAACTAAAACTTTACCAAATTTTAATCTGATAAGCAATCAGCTATGACAGGTTATTTTCTGTTTTTTTTTTCTTTTTTTTTTGTAGAATATATTAGGTTATTGTTGCTCAGTGTCCCAAACATTCGGATAAAATTTAAATTTAATTTCTATATACACAAAATGGTTGAGACAGGTAAAATCTTGTCGATTTTCAAATGGCTAGGACTTCACAAAAAATGAATCAATTTTGACACTGGAAATATACCAAATCCAGTCAAAATTGATTGATTTTTCGTGAAGTTCTGGCCATTTGAAAATTGACCAAATTTTGCCTGTCTCAATCATTTTGTCTACTCCCTGTAGGTGGACACCAACTCGAACAGATGACGGCAGTAGTTTGGGGTCATTTGGACCCCCTAAGGAAAACTCCTGCTATTTCGTAACCTGTTTTTTCTACCCCATAAACGTAATGTACTATAGTAATATTGATCTGTTTTCTATGTTTCTGCACGAAAAAACCTTGATATTGAGGTCAAAAGAACAAAAATAATAACGAAACTAAAAATTATGATTTTCGGACATAAAAAAGTCGTTTGGGGTGAAAATGAATAGCTATTGGGGTAATATGGACAGTGTTTGGGGTGATGTGGACAGGGTAAAAAATGTGAGTTTTATAGTATCAATAGTTGCTTA
Organism: Wyeomyia smithii; assembly: GCF_029784165.1. Classification (NCBI taxonomy): domain Eukaryota; kingdom Metazoa; phylum Arthropoda; class Insecta; order Diptera; family Culicidae; genus Wyeomyia; species Wyeomyia smithii. The sequence continues at coordinate 225,991,605 of NC_073695.1, read as the reverse complement.
ATACACAGTAGAAGGTGGTATCAGGCATACGGAACGATAACTGCAATTCTTTGGCATTGCACAGTGGTTCCACAGTAGGCCAAAAAAATTTCCCTTCTCCAATATTCATACTAGAAACTGAGTATGCAATCGTGTGTCGCACACGCGCGTTTGTGTGTGTGTGCATGTGTGTGCGTGCGTGTGTGTGTGTGCGTGTGTGTGTGAGTGTGTGTGTTTGTACGTGTGTGTTTGTGTGCGTGTATGTTTGTGTGCGTGTGTGCTTGTGTGCGTGTGTGCGTGTGTGTGCGTGTGTACGCGTGAGTGTGTGTGACTGTGTGCGTGTTTATGTGTGTGATTGTGTGTGTCTGTCTATGTGTGTGTATGTGTGTGTCAGTGTATGTGTGATGTAAGTTTCATGAGAATCGGATGATATACCAATTTTTGGCAGCACTATGAATGTTGCTGTGTCAGGAAATTTCAATGTTTTTTATGTTCGAAAATCGCAATTTTGAGTTTAACTTCGATTACCTAATTCCCTCAATTTTGATCTGATTTTGGATCAACTAGTTTCGTTTTGAGGGGAAATTTATGTTATTTTTCAGAACTCTTGTGTACCGTACAGTCTCGTGAAACAGCTCGGAATGATCGGATAATCAACAGCCTATATGAAATTAACCGTATTTTTCGAGTTTTTGGGTCCCGGTTTGCATATCGTCGTTCCAAATCCGTTAATCCCAAATTCTCGAAACGGGAAAAAATATAACGCCATTTCTTATTTTTCCTTGAAAGGCCTATCTAATTCCTTAAATTTTCCATTAAATCTTTTAATCGGTCAAACGGCTCAAAAGTTACAATTTTTTGAAAAATGATGTAATGATTTTTGGCAACTTTAATTTAAAATGGATCACACGAAGGACCAAACAAAAAAATACGGGTGTAAAGTTTTTCGATAAAGAACAAGTATACCAATGTTGAACATGATCTGAACAAAAAATAAATCTGATAATAAGAAAGGTTTAACGGCATTTTGGGGGAACAACATTTTCGGACATCAGAAATGAGTTCAGCACCCAAAAGTACGTCATTTTCCAGCATTTTAGAAAAAAATGAGGTTTTCCAACTTTTGTTCAGAAACCCGCCACTCTGCGGGGCATTGAAAACACTTTTTGTACAGATAAATCATCCCAGATTGCCTGCAAAACTTTTTACAGTTCATTGTTTGTACACCGCCGTCTATCCGTTCGTTTTTATATGCCCGCGGCATCAGTCCGACGAAAGAATTTACTTCAAACTCGCCTGACCATATCACCCCAAAAAAACTGTCTATTTTACCCCAAACAGGACGCCTTTCTAAAAACTCAATTCCTTCCACTATTTTCGATCAAACTTATCGCAATCTTTCATTAAAATGTACTCTTTTACTAGACAAACACGGCTGCAAAGATCATTAGACTGAAAACATCGAAGAAGTTCTCAAAAAACCTTAAATACACAAGGGTACAACTTACAGCAAAATCAACTTTTGATGTTTCCTTTGTTTACATTGGCACTGCGGTGCACCTGTCACAGCAAACCATGTATTTTTTATATTAGTTAGGGTTTAGTAGTTCAAGGAAAGGATGAAGTAGTACATGGAATTCAAAAATGTAATACTTTCCAAGATAAAGGACCTGTCCATTTCACCCCAGGAGTCCAAATTACCCCAAACTACCCTACTTTCACAGAGTTTAATGGAATTTTGTGAGTGTACAGGCTTTACTAAATAAAGGGGGGCCCTACTCTGGAAAGTTAAAAAATAATTATTTTATTTGTTTTTTTTTGATGTTTAGGGTAAGGTAAAGTATAAGGGTGTGTTGGCTATTGATTAAGGTATATTTGAAGATGTATTTTGCATGTTGTGAGCGCAAATATAATGTTTTGTGTTCTTGCCTGTGTATAGTTTTATGAACTTAATTTGTTTGATCAATTTTCTGGATAGGGCATCGAAGTGTCATCTCTGTTACAATCAATTTGTGCAATAATTTTGTGAAAATTGAACCGCGAAGTACGTATTTCATTAACTTTGGGCCAAAAGTTACGTATTATTCAAGTAGTTCTGCAAAATCTGTTAGTAGCTCAAATAGCCTTACAGTTTAATCGATAAAAAAATAAAAATAAATAAATAAATAATAAATAAAAAACAATAAAATCTTAGGGTTCCACAATTTTACACAAACAAGCAAAAGACTCTCCTTACTATGCTAAAAAATATGCAGTAAAAATTATATTGATATTACATGTAAAAATATCTTGAGAAAGTTCGCGAAAATGCTATGGAGATTAATATTATAAACTAATCTTCTTCATTTATTCGTTTGTATCATGAGTTAATGTTTCATTGAACTATGAAAGTTCATCATTTTACTCAAAATATCATAAATGTGAATTGAATTTTAAAAAAAGTCTAATTTTTATCATTTCGCCAAATTCACGGTTTGAACGAATTCATGGTGAACTTTTTTCGACCGTGATAATATCGAAAAAGCACTGTACACAGGGTCTCAAAACGGGTTTCAAAATAAATTCCATGATTTATCCATATATTACCCGGAATATGACATTAATTTTTTAAATATTTTTAAGCATTAAGCAAAAAAGTGCAGCATTCAGCAGAAAACGCAACGTAGCATTCGATCGAATATGAATCAAACAGTGAAGGCAGTAGCCGTTCAGTAAAATCCGTTCAGCACTTACAAACCGCTTAAAAAATAAACCTGTTCCGGTTGAAATATTTCTCTGATTATTTTTAAGTTTTTCTGTGTTCCTTGAAAAATAAATTCACTGACATTCATTAATTTCCAATATATCATAGCTTTCCATGTATCATAAAAAATGTAAAAAGAACTTTGACAATAATAATAGAGATAGTAAATAAATAGAGTCTCTCAGTTTTACATTGCAGATCCTTTTGGAAAGTTACACGAGAAGTCAACAATTAAAATAGTTGAATGTAATTTGTGACATGAAATACCGTTTCAGATATGTTTCATTTTTTAAACATGGCTTATACCATGCCCTAATACTTCACTTTCCGAGTCGAACTTTTGTCATGTTAAAAATTTATACGCTACGAAAGGTCCTGGACCTGACAGAATAGCTCCAATTTTTTTCAAAAACTTGGCAGAAGAACTATCTACACCATTACAACATCTCCTTAACATGTCCCTAAAGAATGAAATTTTTCCAGAACTCTGGAAAACTTCTTATTTAGTGCCAATTTTCAAACCTGGCGCTAAATCTGACATTCGTTATCATCGTGGAATTGCCATTATTTCATGCATTCCAAAATTATTTGAATCAAAAATTAATGAAGAAATCTTTCAGCAAGTAAAACACCGAATTACAAATGAACAGCAAAGGCCGATCAACTACCACAAATCTTTTGGAATTCATAACTTTCACTTTGACTGTAATGGATAACGGCAACCACGTAGAAGCTCTTTATACGGACTTAAGCAAGGCATTTGACAGAATCGACATACCTTTTTTGCTCTTCAAGCTCGAAAAATACGGAATTGAAACTAAATTCCTACTTTCCTGAATAAACCATTCCTCTATCTCTTAACACAAAAAGTTGGTATTTTTATTTTTAATATAATTTTTCATAAATTTTGACAATTTGCGATTATGCGAGTCATTCATGCAAACAATTGTTCCGAAGATACTATTAAGTTAGGATGATGGTGAAATGCGCTATGGAATTAAGTTTCATTTTTACCTTATTGGACCACTGTGCAGCGTAAGAAAATCCGGGAAAAATAGTTTCTCATGGAGAGTTCCTCTCTTGAAGGGGGTTTGAATTCTCTACCAGCAGCAGCTGAATCGATGCTGATCCCAACGAACCGGAGAGAAAGGTTTGCTTGCGCTCGGATTTTGTTCCGGGGGAGCCGATGGGTTTTGGCTATCCATCGTCTTCTTCTTCACCTATTGAAAGCCGTCTATCGACTGCCTCGCGCAGTCATTGTCAGTTATATAAGTGATAAGTGTTCTAGAAACATGATGTCGGATATGTAAGTCCCCTTGGCGAGATCCAGAACGCATGGTGCTCGACGTTATCGCTTTCAACGCGAAAAAAAAAACAACTCGCAGAAATGTGGAAGACGAACGTATATTTGAACAGCGCAAAAATGCTATTGTATATTATACTATTCTATACGTCATCTTTTGAAAAAAATGTCGTCTTCTGTTCCGTTTTTGAATTTTTATTCTACACCCTTTTAGCTTTGTTAAAGACGTAGTTCTTCGTCAAAAACAAATCGAACAAAAAAACAGTTTGGAAAATAGTTTCTTATTAAGAGTTTCTTTGTTTTCTTAATTTTAGAAATTATATTGATTTTTCCAAAAACATTCATATTTTCATTTTCATGTTACCAGACTGTTACCAGAGCAGAATCCTTGCAGATTTGTAATGAATCTTTTTGATTTTTTCCTAGGTTCAGTCGATATTAAGGCAATTTTTATCAAATTTCGAAGAAATAATTGATTATCCAAATTGTTATTCTCAAAACCTTTAGTGATATTTCTGGTGGCTCTGAAAAACAAAAACTCTGTTCATCGTTCATGTGAACGCAAATGGTTGGATGATCAAGATTGATTTTATTGTAGTGAGAATTCAACGGAGTTCAACTTCTTTCAACCGAAATTGTGCGAAAAACACCGCGGTTTCTACCCACAGCACATTAATATGCACATTCAAATGATCTTTTACTATAATTTGGCATCAAAAATCTATTGTAAAACCCATAATGGAAAAAATCTTCCTTTATTTTCTGTGCCAATATCTCGTCACTTAAACCATTGTTTTGGGGCTTGCAAACTAGGATTTGTATCAAACAAACTATATCCGTGAAATAGTTAGTTTCCTTCCAAAATAGTCAAAGTTCTCAACTGATCCTATATTTTGTCGCAACTTTCTTGACTTTTCTTAAGAATCAATGCATTTTGCTAGAGCTGTTTTCTTCTACTGCGTCTGGTGTATCATACTTTTTTTGTTAGGGAATTAGAATTACGTTGCCCATTGATGTTTTGTGATATATCCCAGTCAATTGCTGTACGTTTCCCCTTGCAAAATACTAAAGTTGAGTGATCAGGTACCGGCACGCTCCCAGTCAGGTGATGTATGGTTTATGAAGCCAACCACCTTCCCGTGATTCAAAGAACAAATCTCTTTGGGCTGTAAACAGCCACTGTCAAGAAACCTTGACCTGAGTTCAAATGATGCACTACAACTGCACAGCAGATGTTCCGATGTCTCGCTTTTCATATTACAAAAGCGGAAAATATCATCTTGAACCCTGTCGTCATACCAGAACTGTGATACTAGTGCAAGTGCTCGCCGCTAGGTGTCGTACATGCTTTTTACGAACTCAAGTTGAAAAGTTGATTTGAATATTTTGCATTGGATTCGAAAAATTACTCTGGAAGCGAAAAATAAGTGTAATGGGAAAGGAATCTTAAATTGTTTGTTAATATATCAGCAAATTTCATTCTATTTTCAAACAGTCAAAATCCATGAGGTTGACAAAATCGGAACAGGTTTAGTGAAATGATTTACATATTTTGAAAATTTCAATTACTCAAGGGTGTTGCGACAACTTGCATCGGCATTGATGTTCATTCCAAATAAAAAAAATCACAGGAGGGTTGTGTGCAAAGCCACGACCGCAAGGATGAAGTAGAATACTTTTACAAGAAAGAAAACCCTGCTTGAGTGTTAGTCATTTTTTAATTTGTTGTTCAATTCAATATCGGATAAGATACCGATCACATCTTGGCATTATCACTGACAGTGCGAATAAAGTATTCCTTGTGATAAAATAAACAGTGAAAAGCTGATTTAACACTCAAAACTAGACGGCTCATGTGTTCTCAAAATGAGTCAACATTTCATTGAATGCATTTCCTAGTGCCCGCTATCGCATAGGTACTGCATTTCACTAAAGTGCCTCACTGCATCAGCTGTCAGCGATGCTAAACCCGCTGCAACTGCTACGCTATCCGTAGCCATGCCAATGTTTTGGCCGCTATACGCTGCATCAGCTGGCTCAGCTGCTATCGATGCTGATATTAACGACTAATCAGATAAGTCAAATATCGCGCTTCAACAAGGATTGACCATTCTTAATAATATAGTTGCTTGTCATGATTTGGACTTGATAATTTTTGAATTTTGATTATGCGAAAAATTAATTTTTATGCTAATAATGAAAGCTTTTCGGATGTTGTGCTCATGACTGAAGGAAAAGATAATTCAGTACGTTCTGAGACACGGAGATGAAGCCAAATATATATCTGTTCCAAATTTCTTAAAAGTGTAAATTGACTCAAGAGAAAATATTAACTCTTCAATTAGGTTTTTATTTCATCCTGAAAAGGACAATTTGTTGTTTAATTCAATGTTTGATAAGATGCGTTGATAAATTGCGTTATCACTGGCAGTGCAAATAAAGTATTCCTTGGGGGAAAATAAACACTGAAAAGCTTTCCAAGACGTTCTTTTCATTGGATGCATTTGCTAGTGTGCCTGCTATCGCTCAGAGACAGCATTTCACTAAAATGCCACACAGCATCAGTTGGACCTGCTTATATTGATGCTGAGACCAACGTCAACCGCTGCGCTATCCCCGTTTCCACAGTAGTGGACGCTTCCGTTGCCATTGGTATCCGCTGCCCTGCATCACCTGGTCCTGCTATCGATGCTGAGACGCGCTCCGCTATCCATTGCCATACCACAGCTGTGGCTGTTGTCCGCTGCACTGCTACTGCTGCTGTATCCACTGCTGCTGCTAAGGGGGGACTGCTGTTGTTGCAGTCTAGAATTATAATGAGCGGCTTCGGGTGAAACAGGCTCTAATATAGGCCAAATAGCACATTTCAAATGGCAAGGTCTATGATTCTGTCGACCGTGCTTGGGAAGCAATCATATAACGACCAATCAGAGGCCGAAGTTTTCGTTTTGACAAGGCTTGACTATTTTCAATAGTACAATAGTTTGAAAAATAAAATTACAATTATCTGCATTTGGGAAGAATTTTAGAAGGTTTGCCAGTCTATTGCTGCAAGAACGAAGGAAATCCATCGAATACTAACCGATTTATTAGCATTTGAAATTGGACATATTTTTCACTTTTTTCGGTTTTAGATTTTCATTTCACATCCCTATGTAGCTGAACTTCCTGAGAGAAGTATTCTACTTCAAAAACAGTTGTGTTTTACGATTATGAAATAATGATTTTGCGGTTTTGGAACATTTTTAGTTCATTCACTATTTCTAGTAGAGCTATGTAGCTTCTATTTTTTTTAAATTTAGTACAATGATTGAACGTGGAAAAAACATTTCTGAGGAAATAAATGAGAATGAGAAATGAGGCAGATTTTTCATCTCAATTAGGTTCACATCGTATAAGTGAAACTTATACGTAGCTGTGGTTCTCCTGTGCACGCGAGCGTAAAAAACTATTATAATTCTAATGTTTGCATGAGTTTTCCGGATACCCCATCAAGCCAAAGACACACGTTTGAATAATTTAGCACAAAACCTCCCATTCCGCCTAATCATTTGAACCGTAACGTCAGATCTGATAAGGAAACATTTCATATATTTGCGAGAAACGACTGCTCGCCCTACTCTCGGCGGTAATTTGTATTCGCGCCCAGCCGCTATCCACCAACCGACAGTCAGCTTTAGCAGCGAAGTGAAAGACGTGCCTCAAATACCGAGTGAAAATTCTACGTAAATTCGGCTACCCGTTTATCTTTCCTTATCAATTTTACTGCTCTGCACGCTCGTTTCCTACCCGGCTTTCGAAAGCCGAAGTAAGGGTTTGCCATCCGCTACTGCCGTCGTCGCCGCCATCGCTGTGTTATGTTATGGTTCAAACCCCAAAAACTGGAGCCCCACTCATCCGCCCCTAGTCTGATTCTACTCCGCCGAAGAAGCGTCATGAAGTGGGGAAAAAGCATAAAAGCTGATATTGAGTACAGTTGGTAAGATGCCTTCTCCGTCTTGTATCCCATTGATGCGGACAGATGGATGTCGGAGGAAAGCTTCTTAATGGCGTAATATTGGATGATGTGTAACCCGCCATGTTCCTAAATAATTCAGAAATGAAGGTTCATTTCTATAGCAGCAGAAATTCAGCTCGTTTCGAGCGATGCCGTAGTTAACATTTAAATAAAGGACAAATTTTTCACCGAACATCAGGGAATGAGAATGTTAGGTACATAAATTCTCTCGCTTAGGCGCTGGGTCTGTTTTTGTCCTACATCATTCTAAATGAGTGACGATTTCATAATGGTGAATCAAAAGCAATTCATCACCTAGTCGTACTCTAACAACCGCTTCGATGTTGAAACTCGCATCAGACGGACGCATGAATGAAAACTTGAAAACTGTTCTACACAAGTAATAAATCCATTTTGTTATCAAATTAATTTAAAATAAAACCAATTTGTCGGAGGCCACCACGAACGCTAAAAGTGTGACTCGAACATCGACCCAATTCACAACGAGTACAAAAAAAGTGACCTAATTGCTCCAAACCACCCTCGAACTGAGTGTTCGAAGCCGCAAAAACTCAGTACAACCCCCCGCTGCTGGCAGTGCTGTAGAGCTAGGCTATATGGCATTCGTTCTGCCAATTTTGAAAATAAATGTTTCCTGTTCTTCAGCGCAGCGATGGCAGTACAAAACTCGGCAACGAACTCGCATTGCAAAAAAAAAACACGACTTGCATAATTCGCCACTTTCTGGTTCACTGGTGATTTTATTCCGAGCATATAAAGCACGCAAATTCGTAATATAAGCCAAAAACCTTCACCAGCCGGGTGCAACAACTGCAAGCTTTATCCCGGCAGTAGTGGTATGGTAGCGGAACCGCACTCTGCACTCAATGTAGTGCGACTATTCAGGTTATGATTCTACCAGCAGCAGTTGAAGTTCGCCGCACCAATTTCCCCTCCATGGCAGGCAAAGTTAAAAATGAAAATCCTCCTCTGTGCTTTACTACCTGTCACCCACTCCTACCAACCGTAGACTGTAGACAGGCTGGCGGGTTGGCAACCAGACCGAATTGATGGTTGAAATATTTTGAGCATCATCCTGAATTTGTTTTGGTTTCTGATTGAAGTTTATGCTCACTGTCGGTTGAGGCTTTCGGGCCGAAGTAAAACACAGAAACCACAGATATTTTTTCCTTATTTCCTTCCTGCATCTGCCCTAGGTGCTTCGACTTCGACGGAAGGTACCGGCTGCGAAGGCCGACAGGGAGCCTGCCAGTCGTCGCGCTATTTCTGTACCGGAAGGTGCTTTTATCTACCCCCAGGGCTAGCTGGGTCGTTAGCTTGCTTTATGAAGTGCTATTAAAAGTTTAATGCTCTCTCTCTCTCTCTGTCTCTCTCTCTCTCTCTTTCTCTCGCTTGTGAAAATAGTTTCTACCAGAGTGCTGGTATTTTTTTCTAAATTCATAACGATGATTGTTGTGTGAAAAAAATTGCGTAATGGGAACAGCTAGAGAAACTAAAACAGATCTAGATTTGAAGTATCAAGTAGGAAATTTGAATGAACTGAATTCGGAGTGCATTTTTGGTTGAAAAATATTCATTAATTCTTACGCCAGCTGTTGATAGAATCTCCACAATTTTACACTACACTTTCATTTCACTTCACTTTTTAATTCTATCACTTTTCACTTTTCACTTATAACTTGCAAATGCGCATTTCAACGCTTACAAAGCGCCTTCTTCAGTGCTTAGATGGCGCCTTCTTCAGTGTTTTGAAGTCCATCTAAGCACTGAAGAAGGCGCTATGTAAGCGTTCAAATGTGCATTTGCTAGTGATAAGTGAAAAGTGGAAAGGGATAGAATTAAACAGTGAAGTGAAATAAACGTGTAGTGTAAAATTGAAAAATATGAAAAACGTGCAAAAATGTTTTATGTAAAAATATTCTTGGTACCGAAAAAAATAAGACCGAAAATTTCTGTTCCGGTTCTGAGGGATATAAAAACAGAGAAACTAAACCAAATAATAATATTTACTTCTAGAAGCGTATGGCAATTACTATAAAAAACCTAAACCAGTCGAATATTATATTATTTTTTCGATTGTAGAATGGCCAAATACCATTCAATATGGATATTTCCTTTTGGATTTTGAAAAACAGCGTAAAATTGCAAAGACCATGAAATATGAACAACTTTGAAACCAAAATTATGTCCGAAGGCTGGAAATAACATTTTAAATTCCAAGATTGGTATTTCTGGTTATTGAGAAACACAGAACCCCACGGAAACTGAAACGACTCCTAAACGATCGATAAATGAAGCCGTTTGAAAAAGTTTTGCCCAAAAAAATTTTTTCCTCAAATGCATACTTTGGTTTGTTCAGAAGAGTTATAAGCAACAAAATTTTCTATCCAAAATTTTACTTTGAAACAACTCTGCCCCTCAAGAAGAAATTTCTTTGAGATGACCGATTTTTTCATATTAGTTTCGTGGGGTTTTGAAAAAAAAAAACATTTCTCGCGTTATGTTTTATATGGTAGGGCTTCAAAAGATAGGAAAAAATGCAGATATCCGGATAGGTAATATTCGCATATCCGATTATTCGATTATCCGTAACCGGGTATCCGGAATCCGAATAGTATTTAGTTATCCATCTGTTACCCGCACTTCGGATAACCGGATCATGAATATATACGGTAGAAAAATCCCATCATTTATTAGAAGAAGACATGCTCAGCAGTCTTTTCCGTATCTACGCACTCGAGACACATGGAGGACCACACGTTCCCAAACCTGTGTAGATATTACCTGCAGTAACCATGGACTGTGTCCGGTGGAAGTTCACTTCGCCATAGTGCCTTCCAGCCCAACCAGAAACCTCCGCAATACGTCAGAATAAGTCTGTGCGTCCATCTACCCTACGTGGAATTGAACCATTCCCGCTGCCATCGGGACATTGAGGATGACCTTCTGGTACCTCGTATGCCCCTTGTGTCACGTTGGTCGCATTCTCTGTTCTTCCTGATGGTGATGCCGGACAACTTTACGATACGAACTCGCAACTCTCAGAAACATTGCGCTTACTGCCAGATACCGCTGAACTATTGGACATTATTCAAAATAGTGCTGCAATATCCGATGTGGCCCTTCTATAGGAATCGTCGACGTGGCTCCCAAATGTGAGCTTGTCGTCGACCATAACTTCCAAGAGCTTCACAGATCGCTTTGAGGTATTGGTGCGGTCTCTGACTCTGACCACCGCCTGTTGGTTCGATATACAGTTATTCACAACCGTGAACTCCGTCTTATGGTGCGCTTGCTCCAGTTTCCTGCAGTGCATCCAGCCTCCGACCAGCCGACGATCACTACTCCTATAGGAAACTTGAGCCTAAACACACTGTCATTTTTTCCTGTATGGGCTTCCTCACTGCGACCAGAATCGTAGATCTATTTTGAGATATGCCCGGGTGTCTGCTGTATCCCGCATTTTTGTTCATAGCAATACCGCTATTGAGAAGTGGCATGCTTATTATTATTGTTCATCAGTGCTTGTGTGTAATGTGATACTCTTCCTTACACGCTTACTATTCTACTATACCGATACTCGTTCCTCTTGCCAAATATCACCAATTATAATTCCCTGGAGAAGTTTCGTCGTGCGTCCTTCTGGCCAGTTTTATTGATAAGAGGAACTTATTTGTTGGTAAGAGGAAGTCACGCAAAGGTTTTTGTAGATTTCAGCGTAAAGGAAGGGTAACTGGTGGGGAGCCTGAGAATAAACCCATGCTTAAGACCTTTTTGACATCGGATGGCCTGATTCTACTAAGATTCGAACCCATGACCATCCGCTTGACAAAGTGGACTCTGTAACCGTGTGGCTACGCAGCTCCCAACACACATTGTCGTGCATGACATACCATAACAGCGGGCCCAGGATACCTTGCGGAGCTCCCACGGTAATTCGGACGCACTTCTGATTCTCCTCCGTGTTGTACTAGTTTACGAAGTAGTCCTCCAGCCCGATGACCGCTTTCATCGCCATTCTGATTGCCAAGTTAAGGATTCCATTTGGTCCCGGTGCCTTGTCCCGGTACCTGTAAGGAATTGGCGACGACGATGAATTCGTTCTTCTTATCCTTTGCCTCCTCCTCAACCTCGACACGGCTGTCATCGCTTACGGATTGAATGTCCGGTAAGTTGGCCGACCATCCCTGGTCTATGTCTGAGATAGTGGAACGTAGGACGTGAGACTCGACCGTCGAAGGCCAAGGAAAGATCCCCTCGGTGGTACGGCATCAACTTACGGATTTGTATTAGCACTCGTGTATAGCTTATCAAAGCAGGACCATTTGTTGTTTTTATTGCACTCCTCAGCACCGATCTTGCAGATCCGAATGTTGTGATCCTTCGTTTTTCACGAAGGCACGCACTGAGAAGGTGCGCTATTGCGTCAGTTCACCACCAAACCGGTGACTTTCCATTACTAGGCTGGTGCTAAGCATAATGGCGTCACACGCCCGCGATAGTACGGTAACTACAAGTCGCCCTTTCTTCTCATTGCCTTCGACTACCTCGGAATACCCGCTAATGGTCGGAGTGTTGGCTCTACTCGTCGCTAGCAGTCTCAGGTTGTAGTCTACACTATAGCAAACCGACTGTTGGTCGCTATTGGTATTGCAATCGTCTGCCCTACAGCTCATGATCAGTCTTGGGCTGGAAAACGTCACGTCGATAACCGATTCCGCACCATTTCTGCTGTATGTACATTTGGTCCCAAAGTTGGCCGAATCTAGGTTGAGCTTTGCCAACGCTTCCAACAAGATCCAACAAGATCCGATCCCTCAGGTTCGTAGAGCGACTTCCCCACTCAGCAGCCCAAGCGTTGATATCATCCGTCACCACCAACAGCATTAGGCTCGTCACCTCCATAGGTAACAGGTCGGCCATCTAAGGTTCTCCATTTTTCTCGCACCCTGTTCTCCCTGGTACCGCCGTTAGGCATTGCTTCAGGGAGAATGGCGAGTGTGCTTATGATGCACCCCCCGACAATTCGATAATATATTGACTATTCTGCTTAAATGCAGGCAAGGTAAGCTTTTACTGGCATTTCGATGGTTGTCCCGTCGAATGATGCCTTGCAACGAAAGAACAATCTGGGAAGCAGCCGGGATACGGGATGAGTCGGTGAGCCCATCTACCGTTGGTAGAATTGGACCATTCCCGCTGCCACCTGGTCATCAATTTTCCGGGAACCTGCTTGCCGTCCATATGGTCGCTTACTGGACTAATCCGATTCACAGGCTACTTGCGACAGCACCCGCTGAGCTACGTAGAAGCGGCTCAGGTTCAGCTTCGTCATCCTTAGGACCATTGTTTCGCAGTTAGCTTGCCGGCTGGGAGATTGGGGCCTCCTTAGAATGTTTTGCGTCCCGTTTCCGGAACACACAAGGTACTTGGGAGACTACCCACAATCCTTCGCTTTATGGCCTGCCCTTCCCAAACGCCTACATAACTGGCTCCTCTCGGGCCCCTTGCAGGCCGAGAACTAATATCCTCCCTACTTTCTTCAGTGTCAGGTTCGCGTTTGCCGACGCTAGTCGAAAAGTGGCCACCTGGATCCTCGCTGAACCCGTTCGGAGGCAGATTGACTGAATGGCCATTTTCACGCTGCACTTCTTCTTGAGGGTTTCAGCAACTTCGCACCTCTCAGTGATTTCGTCCAAATATTTAAGCTGAAGAGTCACCTCTGAGGTGAGTTCCCGGACTTGTGCATTTCTCCCCAGGAGCTTCTTGGCTACCGTCTTGTAGGTAGCTCGTTTGTCCTTGGCGTCTTTCCGGACTCAAGAATCATCTCTTCTGGCGAGATCGACGGATGCTTCGCTCATCCGCTCCTAGACCTCTGAGCTAGGTTTCATCTATCATCTTCTGACTTCTGAATATTTGGTCCCAGCCATCTGAGTATGAGGGTATCCCCTCTGCTCCGCGCCTTTTAGACCTTCTTTGGTTTTTTGGGCCGCTTCACCGTCGTGACACGTCGCACTTTCTTGACACCTGTTATGTTTCGGGCATTAAGAAATAAACTGCTCAAATCATCTCGTGCTCTGTCAATATCAGCACTATTTTGTAATATAACGCCATAATTCAAATTTTCATCGATTGTGGAACGATATTTATGCCCAATTAGTCTTGTGATAATTGAACCCAGAGTCAGTGCAATTTGAAACAGTTGCATGGGATATGCGAAAAGTTATAGGAAGATTAAAAGAATCAAAATCAGCATAAGGCAAGAATCACTACATGCATGGCTTCGATTTTTAGTGCCAAATCATTTGGAGATGGACTCCTAACAGAAGAAAAACATGTTGGGTTATTTGGGAATAAAACGGAGTGAAAATCGTTAAACAGTTTTTTTTTTAATATAACTTTGAGAATTATTTCCAGATCGATGTTTTACATAAAAATCAACGAGGATTATTAAATTAGATTTGAAAACCTTCCTTTCATAATAGTTTTTATTAATACTATTAGAAATGATTTTTTCGTTCACCAGTGCATTGAAAAGGTAAATACACTGCGGCTGTAAATAAAATGACGATATATTTCTCCATTTCAATTCACAAACTTTCGATGACTGTCGTTTCAAGATGTAGCAGAACACAATGTTTCATTCGACACTGGATAACTATTGCAACTTCACCTCCGGCAACATCAATTCTCTCAAATCTATGCATCATATAATTCGAGTGCCGTTTGAGCCTATTATTTAGGTTCAAAAGCATACAAGTCGAAACTGCAATTCGCACGTCATGGACTGTGAAAAGTTGTAATATTTATCTCTGTTCTCTTTTAGAGAGCGAGCATTCCACTATAGAAAATAAATAGAATTGTTTGAAGTCATTGATGAATTTCTATGTCACAACTATATCAGCAGTAAATTTCCTATCTACTTGAACAACCTCGTACATCGAGTTATAGTTCAACAAAAGGGATGGTAATAGCAGCATGGATTGTTGTAGATAGTCCATCTTCTCAGGAGTAAGACTACCTAAATCATAACTGAATTAGGATAAATTATCTTCAATTTGTTGCTGTCGATCACGACGAGTGATGAGACCCTTGGAAAAATGCGCAGCTGCCGGAGGGAATGGATTTCGGATGAAACCTGCAAGGTGATCGATGAGCGGAGAGAGGCGAATATCGGCATTGAGCGAGCGTGAACTGGAGAGGGTTGTTAAACGTTTTTGTAGACGGGACATACGAGCCCGGGCCAATTCCCTAGCTGAAGAGGGAGAGACCGCTGCCGCTAATGGTGACCTCCGCCTGTTGTATGACATCTCTGTCTAAGTGGGGCCAGGAATAATGTCCGAATGCCGCTAAAAAACAAAGATGGTCAGATACTAACCGATCGTACTGACCAGCTTAAACGGTGAAGTGAACACGTTGACTGTCACTGACCTAGGAAGTCAGCAGCGAGTGATACCCCAGAGTCGTCGCATAACCCGCGTAAACTCTGAGGCATCATCACTAACTGAGATCGAAGCGGCAATCACGAGCATGAAATCTAAAAAAGGGTCAGGGATGCACTGCATTTCAGCTGAGATGTTCAAGGTTGACCCAACCTTGATCGCCAATACGTTGCATCGGTTATTCGGCGAGATCTTGGAAACCGCGACCTTTCCGGTGGACTGGATGCGGGGCATCTAAGTAAAAGTCCCTTAAAAAGGAGACTTGACAGAATGTAGGAACTGGCGTGGCATCACGTTGCTGTGTGTAACTTTAAAAGTCCTCAGTAGGGTGATTCTTAATCGGATCCAAGAGAAAATCGACGCTACTCTCCGGCGGCAGCAAGTTGGATTCCGTGCCGGTCGATCCTGACCCTCTTCTGCTGGTGATCGTTGAATTTGAAAAAGTGTTTGACCGACTCAACCATGAATACATCTGGGACGCACTCAGGACGCACTTTCAACTCAAACGTTAAATCCGTATTGCTGTATGCCTGCAAAACCTGGTGCGTCTCGGCGGAGACAACGCAAAAACTGCAGGTTTTCGTAGATCGGTGCCTGCGATACACTGGATTCCCAACGAGGAACTCCACCGGCGGTGCCACCTACGGTCGATAGTAACAGAAATCCGGGAGCGTAAGTGGGGTGGATCGGACACACCTTGAGAAGAGGAGCGAACGAGATCTGCAGAGAGGCGCTCGACTGGAATCCGCAAGGACGGCACAGAAAAGGCAGACCCAGAGGCTCTTGGCGACGCAGCTTGGAAAATGAAATCCAGACTGCTGATGGAAACCTCTCCTGGCGACAGGTGGAGGCCATGGCGGGTAACCGTCAGCAATGGAGATCGCTAACTTCATCCTTGTGCTTCGCCACACCGGCGGACACGGACCATTAAATTAGTAAGTAATTTGTTGCTGTCTACATTTTGAATATTACCTTGAGACTTAATAGCTACAGGAAATGCTGGTGATGCCTAAACAGTATTTAAAGTCTTTGGTTAATTTTGATAAATGGTTATTTTAAATTCTTGTATGAGTGCAACACTTTTCGACCTTACAGAATAATCCAAGAAATCGGTTTATTGTTAATCTCCACAATTTACACATTTGAAACAACTTGCGTCGTTGCGTCCGTTGATATGATGAACAAGCTTGGTTACCTATTGAACATGGGTAATAATTAGAGAAACGGATCACTAAAAATCGCTATGTCTAACTTTCAAAATGATTATTGAAAACTTGATTCTCCATTTTATTGAGTTTGAGTAGTTAACGTGTTGTTATTTACATCTGACATTTCAGTTATTTTGCCTTATAAATAAGCGTATCTCAATTTTTACGGCTGGTGCTTTATGAGTAGTAATCTATAAACACATTTTTTAAGGTATTTATTTTGTATCAAGAGTATCTGTTTAAAACAAAATCACAAGCGTTTTTGACGTAACATTCCTAGTAATTTCGACTTATCGTTATTTTTTCTTTAAAAGATATGGATTTGTAAAGTTAGTGCTGACATACATTTTTAAGCGAGAAGTGAGCGCGTTTTATTAACATGCATATTTTTTTTTAATTTCACTATTTTTCAATCGTAGAAAATAAAATGTTTCATAATTTCAATATATAGAGCATTCAATTTTATTCCACCCGATTTCACTCGTTGCATAACTCTCGATCGAAAAACTGCCAAATTCTCCAAACGAAGAACATTCTTGCCAAAAGAATCATGAGCAAGAAATTGCCTTTCAAAAAATATATCCTCATTACGATAATTGGCTGTTTCTTCCGTCCCATTCCCTGGGCTCGGATTATCGAGCTGTATTGTTCCACCCGCCCGCCCAGCGCTGACAGCCGAAGGCCGGAATTGTTCTCTTCCTCAAAGCTTAACTCGACGAACTAGCCGATCTCTCGATGAGTTGATGAATAAATTCTCGTCCGCACCCGGCATCCGCCATCTCGATGCACCACGGAATGGTGCTAATGAATACTGAAAATAATTCAATTTCCAACACGATCATCTCCCATTCGAGACTTTTTCTTCTTTTTCGCCAGCTTGGCGGTGAAGCGGTGGCGGCACGGAAAAATCCTTGAGCTGCCAGGCTACAAGCAGGACGAAAGAATGAATTAATATACAATGACTGGGAGCTACGGTCGCGGGAGGAAGAGACGGCGGCGTGCTCGTATAACGTGGCGCTTTCTTATCCGCATTCATCGCTCGGCTAAGGGAAAGCCTCGCAGCTACTGAAGCTGTAGAGCTGGTTCCTGGCAAAGCACTGCAAGGGGAGCTTCAGAACTGTGGATGTAAAAAACTTGCAACCGCCGTATAAAGGGAGTGGAGACGGCACACGGCAGTGGGAAACTGCACGGAAGTTTTGAATTAAAGCATGTCGCCTCGGTTGATCCGTTGTTCCATTGTCGGTGGCTGTAGCCTTGAATCAGAAACTCATTAAAATATTTGGCTTTATTAAAGGTTGCCGTTTTCTGGAGGGTTTTGTCGTACAGGCGGAAGCCCTAACTCTGCTTGAAAATGGCAATGGAACGGAAGGGAGGATTCGGTAGAAAATTACTTACTGGATAAAGCCAGATGGGGCTGTCGCCGCTGCTGCCGCACCGACCCGAGCGAACGCTGGGCGAATTGTGTATTCCTGTCAGGCAGTACCGTTTTGTTCAAGGTAATTGGTGAAATAAATAAACGTTGTGGGTCGCAAACAATTGTAAGGCCTGCCAAGTCGTTCGAAACACAGACCAAGGTTGGGTAATTTTCGTAAAAAATTATTCACCACCATGACGGACGTGTTTTTGAATGTGCTCCTGCGGATGTCTGAAACAACTTAAATGGCGCGAAAAAGAAGAGAGAACAACGTTCATAAGGATTCTATAACGAAGTTTTACGATATTATGACGAACTTGCTGAGTAATGTTTATTACACTACACTGAAGGAACACTGGAGGACATTGACAAAGTCATTTAACATTCCCAGTTAATGTTTGACTGCTGTTCTACGAGCTTCCAAGCATTAAACTGAAATTCATTATCATGCTTTTGCATTTTGAACCTGTATGGGCACATAAATTTAAAGCTAAATTAAATCCCCACTAGTACTACCTGTAAACCTCACAGAAACCGTTATATAACAACTAAATCCCAAATATATTGCTCCTTTCATGCAAAGCTCCCCTAACTAATGATCATTAGATTCACTTCCGAGATTAGTGCATCGCATTGCAGACGACACAGTGCCTTCGCTGCCTCACCAACACGGATTACAACTCGCCGCTAAGATGGCCAAATCCTTTCGAAGACACGAATGCATTTGCCGAAAGGACGCGCGGCTCGGTGCTTTCCAAACCCCGCTTCCGGAGCCGAACGAAGCGGGTAAAGCGAGAACTGAGAAAAAATAATGAAAAGCGGATAAAGATTTTCCGGCAATAAATAACAACCGAAGGGAAACAGAGCGAACGTTATCCTTCGTCCATCTCACGCTGTGACCGCTCGTAACGCTCCGGCCAGAGTGGGCGATGCATAGAGTGAGGTCATATCTGTTTCCTTTCTCTCTGCATTCGTAAGTCGAGATTCTGCTGGATACTTGAAACAGAATGTTCTATGGAAACACCCTCGCCTAACCCGCCGTCGGTGACGCTTCCACATCCTCGTGGGCAAATCGATTCCGGCCGGACCGAGGCATACCAACGCCATGATGGCATTGTCCGACTTCCGTGCAGACAGACAAGCGGTCAGCGGGAGAGCACCCGACATCGTATGGCATGCCCAGTGCAGTAGCACCAGTGCTAGCACGGATGGCACCCAGGGAATGGCCTCATTCCATTCGACTTTATCTATTCGTTCCAGTGGATTAAGGCCAGTAGTTGAATTTACGAGAACGAGCGGCGAAGGCTTACAGCCCATCAAACGGATATGAAGCGGACTGGTAATTGTCAGAAAGGATCTCGGTCTCTGGCTGTGTGAAGATTTTTATTTTATTTCGAAAAAAACGCCCGCTCTCTGCCAAGTCGAGAGATTGGATCAGATGGGAGTACACAAGCGTACACAGACACACACGTATGCGCTTGTTCTTGATTGCCGGGAAATGAATCTCCAGACTAGCCCCGGTGTTTGCCTTGGCTATTGACCCAGATTTATTCCTTTCCTTACACGAGTTTTCTCACTTGAAGTCTAGGAAAGGAATCCTGAAGAGGCGGTCTAGAATTGTAAAGTAAATAATGATTTACTTTGTAGATACTTATGCTGTTTGAACGAATTTCTTTGCTCAAGTTGAATTAATTAATTCGCTAGTCTGTATCCATTCAAAGATCTAAACAGTGTAGTTGGGTAGCTCTGTAGTTGCAAGGTTGAAGAGACTCTTAAAAGGTATGCATAGGTTTATTTTCAAGTTATTCACAATAATTCGATTTGTCAGTTTGGTTTTGGCACTCGTGCGATAAGCATCTCTTCAGCGAGCTCTACAAATCAAAACTTCTATTGTTGGAATCTTTCGTTTTTCTTCTCTCTATTGTTCTATAAAGTTTATACAGTTCATTGCAAAACTATTGTGCACAAAGAACAAATTCGTCGGGCGTCATGGCGGACGACCCTGTTGGCGGAGAGTCATCATGGATGTCTGGGTCTAGATGTAGCCAATTAGCAGATATCGACGACCATGAAATGAAAAAGCGAACAACGGCTGGAATGACTCAGAAACAGAAGAAACGTGGAATTATCAGGAACGAGTTACAGGAGAAGATGTTTGCAAAGGAAGCGCGACTGGAAGGAAACAATGGATCACGCTACTTAATACCGACTCATACAGATGAAGCTGAAACAATGGAGAAGGTGTCGCCATTTTTCATTAAAAAGGCAATTGATCAAATTACTCCTAACGTTACAATTAGTCGGATGCGAGAAGGGAAACTGATGTTAAAGTCGGTGGATAGACAACAGGCGGAAAAATTGTTGAAATAAACAGTTCTGTGTGGAAAGTATGGTATCAAGATCGAAGAACATCCAACCCTCAATTTTACCAAGGGAGTGATAAACTGTCGCGACTTCAAGTACCGCAAAGATGAAGAAATCTTGGAAGAACTTGAAGCCGAATACGTGGTTGAAATCAGACGGTTCAAGGATCGCATCATGGACGGAAAATCGATACCATCATCTACTTTCGTACTAATTTTCCACCTGGGACAACTACCAACAACTACAAACATCGGTTTCTACAACTGCAGAGTGAAACAGTATGTTCCGTCTCCCTTGAGCTGCTTTAACTGCCTTCAGTTTGGCCACAGTAAAAAACGTTGCAGAGGAAACCGGATCTGTGCTAAATGCGCGAATCTCTACCACGCAGGAAGCTGTTCAACATCAGTAGTATGTGTGAATTGCCGTCAAGAACACCATGCTCTTTCAAAGGAATGTCCAATTTACGAAGATGAATGTGAGATCCAGAAACTGAGAGTAACTGAGAAGATCTCCATACGAAAAGCCACCCGTAAACGACGTCTTCAGGCCCCGAATCCATCTCAACCACGTCTGACGAAAAGCTTTGCTGAAATTGTTCAACATCCGGCCATCAGAAGAACGAGACCTGAAGCTACCAATGAGAATAATGGCGGTGCTGCTGATGATGCTACCGCTGCGACTACTCAACGTATCAACCATGACCAATTATCGATAATGCAACCGATAAATCGAGCTACAGATGCTAATAAAGACGACAACCTAATCGGCGCAAGGAAACAAAGTGCAGTAAAACAAACTCGTAACTTGGCAACAGAAGCAACCGAAGGTAAACTAACATCACTAAAATACGATAAGACAAATACCGTGCTGGACCGAAATCCGTACACCTAAGCACATGATAATCTTCGACGGTCAATAGAAAATCAAGAAATCACATATTGCTTTAAACTGGCATGTTTACTTATATTTTATCACTATTTTCAAGCGAAATGATTAAAATCACTCTGAAACTCGAAAAAATCATGTTTTAATTGAACATGTTTTGAATCGAAATCCGTACACAGTTTTTTGTCTGAATCAAAACCCGTACACTTTTGAATTGAAATCCGCACACACGCGATATAGACTGGATTAGAGTCCATACAGAAATAAATCAAAATCCGTATAGATATAGAAGTACATGAATGAACATCTTTTATTTATAATTTATCTTTAAATTTATGAATAAATATATTTTGAGGATCAATTTGATCCTAAAGTTTCACACGGTTTTCTATTTTTTTAAATAATAAATAGTGCAATTTTTCGTAGCGTTACGTTGCGGCACCCCTTATTGTAGCAACCGGAACGCCGGAACCTTTCGAAGCTTCTCGGTACGACTTTCCCTAGCGCACCTCAGTCACAGCTCCTTCGAAATTGTTTGCCGTATATTTATACTTGTTTTCTTCCAATATATGCTGAAAACAAGAAGAAAGTTCAACAATATATGCATGATACACACGCTGTACAGATTTCGATTCAAGCAATTAACAAGGATCAAAATCCGTACGGCACAGTTTTTGTTGAATAAATACAATTTACACTATTCACCAGACAATATACAGCTCAGAAATGACGAAGACTTACCTTTTCCATCAATTTCAAGAAGATTCAGTAAAACACGTCAATTTCAAGAAGATTCAGTAAAACACGTAATCCCACTTGAAAAACGTTTTCATCTGAAGAACGTTTTCTTAATAAATTCTCTAACGATACAACGAAATGACAACTGAAACCGATACACGATTGATTTTTTATTTTTATTATTTTTATTTCATGGCCTACCTACGCATAGTTTAATTTAACAGAAGGCCAACAGCTCAACGGACATGTACATGTAACTATTATATGAATTTTTATTTTTATAATGCTTAAAATTGAAGAAAAACGTCAAGGTGTACGGATTTCCATACTGTACGGGTTTCGATCCAGCACGGTAGTTTAATTGAAATGAGAGAAAACAATAACATTCAACACAACAATCTAACCCCTAGTGAAACAGTATCACAAGATGTAACATTAACACCAACACAAGAAATTTTTGAAGACACGTTTAGAGAAAACGTGTCTATAATATCGCAGGCAATCAGTGTGTCGATGTTTGTCGGTAAAGACAACTTCAAAGAATTGTAAAGATCGTCTCCTGAGTTTCTTTATTCAAACACTATACTTTTATATTATGGATAGACAAATAATTAATTGGAATGCAAATGGTTTTTATAACAACTTCAATGAACTTAAGCTACTAATCAGCGAGTATAGCCCGTATGTTATCTCGATTCAAGAAACTCATTTCGATCATGCTCGAATACCTACGCTTAATAACTTTAACATTCATTATAAACTTGACCAATTTTATTTGAGAGCATCAGGAGGCGTAGCAATCGCAGTTCACGAAACTTTTTTCTCAGATGAAATTGACTTGCGTACAGAATTTCAAGCTGTAGCAGTTATGATTACTTTTCCAATCCAGATGACTATTTGTAACCTTTATCTACCACCGAACAAAACTGTTACTGATACTGATCTTAATGATCTCTTGAAACAACTTCCAGTGCCATACTTAGTAACAACTGATTGCAATGCACATAACACTATTTGGGGTAGTACTAGTATAAGTTCAAGGGGCAGAATTATAGAAAATGTAATCGAACAACATAATTTCAATATTTTAAATGATGGCACACCAAACCATTATAATGTGGCCAATAATTCATACTCAGCCATTGATTTGTCATTTGGTTCTCCTTGTCTCCTTTCCCATTTTTCCTGGCAAGTGCATTCAGATCTTTGCTCGAGCGATCACTTTCCTATTATCCTTAAACCCCTCCAACGGAATCTCGACATTACGAGACGCCCTCGTTGTATCACGCAAGCGGCTGACTGGCCGAACTATCAACGTTTAGTTTCCCTAAATGCTGATTATGATCAGCCTGGCGATGTGTTGCAAAAAATAGAGAATTCTACTGCTTGTCTCGTAGACGCTGTCAAACAGACCATTCCGATGACTTCTAGCGAAATCAAAAGAGTTAAACCCCCATGGTGGTCGAAGAAGTTCAACAAATACATGACTGCTGCGAATGAGGCTGAGTATAAAATCTCGCGGGCAAAGGCTAGGCGAGATATCAGAAAAGCTCAACGTGAATCATGGTCTAAGTTCGTACCTACTATCAACGTCAACACCCATGGAAAGAGGTGTGGGCAAAAATTCAAAATATCAGTGGAAAAATGAAACCTCGAACAATTACAACACTAAAAGTTGACAATGATATTTTAACAAACCAAAATGATATCGCTGAAGCACTCGCAAACACATTTTCGTTTACTTCCAGGACAGAACACTACTCTCCTGAATTTTCTAGACTAAACTACCGACCGATACCTCTGACATGCTGTTTGTGTAAAATAATGGAAAAAATGGTCAATAAAAGACTAACATGGTATTTGGAATCTAACGGAATATTCAATTCGGATCAATCAGGGTTTCGTAAATTTCGAAACACGATGGACAATTTAATTACTTTAGAATCAACAATTAAAACGGCCTTTGCCAACAAGGAGCACTTAGTGTGCATCTTTTTGACTTGGAAAAAGCGTACGATACTGCATGGAACTACATGATTGTTAAACTATTCTCTGATTACGGAATCAGAGGAAATATGCTAAGATTTGTAGAAATTTTTTTACGAGAACGGCGATTCCGTGTAAGTGTTGGAAACACGACCTCTACCGTAGCCAAGAAAATGGAGTTCCTCAAGGAGCAGTGGTAAGTGTAACATTATTTCTGGTCGCAATGAATTCTATTAGGAGATATTTCCCTCCCCCTATTAGAAAACTGATTTTCGCGGATGACGTAGTGACTTTTCTCCGAGAAAAATCATTGAAAGAAATTCAACAGATATTACAGTCACTTTTAAATAACCTTTAACAATGGAGCAATCATACTGGTTTCAAATTTTCTATAGTAAAAACGAAAGTCATACACTTTTGCAGGCAAACGTCATGCTCGTCCAACCCATTACTCTTCCTGAATGGACAAAAACTGAAAATAGTTGATTTCCACAAATTATTGGGAATGACATTTGAATCGAAGTTGACCTGGAATACTCATATCAAACAACTAAAAGGTTATTCAATGGCAGCAATCAAAATAATAGGGGCTCTGACAAACACAAACTGGGGATCCGATCGAAAAACTCTTCTCACATTGCATAAAACGCTTGTCCTTTCGAGATTGGATTATGTGTCAATGCTCTACTCTACAGCTCGAAAAACAGTTTTGAAACAATTCGACTCTGTTCATAACTTGGGAATAAGATTGGCTACAGGAGCTTTCAGAACTAGTCCGGTTCTCAGCATTCTGGCTGACTTAGGAATGGTTCCATTAGCGCTCCGAAGAGATTTGCATACAGTTATCTATGGAAACAAAATACGATCACTCGTGAATCACCCTCTATTTTCTACCATGAATAATAAGGAAATCATGAATAGCTTTGCTTCTCGACCGCGATTAGCTCGTCCCTTTCATGTACGATACTTCGAAACTATGAATAGATATCAATTAAACATTGAAAACGTTCTCAGTCGTGGTTTCCACTCGATTTTTCCATGGCCCGGAACCAAACCAAACATAGACCTAACGCTAAATCGCTGGGATAAATCAAATACTTCGTATCAATACCAAGAACATCTTGCACCCGCAATTCTTCACAGTGTTAAATATATAGTTAAAACACATTCCATTACCAAAGCCCTAATTGTATCCGATTCTTTAGCTTCATTGAAGGCTATCGAAGATACATTCAGCGATAATCCAATTATTCAGAAAGTCCATGACGACCTAAAAATCGCAAATGGTATAGGCAAAATAATAAATTTCCTGTGGGTTCCAAGTTATTCCAGTATATCTGTGAATGAAATAGTCGATGATCTGGCTAAAAAATCAATTGAGTTGGATATCAACAACCCTTTTCTGGACGTATATAGCGGCAAAGCTCAAATGAAAGCAAAAATAAAAGAATTTTGGTTAAATACATGGAATAACACAACTGAAAACAAATTACAAACTATAAAAACAACACCCTTCAAGTGGCCCACTTCACACCGAAATTCGCGAAAAGAATCAATAATCTTAACGAGAATGAGAATTGGCCATACCTTGATGACTCATAGTTACCTTTTCGATAAATCTTCATGCCCACGATGTGAAAACTGTAAGTCAGATCTTTCAGTAAAGCATATTCTAGATGACTGCACTCTATATACACAAGCCAGACAAAAATTCGGCATTAGTAGTTCAAGCTTAGGAGACGATCTCACAAGTGTTGAAAACTTAATTAAATTTATTAAAGAAACAAAACTAGATACAGTAGGTTTCCGTTTTTGGCATGCTCCGTTTTTGGCACACTCCGATTTTGGCAACAAAGGGTTCCGTTTTTGGCAACATTTTTTAGTACATAGTATACAATGATTTACACAACAAACTGAGCTGATTTTAACACCCGTTCTAGGTTGAAACTGATTCAACTGAAACTGAAAACATCTTACGCCTGATGGTTTCTAACGAGCTCAACTACCAACACTATTGATATGCCGCACAGTGGAACACTTAGAACATCAAACCTGATCATAATTATTTTAATATTTTTTTTTTGCACTGAAAACGTATCATATAGTGATAACCAGGCCCGGATTTGAGGGGAACCAAGGGAGCAAATGCCCCAGGCCTCTCGACTCGAGGGCTCCCCCTAGACGAGGTGAAGACCTTTTTTGCTCGTTACCTTCTAGCGGTTGTGAAGGCGTAGCACAACAAAAACAGGCCCCACGAAAAAATCTGCCCCGGGCCCTCCAGCGCCCAAATCCGGCTCTGGTGATAACAAAAACTTATGAGAGGAGCTGGGCATATTTTTGCATAGAATAACCCACCTAAAAGTGATATATGCCCGTTCTTATAATAAATCCTAAATTAAGTCATGTTCGGCTCAAAATTCATCCAAATACTATTTATCATTAAATGACTTTTCGGTACACTTTTCCATCGTTTGACAAAGTTTCATTCTTGTAACCATGGCTACAACTATCCCAGAAGCGAAAATAAAATTATTTCTTGATTATTTTTACATTTTTACATTAATACATTTTTACACTGATTATTTTTACATTTTTACATTTGCGATAAAACACGAAACCGGAATAATCTGGAAGGTTTTTTTCTTCACCAATATAACCCAAAATATTAGCACGAACACCAGAGCATTTGGAGAGAAAACCTTACGCGCTAAGTACCCATTCCTGTTCGATTAACCTTCTTTAACAATCTCCATCGTTGTTATGTTTAGAAATCGATTGTTTATCTTCGAAACGTTATATATTAGCTAACGGTATCAAAGCGTAACTGTCATCCACAAAAAACTGTTCAATTGCGGTCGGTTCAAACCCCTCGTTACGACCGTAAACATAACTTTTGGATGTTGACAAGCTGTCAAATGATCAAGCAAACATCACACTTCAAAATGAAACACTACACAACAGAGTTGACTTAGTTTGAGTTTTTCACTTTTGCTCAGGTTTGAAACATATTTACTTCTATGTGTTCCTTAGACATATGCTTAGTTTAAGGGGACTGTTCTGTCAATAATTTTGTAACGATGGAATTCATCCACGAGGTCTTTTGTCTTCTTTTTTATGTTTGTTTACATGCAAAGTATATGTTTTTCATAATTTATTTCAAATAAAGCAAGCGTGACTATTTGCAGTTCTTCTAGAGTGATATTTCACAAAGCGCAAAATTCAAATTTTGAAAATTAATTAAAAATTTATCAAAAGACTAATCGGTAGCTGTTACTCATCAAATGGGTAAAAATTTTACTCAATAAAATATCGTGCAACTTTTTGAAATTTGGGTGAAATTTTTCTTATTTATGGGTAACTTAAATTCAACGTGTACTTGACTCCAACTGTAAACAACGCACTGGCGATATAACAGGTCTGGCAATTAAAAACCAGCCGTCTTTTACACTCATTTGCTTTCAAATGGAACAGAGAGTTTGACGTGACAGACACTGTTGTACAAGCGCTGCGAGAGAATAAAAGCGACGACAAATTTGAAATTTGTTATTACTGTACGAATAAGACGAATTTTGTTAAAAACCCATTTAATCGTATAAATAATTAATTTTCATAATAGTTTTGAAGTCTCAAATTGAATTTATTGATCACAAAAAAGGTTTCTTTTTTGGCACGGTTCCAGTTTTGCCAACTGAAATTTAAAATTTTGTTGCCAAAAACAGAAACCTACTGTACTCAAATTTAGACTAACATAATTTGTAAGTAGATAAATTATTTTGAATTGTAAAAACATGTATCTATAGAACTAGGTATTAAAAGCCATATATGTGCTGTGTACCCATTCCCTCTTAATAATAATAATAATAATTCGATTTGTACTTTATCGTTGCTTGAATATACTTCCGGTTTTGTTGGCTTCATGTATGTACAAATGTGATTTCTGTTCACAATGTTTCAACGAAAAATATAGCTTTGATTACGCACTATAGAAAAGAATTTTTGCAGCGCAGCAATCGGCCTATAGAGTGTTGAAGAGTATTTTTTGGGATTGTCAAGGCGTTTATCGACTACCTTGAATTTGGTAAAAAAAATGAATCTATCGGATGTTGAAATCAAGGCAAAATGGCCCCATAAAATGATGAAAATGGTGGTCTTTCACCAAAACAACGCTCCCGCTCATTCTTACTGCGATAGACCGCTAACCGAAACGTAAAATGTGGTTCATATACACCGCAAGCTTTTTTTTCTCGGCTATGACTTAAAGGATATAAACATTTTAGTAATCGTACCATTTCGTTTTGATTCACTCTCTCTGAACTTTTTTCTAGCTTTAATTCCAACGCTAGAAATAATTTTTACCTATTGATTCAGTAGTCAACTTTTTAGCCAGAATGATTCAAAGGTACTAGGTTTAGGTAAGGTTTTACCCAATTCAGTAAGAAATGATTGAACGCGTCCTTGGCTTGGTGAAAAGTATAATAACTTTTTCAGTGGTAATATGGAGTTAAGGACTAAGGGCATTTTCAACGGTGGTCTATTTTCGAAACAACTTTATACTAGATTCACACCAGCGAAACCTGAATAAAGCCAGCTAATATAGACCAACTTTTCGTTCTCCGCACCGGTGTTGTATATCTTGTTGTTTTAAACCGTTGACATCTGTCACTCTGTCAACAATTCAATACCCGATGCTATCAGTTTATGAGACTTGTTATGATAAAGAGCACTCAATATTTAACAAACGGAAATTCGATAATTTTTACGCATATTAAACGATTACTTTGGCAAGACACTTCATATCCACAAGACTTTATGGATTTTACGGTTTGACACGAGCGTCAGTAACATTTCTCAGGTTGGATTGGTATGATCGAAAAATTTCTGCTACAAATAGGGCTTCGGAGGATAGCAAAAAATTTCCCTTTTTCTGGTTGGTTCTTTGAAGCCAAAAACGACAAACCTGTTCATTTTCTTCTTCAGAAAAGCTACAAAAATGAATTATGAATTGTCATGAAAAATCTTTGTTTTGTTTATTCTCCAACACTCGCAAAACGCTTATATGGAAATAGCTCAATATGAGGTACACTAAAGTCGCTTTTTACGCGTTTTTTACGCGGATTCCGGATATATACGCGGTATTTTTTTGCGCGGATTTCGGTTTCCCTTCACTCGGAATGCAGAATTAACGTGGGTTTTTTCACGCGGATTCCGGAATTCACGCGGTTTTTTTTACGGGGCACGTATCCCCCGCGTAAAAAGCGACAGCGGGTTTTAGAACGATCTATTTCTTGTTAAAAAAAAATGACAAAAGTAGACCAAAACGTATACCAGTTTCAAATTTTTTCAATTTAGATCTGGTATAAAACAAAATTTACACTACCGGTGCAGCAGTG
Source organism: Wyeomyia smithii (assembly GCF_029784165.1). Classification (NCBI taxonomy): domain Eukaryota; kingdom Metazoa; phylum Arthropoda; class Insecta; order Diptera; family Culicidae; genus Wyeomyia; species Wyeomyia smithii. The sequence continues at coordinate 225,962,135 of NC_073695.1, read as the reverse complement.
AATTTAAGTTTGTTATCAAAAAAATAGAACAAAACAACGGTTTGGACCACTGCTGAAGATGCCCTAAGTCATCAGCACATCCAATGAATTCATAGCTAAGCTGCGTCAGCTTGTTAGGGAGAATGTCTACAACTAGTGACCATAGCAGGGGAGAGAGAACTTCTCTCCGAGGACATCCTCTCATTATGTCTACTGTGATAGATGCTTCTCCTAATACAGCTGTGATTTTCTTGCTTAGAAGCAGTGTATTGTCATAGTATTGTCCACTTTTTTATTTTGTAGAACCGTGTCAACAGTTGTAAAGGACGTGTTATCGAAAGCTCCCTCGATATCGGGAAAAGCGCAGACCGAGGTTTCTATATTTTTCAACGACTTCTCGATCTTCGTCACTAAGCAAGGTAGATAGTTTTTAGTAAATTTACCCTGTTGATATGCATATTGATGTTTTCATAAGGGTAAGTCCTTCGGAAATATTTTGAGGATGTAATTTTTCGTATTTTTCTCCATCGGAAAGAGTTAACTTGAGTTTTATAAACCCCATAGTTTCGGGCCATAGTTCGTCTTTTTGCCTGGCTTTGGTGTAAACAGAACATTAACGTTTCGTCAGTTACCCGGGAATTATCTCAGAGTGAAGCCAGCTCGTAAGAGGTATGGACATGAGTACGTCGTCCGATTTTGTAGGACAATTATTAAAATGCCATCCGGTTCTGGTGACTTTATAGACTTAAAAGAGCTTACTTTCCAGTTATTGGAAGTCTCCGTGAACATTTGACGAATAATGACTGCGGAATCACGTTACGCCATGCGCCTGGATCCGAGGTTTTATAGCTCTTCAATATTAGATCCGAAGGTCACTAGTGAGATGTTCATATGAACCTCCAGCGTTTTTTTGGTAGTAACAGTCAGACTACCATTCCCCTTTTTAAGTTGACCATGACCATTCACATGATCATTGGACATCACTTTTTGCTTTTTGCATGTCCTCACAGAATGGAACTTTTGATTTTATTTATTTATTAATTTCGTCAAGCAAATGTAGACTACAGTTGTAATAATACAATGTTTTCTTATATTCTATATAATATTTCCAGTAGTTAGTCGTTTTTCGATTTGATTTCTGCCCATAGTGATGTCGATATTTTCGCAGTGCAGATAATAGTGACGCATCATGCGATTTATTGGGCCAGTTTTTGAGTAGTTTGTTCTGTAAGAGCTTCCCGAAAATATTTTACGATTTCTTACTTGACGACTGGGTGCATAAAAATTTAGTTGCGATAATAATTTAAAAGATTGCACGCGTTGAGAATCAATGTCATTGATAAAGCAAATCATTGAAAGTTAGCGGCGTTTTTTTAGTGCTTGTATGTCTATAATGATGCAACGTGCTTCATATGATGGTAAGGGAAATGCTGTCCAATTTAGCTTACGAAGCGCGTACAAAAGAAATTGTTTTTGGACAGATTCAATGCGTTCTTCATGTGTGACATTATTGGGATTCCATACAATGCTACAATAATATATATATATATATATATATATATATATATATATATATATATATATATATATATATATATATATATATATATATATATATATATATATATATATATATATATATATATATATATATATATATATATAATAGTTTGATTATGTATGGGTCTTGGAAAGTATGACCGAAGCGTTTTATAAAGCCCAGCATACTTTTTGCTTTGTTAATTATTGTATTATAATGTTCTATGAATGTAAGTTTGGAGTCTAAGACTACGCCTAGGTCCCTTACGATTTAGCATTTTTCGCGGGTGCGGTCGGTTTTTTCAAATGTGGTGTATATTTCTTGAAAAAAGTGGCAAAAAGACTACATATTTCATTACTAGTGTGTCCTAAATTACTGTCAAGATGCATTCGTGATGGAAAGTTGTTACTTTTTAGTTTGGTTTTTACGTAATTGAAGAAGTTCTTAGGGCAAGACATGATTTGATGTGCGATTTTACGGTTAAGTTCTTCATGTGCAATATTAATGGCTGCGTCAAGTTGACAGCAAATTTCTTTGTACTTTTGAAGATTCTCGTTATTGTTGATCTGAGGGGTTATAGAACATAGAGCATCCCAGTTGGACGTAATTTCAGCCCTGTTGAACATGCGTCTAGCTTTCCGACGAAGGTTGCTGAGTGTTTCGTTCCATCAGGGCACGTGACAGCAGTCTGTCCGTTTTGTTCACGGACAGTTTGAGGTTGAAGCTTTCGTGGTCTTGTAATGTAAGTCATTTACTGCGACAGTAAGTAGGGAAGCTGGATAGCCGATTGAGGTGATAGACAGGCTTGCGGCCTCCATTATTGCCATATGAGATACCCTCGACGTTTGTCGTCGTGCAGGTGGACCTGCTTATGCTAGGTATCAAGGTTTTCAGCTGGTCGGGCTTTTAGCGCTTGTGTTTGATTTTTTTTTTGTTCTCGCTTGTTTTCCGTCGGTCTAGTTCCGCCACTGTTGTGGCCAATCACCGACGCCCAGGGAGGCGACTCCACACCCAGGACCCTAACTCACGACCCGTTTATTCACGGACCGGCGCCAACGGCTTTACTTCCTCATGCGATGGAAGGCGTGATCCCAGAGATTTTTCGCCTCAGAAAATCTCCCGGTGTCGGCTAGGATTGAATCTAGACCAGTTGGGTTGGTTGTGAGTGGATCACGCCACCTCACAACCATCGACACCTTTGTCGGCGGTGGGATTCGAACCCAGACGTCGAGCGTGGTTGGCGGAGACGTTACCAACCACACTAGGCCCCCGCTCGCTTGTGTTTGATGACGCTTTTTTAGCCGACTGTTGTCACTAAGTTGCGACCTATCCTAACCTTAGTTACGACCTATCAGTAAGTCTAATCGACTGGTTGACGAATTAAGCTTATAGCCTTCTCGCGTGAATAGCCTAAAGGGTGTTATGGTAAAATACTGGCCAGACGAAAAATTGTGAAAATCGGACAATTTTTTGTCAAAAATTTAACCATGTTTTTTTATCAGGTTTATTTCATACAGAATAAAGGAAGTATATCGACTCAAAAGTCAAGCTTCCTCTTCAGCGAATGTGAATTCCCGAACTTTTCTCTTAACTCTTTCCATCAAGTTTTGTACAGCTTTCTTGATCACTCGGTTCGCCGCGGAACGCCAGTTAGTCTTGAACTGCATCTCGTTGACAACTGGCTTTCGTGTCTTCTTGAAGTTCCGTTTCGTATTTCAGGCAATTTTGCACATAAGTTTCCTGGTTGACGCGATGAAAATGTTGGCTTTCAAACCACAGGAAGAGATGACCTGCCACACGAGATATTGCTTCGCAAATTTCGACAGCTTCAAACTCTGTCACCTTTCCACTTTCATTATTTTGTACCACGCAATCAAACTTTGTCAACATCTTCACGCACAGCATTTGCGATCGTTGTCTGGCCGATATGTTTTGATTATCGTCACGATTTGGAGTCACCAGCTTCTTGTAAGTGGACATCCCGGCTAACTTCTGAGCTCGATTCACAGTTGTAAATGACACTCCCAGCTTGCTTGCGGCAACTCGGACGAAAAGGTTGGGATTCCGCTGCAAACTGCTGGCTACTATTTTCGTCGTTTCTGCGGCCTTCGGATTTCGATTTTTCCCCGATCCTATCTTCCAGTCGACAAACGTTCTCCAAACACTTTCATTGCGTTGATAATGGTTGATTTTTCCACATTTTGCCTACTTGGCGTGCGAGTAGTTGCTTCTCTTGCTTCGACGCCATTTGAACAACTGAAAAGCAATTGTCAAAATCAAATATAACGCAAGATACTATACACACACATCTGTATAATGAGGGGTGTTCAAGATTATTTTGATACACGTTAAAAATAATACGGCAAATTAAAGTTGACCAATTTTTGACCGTAGCTCCCTTTAGTCATGGTTAGGGTTTAAGACGATCATTCTCCTTTCCAGGAGCTTTGGACCCCTTGTTTTTCTGTTTTCAATAATTTAAGTTTATTTGTACAGGCAAAAATGAAACTGAAGAGAGTTGTCACAGACGGAGTTAAAGAGGGTATGAATGCAAAAAAAAAACTGAGGAACTACAAAAAATAGCCTGGACATTGTTTAAAGGGCTCTTGGAGTCAAAAGCTGAATGCAATGCTGAACCAAACCATGCATAATATTCAAAAACAACCCCACAAAAATCAAAAAAAAAAAATATATGGAAAAACTTAGGAATCCAACAGAATTGAAAAAACTGCAAAAGAGTGGGTTTGTAGCTGAAAAAAGTTATTTTTTCATAAATCACGATTGGGCAACCTGAAAACAATTTTTTAGAAAGTCGAAATGTTCTACAAAAATGCTATAAATAACATTATTTTTCAATTTAGGGCTGAGCATCTTGACTATTTCAACATCGATTTTTTTTGGGACAGCCTACTGGACATCTGAAAACTTATGTCATGTCAAAGATATGTTTTATGAACAAAAAAGAAAACATCTGAAATCTGGGCATGAGTTATCATTGTATATGATTATGGTAAACTGAAAATATTTAAACATAAGGATCATTTTTATCAGACCCATACGACGTTAGGGTTTAAAGCCAAATTAATTGAGTAATACTTACTCTTTTCAGCACCCTAGAGCGTGGCTCGTGCTGTATCAAAAATCGTCCTCCACTCTCGTTGGTCCTGGGCCACTCGTTGCCAATTCCCTAGGCGTCTCGACACTCGTAGATCTTGAAACTGATCTTCAACCTGGTCAAGTCATCTGGCACGTTGAGTCCCTCGGTTTCTGATGCAGGGGGGAGTCCTTGAAGAGGACCGATTTTACCACATTATTGTCCGTCATCCTCGCGACATGTCCAGCCCATCGCAGCCTTCCGACCTTTTTTTTTTTTTGTTCTCGCTTATTTTCCGTCGGTCTAGTTCCGCCACTGTTGTGGCCAATCACCGACGCCCAGGGAGGCGACTCCACACCCAGGACCCTAACTCACGACCCGTTTATTAACGGACCGGCGCCAACGGCTTTACTTCCTCATGCGATGGAAGGCGTGATCCCAGAGATTTTTCGCCTCAGAAAATCTCCCGGTGTCGGCTAGGATTGAATCTAGACCAGTTGGGTTGGTTGTGAGTGGATCACGCCACCTCACAACCATCGACACCTATGTCGGCGGTGAGATTCGAACCCAGGTGTCGAGCGTGGTTGGCGGAGACGTTACCAACCACACTAGGCCCCCGCTCTGGTAGCCTTCCGACCTTCAACAGGTGCACAGTTGGAACGTCTCTCTCTAAGTAGTACATGCAGCTCGTGATTCATACGTCTGCGCCACTCTCCATTTTTGGTACTTCGCCGAATATTATCCCCAACACTTTACGTTCACAACCGGCTAGTGCGCGTATGTCCTCCGTGAGCAGCGTTACGGTTTCAAGTCCATAGAGAACTACTGGTCTAATTAGGGTTTCGTACATCATCAGTTTTGTGCGGCGCCTTGTGCTCCTAGATCGAAGCGTCCTGCGAAGACCAGATTTCCAGCTTGTATACGTCGTTGGATCTCATTTTCTTATGTTATTGTCAGTGGTTAGGCGTAACGCAAATTACGTAACGCTAAAACTCTAGATCTAGACCCTCCCTATGTAACAATAAGTAACGATCGATATGACTCACCCCCCCCCCCCCTAAAATTACATAACGCTGAACAACCTGGGTCAAATTTTGAATTTCGAGCCAGCATCGTAGTTACGTAACTGTCCCTACTACCCCCCTCCCCACTATGCAACAATAAGTAACGCTGACGAAACCCCCTCCCTCCCCCTTCATGCGTTACGTAATTTGTGTACGACGCCTTACCAGAGATCCTAAGTATAGGAACTTAGCTATCGCTTCAAGTTCATCGTCATCCACTGTCTCACTGTCTGTGGGAGAGGAATGTTGGTTGCTCTCGAGCCTCTTATTTTCCTATACTCGGTTTCGACGCATTAATTTTTTTTGGGTTGGTGTAGATTGCTTCCGCCGTCCCAAAGTTCCTAGTAATAACGTCGAGGTCGCCTGCGAAACCTATGAGTTGGCTACCTTTACTGAAAATCGTTCCTCTCGTTCCGATTACACTCTCAAGAGTAATGTAGAACAATGCTTAGGGTGGTCAATCTCCTTGTCTCAACCCTCTGAGTTTCCCCGATACGCCCACGTAGCACATCACTAGATACAAGGTAGCTTTGATAAGTCGTGTCAGTTCACCCGGAGAACCGTAGTCGTGAATTTTTTGCCATAGCTGGTCTCGATCGACTGTAGCCTTGGAGTCCACGAAGACGTGATGTGTGGGCACGTTGTACTCCCGGCATTTCTGGAGGATCTGCCGGAGAGTGAAGATTTGATCCGTAGTAGCGTGTGCTTGTGTGAAGCCCGCTTGGCACTGCCCTGCGTATCCTTTTTCGAAGTGGAGAAAAATGACGAAGCAGAATTTGGAAGAAGACTTTGTAGGCGGCATTAATCAACGTTATACGTTTTGTAGATTTATAGACAACGCCTTTAATCCATTCCTCCGGTAGTCTCTCTTTTCCCAAAATCTTGAAAATTACACAGTGGAGTGCCATTGCAAGTGCCTCTTCGCTGTATTCATGAAGCTCTTCCGAAAGTCTGTCCTTGCCTGCTGTTCGATTGTCCTTTAGTGACCCAATTTCTCGTTTGATCTCCAGAGTTCCTGGAGCTGGGACATTGTTATCGTTTGTAGGCACTCCATGGTTAACTTCCCTTACGCCTCCTTTCATTATTTTGAGGTGCTTATCGAAAAAATACTTCCACCTGTTGACCACCTAGCACTACCCTTACTAACACGCAGAGAATCCTTAGTAAGAATCCCCAGGATACCTTTAACTCGGTGACGGAATCGTGAAAGGAATCGCAAACACGATCTGGAGGATTCCCACTCACGATTCATATTCAAGAATCCTAGAATCCTAGAGCCATATACAGGACATTCCTGAGGATTCTTTTTTCAGGAATCCTTTTCAAGGACGCTCGCGAATCCAATGTGAGGAATCCTAGAGAATCTATGCGAATCGTATGTGTTCGTCCGGGTAGCTTGTGCTGGTTTAAGTGAAACCAACACTTTCAAAATATTAGGTGCGTAACTAAGTTCTCACTACTGTTCGCCAGCAGTAAGTTCTAGTCGATTTTGACATATTTAAAACGACCTGAACCAACATAACACGCGACGTGTCACGGGACAAAACACTTATGGTTCTTTTACCTTTTGAGTCGACCGGTTTTAGGCATGATATTGCTCATCAACAGGACATGTTCTATTGATGGGCAATATCGCGTCCGGAACCGGTCGACTCAAAAAGTAATTTTAACATCCTTTTTTCGTTTGTAAGAACCAGAAATGTTTTGTACCGTGACACGCCACGTGTTATGTTGTTTGTATCACTGGTCTTACGTTGCACAAATCATAAATATGAGTGACATGAAGCAAGCTGAGATTTGTGGTAAACAAACCGCTTTGACACGTTAGCGATTTTATGTCATAGTCTTTTAGTTGTGTGAACATGTTTGACTTTGTGCCAAATTATCGATATTTGTGGGAGGTGTTACTTTTTTCATTTCATTTGAAGAAAACAGCGGTTGAAGCGCACCGCGAGTTAGAAAAAAGTTTACGGAAATGCTGGTAACTTTGATGTTGATGACAATTCGCGTAAAGGAAGGCCTAAAAAACCTTCGAGAATGCTGAAGTTATAGAAATTGCTCGATGAGAATCCATGCCAAACACAGGCAGGGCCAGCGTCACATTATTGTCCCGAACAGGTAGTAACGGGTAGTAAGGTAGTAAGTAAGGACCAGGGCTGTCATTTGCACACTCATTGCGCTCAGGTGTTAATTTTACGTCAAGGCTCAACGAGAACGGTACCTACCCATTTTGACAACCAACAGGCACAAAGAGAAAGATCGAAAACGAAATGACTATGGAAGATATCACCAAGTGAGAAATATTTCAAAAGAGGGAGAACGGAACAACACTTTGTGCTGCTTTTTGTGACACATTGCGTGAGCACAAAGAGCTTCAGTTTGAGCAGTTTGCGTTGCGTTGCGTATACATTTTTGAGAATTTATTTAAACACGATTCTCAATGGCGTGGACGTGTTTCTTAGGACATATTACGCACGTCCAGACATATTCTTGTCCCGGTATTCATATACAATCGCTACATGCATTCACTATTGATACCGTTCATTAGGTTGGTAATGAGTTTTATTGAAAAAATTGTCTTTCGTCGCATTTAGAAGTTCGTTCAGTCGAAAAGTGAATATTTTAACCGATCGGTTTTTTTCATTTATTGTTTTTGGATAAAACCAGATCTCGATGTTTAATGCATTTTTAAGACATTTATACATTTTAAATTTATGAACTACGTGTTTTTTTCATTGGTCACAAAATAATGCTTTCGTGTTCCCGAAGTCAGATTAAGCTAAAGTTTAGTATGGGAACTTTTTTCGAAGACAAAACTGTTGAGCCGTACTTCTAAACGAAATTCGAAAAGTCGATTTCTTTTGCCACCCTACTGTTCATGTACGAGACATATTGAGGCTATCTCCTGGAAGACACCATTTTTAGTATTGAAACAAAACCCATTGAGCAGCATTGAAAATTAGCTCCTAAACTATTTCAGTAGGAGTCAAATGAAGTACAAAAACCAAAAAAAAAAAAAATCAATACTAAAATCCGATAATTATTGCCCCAAGCAACACACAAAGTAAAACACAATATGTGGTGTCGCAACAAAGTGTACTCAGTCGCATTTTTTCCGTGCGAAAGAAATACAAAAGAGCGAATGGGGAGAAGAGAACACAAGCGAAATATCAGGAGTGGCACGCACAGTTTGATGGCAAATGTGTTGTGTACAAATTTGTGTGGTTCTGTCTGCACTGAGGTGAATTCCAGCCCTGTGGGTGACAAAGGCGTAGCCTTTATACAATATCGCACAATATTATTCATCAATTCCTCCTCAATTTTTGCGGCAAAATTAATGGAGTAGATGTCAGGTTTGCCCAGAAATTCTCGATGGGACGCAACTTGGGGACGTTGGGCGAGTTCGTCAACTTTGGTATCACATAGATTTTCAGCCGCTCCATCTCCTCTAACCCGGATCTAGTGTTTGCTTTGAGTAGTGGGCCTACACTAGATCCGGCCAGAGCTCCGTGTCTTCACCCTTATGGTATTTCTTAATGAACGACGCAGCCTCCGGCAGGCACGTTTTACTTTAAATTTCCTCGTTCACGGCCAATACGAGGCGAAAGATGAGGGGCTTTGACATCCCCTTCTCGTTGATTGTCAGTTACAGCAGCACCTTTATGGAAAAATTATTAGGTGGAATGAACTGTACCTCAGAGCTCACTTCTTTCGTGGGGAAAATTAAAAACGAAGTTCCCTGCCAGTCGTTGCCATTCGAGAAGAGATAGGTCTCAACATTTATCACCTCCGCCACGTCGCGATATGCTGGAAAAATCGGCTTCAGCATCTTATTCAGCCGCTGCTGCTGCGTTATTGCATGCAGCTTCGAGACCAGTGGACGAACCTGCCGCCTCCTGACATGTATGTCCATGTTCGCCAGGTACTTTTTCACTGTTTGGCCGGTACGCAGCGATCTAGTAACTTTTCCCTTGGTCTTCCACATCTGCATTCTTTGGAGCTTCTTGTCGCTCAGAGTCGTCGGCCGTCCTGAAACGGGCGATGCCCTGATTGTAGTCCAATAGTGCCAAGGTGTCGTCGATACCGGAACAGGCGGCCCTGTGTCATACGATGTCCGTTTTCGACGCGGCGGGGTAACGTTCTTGGGGCGCGCACACTTCTGAACGAAATAGCTCCCCTGTTTTCGCCATCACGGTTAGAGTTAGAGTCATTTTTTTCTGCTACTCATCGGTTTGCAATGCAACACAGTTTCGTCTTCTCAAGTCTCTATCCAGTATTTAAGCTTAATCGGACTTCTGATGAGGTTTCACTTGCAGTCGTGAAAGTTTTACTTCTTTTAACAACAAAAAAGCACAAGAGTAGTTCTTCAAGTTTTCGAAACTTTTTTTTTTTATAGCAAATCTATAATTTCATCTATATCTATTATGAAATGTCGAGATTTATGAGATGTTATCTCATAAAAAAACTGTTTGAAAAACACTAACCTTTGCACTGGGACATGGAAACTTTTGCACTGGGAGACTCGACTCGAGCTACACCAGAAAATACAAGATACACTCTCTGCTCAAACTATGACCGCTTCGAGGCTCTACTTCAGATTAAGCTCGAATTTGGCATGGGAAATTTTTATGAGAAGACGAAACTTTAGAACCCTATCGTAATTGAACCTCGAAGAGTCGATTTCCATTGGAACTATAATCAACAATCAAAAAATGGTAAAAATGAAAACTATTTAGATAGGTGCAAAATATATTGAATCCAAGACTAAAAATGCTTACAAGCGGTAACTGCAATATTTTTTATCTAGGAGCCAACATTCAAAAATTTTTGATCGATTAGAAAAAAGTCAGAAAATTTAAAATTAAAAAGGGAGTCTTTTATGAAAGTATTTAGCAGGTATGATTGAAAATTGTAACCATTAAATATGATCACGTGGATTTTAATATAGACGTGTTTTTTCATGTGTAACTTTATACGCGTTACGTATATTATACGTAAAAAGCCACGTAGTTGAGCCGATTCTAAACAGTTGCAGTTTTTAATAGTTTCTGATTCGGCACAAATCAGAAAAAAACACTTCTTTCGTTACAACAAGTCTGGTGTTGAATAATCATAGAAAACAAACAAATTCGGGAACAATTAAAACAATAATTCTTCTACTTGAGAACCTTTACAACTGTACATAAATTTGTAGTTTGTTGTAGTTAACTCGCTCAAAGATATCCATCGAAAAATTTGTCGATTTTCGAACATAGAAAATATTTTTTTTTTTTGGTTTCGTTCGATAGTTCCGTGTGGGTAAGTACCCTTATGGATATTTTCCTAGTGAGTACTACTACCCACATGAACTGCCGGCCCTGAACACAGGAATGGCTTGCTCCGGTATCCACCAATCTTTTATTAAAATTTTTAATAAAAAAAACAGTGAGTTGGTTTGCAGCAAAAATCTGGCTTTATTTCCGTAGTCAAACAAGTACAGAGTCGTCATTTTTCGTGAACACTGAAAAAGAAAAATAAGCTTAGTTACACTTAGAGAAGATGTCACTGTAATTAATTCACCTTTGAAATCAAAAGATGTCGCACATAAGCTTCAAAAATGTTAGTTATTGTTCTTCTCACTCCCAGCAGACTTTGAATATATTTCGTTTTCGGCATTCTATTTTTTCTATATAAACTTATGATGTACAACAAACCGTTTTGAGATTTATTATCAGTATTTCTTAGTTGAGCCTTAGTCTGGGTTGATCCACAACCAGCCATCAGGATGGCCTTCGTTATAACTCCTAATCAACAGAAAACAACACCATTATATTCTGTTTTGAGTTTTAAGTTTACGACATGGATCTTTTGTACGTTCCAAAATTTGTTCTTAACTGTAGAATATTATACCACTATTCTACGCGCTGCGGTTGTTTATCAAGCTTTACAAATATCAATGCTATAAATTCTCCAATTCGAGACTCCTTTCCCTTTGTGTTGCCTTTAATTAAAACTAAATTACCACCATAAATTCATCTGCTTAATTCCGTGATGTAAGTGCCCAGGCAGGCTCGTCCCCGGATCCGATCCGTCGTGCAGCAGGGAAATCCACTTAAAACGGAGGATGCTATTTTGGCCCGTTAAACACTCCGCAGCCATTCAGCAGTGCTCAAGTATCAGACAATGGAGCACTCTACTTGCGATTGAGAATTTCGTTGCCATTTCAGTTCCTGTCCATTCTCGAAAACAACCTTGAAGCCAAACCATTTTTAACATCCCATCCGGGCAGAGGAGAAAAAAGTTAATTCACTTTGATCCCTCCGGTTTTCCGGAATGGATCCGGTACGACGTCGACAAAAACAACAACAACCTCCCGAGCGATATCCTTTTCGGCGGACAGAACGCAGCGCAGTTCCAGCGATGCTTATCTGCCGTTCGTGCATTCCTTTGTGAAAATGGAAAAGAAGCTGCTGCCACAGTACCTAACCCAGACGCAGACAGGAGTGGGAGGATTGCTTTCTTACTTACATCCAAATCCATCCGTCCGTCAGCAATACCGAGAGCACTTTCCGCCGGATTGACCCGAAAGCTAGAATAAATCCTCGTGAAATTCCAATTGCGTCGCCACAGGTCCCAGCAGCGCGCCGAGCAACACTGCGGAATATCGCACAGGCAGTCAGCAATAGCGCGAGATCACACGCTTCTAGGAATTTAATTCGGGGAATATAACCAAATTAAGCGCGCGATGGGACTTCGGCGATGGCGGGATGGGCAAATCATGTAAACAGAATCCGGTATGGATTTGGAACGCTTGCAGCGATGGACGAAATTGAGTTTTTCTGCATACAATAAGATTAGAATGTTTTCCATGGACGTCGAATGTTTTCGACCTCTTTCGTTTCTCTGAGAGGCTTTCATTTAGTTGAACCACGACGCCTTTCATTAGGTGCTAAACAGAGTAATGCGACACTTTTCAAAACTTTTCGGCTCAACATTCGCGAGACAGCATACCTTCGTGTTTCGGCCATAATTTACACCTCTCGTCGTGCAAGTCGCAAAGGTGTACTCCGAAAGCTAAAACTTTGATCCTCACGGCAGGAGGTAAAAACCTTGGCTGATTGATGTTTATGACTGACACCGGCTGCACGCCTCCATACCATACACGAGCCGCCCTGTAAGGAATGGAGGAAAGATAGTTGACCTGTCGAAAAGTCGCCGACGTTGGCGGCACGAGAACCGAAATCCTACTAATTTACCTAGCAATACGATGTGGGTTGCTTGATAATGAATTTTTACACATTTTTGTTATTTTATGACACTATAAACGTTTACACGACATGTTTATAAGTAGTTTTCAGTAAATGTACCAGCATTCTCAAAACATTAAACGAATGAAATTTTATCTTTAAAGGCAGTTTTACGACAAAATGCATTGTTATATTCGTAAACCAAACTTTATAGTTAATAATGGTTCCTCAACCGATTATAATAAAACATATACGACCAGCTCAGTCGCTCCCTGCTGCGGGAAAATCTCAAAGCCACACCTTTCGCGAGCGATTTCATAACCTTGGCACGAAAACCAGCCAAACATAAAGACGGAAAAAATATGTCAAAACGTGCCCCGAGGCTTGTAGTCGCTGTTGCTCCACTTCAACACACCGAAACGAGAAACTCCTCCAAGTGGTGCCTCCTTATGACATTTTCGTGAAAAATTATCGAGTGAAACAAGACACCTGACAAATTGGGCTCACGCTACGTTACGCCTGCAGGGCACCAGCCTGTGTGCTGGCAGTCATGGATCGACAAAAGCGGTACGACAAAACGGAACACACAAAAAATATGGGAAAAATGTGAGCCTTTCCGGGAGTGAGCAAATAATAAATTGATTACCTACAAATTTGTCCCTTCCTTTCGGTGCGGACAAGGAATCTACTTGATATTCCAGGTTTTTTTCCTTCATCGGATCTTTCCACCACTCAATAAAGCTCCTTGCTCTGCGACTTTAGACGGCAGGCAGGCAAACTCCTTTTAATTGAGTCCACTTCGGAATGGAATGAAGTACTTTCTAAATTTATGGAATAGCTGCCGAATTGAATTCACAAATGCCGGGCCTGGACGCCAGCCAGGCTGTAGCCCCCTCTCCTCAGTGCGGGATGACCTGGCGCAGAACGAACGAGAAAAGTGGACAGGAAAATCATTTAATTTAAGTGCACTTTTTCTCAACCTCGCGGAAATCTTACTCAGCGGACCAGTGCTGCCGTTTGATTAATATTCTTTTGAGTTTTGCTAATGGAAGTAGTTTGTCGCCCGGACAGAAGTGGACCGACGCTAACCGTTATTAATTACAATTTTGTTTAATTTTTCAAACTTCGAAAGTTTCTGCACGGGTGCAGAACTTTCTCTTGGGTGCATTCGTGGATTCTTTTTTTTTTGGTGAATCTCTTGATTCGAGTCGCTAGATAACTTGGTGGAATGTGGGCGGTGCTGCTCGACGACGAAACTGTGGGCGCTATGCTAATTTGGTCTAATTTTTAGTAGTTTCCCAAAGAAGTTTGCACCGTCTTCGAATCAATTCCCTTCGCTTGACTTGTAGATTTGCATCTGCTCTGACAATTTTCTTGTTACTTTTCTGCCAATTCATTTCTATTTCGTAATTGGTTTAAGAACAACATCCAACTTTCCAAAACTCCTTGAATTACAAAGTATGTAATGTTGTTCTTTTGAAAATACACAAACGTTTGATTCAGAAGAGATAAAAATAAAAAGTTTTGATTTTCAATTCAGAATAAAAATCGATCCGTCATTTGGATTCGTTTCATCTTAGTAGACGAATCACAATATTAACAAACTGTGGATGGAAATCAGACTGATAACAAATTAAATTTTAATAACATTTAGAACGGTATAAAAATAATAAGATCATCAACTTAGCTTACGGTTCAAGTGACAAATAATGAGAGTATCGAGAATTGTTAAACTAAAATTAAGGCAATTATCAATTAGAGTTGAATTAAAAATGATACCGATATAACTGGTATTGAGAAAAAATATAAGAAGGAATGAGTTGTATAGGATGCTATTAACGTAGAACAATAAATTTATACAAATTAGCGTTCTGAAAACATCGGTTTATATGCATGGAAATTTGTGAAATTTATGCGCTACAACAATTTTTTACTTAGTTTTGCTCTTTATACCGACACAGCGATACAGTACGATTAGGTACTTCTTTTCTCGGATACAACGAGAAAGTATGAAATCTTCAATCATTTATTTTTTGTTCTTAAAAAGACAATTGTTTTCAAATTTAAAATCGGATATCGCATCTTTGTGCTACTCTGACAGTGGGGACTCTGACAACACACTGGAAAGCTGATTTTACACTGGGAATCAAACACGGCTAGCAGATTTGATTGCCAGTGCGGAGCCTACCTGTATAGACTCCCCAGGACTTATGATATTTCTGAAAAACACATAAAAGCCCTATACGAACAGTAATTCGACCATGCGGAACGCTTGATGAAACAAGATTTGCTATATCAAATTATTCAATAATCAAAGTTAATTCTATCCTACCGAAAGAATCGGGAAGAGACATTTGTTCTGTCCGATTCTTTTTCCTGTCCTTGTCTAGCCCTAACACTCCTAATTATTTACCTATGTTCTTTGATATTCTCTTTATCGCTTACCATTACCGCGACCAAACGTCGTCTCTGTTTCTTTTCCTATGGAGATAGAGTGCCAAATATCCTAATAGCGTCAAATATGAAATCATGATCATGAAAAAAACTTAAGTTACTAGGTGCGTTAAAAGCACTGAATAAATCCTACACTCGCGCAGCTACTGTTTCAAAATATTGCTGTGAGAATGGAATGTCGCGAATTTTCTAATAATTTGAAGAAAGAAGCTCGTGCACCAAGTGCATAGAAAAGGATACTGTTCACCAGTATACAAAATTTTTCTGTTGCTAAAACAAGGCAAAGCTTCGCCGTGGGAAATGCCGCAGCGACCACCACTGCTGTTACACGTTACACGCTGCTACTTTTATGTCCGACGACGTACCATTCAAAAGTAGAATGATTTGTTTGAGCAGAAGCAGACTCTTATAAGCTCATGTTGATGTTACGAGAGGCCACGCTCGTTTTGTAACTACTTCTTCCCTTTTGTTAAGTTTTGTCTGCTCCCTGTTTTGGTCGACACAAGACGCAATGAATATGATTTCATGTTGGTAACCAGCGAAAAAGGACCGATTGTTGCGCTCTCACACACGCAACAATATGATCCGTATCGTGTTGTATCTTGAAACGGCGAACATTTTAATATTTGCGGATCCTATTGGGTGGAAACAGTTAGCAGAAGATGAATCGTCCTATCAGTTACGCAGCATTTGATTACTCTGTTGCGGGTTCCTGACAGGTATGAGGATGGAGCTATTGCTGCAGGTATGGGATGGAGATACTGCTGCTTTTTCACATAAAAATACGACATCACTTAAAACAGGAATGGAATAAGCTATACAGCGCACACAAGTTTCAAAAGCCAGAGTGCATACATATTGAATTAACATTTTACTTTTAATTCTAGTGCAGAACGAGAAAATAATTAATCTTTGATCATTTATGTATTTTGTCTTTAAAAGAACAATTGTTGTTCAAGTTTAAAATCCTTTTCCGACAGACGGAATTAAAACTTTCTGATAACACAGTGGAAACCAGTTTTCACACTGAAAACTAGACACGGTCAGCAGATTTTGATTGCCTGGATCCAAGTCACAAGTCAAAGCTTCACCGGAGGAAGGGGTCGTCTGTGTGCCGCCATCTGCTAATCAAATAATTTGTTTGGGGTGAAAGCAGACTCAGCAATTCTGCTGCTATCGCTACACTGCTGGTATCCTCTATTGATACCAGCTGCTAAGTTGGGGCCGTCCTTCCCAAAATCCACTAGTAATATGATTAGTTCGAGCATGAGTAGGCTCCTATATCGCCCAAATAGTGTATTCCCAGTTTACTAGGTATAATTCTTCGACCATATTTGTTAGGGAAAGCAAGCATTATGCGACCAATCACAGTTCGAAATTTGTATTTTAACAAGGCTGGATAATTTCCAATATAACAACAGTTCGGATATTCAAATAACAACTTCCTGTATTTGGGCGGATGCGTAGGCGATTGTCCGTTCGATTACTGCAAGAACGAAGGATGTCTGTTGAAAACTAACTAATAAGTATTTGAAATGGGATATATTTTGCTCATTTTATGTTATTGAAATTTTATTTCACCCCCCATGTAGCAGACCTTCCTGAGAGACGTAGTTCTACGTCAAAATCAATCGACTTCATTTGAATCATTTAACTGTCTTGAAAAGATTGCTGAAAAGATGGCCATACCTAACGGCTGCCAAAACTAAATCAGAGATAAACTATTCGTACTCTCATTTCGGAGTCATTGCTTCGCGACACAAAGCTGATGGAATGATGTAAAATGAAAATAGGCGGAAACTTTATGTATAAAAATAATATATTGTGAAATCACTCCAATTTGGATACCGCACGCGATCTGATTATGACGCGTTTATAAGGAGTGTATCGGAAACTAGCTACAAACATATTTGATTGATTGGTTCACTAAATGTCGCGAATTCTGAAGGAGGTTGAAGTCCCTGTCCCGGACACAATGCAAGAGATGCAAGAGAAGGGAATCTATGAAAAAATTGATGAAACATTTCAGCATTTTTTTTATTCTCGCTTATTTTCCGTCGGTCTAGTTCCGCCACTGTTGTTGTGTGCCAACCCGGGCAGGAGAGCATAACAAAATACTAACTCATCAATAACATATTTAGCTTTGAGGATTTATTGTGTTACTCGAAAAATATTCACATTTCAAACACGCATATGAAAATATCATAAAATTTTGATATCATATCTCGCTATGCCTCCAATAAGATATTTGAGTTGATTTTGAAATATCTCATTGAAAGTAAGTTTTTAAGTGAAAATGGTTCGTTTTTGATTATTTATAATATATTCAGTTATGCATTCAGTGTTCAATAAGTTGAAAATATCTGAAACGGTCATTTTCGTGATTTTTAATGCAAATTATTGGTTTGTTATTGAAATATCAAGGTTTGTTATTCATATAGTCTTGGAGGAACATCATTTTGGTATTATTTTTGTTATTTTACCAACTATGTAAACCATATTAAGATCAAAATGAGGTGTATTTTCAATATCTTGTTGTGATATTATAATGATATTTTCTCCTGCTCGGGAATCACCGACACCCAGGGAGGCGACTCCACCCAGGACCCTACCTTACGATCCATTGTTTAACGGACTAGCGCCAACGACTTCAGGCGTCGTACACAAATTACGTAACGCATGAATGGGGGAGAGAAGGGTTGAGTTTGTGTTACTTATTGTTGAATATGAAGAGAGGGGGGGGGGTTAGTTGAAACAGTTACGGTACTGTGATCTCCATTCAAATTCTAAAATTTCGGGGGGCTTAGCGTTACGTAATTTTAGGGGTGGGAGTCTCATTGAACGTTACTCATCGTTACATAGGGGGGGGGGAGGTGTCTGAAGTCTGGATTTTTAGCGTCACGTAATTTGTGTACGACGCCTTACTTCCTCATGCGATGAAAGGTGTGATCCTAGAGATTTTTCGCCTCAGAAAATCTCACGGTGTCGGCTAGGATTAAATCTAAAATATCGGTTGGGTTGGTTGTGAGTGGATCACGCCACCCCACAACCATCGACATCTATGTTGGCGTTGAGATTCGACGCCAGATCACCAGCGTGGTTGTCGGAGATGGTGCCAATTACCTTAGGATCCCTGCCAACGTTTCGGCATTGATCCGACGAGCGTAAATTCATTGTCCACAAGTTGCCAGAAACAGGCAGAAAATCAGGACCACCTGACCCTTATCTGGATCGGAAGGTAATCAACCTTATCAACCTGAACCGATAGATGTCCATATTTGGGAACGGGATCAAGAAGTGAAATAACCCGAAGGGCCCAGAAGCCTATCATCGGATTGTGCAGGAGCCAGGTGCGTGAATTCTCATGGACGATTAAATTAAATTCCAGTACTCCTCCGGGACCACAACTCTACACTGCAACTGCAGGCAAGGTTATAAGTAATTACGTAACCAGGAGGAGTCGATTAAGGTGGAAAAATTGGCCAGAAAGTGCTTGTGTGGTAGGTGTGCTCCTGCGACGAGTTCGTTCCCGTAAGGAACAAAAAATAGCGATATCTATCAGAAGGAGTGTTTGCAGGTAAGGTTGCTTCCACTGTATAAGAAGCAGAGCGCTCCTACAGGATGGTGCTTGACCAATTTAGGCTGTATTTCAGAAACAGGAATTCATCATCTTGGATTTCAAAATGGCCTCTGCGGTCGATTTACGGTGGCTTATTCTGGTTCTAAAAATACCTAAATGGGATTGGCCAAAACACCTTGCCGGAGACAACGGAGATTGCGGGTTCGAGTCCCGTCTGGACGAGGGAAATTTTTTCTAAGTCTAGCCATACCTTCTATTCCCGTCCATCTTCGCATTCCCGCGAAACTACATACATTGCCCGCTTTACTAAACCTAAATGGGATGCTTTTCGACTTCTTGTGGTTGCTGAGACTGTAACTCAAAAAAAAAAATGGATCCAACAAATCTGGAATTAATTCCCTTTATCTGCCCATTTTAGGGCTTTGTTTGAAATCGTGGCTTCTAGAGTTAATATTCGAGCCCCTGGACATCATCCCGGTTTCGGAAATTACCATAATAACCAGATGCTTATGGCCCGTTTTTGAGTATTCTCCAGAAGCTGGATGTCGCCATCGTGGATTTCGAATTTTTGTCTGGGGTCGGATCCGGAAGAAGTCTGGGCATCACTCTAATTTCGAAAATACCCTTATTCGATGGTGTTTGTTATGTGTGGGTCTCCATGTTGGATTGCAAAAGGAAATCCTAAATTATTCTCGGATTCTAGTGCTCTCGATTTCGGAAATACCGACATTTGGCGATATTTGACCATTATATACTGTATTCAAGTTATTAGAAATACGATTTTTGACTTAAATAAACATCTTTTAATAAACGATTGCCTCGAACAGAAATCAGCGAGATGATAGGGAATCCTCGATGGTTCTTGATATCTGACCGCATACTAGACTTAAATATAGGGATCAGGTTAGCGGAAAAACGCCTGACCTAAGAGACAGATTGAAAAGCCAAAATAGTTATTTAACAAATGAAGTTGAAAATTTTTCAAAACATTATGGCAGTATCTGATTGGGCATCAAGGCCTTCAAGCAACAATAAGATTTCTTGAACAGTAATATTGTCAACTGATACTTCATTTTCGCGGTCGTTTAGGTGGAAAAAATTGTTCATGTCTGGAGTATCCTCTGATGTTTAATAATTTTTTTGAATAGTGCAAACCAGGTTACACCAGAAGTGAGATCAGCCAGGCTCCCCAATGTGTGAAAAGAGTAGAGTCAATATTAAGCGATCACTCCTTGCCCAGCATGAGCGCTGCGTGTAGTAGTTTTTTGCATCACTGTTCTTTCTTTTGCTTTATGCTGT
The DNA here is from genome assembly GCF_029784165.1 of Wyeomyia smithii. Classification (NCBI taxonomy): domain Eukaryota; kingdom Metazoa; phylum Arthropoda; class Insecta; order Diptera; family Culicidae; genus Wyeomyia; species Wyeomyia smithii. Next base: position 225,941,899 of record NC_073695.1, on the reverse strand, counting down.
GTTTCTGCTCTTATGTTACAGCTGAGCAAAACAAGAGTGGTGAATCACTTTAGTGAGAATTTACAAAGTACACCGCCGTGGACATCGCTAAGATTAATTCGAATGCATTCGAAAAGCAAACATGCGGGACGGTCGGATTAACTTCTTTTCAGTTTCAAGATACACAGCAAACAACGCAATCTACTTCCTACCTAGACGCTCCCCTCATTTGAAATATACTTAAGAGATACACGGTAAAAACACTGCAGTGAGCTTTGCTATGTAATTATTGTGCGTAATGTCCTGTCGTGACACCGCACACTGTTTCAAAAGCTGCAAAAACGTGATCGAAATTATTTTGACCTAAAAATATTGATTTAAGAGCCGTAATGTCTTCAGCAAAATTGTTCCATTAATTATTTTCCATGTTATAGAAGTTACAATTCCACGATAAATCTTCTCAACAGTGAGAAACGAGTTTTACTTTTCTCATTTTGGAATATGAAAATCCACTCTGTTCAGCAAAGTTTTGGAAAATTTTAAAAGAAACAACTTTGTTGAAGACTTTATACTTCTATCTATTTATTTAAAGGGACTTCTGTGGAGTTTTCTATGGATTGCTATCAAAAATCGTTTTTTGCTATTTAACTTTTTATAGTGATTTTTACAATTTTCGAATGTTCTACAAAATTGTTTGCTACAACAAAAATAACAATATCTCCGAAAACAGTTTATTTTTATCTCACATATATTTTTGGTTGTTGACGATTTTTACTAGAATAATGCGCTAATTTACACTAATAACTCTTAACTCAAAAAATAATGATTTTGGAGTAGTAGTGTCTTCAGTAAAGTTGTTCTATCAATTATTTTCCATTTTGTAGAAGTTAGAATTTTGTGATTAATCTACCTAAAAGTGAGAAACCAGTTTTATTTTTCTCATTTTTGCATATAAAAATCCGCTTTGCTGAGCACAGTTTTAGCACATTTTGTAAAAAAAAACTTTGTCGAAGACACTATACTTGTATCTGGTCATTTAATGAACTATTGTGAAGTTTCCTCTAGAATGCCCCTTAAAATCTTTTTTTTTAATATAACTTTTTATAGTGATTTTCTAAAATTTTTCAATGTTCTACAATATTATTAACTACAATAAAATACACAAGTTCAGTCATTAAAGATTGAAAATAAAATAATGCACTTATTTATTTACAAATATCTGCCCAAGAGACAGCGAGAGACAGAAGCGTTTACTTATACTTAAATGACGTTTTACTTATATTAAAATATAGAAAAGGTTTAGTCTGCAGATATTTGCAGATTTTAAAGACATCTGTTCGTGAGTAAGTGCATTGTTTCAATAAAAATCTTCAATAATCGATAAAATATGAGAGATAAAAATAAACTTTCTTGGATGAAATTGTGTGTTTTGTGATAGTAAACAACAATGTAGAACATTGTAAAATTGTAGAAAATCACCACTGAAAGTTATATTAAAAAAATGATTTTTAGTGGCCATCTGTAAAAACCTCCACAAAAGTCCATTAAAAAAGGTAGATAGAAGTATGGTACCTTTAAAAAAATTGTTTCTTATAAAATGTGCAAGAACTTCGCCGAACAAAGTGAATTTTTATATGCAAAAATGAAAAAAAGTAAAATTCGCTTCTCACTGTTAAATGGATTAATCACATAATTGCAACTTCTTTAAAATGGAGAATAATTAATGGAACAACTTTCCTGGAGGCACTATGTCTCTACAATCTAGTTTTTTGGGTCAAAATAATTTCGATCACGTTTTTGCAGCTTTGGAAACAGTGTTCACCGCAGTATTTTTTTGCGAGCTCCTCAGGTACACATGCTTCGCTACTCTCTTCAAGCAAGTGTGTCGCTTTGCCCACCATAGTGAGAGTGGTTGTTTTAGCAGTGAAAGAAATTTTCCTGCACGCTAGTGATTCTCTAAGGAGAGACGATAAGAGTGAGATCAACTGCATTACAGATTTTCTTTATTCATATGACGAAGAATAAGTAAGGAAAGTTCAGTTGTCATGAGTATTATGATTGATTTGTCAATAATGCGGATAAAGAAAATTATTCAAAAATAAAATTGGTGTTTGTAAACTCCAAAGCAGCACTCAGCTCTGACAGTCTGCACCTCCAAACTCAGTTTGAGGCAGCCAAAGACCATATTCAAATAATCGTTTCGACTATCAAAATTAAGCACATTGTGCAAAAAATGATATTTGAATTTACTTGGTTGCATATCAACTCGTATTCTTACAATTGATAAAGCATGCCAATCATCATGTCAAGAGTTTTGGAGCCATTTAAACTATCGATTTGGATATTGAAGCTTGAAATCCATTCAGTGGTATGGAAGTATTATGCATTCTAAAAGATATATACAACATTTTCTCAGAACGCGATTATTCCACATTTCATCCGGACTATATTGGTGTAAACCAAAAGTTCCTGAAAGAATCCCTAACGGAGAAGCATCTAAATGCTAATGCAACTATTCTAATTGCTAAAAATAGGCTCTTGCCAGGTCTCCTGAAATGACCTGAATCCTAGTGTACTAATTGCCAACAAATAGTTAAATTTAACGGCCAAAACTCAAATCTGATTTTAGTCACTTCTGGTGTCCCTCAAAGCTCTCAATTAGGACCACTTCTTATCACCTTGTACGTTGGCGACGTTGCTTTATTCTCAAAAAATACTGGAAGTGTTTATTTATGCCGCCGAAATAAGAAATGAAGAGGCTATCAATACATTCCAGAATGAAAAACATAGGTATATGTATTCTACACATAGTGTTATAAAAGCGTACTAGAGCAAAATGTAAAAAAATGCAAACCAATATCGATTTGTTCAAAGAACTCCACCAAACATCATTAGAAAAACAAGCTTTGGAAAACTTTGTTAGGGTCTTAGGATTTGTTTTAGACATCAAACTCACCTTCGTTGACCATTTTATAAAATGCTTTTGTTCTAACTTTCAGAAGCCATTTTTCATGAATACTGAGATCAATACTGGAATAATGCAATATTGTTTGGTCATCCTTTACAATCACTCACGAAGAAAGACTAAAACCCGTACAAAAGCAATTTCTGCTGTATGTCCAACGTAAATTAGGCAGGAATCATCGAAAGAGCATCGTGAATTTGCAATAGTTTCATTTGTAATGATATCGTTTCGCTGCGCATTGATTCAGTTGGACTTTTGTCCAAATTTATTTTCACAGACCTGTCTGGCAACTTCGGAATCAAAATATGTTTGTTATCAATCACACAGTGCAAAAATTTTTTTGCCTTGGCTTCTATGTATAATTTTTCGATGAAGTTTGATGCGAAAATAAATTTCCCCGAGTTTGAACATATTTCAACTTAACAATGGCGCCATTTTGAGTTTTTGAGAAACTGGAAATATTTGAGGTTTTTTCGACGCCATTTTTTTTAAGACCAAATATCAAAATTCTAAAAGTTTGTCCACATATAAGCATCTTTTTACCCATCTTTTGAAAAAAAAACAGATCTTAAATCTGACAAAAACTGAGCTCAAAACGGTGATTCTACGAAACCGGGTTTGGCATAGTTTTAGTATATTTCACAAAGCAAAATAATATCGATTATTGTTGAGGATCGCAGGAAATAAAACAATGGCGTGTCCGTTTCGACAGCATATATTGTAGCTTCAACTATGAAATTTATAAACTTTAGTTTTAAACATTATTTGATTATTTCGTAACTTACAATTCGGCTTGCCTTTTATTTTTATTACTTCACTGCTTTACAACTTTTCAAACTTGATTTTATTTTATTCAACTTCTTTTAATTTAACGTCCATCCACGATGTGCTGGATCAAGAAGACTTGATCGAAGCCGACCAACGGTCAGCTAAGGCTCATGATCGTGGCGTCTGTCAGTTGAACTGACGCGTCGCTTGATCAGGCGACGCAACGCCTCGAGTACTAGACGTAGCTAGGGTGGTCAGCTGGGCGTTTTCTGCGTCAACAATTATAATCGATATTATTTTGCTTTGTGAAATATACTAAAACTATGCTAAAACCGATTATAATCGATATTATTTTGCTTTGTGAAATATACTAAAACTATGCTAAAACTGGTTTCGTAGAATCACCGTTTTGAATTTAGTTTTTGTCCGATTTAAGATCTGTTTTTTTTTTCAAAAGATGGGTAAAAAGATGCAAATATGTGGACGAACTCTTAGAATTTTGATATTTGGTCTTAAAACAAAATGGCGTCGAAAAAACCTCAAAAATTTCCAGTTTCTCAAAAATTCAAAATGGTGCCATTGTTGCCCCTTAAGTTGAAATATTCAAACTCGGTGAAATTTCGTTTTGCATAAAAATACACAAAAAAATTATATCTAGAAGCCAAGGCAGAAAAAAGTCAATTTTTGTTGCACTGTGTCATTACCGCACAAATTATGCATGATTCGGACCATGAAATCTCATGATGGTCACTTACAATTAACATAGAGAAGCTATTGACTTTACGTTGTCTCGACATGAACTTCAACACTTTTTTAGCTACTTTTGATTGACGAAATAAATAAATATGAAAATGGTGCTTTCGTCGTTACAGTATTTACAGTACAAGACGTAATTCTACTTTAAAAAAATGATACAGTACAAAATAGTTCATTAGGCAGACAATGTGTGCAGCAGGGGAAGCGAAAAATAAGCGAATTGGAAATATGATACAGATTTGGAAAAATATACCGCATCCCGACAGGACTTGAACCCGTAATCACCTTGTCTCCGGTGTGGTGTTTTAACCAATTTAACTACGGAGTACAGTGGTACTGTACCACAATCTATATGCGTATTACATTCCATTGCCGACTTATTCTATTGCTCTATTGCTTATTCTAGTGCAAGCGTTATTCATACGACTGAAAGGAATGTCTCATCACACACAGGAGAGTCAGCTAACGCTGATAATTCTTATAGACCTGTGTGATCGAGACCGAAGTCAGTCTTAGTCGTGCTTGCAAGTGCGACACAACAATGGAAGGTGCTCCGTAGGGCTAAATTTTGTCGAACAAAATTTCTATTTTCAACAACGGTTTTTACCCTACATAAATTTTCGGCTTTTACCTTATTGTAAATTTTCAAATATTCAGCCTTAAAATACAAAAAAGAATTACGAAATCATGTCAAATATCAAAATTATGTCGATTTAGAGCTCAAATTAAAAAAAAGGAAGATTATAGCTTTCAAACTCTTGCTGTTAATTTTCAAACTATTCATCCAATACCTGAAGTTGTGATGATGAACCAAACCAATTTTTCTCGGAAACTACCGTAAGAGTGCGATACAGTTTAAACTGCTGCTTTTTAGTTAATCTTTCTGCATAGTATATTTGAGCAAATACTAGTAAAAATCAACGATTTCACATTTTTTCAGTGTTACCCTATAAGAATTTTTACAAGCCCGTATAATCAGATACAGAACCACTTTTAAACTAATTGAATCGGATATGTTAAAAAAACTAAACCAACAGCGACATATCTAATCAATCACTGATTTAGTTAAACAAACACTACCGAAGAGTGAGATCAGTCGTCAAACAACCCTCCGCAAGTACCTTTCGCTTCATTAATAATTCATTTCATTTAGCATCAACTAAACGAGGTGTCGCTGCTTCCTCCAGGTGATCGCATGTTTCGTCCGTGTAGCGTATAAAAACGATAGCGTCGCTGTTTGTACACTATACGTATATCCTGGCAGTGCAAACCTCCTTTTACCACTCCAGCTCCCTCATTCACTAATGGAAACAAGTTTGTTTCCCACACCTGGCAATCGGTCACGACATGCGTGACAAATTCAATCCCCATCGTTTATTGAATCCCTACCGGATGCATAAAATTTTATCGCCACACTGCACGCGATGTTTTCCTCCACCTATCGATAGATTAGGCTGCTGTTGCTACTGATTTACGCAATCGTTTGCGTTGATATATTATGCCACAACACAGCACCAGGAAGGTATAGAGGAAAAAATAGATGTGAGTGATCCATTTTCACATATTTTTCGTTTGCATAAATTGAGCTGCTTAAATAATCACTCTCTTAGTTGGATACATTTCAGTTGTATCAGGTGAAATAAAGAACACTCAATTAAACTCTTTATATCTTTAAATGCGGTTGTGCCTTTACCATCTACGGCTTCAAATGAGGATGGAAATTTTCTGGTTATGTCATTGTATTTAAAATGAGCACGATCAAATTCATTAGCATAACTAAGTTTGCTAATTGCGAATAAGAACTACTTTCTTTCTCCTTGGTAGTATTTTTCCGGTATAAATAGAAACGCTTTTACATTTTAACAAATAAAGTTGATAAAATTTGGTGACCAACAAATTTTATCGTTTTATTATTTTTTGGTGATTGCTTAGTTTCTGGCCAACCCGTCTGAAAATCATAGCCACAGTTCCATATACCACTCCCGGTCAGGTACGGGAAAACCCCTCAAAGCTGCATCATTTGTTCGCTCGCTGATTGCTCGCCGACGCTTGACCGAAATGCATCACTACCCAACCAGGCCAGCCAGCATCAAATCACGAGCCAACAGAGCGACGTCCTAAACAAAACCTTCCATAATTTATGACAACAATTTTGCCTGGGAAATTTTAATTATGATTCAAAATAATTACACGTACAGCCGACTCGGGTGCGCTGGAGCCAGGCTCCAGATCCAGAGTGCCGGCTTTGGTCACCGGCCGCAGAGCGGAAATCCACAGCGCACACTTGACTGAACGACCTCGGCAGTACCAGCGGCAGCAGCAGCAATGGTGATTCAATGGCGACCGTGAGAGGAAATACGGCAGAGAACCCGGCGAATACCCGTCGGCATTCGGCTCGGTTAGCGTTGCGGTAACTCAGTATGCAAATTATATTTCATTCCACCACTCTTCGCTGGTGAGACGGAGGCCACCGTCGATGGGTGCCACAGTCCAGTGGCTGCGCTGAATGAACAAATACGATCTTGTTTGCCAAATAGGCACGGAGGATTTCCACCTTCGGGCCCGAAGCAAGCCAGCAGCAGCAGCAGCAGCAGCCACACCATGGATGGCGGATTTTCGGCACAGCTTAACCGCTCTAACCAAGCCATGCTGCGAGCACTAAATAAAATTATGCGATTTTACGTTTTGCAGCGATTGGGGACGATTGTGTTACCAGGAATAGGAGGACGAATCCGACGCTACAGATTTACGAAATTATTATCTACTGGTTGGTATCGGTGGATTGAAGCTTGATGTTGTATTCGTTTGGAATAACATAGGTTATGATCGTGATGCGGTTGCAATTTCAAGATAGATGAATTTTAAATGATTGAATACCAATATTGAATTTGGTGCAATGTTTCACTCAATGCTACGTTAATTATCTGGTTCAGAACTCATTCGAATTAATAATTAGGGCTTCGTCAGGTCGGATTTATTGGCGTTCGGTGTAATTTGCTCTTCTGTGTTTATTTATCTTTGGAATCGAATTTAAATTTTGTTTATTTTTTAAATTTTGAAGCTTATGCACTCGCATGAATGAAATATTTTTTTCAAGAACTCATCATGTATACTGATTTTTCTACCAAAAATGCATATCAGCTCTCCATCACTCTTCCTCATTGACGAGATATCCAATATTATCGAGAACAGAATGGAGCTGCCATGAAATAATTTTTTTCTGTACCTGAACGATTAAATTAGTTAGAATTACAAAATTTTATCAACACAAAAAACAAACCAAATATTTTGAAATGATTTCGTATTTTCCCATGAGCTTTTGATAAAAAAATTGAATCCGAATGAGTTGAAATAACAAATTCTTAAATGAAGCCTTGCAGTCGGTGCATCAAAAACCTTTTTGCGATAACTGTTTTGCATATTATCGAAAATCATTGAAAAATATAATAGGAAAAAGGAATATCCCGGAGGGATCAGTTTTATAAACATTTTGTTTTTTTTTTTCTGCATGAGCAG